>NW_023416335.1:18550221-19258554 GCF_014108235.1 Myotis myotis
GTCAAGAGGAAGAAACATATGACCACACAGGAGAACACATAGAAGTATCTTATAAAAGAGAGGAGAAACATGTGTGTGTCAGGTCATCTCATCCTGTGAAAAAGATGACTCACTCACCTGGGGAATATGCAGGTTTAAGATCTTGGGCTCTTGGATCAAAATACATGGGTTGAAAACCATCCCCACAATTTAATAACTGGGCGATTTGGCCAAGTTACATAATCTTTCTGTGCTTTACATTGCTCTTCTGTAGAGTGAGAATCACCTAGCACTTCTCATAAAGAGTCAGACTGTTGTGAGGATTAAGCAAGATAATGCATGTAAAATGCTGAGAAGAGTGTCTGAAACATCGTAAAGCTCAACAAGAATCAGTTGTTAGATGCAAGGTAGACATCATCGTTTTCAAAAGACACATTTCAAATTATCTGTTTTGCTTGCTTTTTTTTTTAATGGGTATGGAATCCCAAGAGGATCAATTAAACATAGAAGCAGCATATTTTTAAAGCCGTTTTTTTCTTTATGTTGAAAAGTTTTAATCAATGAGCAGGGAAGAGATCAATGCCCTGAGAAAATTGAACAGTGGACATCATCTCTATTTCCCAACCACAATACTCCCATGAGGACTTCGAGCTTCTTGACACCCAGGCGAACAAAATCACATCAGCAAAAAAGCAATGCCTATTATAGCCATCAGCATTATCCCAAATGATAGGGAAGCAAGGAGGGAAAGAAAGGTAAAGAAGGGAAGGCAGAAGGAGAAAGCCTCTGTGAAAACTCTAATCAGCGGGAAGGCCTTGGGAGACACTAAAATGAAATTAACGTGAGAGCAGAATCTTGATGTACAGCTACAGCTTCAAAAACAGGATGCAATTAAGTGCTTCTAACAAGGCTCCAGTAGTCTGATGGTAAGTGTAAAAAGACCAGCTTAATGAAATGTCATGGGGACACTGCTTATCACAGTCATATGCCCTGGATGCCAAGTGGAGCTTTACCTGCTGGAGAAACAGTTATAGAGGAAAAGAACAAAAGCTTGCCAGCTGTTAGGAAAGAGAACAGAATGAGGCGCAGGGCCCTAGGGGAAGGTGGAAAATTAACACAGCCTCTGTGTCGTGTTATGTTTTCTCGACCACTGCGCTTTTCTCTTCTGGTTTTAAAATTGTACATTGCCCACCGGGTGGGGGCTCTTTTAGAGAAGTGGAATTGGACCTCCTCTGGATATTGTAAATTTGGAGACCAAGTTGGGAATGAGATTTTATAGAGCCGGGGATGTGGTGCAGCTTGCATGGCTTTCCAATAACTACCTCCATCTTTTGCTTTATTTCTCTTGAGTCCACAATTTTTTATTCCCTGGTGGCCAGTTAACTCATCTTAGGCTTCTGCTCATTCAGATCTCTTCTAGACTCAAAGCAAGTCAGAGAAAGGTTTCCTCTGAATAACTAATCTGCAATCATCCTCACTCAACCCCCTGGTGGCTTTCTAGGGGGTTGCTTCATTTTCTTCATAGCAATTATTAATTTATACAATATTATTTATTATTTACTGACAGATTATTTGTCCTGCCCTCTGGTATACATGAGGCCAATAAACACGAAGCTCTGTTCTGCACACCACTGCATCCTCAGTCACCAGTGCAGCACCTACAGTGTAGCCCATGAGCAGAGAGGTGTAGAATTTTTTGACCTATAAATGGAAATGATTTCTGTCCTACTCTCAGAGATTATTTATTACATGCCTTCTCCACTCTCACCAACATTTCTACCTGCATTCATGTTTTGTTTCCTTACTCTCAACTTTCTCTCCTTTCATGATGACCTGTGTTAAGTCTAAACTTTCTACCTTTCTCTGTTCAACAAACTTTCTACAATTCCTTGATTCTCCTGCTGTGCCCATTTTTCCTTTTCTACTTCTTATAAATATAAAAGTGTGCCATGTTACTCCCAGCCTTAAGAACAAACAAAAAACAAACCCTGCTAGCTGCTACCCAATTCTTCCAATTGTCATCTTTACATTTTTAAATATTTTTATTTATATTCTATATCCAATTTCCTTGGAAGCTACTTCAACCACAATTTAGTCTTCACTTCTTTTATAAAGCATATCATCAAGGTAACTAGCAACCCCCATATTGCAGAATTCAATGGACTCTCCTCAGTTCTTCTCTTTCTGGACCTCTCAGCAGTATCTGGTGGTTGATAAGTCCCTCCTTTTTAAAATATTAAAAGTATTAAGATGTAATTCACACACTATAAAATGCATTCAATTTAAGTGCCCTGTCTGATGAATTTTGAAAAATGGGTAATCCACATATGGAATATGTGAAACCACCAACACAATCAAGATATAGACAACCCAAAATGTTCCTCAGTCAATTTTGTCCCATGCTCAGCTTCAGGTAATCATTTATCTATCTTCTGTCACTATATATTAAATTTGCCTTTTATAGATTTTCATGAAAATGGAATCATATAGTATGTAGTTTTCTGCATCTGCTTGTGTTCACTCAGCATACTATTTTTAAAGATTTATTTATTTTATTGCATATATTAATTTATTACAAAATAGCATTTTATTATCCGGGTGCTCCATTTTAAAAAATGTATTCTCCTGCTGGTAACTTTTGGATTGTGTCCCTTTTGGGGCCATTAATGAGGGATGACCAAATGACTGAGAAGCAGGCTGCGTGGGGCAACCAGGCTGGCAGGGGGGTTAGTGAGGGACGACCAAATGACTGAGCAGCAGGTTGCATGGGTCAACCAGGCTGGCAGGGGTTTTAGTGAAAGATGACCAAACGACTGAACAAACAGGCTGTGTGGGGCAACCAGGCCGGCAGAGGGAGCAGTTGGGGGTGACCAGGCCGGCAGAGGAGGGCAGTGAAGAACAACCAGACTGGCAGGGGGGCAGTTGGGGGTAACCAGGCCTGCAGAGGGGGGGCAGTAAGGGGTAACCAGACCTGCAGAGGGGGCAGTAGGGGCGACCATGCTGGAAGGGGGGGGCAGTTGGGGGCAACCAGATTGGCAGGAGAGGCAGTTGGGGGCAACCAGGCAGGCAGGCAGAGGCAGTTAGGGGTGATCAGGCTGTCACAGCATCCAGTAGGGGCAATTAGGCAGGCAGGCAGGCAGGTGAGCAGTTAAGAGCCAGTGATCCCAGATTGTGAGAGGGATGTCTGACTGCCGGTTTAGGCCCAATCTCCTGAGGTATCCCGAATTGGAGAGGGTGCAGGCTTGGCTGAAGGGACCCCCCTCCCCCCCAGCCCCATGCATGAATTTCATGCACTGGGCCTCTAGTATTGAAATAATAAAATAATTTTAAAGACTTATAAAAGGTAAATTCCTTAAATTTTCTTAGTTGAACATCTCCCCAAAATTATGAAGTTGGTGAAATTCTCATTGGGCCTCTCCTCTTGCTTCATCATTCTGTTTCTTTCCTCCTCACACCCCAGGCCAGTCCCTCTGAAGACAGCCACCTTGGCCTGTTCTTATCTTGGCAATCAGCTTTCACACATAATATTTACATTTGAATAAGGACTTTTCAGTGTGTCCATCAGACACAAGATCATATCCTAGTGTTATCCTAACATCTCTTCTATTTTTTCTGTATGAGCTGGGACAAGTCAATTAGTACCAAGCCTCAGTTTATACATTAAAAGCTACTTTATGAGGTTTTTGTGAGAATGAAATAAATTGATGAATAACATGAGTAAAACAGTCTCTGGAAAAATGTAGGTGCTCATTGTCTGAGGGTTTCTTTATCCTATACAAGTGTAGAGAAGACTTTACCATCCTTCAAATTTAACCATTTTTTCATTCCCATTATTTACTTTCATAAACCATCTTATCCATAGTCAATTATAGGAAGAGCTTGCATTTAGTTTTATTTAACTGTAGGATTCCTTTGTACTAGAAATATTAGATGAAGAAGCTCATGCTAAATGGAAAGGATAAGACATTTGATTCTTCTTTAAAGGTTTAGAGAAACCAAAATACTTTTGCTTGTCAGTTTAGGGAACCCAGGAAGACAAAGGCTACAATTGGATTAAGAATTTTGAGATCATAGTTTCATGAGACCAATGCCTGATACCTAGGAGGTTTCAGTACCTCTGTCCCCAGGACACATGCTTTTCTTTGACTAGCTAAATTGGCTCAAAATGAAGGTCTTTGCCCTTGTTCCAAGTGTATTTTTCTTAGTCTATCTTTCTGTTGATCTCTCCAAAGGCTGTATAAGCCCATATATTTTCACACCCTATGATACTGTACTCATTGCTGACAAATATGCAAGAAAACTCCATATAGCAGGTAAAAAAAAGTCACATTACAGTAAATGGTCATTTTACACACCAACTGTGTCATCTTTCAATCTTAACCTCAAATCAAATTATTTAAGTATAGCTCCCTAGGGAAAGGAAACTAACGCTGAATATATATTACTCAAAGCCTATGTCAACCAAGAAAAACATGAGAATAGTAATAAAATGGCTTGAAAACTTTCTTATTAAGCATGCAGTATGTAAATTCTCATCTATTGAACAAGAAAGTAGGCCACTTTCTGGGTTAAGATGAAAAGAAAACAAAAATAAAAGATAGAATGAGAGATAAAATTTGAATAAGAAATGTAAAAACCCTGGTATGGTAATTGCGATTTCAAACTAGAAGTTATTTCCATAAGAAGATTCATGTAAATACAAATATAAACATAGGTGGTTGTGCAAATCACAAAATGTGGAGAGCACTGAAAGGTTTTTAAAGCATGATATACACAGATAAATGCATACATTTCGATACAGGAGTTTGCTTTTTCTTAAGGAAATAAAAATTGAACCAGACAACTCATACCTCTTTTTACAAATTAGGTTTAGAAAACTGTGTTCTGCATCACTATTATCCTTGTGCAGGTTAGACATGAAATTATTTTCTTATACCAGGTATTATAATATATTGCGAGGCATCTAATGTCAGAGAATTGACTGGGCATATTCTTTTAGATTCAATTTTTTTGAAAAAGAGAAGGTACCGTCTATGGTATTCCAGAGGACAGAAAAAAGACCAATAACTGGAAATTATGGTAATGAAGTTATAAGCTCAAGAAAAGGAAAAATTATCTTACAGTAATTAATGCCACCCAGCAATGTTGTAAACTCATGGCTTGCAACTGCAAGGGAATCTAATATAATCCGGTAACCAGGTTTCAAGTAGCTGATGTGATTTCTTTGTGGTTGGAAATTGTAATGAATCATTTCTGGGCCTTTTCCTGTGCCAAGCTTACATGACTATAAGTGTAGCATTGATTGTCAGGCTTAAATTTGAGCAAAATAAAGATAAAAACAAATCTGGGGGAGGATATGTAATTTGGATTTGTGTCTTCTGTCGTCCCTATATTATCCAGAGGCAGGTCCCTTTCAGTCATATCCTTGAACACAAGATTCTAAATGCAGTGGTGCTTCACAGTAGTGATCTGTTCTAAGAACACTTAGAAAGGAAGGGAGAATATGAGAGTTGGGAAAAGCGAAGTAATAAAGTAAAATACAAATATTCAGTTTCTTCTTTGGAATCCATAGTTATATGATTAGAACCTAGATGCTAAATAGTGTTAAAAATAAATAGCTGGGGAATGAGTTTGAAAATTAAAATATGAGAAAAAAATATGCACAGAGAAGAAAGTCTTAAAATGTAATGTGCATGACATATAACAGAAACAAAATAGTATCTGGTTTTGCAAAATTTAGATTTGAACCATTGCAAGATGTGACCATGCTTGGAACAACATCTGCTAGCACTAGGTTTACTGTGAAGGAAGGACTGTTCTGATACAGAGGCATTGAACCACTATGTATGTTATAATACTGTAGTATTACAAAATGTTGAGTTTACATAGGTGACCTCGGCATAGGAATGAAGTAACCCTGAGGGATTACCCAGAGGTTGCTAGGCAAGTCCCATTGCGGGGTACTAGGTAGAAAACCCATGTGAAGCTAGAAGGAACCAAGAAAGAAAGAGAGGTGGGTATGTATAATCTATAAAAATCCAAGCTGGCACAATTAAGAATACTGGGGTACCTACTACAATCCTCTTGTTTGTCTCACTGACTTAAGAGCAATCAGTGTGAGTAAATAAATGTTGGCAAATGCACAATGATTTGCCTCCTCTACTCTAATTTTCATCCTCAATGCAAAAACCAATTTTAGACAGGGATAGAATAACTTGAAATCACTCCTAAGATAGTGCTTGTGTGTTCAACTGAGACTGTAGTTTTCAGTACAGCCTGCTGCCATGACTGACCCATTTACTTGACTGGCATGAAGTGCGACCACCCACTAGACTGAAACAGAAAAACTGCGAGTCACTTACTGAATAACTCTTGTGTCTGCGATCTTCTCGGCAACATACAAACTTGCCTTAACTAATACTAATTGGACTCTCTTTCTCCAATTCTCCCCAACATAGCACGTAGATTTCAACAGTCACCTATCAAAATCCCATTTTGTTTTCTTCTCTATTAGCTATGGAGTGCATAGCAGGCTTGCTGTCATTACTACACAAAGCAATTCCAAAACTAATATGGGCTATGTGAGGTCAATTTACTAGCAAAAAAAATATATAAAATTCTTTACTGTGGAAATAATTTGGTTTGTTTTGCTCAGGGTCAAGGCCCATTTGTGTGTTATAACTTGGGGGATAATGCTGCATTAACAATCTTTAAAGAGATACTCTTAAATTACCCAGTATAACTAAAGAAAATATGAACAATAATAACATTTGAAGATGATATTACATATCTGGAGGGCTCAGTTACTATGGGATTCTTATCAGAAATAATTCTTAAGACATAGAATTTTCTATTATTCCCTTCAACAAACTTGTTTTCCTGACTCTAAAATAAAGTATGAAGTATATGAGAAAGAAAATTTATGTGAAATCATCGGAGATTATCAATGTCCAAATAATCAGATGATGATCTTTCAAAGAAACCAAGTAGAAGATCCAACAGAAAATAGTTAATCTAAGATGGGAAATTAAACTTCATAATACTAATTATAAAACCTTGGCAAGTCATGTAACCTCTGATCCTAAACCTTAAAAATGTTTACATTGAGAAAATTGTGTTCAATGTCCTCTAAACCCCCTATCTATTTTGCCAATTTGGGGGCTCACAAACCAATTATAAAAGTATCGAAGAGGGGCAATACAGGACTTTGGGTTTAAGTAGACATTAAAGTAATTTTAAGTCAAATTGTGACATTGTTTCCTCCAAAGCTAAATCTAACTTATGGTGGATCAATATGCCTGTGGTGTCCTGAATAAAAAGAGAATTTTCTCTATTTTCACTTGTTTGTCCTTCTCATTTGTTGGGCACATATTTTAAAAGGTATATCAAAGGATTAGAACACATCTCTGAAGGGTGACTAAACTAAGGTAGTGAGGGGATTTATTGCTATATTTAGAAGGACTAATTGGGTATGGAAAATTTTCCTGGAGAAAATAAGGCTTACATATTGGTGATTTGAAATATTTGAGAGGTTGTCATGTGAAAAATGCATTAAACATATTTTGTGTAACTGAAAGAGCAAAAATTAATAACAATAACTGGAAAGTAGAGGGAAGCAGATTTTGGGTTCAACCATTGTCAATAAATAGAGGCACCAACAAAATAAGACTGGATTTCTTTTTAGATAATCCTGATATCACTGTATCTCACAGAATATATTTATAAACAATATTTAATGTTCTGACAAAATACTACATACATGCAATGGGCAGAAAGAGAACTCAATAATCTTTGGGTTATCTTAAAGTACTTAGATTCCATTTATCTATTGCAATATTAGTATAATTTCTCAGGGATATTTGAGTAAAGAGAATTCTTGAATAATTGTGAACAGCCAATTTTTATGGAGAGGGAAGGACTTTTATCTTTAAGTTGAAAAGTGATTTTTTTTGCAGAATTTGTCTGTTCTCAAGTTTAAATGTTTGTGATGCAGTGGCATGCATACTCATTGTTATTTCTCATTGTCTTCTAAAACTTCTCTGTGTGGTGTCTTTCTAAGTATACTATGATCTATTTGAGGGCTGTGAACATCTCTATGTCTGTACAGACTACATAGAATCTAATATGAGAGTCTCAGATTTCCACTAGAATGACCTGTGCATAAAGTGGGAGATTCTGGAAGATCTAGAAATATAGATTCTAGAAAACTCATCAGTGGTAACAACCATTTGACAAAACCTTTATACAGGTTTTAACTAAGTATAGTGATGATGAAAACAGACTGAAGTATGATACAGAAGATCAATATACATTCTCACTCTTGAGAAATAGCAGTGTATTCAGGGAATCCTATCTAATAAAGAGGGAATGTGCTAATTGACCCCCGTGCCGTAGCAAAAAGGGCAGTGCCCACAGCCAAAAATGAGGGAATATGCTAATTGACTGTCACACCTCAAAGTTGGAGGCACCCACAACCAATAAGGAGGGAATATGCTAATTGCTTCCACACCCTCAAAGATGGCGGTACCCACAGCCACAAGATGGCAGTGCCCAGTCCCCTCATCCCCGCCAGGGTGCCTGCCTCTGGAGCCCCCCAGTCCCAGGCTGGCCTGAAGTGCAGGCACACCTCAGATGTCAGCTGCCCAGCCGCTGAGGGCTGCCCGAGGCTCAGGTAACCAGGGCCAGTCGAGGCTTGCACTGCCGGCAGTGGTAGCAGCAGAGGTGTGATGGGGGCATCGCCTTCCCCTGATCACCGGGTTGCCTCCCACCCCTGAGGGCTCCTTGACTGTGAGAGGGGGCAGGCCGGACTAAGGACACCCCCCCCCACCACCAGTGCATGAATTTTCATGCACCGGGCCTTTAGTCTATAATAATAAAAGCAGAATATGCTAATTAGACCGGACAGCCAGATGACCTTCTGGATGAAGCCATGGCTGTGAGGGTTCAGCCCCTTGCATGAATTTTGTGCATTGGGCCTCTAGTATATTAATAAGGCCCTGACACAATGTAGATTCAGATTCACCAATAAAAATTACACCCAGTTAAATGCTATAAGAATTAGGCTATTTAATTGCTAAAAAATAAGTAGAAAAGATTATTATATAATTGTAAGCATGACCTAATTAAAGAGGGGTTCACTGTGTCTAGTGTCAGGTTCATTGATGAGTCAGATGAGGAAGTCACTATTAGATCATTTCATCTTGGTGTCACAAATGGCAGGATTTCCTTCTTTCTTGTGACTAAATAATATTTCATTATATATATGTATACAATATCTTATATAACAAAGAAGTAACATGCAAATTGACCATCACACCCTCAAATATGGCTGCCCCCATGTGGTCACAAGATGGCCACCACAAGATGGCTGGCAGGAGATGGCAGTTGTGGGTGATCAGGCCTAAAAGGGAGGGTAGTTGGGGGAGACCAGGCCTGCAGTGGAGGGCAGTTAGGGGGGAGGGAAGTTAGAGGCGACCAGACTAGCAGGGGGTGGTAGATAGGGGTGACCAGGCCAGCAGGGAAGGACAGTTGGGGGCAATCAGGCTGGCAGGGGAGTGGTTAGGGAGTGTTAAGGCTAGCAGGCAGAAGTGGTTAGGGGCAATCAGGCAGGCAGGCAGGCGAGCGGTTGGGAGCCAGCATTCCTGGATCGCAGTCGGACATCTCCTGAGAGGTCCCAGATTGGAGAGGGTGCAGGCCAGACTAAGGGACAGCCCCCAATGCCCCCAATGCACGAATTTTGTGCACCAGGCCTCTAGTATGTATATATGTATCTCTATCTCTATCTCTATCTCTATCTCTATCTCTATCTCTAGCTCTAGCTCTAGCTCTAGCTCTAGCTCTAGCTCTATCTCTATCTCATATTTATTTTATCCATATTTTAGTGTCTTGGCTATTGTAAATAAAGCTGCAATGAACATGTGGGTACAGATGTCTTTTTGAGATGATGATTTCATTTCCTTTGGATATGACTATCCAATAGTAAAATTGCTGGATATATGGTACTTTTGTTTTAAATTTTTGAGGAACCTCCATAGTGGCCATATCAGTGTACATTTTTACTAATAGTGCACAAGGATTTCTTTTTCTCCACATCTTTGCCAACACTTGCTGTTGTTTTTTTTTAAAATAGCTATTCTAATTGGTGTGGGGTAATATCTCATTGTAGTTTTGATTTGCATATTTGCATTTCTCTGATGATTAGTAATGTTGAGCACCTTTCATATACCTGTTGGTCATTTGAATATCTTCTTTGGAAGAATGTTTAAACATTTGTTTTTGTTTTAGAAAACAGAATATGATAAAACTGATGTAAATCCTTAGTAAAATCAAAGAAAACTTAGATTTTGAAAAACAAATAGAATACATAAAGAAATGTATTTCTGCGGAAACCGGTTTGGCTCAGTGGATAGAGCGTCGGCCTGCGGACTGAAAGGTCCCAGGTTCGATTCCGGTCAAGGGCATGTACCTGGGTTGCGGGCATATCCCCAGTAGGAGATGTGCAGGAGGCAGCTGATCGATGTTTCTCTCTCATCGATGTTTCTAACTCTCTATCTCGCTCCCTTCCTCTCTGTAAAAAATCAATAAAAAATATATTTTAAAAAAAAAGAAATGTATTTCTTAGGGTAATTCAATATAATATCATAATTAAAACCTGAATTTAAATTAGTTAAGCCCAGTATTAACAGAGTAGAATGTCAAATTAATGATCTGATAGTCTTAATAAAATTTTTGAGACTTTGATTCTTTTACATATAAAAAGGAAACTGAACAAACATAGTAAGAACGTTATACGAAATATGTGTATGGATAAAGTGTTATGCTGGTCCATGTGCATTGCCTATAGATTTAAAAAAGCATGTCTAGTGCTCGAACCTAATACTCTAGTGCTCTAACAAAGTCTATTGAACAATTTTAAAAAGCATGTTTGGTCTACCCCAGAGCCACTGCCTATTACACAAAGCAAGCGGGTTTAGAGTGGATGGAGAGAGTACCTAAGATTGTTTAATAGTTCTGATCATCTCCAAGCTTCCCACTGGACTTTCAGTTTGCTGGGATGGAGCTGCACACCCTTTTTCTCCTGGCAATGGCATACTCAGCATAATTTTTATTTCTTGTGTCTTGTCCCTCCGACAAGTAGAAGAGAAAATACAATAACAAATGAAACAAAACTTAATTATTTTTAAGAATACATTGAGAGTTTTGTGTCACCCACTGATATTCAAGCTGGATTATATTCTTTAGGGTACTTTAAATGAAAAGGTACCCATAAAGTTGGTCACCCAGTAAGGTTACAGTCAGCTCACCCATTATAACATTTTGTCCCCCAAAATAAGAAAGAGAGAGAGAGGGAGTAGAGAAACTGGCTTTTTCTTTTCCTACCGAGAGCTTGGTTTGGTGAATAAAATAAAAAATCCACTATTGAAAGTTTTATTGCTGGGACCAGAAAAACAGTAAATAAGAAAATGAATATTTTATATTTAACCTGCCAAGAACTCAAATCCCCAATGACATAGCATATATAAGTACAGTTATTATGGCCATACAGTATTTGCAACAATATAGCATTTATTAAAAATGTTCAATTTTACACACACACACACACACACACATCCCATTCAAAGGCAGCTTTTTCATGCGACAGTTAGAGCTGTCAGTTTGTGATGAGCTTAAATGCTCTGTGCTCTATATTGTTTTCTGAGCCACTGCAGGACACCGACTTGATTTCAGAGGAGAGTGATTTCCAGCTGTGTCAAGCTGTGCACTGAAGCTCCTCGTACCGAAGCAGGGCTCAGGATGGAACACTTTGTCCTGACCAAAGTGAAAAATACCTTCCACCAACCATTCTTGGCTCTAGGGTTTTAAAACTGGGAGTGAGTCAGACTCATTTAAATTCATTTGGACACATTTTATACAATATCACAGGGAGAACTTTTCCACATGCAGAAACTGCTCCAGCCGAACAAGCAGGTGTAGAGTTTCCAGAGCACTCCATATATCCTCTGTCTTTCTTTGCTCAAGAACCCTAGCCAGTTTGGCTCAGTGGATAGAGCACGTCAGCCTGAAGGTTGAAGGGTCCTGAGTTGGATTCCAGTCAAGGGCACGTACCTTGGTTGCAGGCTCCTCCCTGGCCTGGGCCCTGGTCAAGGCTCGTGTAGGAGGCAACCAATCATGTGTTTCTCTGACACTGATAGTTCTCTCTGTCTTTCCCTCTCTCTTCCACTCTCTCTAAAAAAATCAATGGGAAAATATCCTAGGGTAAAGGATTTTTTTAAAAAAGATATTTCCCTATTTGAAATGCTCCCCTTCTCTCCCCTTGCCTTGCTCATCTAGTGACAAGTAGAAATTTTTCTCAAAGAGTGAATAATTACCTGCTAGAGGACCTTGTTCTAAAACCCTAGTGGCTTGGGCTGTGGTTCTCCTAGGAGTAATGGTCAGAGGCTTCGTTTAGCTTCATCGCCTGGATAAGCCATGGATAATTCCAGCACTGTTTGGTGCATGGTCCAGGAATAGAGATACTTGCTTTATAGCTCAGTCAAGGTCCCACTCAGAGTTGGGGCAGGGATCCCACCTCAGCTGGTGATTTATAACATGCTTGGAAAGTGGATCAATGTGCTGTATTTGCCTTCAATTTCCAGAGACCCCCTTGAGGGGTGTGCCTTCTTTCAATAAGATATAGCAGGTTTTCCCTCACTCTGGTGGGGATATACCAAAATGCTGTAAACCACTGATTTCTTCCAGCCCCAAGAATGCTACAGGCAAGGCAGGATCCTGAATCCTTTAAGAGTTTTTCTCTCACCTTCTGTCAAGCCTAAAGGTATCCGCTTGTTCCTATTCATTGACATAATGCCATCCATATCGTAAACCAGGGGGATGTCCTGAGAGATGCTGGATAATCTAAATTCTTGGAGATTAAACCATGAAAGACCGCCAGAAAGTTGGCATAGTCTTGAGATCCAGCACTGATTGTGTTCTGTCTCTTCTGGTGAATGGAAACACCCTACTGTTCTCTGATAGTGCTACAGGCTGGGGGAGGGGGAGTGAGCTGGATATGTGCATTCCAGAGGTGGGGCATGTTTCCTTGGCTCCAATAAAGAGGCAACAGATGAAATAGCAGTTGCAATTTGCTGTTCATAATCTCATAACATTTGTGAAAATCACTATCCTTTTTCATTTTACTTATCTGTTTTATACATAATCCAAAACAGGAGTATTAAATGGAATCATTATAAGAGTCACTAACTTGAATCTCTCAATTATTGAATAATGGCCCTAATCTTTGTTATTTCCCTTGCAACATGGCATTAATCGGTATGTGCTATTTTGGTAGGTAGCACTATTTCCAGGAGTTTCCACTTACTCCTGGATGCCATATTATCAATCATACCATGGTTCAGCACCAGTGGGGGAAGTCTGACAGAAGCTTATTTCAACTATTCTTTCAGCAATCAACGAAATAACAAGACATTGGTTTTGCAGACTCCTTGGACCCACAGGTAATTTGACTTGGGAAAATAAATTATTTATCACCTGAACCTCACAACCTTGACTCTGATAAGTGGACCAAAGTGATATTCTTGATCCATAGAGATTAGCACTTGCTCAGAGCTACAAATGGTTGAGAATTTACTTTCAGTCTATGCACAGACTCCCTAGAAAATGTTTACAGGTCCCTTTGGAGATGGCTATGAGGAAGATTTGAGGTCATCATTTCTGTGCTATCATAGAATCATTGCTCTCCTTCATCCAAAGACTCTCTGCCTGTGAACTAAGTCAAGTCTGGGCCCTGAGTAATTCAAGGGAAGTCTGTGTTTCTCTGGAATCTGATTAAAAATTGCTGCCATATGCCCAGCTGGTGTGGCTCAGTGGCTGAGCCTAGACTTATGAACCAGGAGGTCACAGTTTGATGGTCAGGGCATATGCCCAGGTTGTGAGCCTGATCCCCAGCGTGGGGTGTGCAGGAGGCAGCCAATCAATGATTCGCTCTCATTGTTGATGTTTCTCTTTCTCTCTCCCTCTTCCTTCCTCTCTGAAATATATATATATATATATATATATATATATATATATATATATATATATATATACTAGTAGTCCAGTGCACGAAATTCGTGCACGAGGGTGGGGGTGGTGAGGGGTGGAGCCAGACCCCTCAGCCCGAGCTGCACCCTCTGTCATGTTCCGGGACCCTGGCTGCTCCTGGCCTAGGCACAGGCCTACAGGATTGGGGCGGCCTGGCTCCCAAGGACCCATTTTATCAAGAGAAAAAAGTCAGCATTAGTTACAGCCCTCACCGAACCCAGTACAGTGCATCTGTGCATACAACTGCCTCTTTCATGGGCCTGCTTTGCCCTACAGAATTACTAACATCTTGAGGACATAGCTATGTCTTATCCTGTTTCACCTTCAGTGCCTGGCCTGGTGCCAGGGACCTGAGAGGGTTTGCTGAGTGAGTGAGTGAATAATGAGTGAGTAAGTGAATGAGTGAATGAATGAGCGAGTAAGTGAATGAGCAAGCAGCAATGGGGCCAGAACTTCTGCCGCGTTGCCATGGCAACGCGGCAGAAGTTCCGGCCCTGCTCCTGGCTGCCTGACGCCCACCCCAGAAAGTTCCCACCCCACTCCCAGCAGCCTGGGCACCTCTCCCGACTGCATAGTTCCCGCCCCGCTCCCAGCTGCTTGATGCCCACCCCAGGAAGTTCCCGCCCCGCTCCCAGCGGCCCAGCGCCCCTCTCCTGGCTGCATACTTCCCGCCCTCCTCCTGGCGACCCAGGCCCCCAGCCACTCCTTCAGCAGAGGCCAGGGCAGGTGGGAAGTTTGGCTTCCTCCATCGCAGGGGCAACCAAGCCTCCTGCTCACTTCAGCTCCATGGCTGCCAGCCGCCATCTTGGTTGGGTTAATTTGCATATAGTCGCTCTGATTGGCCAGTGGGCATGGCTTAAGGCGTAGCAAAGGTACAGTCAATTTGCATGTTTGTCTTTTATTAGTGTAGAGATATATCCTATCTAATAAAAGAGAAACATGGTAATTAGCGTACGACCGCTGCCCTTCCCATTGGCTAATCAGGGCGATATGCAAATTAACTGCCAGCCAAGATGGCGTCCAGCAGCCCAGAAGCTTGAAACTAACATGAGGCTTGCTTGCTTCAGTGATGGAGGAAACCTACATTCCCCGCCTGCCTTGCCGGCCTCTGAGCCTGCAGTTTGAAACACTGTAACAAATATAGAAGCTAAACAAAACCCCAGAAACCTGCTTTCAGCCAGCTGGGATCTCAGAGCTGGAGCTATACATTGTTTCAATTATAAAACACAAACAAACCAGATACCTGCTTTCAGCAGCAGAAGCCTCAGAGCTGGAGCCAGAGCTAGAGCTGGCCCAGAATAAAAAAGATAAAGAAAAAAAGGAGCAGTAGGGAGCTTCAGTTACCCGCCAGCCTGAAAAGAGCCCTCAGCCCCTCACCCAGACTGGCCAGGCACCCCAGTGGGGACCCCCACCCTGAAGGGTGTGTGACCAGCTGCAAACAGCCATCATTCCCTCATCTAGGCTGGCCAGGCACCCCAGTGGGGACCCCCACCCTAAATAAAGGGTGTGTGACCAGCTGCAAACAGCCATCATCCCCTCACCCAGGCTGGCCAGACACCCCAGTGGGGACCCCCACCCCGATCCAGGACACCCTTCAGGGCAAACCAGCCAGCCCCACCCATGCACCAGGCCTCTATCCTTTATAGTAAAAGGGTAATGTGCCTCCCAGCACTGGGATCAGCATGACAGGGGGCAGTGCCCAAACCCCCTGATCGCCCTGAGGCTCTGTGTGTGACAGGAGGCGGGGCCACAACCTCCCTATCCACCCTGCTCTGTTCGTGACAGGGGAAGGCGCCCCAAACCCCTGATCAGCCCTGCTCTGTGCCTGATGGGGGGAGCTCCCCAACCCCCTGATCAGCCCTGTACTGTGTATGACAGGGTGCAGTGCCCCACCCCCACCCCCCACGGGTCCTGCTCTTTGTGTGATTGGGTAGAGCCATAACCTCCCCATCGGCCCTGCCCTGAGTGTGACAGTGGGGGCGCCCCAACTCCCTGATCGGCCCTGCTTTGTGTGTGACAGGGGGCAGCACCCCAACCCCCTGATTGGCCCTTTCTGTGCGTGAAAGGGGGTGGTGCCGTAACCTCCCCATTGACCTTGCCTTGAGTGTGACAGGGGGCGGTGCCCCAACCCCCCAATCCACCCTACCCTGAGCGTGACTGAGGGTGGCATCGCAACCTCCCAATCCACCCTGCTCTCTGCATGACAGGGGGCAGCGCCCCAACTCCCCAATCAGCCCTGCTCTGAGCCCGACCAGGGGCTGCACCTAGGGATTGGGCCTGCCCTCTGCCACCCGGGAGCAGGCCTAAGCCAGCATGGCGTTATCTCCCAAGGGTTCCCAGACTGGGAGAGGGCACAGGCCGGGCTGAGGGACCCCCCCTTCCCCCTCGAGTGCGCAAATTTTTGTGCACCGGGCCTCTAGTATATATATATGTTTAAAAGTGCTGCCAAGTAGCTTCTGGCACTCTGGGATCTGATTATCGTTACCAAAATCAGGGAATACCATGAAGGGGAGCACTTCTTAACTTTATCCTTGGTTTCTATAAGACACCCTTATATATTACTTAATTAAGAGTGATGGCTCTCTCTTTACTTATGTATTTCTTAAGTCTTAGTGAAGGTATATCCTCTAGAACAGTGGTTCTCAACCTGAGGGTCGCGACCCCTTTGGCGGTTGAACGACCCTTTCACAGGGGTTGCCTAAGACCATCAGAAAACACATATATAATTACATATTGTTTTTGTGATTAATCACTATGCTTTAATTATATTCAATTTGTAACAATGAAAATACATCCTGCATATCAAATATTTATATTACGATTCATAACAGTAGCAAAATTACAGTTATGAAGTAGTAACGAAAATAATTTTATGGTTGGGCGTCACCACAACATGAGGAACTGTATTAAAGGATTAGGAAGATTGAGAACCACTGCTCTAGAACCTCTAAGGCTGTGTATGATGGGCTTAATGTGTCAATTACCCATGGGAAGTGTGCCTTGCTTTCCTCCTGAGTATTTAGATTTCTTTTTTTTATTACATTCAGAAGTTTCTGACATTTCGACTTTATGTAACATAGTCTGCCCCTGAGTCTAGATACAGCCCACCAGCTGAGCAACTCTCATAACCACTCTCAGCTACATAAATTAATCCTTTGCATATTGAATCTAAGATAAAGTTTTCCTAAATTTAGCTCCATATAAAATTCTGTTGCTCTCATCCTGCTATAAGGCCATAAAGAAGCTCAATTTCCACTAATATCCCCAGGTTTTTTGCTGATATAAATTAGCAAAGTCTTACAATTTTGAGTGTATAACTATCCTCAAAGGTCAAACTTTATTCTTGTTCCCCTGGAGTGTGCTGAGCTGTGGGTCTGAGAGGTGGCAACAGAGGTGAGGCAATAGGATAAATGGCTTTCCATTACAAGGTATTTCTTTATGTGAAGACATTTTATGGTTGGCCTCCCCAGAAGAGAAGAGAGGCTATTTCTGCTAGCAATGGCATTTCAGTCAGGTTCCGGCATTGGGGTATCCAAATTACCTAAATCTATTTGAAAGTTCTTAAATGCTTTAAGAGCAACTCTTCCCCAAACATTCCCCCACTGTCACTTAGAAGAACTGGTCAGTCTATGCATTCCAATTTGCTGTTATTCAACAGCACTCAGAATTAAACTCAGCTTCTGATTTGTGTCTGCCCTGAAGTGAGAAGCATTAAGAAAGTATGTGGGAGTAGTCATAGAAGCTTCCCTGGACACCTATCCATGACTTTGGTTGAGAATTTAAAATCATGAGCTTACCATTTGCTTCCTTTAAACTTTCCATCACATTCACATTTCTTGTATTTTTCATTTGAGCCAAGATATCTAAGACAGTTTTTGTATTATGGCTTCAAAAGCTCCTGAAATATGCAGACACCCTGAGAGTTAATTAAAAAAAAAACAATAACATGTAACTTGTATCTTTTCTTTGAGATGCTTTTTCCTTTTTTGTGTGTTTGTATCCCCCTGTTCCCCATTCACTTAAAGAACAGGTAGGTCCCTCCATCCCTGGGTACACTTCCCTGAAGGATGTATGAGAGACATATGTATGTATATATTTTATTCTTTATAATGTTAGTATTAATCATCGCTTTTATTCTCCCTTAGAACTTTGTAAAGTTTTTTGGAAAGCTTCAGCCTTTCTTGGTTATGTTAAGTAGAAATAGGGAAAGAGGTTTATGTGTACAGAGATCAGATACATTCAAGCAGGAGGAGGCATATGTTCTCCAAAAGTAAAAGCAATTCAGTGCAAAACTTTCAGTATCTTGAGTCAGCTCTGCACATCGCTTGAAGACCAAGCTTTTTACTTGAATAATAAGACTTATCAAAAAGTATATACCCATTATAAGTCTTTGATGTGTCCTGGTGTCCTTTAATACTTAACATATACTTCTATATGCCAATTTCTGTTTTATGAGTAAATACATCAAAACTTAGTGTGGTAAATTTATTTTATCAAGATCTCACAGAACCAGGACTGAAACCCTTTAGTTACAATGTTCTTACTCCTTTTGGTACTAAAAAAAAAAAAAAAAAATCTCCTTCTTCCATAAGGATTCCAGGCAAGAGATCTGTGCATCTGTGCATTCCAGGTCTCTGAAGTAGCCATGACTATAAATGGTATCAAGGTGGCTCTGGGACTAAAGAGATCATAGAGACAGCAGCTGTGCAATGATAAGCCATCTCCTCAGGATAACTACTTGATCCAGAAGCCATGAAGCTGATGGATGTTCAAACATATGAGTTGTTTATCTCCCTAGAGTTCTGTGTTATAACACAGATGGACATAAATGGTATCTCATTTTTTTCTCTGTTCACCCACTGATTTGTACTGAAGTCATTCTGCTTATGAAAAGTTTTCAGTATCAAAAGAAAATTGCCTGTTCTTTTTAACCTACTTCACATATTTTAAAAATCCAAAAAAATACATAAAGCATTGAAAATAGAAAGAGAAAAGGGGAGATGAGAGAAGAAGAAATGAAAAGAAAAAAAAAAAAAAAGGAAGGGCTAAGGAAGAATAAGAAGAGAAAATGTTCCAATAAATGTGATTACTGGGAAGCAGAGTCTTGGACTTCATCCCTCTTTCTGATTCAAGTCCATTAAATTTTTCCCATCTCCTGCCACCAGTAGTGATGACATTTTCTATAGAGATGATGATAGCATCCTTTACTCATACTGATTCAAACATTAAGAAAGTTTTGCATTGTCTAAAATTGTAATTCAAATATTCAATACAGATATAACAGGAACTCATAATATATCTGAAGAAAAGACAGTCAAATAAACACTTTTGAAATAAAATTGTGTTTTATGAAAATGTTGATTTCACATATAATTTCTAGAAAAATATCAGGACTTCTTTTTCTTTCCTCCAACTCCCTCTTCTTGACCTCTGCATTTGGTCAATTACACAGAGTTAAGCCACACATACAGTATCTATACAAAAGAGTAACACTGCTCTTGCCTTTTAACTTATCTTTTATAGATTTTTTTCCCCTTTATGGATATCTTTGCTCTTCCTCTTTCCTCTCTGCTTTGGTACTCCAGAAACACAGCCATTTCTTCACTTGGGAAGAGGTGCTATTCCTCATATTTCTCCAAGTTTGAAGAAGAGAACTATGAGGAAGTGATATGTGGTGAAATCAAAGAATAATAGAGTTTTAAGACTGAAGGCATGGCAAAAGCTATAGAGAAACCATGAATCTGGGGGATAGAATGAGATCAGCAGATGTGATTGGCAATTAAGAGATTTCACAAATGACCTTCCAAAAATCAACATTAGAGGTGGGGTGTACCATAAGATTAAGTACAGTGGAGTGAATAAAATAAAAGAGAATGATAAAAATAGAGTTGTTCTTTATCTATTTTTAAGAATATAAAGATCAAATATAACTTCCTTAGTAGAGACTTTTATGTGTTCAAACTCCTATCAACTAACATAACCCACTTTACTTGTCTATTCTTATGTATAACTTAGTGGCTTAAAGAGTTACTATTTCTTATGGTAGAGTTTGTTGACTGAGCTCATAGTGGTTCTCTGTTGAGAACCTGTGGGTCACAACCCCTTTGGTGGTCGAACGACCCTTTCACAGGGGTCACCTAAGATCATCCTGCATATCAGATATTTACATTACAATTCATAACAGTAGCAACATGACAGTTATGAAGTAGCAATGAAAATAATTTTATGGTTGGGTCACAACATGAGGAACTGTATTTAAAGGGCCAGAAGGTTGAGAACCACTGCCTTATGATTTGCTGTCAGAGGTCAGCTGGGCTGCTTTCATTTGAAGCCTTGACTTCATGCCAGATGGCTCACTTTAAATAATGACAGTTGATGCTGACTGCTGGCTCCAGGTTTTATTGGTGCTTTAGACCTGAACCCTATTCATGACATCTCTATGTAGCTATCTAACAGCATGGTGGATTTCTACAGGACCTTCCCAAGACTGAGTTCTTTGAAATGGAATTTGCAACGCTTTTTGCTTTATATTCTCTAAAGTAATATGATACCACTTTTGCCACATTCTATCGGTCAAAGTCAGACAAGTGCCTTTCTAGAACATAAAAAACATGCAGTAAACTTTGTTTGTAAAATCTATCATTAGAATTCCCCTCTGAACCCAAGTTGGTTTTCAGATATTTTTTTCAAGGACATATGGCATTAGATTGTGATCAAATGTATGATTTAATAAGAACTTTTTTTTTTTCTGATGTCCATAGTCAAAATGCTATTTTAGAGGTCTTCATTATTTGCTATAGAGCATTAGGGATAAAAAACTAAAAATCTTCTCCCATTTACCCACTTAAGTTCTATTCCCAAGTCTTATTGACATCACTGATAATGTGATTGCATCCAAGGAAGCTATCAAGGCCAATAAAATGAAAAAAAATTATTGAAGTCAATGCTTTTGGCCAGAGAAACAAACCATATATATATGTATAATCTCCTATCTAATAAAGAGGGAATATGCTAATTGACCTTCACGCCATCACAAAGATGGTGGTGCCCACATCCAATAAGGAGGGAATATGCTAATTGACTGCTCACCCTCAAATATGGTGGTGCCCACAGCCAATAAGGAGGAAATATGCTAATTGACTGCGCCACCCTCAAAGATGGCGGTGCCCACAGCCACAAGATGGTGGCACTCAGTCCCCTCAGTCCCCCAGCCACCCAGGGCCGACCCCAGGTGCAGGCAAGCCTCAGATGGTGGCTGCCCAGCTGCCCAGGGCTGGCCCGAGGAGCAGGCAAGCCTCAGATGGTGGCTGCCCAGCTGCCCAGGGCTGGCCCAAGGAGCAGGCAAGCCTCAGATGGTGGCTTCCCAGCCACCCAGGGACACCTGAGGCTCAGGTAACCAGGGCCGGTCAATGCTTGCTCTGCCATCAGTGGCAGCAGCAGAGGTGTGATGGAGCATCGCCTTCACCTGATCACCAGGGCACCTCTGCCCCTGAGGGCTCCCAGACTGTGAGAGGGGGCAGGCCAGGCTGAGGGAACCCCCTCCAGTGCATGAATTTTCATGCACTGGGCCTCTAAAATATATATATATATATATATATATATATATATATATATATATGTATATATATATTTATATATATTATATATATTATATATATAATATATATATATATTATATATATATATATATAATATATATAACATATATATTTTATATATATATATACATATACATATATATATATATATATATATATATATATATATATATATATATATATATATATATAAAATCAAAGAAATGAGTCAGTCTTGTCAAGCTTCCAGAGGGGACAGACTAATCTATATATATATAATCTATCCTATATAATAAAAGCATAATATACATATCAACAATAGTGGAACAACCAGTCAACAGGGGGTGGGACCGGCAAGCAGGCGGCGCCAGACCAGCCAAGGTGCATACCAGTGGATAGAGGGAGGGAATGGCAATGGGGGGGGGGAGCGGTGACCATCAGCGGTGAAGGGATGATGGGGAGGCCAGCACCATCCCCTGATCAGCCTGTCTGGTCGTCTCCTGCAGAGGGAGGCTGGGCAGCAATGGTGGGGTAATGGGAGTGGTGCCATCCCCTGATCAGTCCAATGGCAGCAGTGTAGCAGCAGGGTGATGCGGGCAGTGCCATCCCCTGATCGCCTGTCTGGTCACCTCCTGTAGAGGGAGGCCGGGCAGCAGCAGCTGGGTAATGGGGATGGTGCCATTCCCTGATTGGCCCGCCCGGTCACCTCCTGTAGAGGGAGGCCAGACTGCAGATTAGGCCTGCTCCCAGCCTAAGCCATCAGTAGGACATCCCCTGAGGACTCCTGTACTGTGAGAGGGTGCAGGCGGTCTGAGGGACCCCTCCCCCAAGTATACGAATTTTCGTTCACCGAGCCCCTAGTCTATATAATAAAAGCCTAAGCAACCATTATGGCAGAACAACGAGACCGACTGGTCACTATGATATGCATTGACCACCGGGGGGCAGACGCTCAATGCAGGAGCTGCCCCCTGGTGGTCAGTGTGCTCCCACAGGGGGAGTGCCACTCAGCCAGAAGCCTGGCTCATGGCTGGCAAGTGCAGTGGCAGTAGCAGGAGCCTCTCCCACCTCTGCAGCAGCACTAAGGAGCAGCAAGCTGAGTGGTAAGAAGCCTACCACTAAGGAACAGCAAGCAGGCATGTGGTAAGGAGCAAGGGCTCCAGGACTGCAAGAGGGATGTCCACCTGCTGGGAGTGGGCCTAAGCTAGCAGATGGACATCCCCCAAAGGGTTCCGGACTGCGAGAGGATGCAGGCCAGGCTGAGGGACTCCCTCCTACCCACCCAGTGCACGAGTTTTGTGCACTGGGCCTCTAGTATATATATATATATATAAAAGGCTAATATGCTAAGTGTCTGACTGTCTAAACAGTCACTATGATGTGCACTGATCATCTGGGGGGGGCAGACATTCAACGCAGAAGCTGCTGTGATGCTCACTGGCCATTTACAGAGAAACAGCACCATGGACCTGGTGCTGACAAAGCAACACTTGGCTTCTCCCAAGTGGGACACAGGCCCCACCACCACCTCAGAGTAACACCCCACCAAATCGCAGCCAATGCTGCCGAGGCCCCATGGTGCAAAATGCGGCTCACAGCCCAGCCCAGCCCAGTTCGGAAACAATTGCTGCAGGCACCAGGTAATGACGTTACGTAGCAATGCCCAGCTTCCTCTCCCTAGCAACTAGCCTCCTTGGAGATTTTTTAGCCCAGGAACATGATTTGCTTCATAGCCAGGTGGAAACATTTTACATTTTAACCAAATGTCTGTGAAGTATTTACTCATTCTGCATCTCATTTGATCCTCACAGAGGTTCTGGAGTAGGTAGAATCCTATTTTCTTTTCATTAGCCAGAAAATGGAGATTTAGAAAGCTGAGAAACTTGACCTGACTGAAAA
Source organism: Myotis myotis (assembly GCF_014108235.1). Classification (NCBI taxonomy): domain Eukaryota; kingdom Metazoa; phylum Chordata; class Mammalia; order Chiroptera; family Vespertilionidae; genus Myotis; species Myotis myotis. The sequence continues at coordinate 18,573,756 of NW_023416335.1, forward strand.
GAAGTAAGAAATGGTGGACCTTGAAAATGATTTCAGGCTTTCTCACTGTGCAGAATATAGTCAAACACTGCTGCAGTTAAATATTTTACCCTTTGTCCTCTCTGCATTATCTACAATAATAATCTGCTTCATGTTGATATTTACTGCTGTATTGCTGACAATTACCTGAAATAGAAGTTGGGCTTCTTCACTGGGCTGGAAAAAGTTTAGCTCAATCAGAAAGCAGGTCTAATTAAGCAAGTTTATCCTATATAGTAAAAACCTAATATGCTAAATGTCCAGTAGTCCGGTAGGCTGTTCAACCAATCAAAGTGCAATATGCTAATGATATGCTAAGGCCATTCAACTGCTCGCTATGACATGCAATGATCACCAGGAGGCTGTCGACCAGTTGCTATGACATACATTGACCACCAGGGGGCAGACACTTCAACCAGTAGGTTAGCTTGCTGCTGGGATCCGGCCGATCGGGACTGAGCGAGATGGGCTGGACATGCACTGGAGCCCTCCTGCGGTCCCCCCCAGCTGGCCAACCTCCCGCGTCCCTTCCTGGTCCCAGTTGTGAACCGGTGGGGTCCCTCGGCCTGGCCTGCATCCTCTTGCAATCTGGGATCCCTCGGGGGATGTCAGAGAGCCAGGTTCAGCACAATCCCGCAGGCCAGGCCAAGGGACCCTACTGGTACACAAATTTGTGCACTGGGCCTCTAGTCTATATATATATATAAAGCTCTCACTGGCACCAATCACATGCATATGTTTCAATCTGTCATTGTCAATTTTGAATTTGGTTGATACTTCTAATATAGAGGAAGGGTGAATAGTGATATTAAAATATTTCTTCTAATTAATTTCCTTTCAATGTGCATGAATTTGTGCACCAGGCCACTAGTCATTAAAATAAAAGAACTAATTCATACCATGAGGCTAAATGTTGCAATGCAGGAGGAGTTCTTTAAAGTAAGGATCCATTTGGCCTATAGAACATTGTAGTATATTAGACACTGTATTGAGCTCTTGTGTTGAATACATAAATGGCTGAGAAACAGCACGATGGATTTTTTTTATACATGCACTCTAATGCCCAGATTTGCTGAAGCATTGTGCTCCCAGTCAATAGTGCCCTTGTAGCTTGTTTGTTTAATTGATTGCAATGCTATATCAACCTTCACGACCAAAGTGTCAAATATTTGCAGACTGGAACACAGTAGTGTTTGGCACAACTTGCTACTCCCTGTAATGCTGCAGCTTACATATTATATTCAGATAGGCATCAAAATTTGCTAAATTAAACTATGTCCATAGACTGACTCAAGTCCATCAACGTCATTGACAATTGTGATTTCAAAGAAAACAAACAAAAAAATATTAGCATTTCCAACTCATTTATATTGTCAAGTGGCTGTTTTTGACTAATCACTCTCAGTTTTAAAAAATTCAATGAAAGGAGGATATTTAGAAGAGACAAATATTTGTTCTCTGTATTTGAAAATCCCTTCTTAGTATCTTGTTCCACTTCTAAATGTTTATCTGCAATGGATTTTGCTCCATTCAAATGAAAAGTATGAAATGAAAAATTGCTGTAAATATGTTATTGATTTACAGCTTATGTTGGGGAATAGCACATGAGTCCACAAGCTTAATAACGTTTACTTTGACTTGAACAATGACAACAGCATCCCAGAGTTTCCATTAAAAGTCTTGGCAGGGGTCAGTCAGAACTGCGATGAGGGCACCTGATACAGTGAGCCTGGCCACACAAGTGCTTCCATGGGAGCAAGCAGACAGTCCGTGAGTGCAGCCAGCCAGCTGGGCATACAAATGCTACATGTGGCTGTTTCTCCCTGCTTCCCCTGCCCGCCACATTGCTAACATAGGGCCTCAGCTATGAAATATTCCCTCTATAGAAGATAAGATAAAAAGAAGGTTGAGGAGCAGGAGGAAAGATGGCCAATACAATTTTGGTAGTGACTCTTTAGGAGTCTGGGGAGTAGAAGAACAACACCACTTTGCATTGAGGCAACAGCATCCCTAACCTAGTTGAAGAATATGTTCAAGAAAGTGAATTAATTTTCCCAAGACCACAAAGAGCTGTGAAACAGGAAGTCCAACCCAGGTGTGTGAGATGTCAAAGTTCACAATTTTTCCATACTTCCATGCAAAAAAATTGCACCTGAATAAAACTAATAATGATATTTTAATATGAAACACCTAAAAACATTGACAACTGGGGATTTAATATAGTGACAGAGAACTTTTTCCCTCAGCATAATTCCATCAACTTTATGAAACTGTAATACGAAGGTGCATCTAATAAGTCTGGAGGGAAGAAAGAATTGTATCTTTATTTACGATATCTAGAAGGCATGCCCTCAGTTCTACATGGGTGCTGTCTCATAAATAGCTGTTTATTAATTGATCAAAGGACGGAATGAAGTTAATAATACAATGAAAATATCAAATGCCATTTTTAACTGCACTTTCTATGCCAGATTCTGTGTAAAAGTTTAATTAAATTATCGCATTTACTCCTTAGAATGTGGTAGTATTTTTTTGTTGCACAGATATGGAAATGAGTTCAGAATTTCACTAAGAGTAGTGGAGATCAGATTCAACGTTGCATCTAACTTACTCCAAAGCCTGTGCTGTTAACCACTATTCTATACAGCCTTCTTCATCTTTCCCCTGTGCAAGTCCAAGGACAGGAGTGCTCTGCTGTCAGGTTAGGATGGAGTTTCATCTGCTGACATCACAGTCCTGACAACTTTCTCATGGTGCTATGAAGCACCTTAAAAATGTGGGTGGTTTCAATAGAAGACGGCTTTCAGCAGTTGATGAAGACACCACAATGTTGCTACAATTTCCTAAAATCCTTTTCTGAGCTAAATTCCTCCTGAATTCTTGATAGTGTTGATCATTAAGCTCAGTGCTCTGAGTACTAAGCAACTCAAATTTAGTAAATATCTACTAAAATTGTCGGGTTGGGGCACGCCATTATTACAGGTAAAGAACTGATTAACTGTGTGTGTGGGGGGGGGGGCGGGGAGGGGGACGGGGGACATTGCCAGCATCCTGAACACTTCACCATATCGATGCTGTTCTCTTTTATTTTAAACACTAAGACTTCCTAACTAACTATGGCATGCACTGTGGCATAGTGAGAAAAGCGCTTCAAGAGAACTACAATCAAATCCTGGGGCTTAAACCAATTAGTTCCCATCTTTGCAATTTTATCTTTCTAGGCCCCAGCTCTTTTTCTGTAATTGAAAAGAACTGGATGACTTTAAGGGCTTTTCAGTTCTGAAATCTCCAATTAAAATATAAAATTATGGCACCTGGAGAAAAACCAACAATTTGAAGTGATGACAAGTTAGGATTGAGGGCACCATTTTAGAGAAGAAAAACAACAGCACTCCCCTCCTCCAGGCCTCTGTTTAGGTCGTTTGGTCTGAAAACAGATTGCCCAAGAATCTGACCTTCTGGAACCACATGCCTTCCTGTCTAGAGAAATGACATCTTTCAGAAGTAATCTCCCATTTTGAAATCAGGAGTGTCGGGCACACAAGATCCATAACTGTGATGATCACGCCTCTGTACCCAGAGAAGCTGCACTGAACACTCCTGAAGCAGACACTTAAGAGGGTCTAGCCATTTGGGGAAATGTGAATCAAAACCACTGATTAATTCCTTTAGGGGAGCTAATTCCAAGCTTGCACTTACCTGTATTGTTATAGTGTGTCATTGCTAAAATGCCATTCATACACTTCAGTAGGCAAAAGCAATCAAAAGTGAGCTCAAACTTAAATATTCTGTTAGTCTTCCCCTCTCATCCCACACACACACACTCACACACACACACACACACACACACACACACACACACACACCGCCCTTTGCATTTCACAAACATTCACACTCAGTGACAACAACCATTTGAAATCTGCTGTCGTTTAGAATTTTCTATAGAGCTTTAAATAACTCTGGTGATAGTCAGTTTCTTTTTTCTTGCCTTTTTTTTTTTTTTTTTTTTTTTTTTTGGTGGCAGCTAAAAAGGCTGCCCTTAGACTGAACCAATTTATCAGTTTCAAAGGAAAAGATAATAAAACTGTCATTTCCGGCCATAGCACCGAGGGTGCTGCTGTTACCCTGGTATTAAAGCTTATTAAAAGTAGAGCTGTCTCTTAGTTTTTTTGTATCAAAATAGCTTCCAAGTCTTGTTCAGATTCCATGTTATTCTGGATGGAAGGGAAGAAAAAAAAAACACGAACATGACCCCAATGGGGCACTGAAGTGACTGAGCTAGTCAACACCTAGCTATGTGAATGCTTTTGGAGTTCTTCAATTTATCACAGATACAAGCTGCCAGGAGAAAATTAATTTAAAACTCACAGACCTGCTCAAAATACTCAAAATGTGAGAAAGGTTTACAGAAGATAGTCAAAATAATTATTGACCCTGGCCTAGAGATATCCCTGGTTTATACTCTTCCAATAATGTGTACCTTCTGACACATCAACAGGATTTCTGAATGAAGGAAGCAAGTAAATTCACTATTTATTCCTAATGGGGAGTAATCCACAGGAAATAGTTTTGACCTGGGTAGAGTAGAGTCAGAGCAAATAATTTCTCCCATCCATTGAAAAGGGTGAAGAGTCAGAGTTTTCTAATGAGAGGCAGTGTGTGTTTGGAAAGAGTTATGGACTCCATCAGATGCGTGTTCAAACCCTTGTTCTTCTACTTATTAGTTGTGGAAACTTGTGCATATTATCTAACACCATGTAGCTTCTGCCTTCATCAGTAACATTTAAATATTAGTGTCTGCATATAGGACTGCAGATACAATGCTCAAAAGCTTGCCACAGATATCTTTTGTTGCTATCATTACTTTTAAGTTATGTTCTGTCCCAATGATGGATATCTATACTAGGATTTTAAAGTCAGGCATAACCTAGAAATCTTAAAATTATGTTTAATATAGATATTTCTGGGAACTAGTACATTTGTTAGAAATATTTGCACCGTAGCTAAGTAATTATGCCAATTCCTCTTTCCTCCTCTACTCTATGCTAATTGTGTCAATTTTTGTGGCAGAATAAAATTTGATTCACTAGCTAGCATGTTATTTTCCCCTCTCCAATTGCCTATATGCTGGCTGTATAACATTGACGTTAACCTCAGAAAAACTTGTCATATCAATGCTGGAAAATAAAGATATTTTGATTTCTAAATTTAGTAGCTAAGCATTAAACCATGTGAGAGAAGGAAAAGATTTAATTGTTACAGAAAATTATTTCTCCATCCCATTCACCAACCTCCTAGAAAACTTGAAGAACTCTCCAAGTGAGGGAGAGAGCTTAATTGGAAGAATTTGAAACATTTAGCAAAAGGTCTACCTTTGTGGTCATCTCCAAATTTCCACCAAGGACTAAGCTGAGAGTTGAGGATGGTGTGTTGCTAGAACCCTTCCTTTGAAGTTGAGGCACATGAGAAATGAGAACCACGGATGATACTGATCATTTCTAGAAATGGAATAAAGAGCTATTAGGGATGCCCACGCATAGCCAAGTTTCCTGCAGCAGCCAAGTGCCTTGGGGTAACATTCAAAATCTCAATAAGCTCCAGGGGAGTGCAGGTGATGGTTCAGAGGGAGAGACAGAAAGAGAGAGAGGAAAAGAGAGAGAGAGAGAGATAGAGAGAGAGAGAGAGAGTTAGAGAGAGAGGTTCTTTTAAGGGGATAAGGGGACACACTTTGTGATTATGTGACATGACATTCCTCCCTAGAGATCACAGGACTCCTGCCTCCCTGGCTCCATCTCAGATGGTTGCCAGCACCAGGGAGTTGCCCAGTTACATTCAAGGACACCTACACATTCCTGTACCAACTACCAGATCCCTACGGGTTCATCTCAAGTGGAAACCTTGAAAATAAGCCTCAGAGGATTGTTTAAAATGCAGTTATTGGCTACTTTCCCAACAGCACTAGTCCAGCAGTTTCTTAAGCCCCTCCACGTCCCTGCACTCACAAGTCCTAAACCATAAAAGAGGAGACAGGTAAAGAGAAATATACCAGGAGGAAGGCCCTAAGTTAAGATTTTTTAAAAATCCAAAGCACAGGACTTGAAGTCAGAAAATGGAATTGTCACAAAATAGTAGCTATAAATATAACTAAAACCACAGCCACCACCACGAGAGCAAACGCCGACATGATGTTTGTTATGTGGAACATGACATTCAGAGCCCTTTATGGAGATTATTTTAGTTAATATTCACAACACCCTTATGATTTAATTACTCTTATTATCTCCACTCTACAAATGGGAAATTGGAGCACAGCGAGCAGGTTGATGTAACTTGTTTAGGGTGACATAGCTGTGAGCAGCAAGGCGTGGGGCCTGACCTTAGCCCACGCTCCTAACCACTACAGGGCTGCGTTCCATAGGCGGTAAATATCATTGCACCTGCTACCCAATTGTGTGACGTTCAGATTTATACATACTTCCTCATTTTCCATGATGACAGTGACAAAATTCCAAATGTTACATCTCTGTGAAAAATTTGAAAAAACTTTTTTCCTCCAAATTTGACTCAATATGAACAAGTCAGGTGTGGAGGACCTTAAAAATTGGATACTGGAATAATAATAATAATAATAATAATAATAATAATAATAATAAAACATTGGGAAAAGTGTGACAATGGTATCTACTCCTAAGTCATATTTTGTCATCTGATGCTTAGAGCCAGATAAATGGCTATAACGAAGTGTGGCTACCAAGCCTTCTAAGTTAAACTGTCTGTCTCCTGCAATGGGACCCCTTGAGGATACAGTTGTGGCCAGGTAGGCTGGTCTAGTCACTATCCCTAGAGAAAATGTCATGGGGTTATAGACATTTATATGTGCTACAGAAATTCAAATGTGAGATATACAAACACACTGATAGATCACTTGTGTCACCCTCCATCCAGTGCCGCCCTTCCCTAATGGCACCACATTTAATAACTAATTTCAAAATTATTTCCAGACTCCTTTCCTGGGGAAAAATGTTCACCCTTGTTTTTCTTCCACAGCTGTGAGCTGGAGGGGAAGAATTTGGTTAAGAAAGGAGCGTTAGAATCTTGCTGCGTGTTTCATTGTAAAGCAAACAACAGCACCGGTCTTTTATTCAAGGCAGATCAAACCATGGCCACATTATTAGTTATTGTTTAGCTGCCTGGGTTTAGGATGAAATTACCGGGCTGCCCAGGGACCCCGCATTTTAGTTTCAGAGCCAGCTGTGCTCATAACACAAGGCACAATGCTTCCTGGCATTGTCAGCCACTCAACATAAAAAGAACACACTGTAATCTGGTGGGGACTGTTCCGCTGTGTCACTGCTGGGTCCCATTTCAGCGAGCCCAGGAGTCCCACCACTGAGTTTTCAAGGGAGAAGAAAAGAAAATATGGAAAGTGCTCCAAAAAGGGCAAGGATAAGTTTTCCCTACATGTTTCTTCTAACAAAATATATATACTTTTTAGTTTCTACTTATCATCATGTCCCCATTTTGACAAAGTTGTAGCGCTGACTTTAAATATAAGTTGCTATTAGGTTTCTAGTTTTTCATCCATGGATCAGAAACCAAGGAGAGTCAGAAGCCCCCAAAATGCAATATTTAAGCCGTCTTGGCTGCCGCAACCCTTGAGAATGGGATCCAGTTCTTAGCAAGAATAATGTTACCTGCCACCTAAATAAATGCTAAGGTTTAGTGAGTGGAGATAATAAAGCCAGAGAGATGAAGTGGATTCCAGATATATTAAATCTGGGATAGCTTCAAATAACAGCCGTAAGCAATAAAGGGAAACTTCCATCCTGTATTCATAATGTCAGTGTTGCTGTGGAAATGCTGGCTTTAAAATATAAGCACCCAAGCTTGTCCTCTCAAAAGAATCTCTTTAGATATTATTTTTAAGTCCCTTTTAACATGGAAACTAATGGGTACCCCTGAGTTTTGATAGGAAGAATTTCTGCTGACAGAGAGGTTTCTCCTGACCCACTGGGAACTTAAGGCATTTCCATATGAACAAGTATTCATTCTAGGAGAAAAAATTATGGTGCAAAAATTGGGCCTGGATAGAATGAGGAGTTGGATAGCTGTGCCATTTTTTTTGATATTGTGGATAAAAGACTAAGAGGTGGTAGTTAGAGAAAAACAGATACATTGTTAGATGTAGAATAAAACCTGGCATATTCAAGTGCAAAATTCACTACAGGATGGCATGAGATTAAAAAATAAATAACATTGAACATGTTTTCACTCGTGTGAAGAAATAGCAATCTCTTTAATGTACTTGGAAGATCCCCGAGGTGGAATTAGAAGTTCCGGGTGGAGTCCTGGTTATCTTAACTAGCTGGGTAACATTGCACAAACCAGTTAACCTTTCTGAGCCTCAGCTTGCTATATATTGGAGCTAGTAAGGTAGTGTCTAACTCATACAGTTCTTATGGTTATCAAAAGTGAATAATCCATGTGGAAATGTATTGCGAACTATAAAGACGTATGTAAATGTAATATGGTATCATAATTAGGAAGTTTAAAGGTGGTGAAGAAATAAATATAAATTTCCTACTTATAAATTTCATAATAGCAAGAATATAATTTGTTCATTGAAATATCCTCAGCACCTAGAAAAAGTCAGGCACATGGTAAGTGCTCAGTAAATAACTGAGTGAAAAAAAATTAATAATTGTCTCACTTCTCTCCGGAAGGCCTAGAAACAATCTCCTCTTATTTTGGAATTCTTATCTAAAAGCACAGTGCCTTAGCCAACAATGCACAACCTTCTAAATCTCTTTTTATCTTCAGTAAAATGAGAATATTATCTTACTTTCCATCTCCAAAGGAGAAAATGCATTGTCTTATATGATCTCTTTCAGTATTGAAATGTTGCAAAAAGTGTGGGTATGTTTATGGTGTGTCTGTGTGTATATTCAAACACACATTAAAACATCAAGTAAGTTCAATAGAAATGTTAGTAAAAATTCAAAATTTCAACTTGCTGTACCACTACTACCCTTGTTTATAAAGTTTATCTCACAAACAAAACACAGGATTGACAATGGCCTTATTATTTATGAGAGGAAACAGGAAGATAATTGGCCTGTCCACCTACACACACACACACACACACACACCACTCACACCAGTTTCCTTTATTTTAAAATATGACCTTATAATAACCATTAAAAGAAAAATCTTTAGTTTTAGGATTGGAAATGTCAAACCACTCTATCCTATTTTGGATAGTTTTCCCCATCTCTTACTGTCTTTTAGAAACAAAAATTCATTGCTATGGAAGAAGCTGTATCTTTATAATTGCAACTAAGTTAGCATAATACTAGTTATACAGAAACAAAGTCTACCAGAGAGCATCAATATAAACTTGTGTAATTTTGACTAGAACTGAACTAAATTTGTCTTTATGCTAGCAATAAAGAAAATATTTTCTAAATAATTCATGATATAAGTAAGTGTGTTGGAAAGATATTTAAAACACTTAAACAATTGTTTCTAAGAGCCTCTAGCACTTGAGAAGTACCATTTATAAACAATTAATTGACATAGTACTTATAAATCATCCTTATGTGTGTTAAAAAGCAGGGTGCCTAAAGAACTCTATTAGAAAATAATTTGCTACTTTATTTTCATCTAGAATATTTCTTTGCAGCTACAAAACCATCCTGGAAGTATTCTGAAATTCAGGAGGTTTTGTTATTGTTTGCATATTCAAATTAGAATCTGACACCTCTCCATACATATCCACTTACATTCACTCTCAAATGGTGAGGTTGTACTGTATTCACTTCCCATTCAGAGGCTATACATGTTGATCATGACTTTGTCTACAAAAAACCAAGGATAGGGACCCCAGTTGCCTGCATTAGGCCACTGCTCCTGGTCCTTTTGACACAAATTCCCCAAAGCAAGCACTACAAGAGCCTCTCCCACAGGCTCGGACTTCTATCCTTGGATGACTCATTCTTAAAACTCTTACCTGAGTTTTGGCAAAGAGCAGAGATCATGGAGGTCAAATTTCCTTGGGGAATGATCTGAATTACTTGCCCACTTGAGTGATGGTCCTGGTGAAACATCTAATTGATTGAACTGCCTGGTGTTTATTATTCTAATAGTCCTGAAGAAAGGCTGGATGATTCTCCATTAACCACAATGAAACTCTAGGGGAGCATTTTCAGAGCACTTCAGAGCTTGTTAACCTAAAAGTAATTGGGCATATAAATTTGGTGGGTCTTATTTGTTCTGCCAGCTCTAAGTGGAGGAAAAAATGGCCATATTTACCCTATTTAAATATTCCATTCAAAGAAAATATGCAGAAACAGTGCTAACTATCCCAGAGTCCTGAGAGAGAGATCCTGGAAAGTCACTGCAGACTATACATGAGGCATTACACCACTCACCTTTTATCACACACTAGAGGGCTGGTGCACAAAAATTCATGCACAGGTAGGGTCCCTAAGCCTGGCCAGCAATCAGGGCCAATCGAGGCCTTCTAGCTGCCGGCCAGGGACTTCCTTCCCCGGCTGCCAGCTGCCAGTCTTCCTTCCCCAGCTTCCTTCATTCCACACTGCCCGCTGGTCGGCACACATCATAGTGAGTAATTGAACTTCTGGTCTCCCAGTTGAACTCCTGAGGGGACACATTGCATATTAGCCTTTTATATACTAGTATATAGATGGCCACATGTGACTCTTCTAGGATTTGTACCTTTATTTGTAATAGCAAATGAAACAACAAATGTGTCTGGTCATGAAAATAATGTTTTTAGCATGGCTTTCCACACTCTATCTTCAGCTGGTTAATATTGACAACATAGAGCAAACTGGGGGAAGTAGAGTGGGGAGGGAACATTATGAAAGTGGGCATGAATGCTAGGTTGATGTAGAAGAACACTCTAAGAATTTGGTGGAATAGATTGGTAACAGTGTTTGCAAGATAAGCAACAGGGAGACCTTTTGAGAGAGTAACCACAAAGCTAAAGGGAGATAGCAAAGGACTGAGAACAGTGGTGGGGAGCTATGCCTTGGAAACAATAGACCATGGTTCGATTGGGATTAATCCTGCTGAATAGTCATAGTGTGATTGCTGTTGCATTTTTATTTGATTGACAACTTGCCTTTCTTTCTCATCTGGGAGTGCTTTAAATAGGTGTGGCCTTTAATGATACACTTCTTCCTTATATGTCCTTTCCTCTCCCTCCCTCAAATGATGCAGCAACAAGTTGATATCCACCTTGAAGAAAGTGTTACACAGATGAGCGTATTCTGATTAACAAGTGTCTGGGTGTGTCTCATTCTCCCAATGTAATTGTGGGTGAACCAGGGTGAGCTCACATGGTGAAGCTCACTTGTTATAGCAGGCATCACTTACACTTCATTTTAAATCTTGTTCTTCTTGTGTACCTCTGGACCCTTTGACCACCTTTACTATCTCCAGATACCATTGTGATGATCAACTTTATATGGACACCAAATCATATCAGGAAGCACAATCCAAAAGCACTTTGCTGTATACCTGTCATGCACCTTTCACCTCCAGCCACAACCCATCCCTGTTGATGCTAAAGCATGAGATGTCACAAGGCTGCTCTGCACTCATGCATGTGCAATCAGGAAGTTGGAGGAATTACTAACCCATGGAGCAATGTTTTGATCAATAGGAAACAGGATCCAGCTTCTAAATGTGCCTCCCATTCTCCTTCAATAGACTGCTCAATAATTTAAGTACTTGGAGGACAGCAATGGATGGTGGGAAGTACTGAGGATTCAAACTGTATTTACTGAAAAAAATACAAAATTTGAAGCAACAGCATGGAGTGGGTTATTGTAGCAGAACACTGCAAGGGACTACAAGGTGATTTACACCTTCCTGCTATGAAGGTGTTGCATTTCAGGAATTGTCTTTAGTCTTGTGAGATATGTACTTTTGTTCTTAGATTTTAGACAGTTAGCAATGTATATGTGCCTTCTGGTTTAGAGAATTTCAGAGAAGGTAAACAATAAACAGGAGAACATTAGAGTCCAAAGTCTAAAATGATGTCATTACATCTGAAGCCTGAAGATTTCTTGCAGAAAGAGGATGGCTATCTCAGGTCTGGTAGATCCTGAGAATAAAGTACCTCCCTTTGCACATAAAAAAGTGATGAAGCTGAGGATGGCATCATGTCTCTGAAGTGAGAAAAAGAGTTATAATCAATTTTATGAAAATACTTCTTAGAATACTTGGCTTTTTGGCTTCTCAGAGCCAGTTTATGTTATAAATTGGTGATAATGTTTTGTATGACTTGGTGGTCATTCTGAAAAATACAGTTGACCTCACAAAGGTGTTATGTAATTACTTGATGCTTTATTTGGAGGCTATACAATCCAGGACCCTAAAATTGTATTCTGGGTGAATATGTTGAAAGTAATCTCTAAGGAAGATTCATCCAAGTCTGATTATGAATCCACATCAAAGTCAGTCCAAAGTGTTACATGAATGGTTCATGTACTGGGGAGCAGAGTCCTTTTTATTGATTCAACAATTTCAAGGAGAAGAAGGATTCTCCCTGTTGACGGTTTCATGGCTTTTGGGTAAAGAGGTTTTCTAAAAAAAAGATCAACATGTAACTTTGCTTTTCAAATATTTAGGTTGCTCCAGAGCTAATTCCTGTTTATAAAAGTAGTTTGCCTACGTAAGGCAATTCAATGACTTAAAGGTATGAAAAGTTTGAGGATGAGGCTGGCCATTAATCTTGCCTCCAGTTAACAGGCCTTATGTAGGAAGTGGTTTCAAACTTCAGATGCTACATTTATGGTCGGATATTTTTTCCTTCTCCAACATTAATCATTAATTATTCTTTGAAAAATAAATTTTTAGAAGCTAACATCATGGTCTTAGTAGGAAATAACAGTGTTGAAGACTATCCTGAAAATACTAATCAACATAGGAGTACAGGTCTTCTTGATTGGGGCATTTCAGAGTAGGGGCTGCCATGAAGTCACATGTGAGATGTTCTTAGCCACTGGGGACCTAAGGAATGTCTGGACATTCTTCTGGAGCCTTTTGTTTATTTATTTTTTAAAGAGAAGGGAGATAAAGATGTCCGATGAATTTAAAAATCATACAGACATAGTGTTCTCAGATCATTATGTGGTTAAAATTAGAAATCACTAACAGTAGAATATCCAGTAAAGCTCCAAATATCTAGAAATTAAACAACAATTCTAAATAACTCATGAGATATAGATAAAATGACAAGAAAAGTTAGAAAAAATTTCCAGTGAATGACAAGGAAGAAATAAAAATTTATGGGATGCTGCTAAAGCAAGCCTAGAGTCAAATTTAAAGCTAAACAGGTGTATCATAGAAAAGAAGGCAGATCTAAAATCAATGATCTAATGTTCCAACTTAAGAAAACAGAAAATAAAGAACAATTTAAAACCAATATAGAACGGGAGGAATAATAAAACCTAGAGAAAAATAAATGAAATAGAAACATTAACAAGATTTTTAATAAAGAATATGAACAATGTTGAAAGCTGTTATTTAATAAGATATAAAATACAATAGCTAGCTAGATTGTCTAAAAATATAGAGAAATAACACAAATTTCCTTTGATAAGAATGGAAAAGAAGTTATCACTACAGATCTTACAGTTATTTAAAGAAGAATAAGAGACCAACAGGAACAACTTTATGTAAATATAACAAATAAATGGACAAATTCTGGGAAAATACAATTTGTCAAAATTGGCACAAGGGGAAAAATGAAAATCTGAATAATTCTAAATATCTTTGTGTCTATTAAATAATAAAAATTTCTATCAAATATCTTCCCCCAAAGAAAACCCCAGGCCCAAATGGCTTTGCTAGAGAATTCTATCAAATATTTAAAGAAGAAATAACTCCAATTCTACAGAAAGTTTCAGAAATTAGAATAAGTACTGCTACAAAATCATGTTGCTAGTCCCATATAACTCTAATTTCAAAACCCTAGAGAAAAGAAAATTATACACCAAGGCATGATTGCCCACTTTTACTACTTCAATTCTATACTATAAGTAATATGTCTTATACTGTACTATAAGTCTCAGTCATTGCAATAGGTAATAAGATGAAATAAAAGGAATAAGTTTCAGAAAAGAAGTTAGTATCTATTGTTTCCAGACAATATATTTCTTATGTAGAAAATACCAAGGAATCTACAAAACAACTAATAGAACTAGTAGATAAATTCAACAAGGTTTGAATAATATAAGAATTATATTATAATACTAGATTTATTCTCACAGATTAGCAGTAAATACTTGAAAATAAAATTTAAAAATAATTGCTCTGAGGTCTGATCAATGCTTCTCTGTCTCTGGATCTGATTTTGTTCATCAGTTTATGTTGTTCATTATATTCCACAAATGAGTGAGATCATGTGATATTTATCTTTCTCTGACTGGCTTACTTCGCCTAGCATAGACCATCAAACTGAGAAGGCTAAAAAGGCTAATTCTAACATAACCCTGATATTTGGGCGGGGGGGACGGGGACGGGGGTGTGCTAGCAATCTGAATCTATGCCAGCAAGCCCAGTGTACATTCTTGATAACCTATAATTAAGTCATTGCCTCTTTCTCAGAAACTAGTCTTGCAGAACCTGTTATCTAAATGCTCACATTTCGCAGATGCCATAAACTGTGAACAGTGCATAGCCCCGGAGAGGGGAGGTTAGTAGTGCTGGCACCAGGCCAGGCCATTAGATATGGCCTGGGACCCCCAACACCTGGGGCCTTCTTTCAAACCCTGCTAAAAGGACTGGAAGTATAATCCATATTTGAGGGACAAAGACACCAGAAAGATATAAAAGAGAAGCCCCCTGCATGTTACTTTACTCCGATTTGGGAAGTTATTCCAATGAGTCCTCCAGCATAAATAAATAGTGTAACTCCTTTTCTCTAAAGTGTTGCTTGGTTTTTCTCTGGTCTTCTGAAACAAAACCTCAGAGGGAAGGTAGGGGAGGGTGGGGGTAAGAGGAAGAGAGCAACCAAAGAACTTGAATGAATGCATATAAGCCTAACCAATGGACACAGACACCAGGAGAGTGAGAGCATGAGTGGGGGGGCGGGGATGGGGGCAATGGGGAAATAAGGACACATATGTAATATGTTAATCAATAAAGAGAGAAAAAAATTTTCTTTACTTTATTTCAGGTAAAGATTGTGAATGTGACTAAAGTCTGTATAACAAATGTATGTTCCAATAATAATATTGATCTTGCCAACATTAGTTGAATATTTAACAAAAATAATAAATTATACATTAGAATTACTTTTTATTTGTCCTTCTAGTCTCTGTATAATTAGAAGTTTCCTCATTAGAGAACTATTTTTAACAGTATATAAGAGGCAATTTATATTAATACAAAATAAAATTACGTATAAAAAATAAAAGTAAAATAAAAATAATTGCTCAATAGTACCTCCAAAAAATAAAAATACTTAGAATGCCACATTAATTGTCCAAGATCTTTACAATGAAAAATAAGAATAATGAAAAAATAAATTGAAAGATATACTGTGTCATGAGTTGGAAGACTTGATATTGTTAAGACAGCAATTCTAAAGTTTGAGTGTATAGGCTCAAAATAATCCAATAAAAACTCCAGCAGGATTTCATTTTAAAAGAAGTTGAAAAGTTTATTGATATGAAAATGAAAAGATATAAGAATAACAAGTGAAATTTTAAAAAATTGGAGGATTTATTCTATCTGATTTCAAGACAGTAATCAAGGTACTTTGATATTAGCAAAAAAGTTAAACACATAGATCAATGGAAAAGAATAAGGAGTCAAGAAATAGACTTACACACATATAGACCCTTGATTTTCAAAAAGGATAGATACCAAAGTCATTCAATAGGAAAATGAATGTCTTTCCTACAATTTTTGCTGGATCAACTGAATATCCATATGGGGAAAAATTAACATTGATTAATTCACATAAACACATAAATAAAAATGTATCAAAATATCTATACTAACAAAAGGGTAATATGCTAATTAGACTGGATAGACCAGATGTCTTCCGGACATTCTTCCAGGTTTCCTTCCAGGCAAAGCCACAGTGGTGGGGGCCGAGGCAAAGGCAGTTAGGGGCGATCAGGCAGGCAGGCAGAGGTGGTTAGGGGGAGATCAAGCAGGCAGACAGAGTGGTTAGGAGCAATCAGGATGGCAGGGGAGAGTGGTTAAGGGCGATCAGGCCAGCAGGGGAGCAGTTAGGGGTGATCAGGCAGGTAGGCATAGGTGGTTAGGGACGATCAGGCCAGTAGGCAGAGGTGGATAGGGGTGATCAGGCAGGCAGGCAAGCATAGTGGTTAGGGGCAATCAGGCAGGCAAGCAGGCAGGCGAGTGGTTAAGAGCCAGCAGTCCCACAGGGATCGGGCCTAAACCGGCAGTCGGACATCCCCTGAAGAGTCCTGGACTGGAGAGGGTGCAGTCCTGGCTGAGGGACCGCTCCCCCTTTCCTATGCATGAATTTTGTGCACCGGGTCTCTAGTATCATATAATCTGGAAGAAAATATAGGAGACAAATTTTGCAACTTTGGGAAAGACAACAGATGCTTAGGACACAAAAAGCATGAACCATAAGAAAACACATATATACATATTTTTGTCATAAAACAGTGACAACAACAACTTTGCTATTTGAAGAACATCATTAAGAAAACAAAAGAAATGAAATACTACACTGCTGTAAAAAAGAAGGAACTCCTACCATTTGCAACAGCATGGATAAACCTGGAGAGCATTATGCTAAGCAAGATAAGTCAGTCAGAGACGATAAATATCACATCACCTCACTCATTTATGGAGTAAAATGAACAACATAAACTGATGAACAAAAACAGATCTAGGGACAGAGAAGCATTGATCAGACCATCAAACCTCAGAGGGAAGGTAGGGGAGGGTGGGAGTAAGGGGGAGAGATCAACCAAAGGACGTGTATGCATGCATATAAGCATAACTAATGGACACAGACACCAGGGGGGTGAGGGCATGAGTGGTGGTGGGGGGGGGGGCAATGGGGAGATAAGGACACATATGTAATACCTTAATAAAGAAAATAAAACAAAAAAAAAAACAAAAGAGAAGTCACAGTGTGGGGTAAGAAGAATAATATTTATAATATTATATGAAATAAACCACTCTCAATCAGAAGATATAAAAAAACCTTTACAATATTAAGAAAACACTCAACATAAGAAATAAATAAAAATGTTCAGAAATCTCACAAAAATTCAATAGGCACCTATAATGATGCTCAATATTATTAGTCATCAAATTATAACCAAAGGGAGATAACTCTACACACACATAAGAATGAATAAAATTAAAATAGCAATTGTAGGTTAGAATCTGGAACAATGAGAAATTCATACAATTCCTGTGAAAATGTAAAATGGCTATAACCACTTTGAAAATTAGTTTGGTAGTTTCTTAAAATGTTAAATATTTATTAACTCAGTCTTTCTACTTATAGCTATTTATTCAAGAGAAATAAATGCATATGTCCACACAAAAGACTTGTGCATGAATGTTCTTAACAGCAAGTAAATGGATATCCATACTATAAGGAAATACTATTCAGCAATAAAAGGGATAAACAACAACTATACATACAAAACGTATATGAATATCAAAATCATTATGCTGAGTGAAATAATCCAGATTTTAAAATAAATATACTAGAGGCCCATTGCACAAAGAGATTCATGCAATAGGCCTTCCTTCCCCTGGCTGCCAGCACCAATTTTCGTCTGGCACCCAGGACCCAGGCCTTCGCTCCGGCTGCAGCAGAGAAGCCAAGCCTCTTCAGTCTTCAGTCATCTTCAGTCTTCAGTTGTCTTCAGTCTTCAGTCATCTTCAGTCTTCAGTCGTCTTCACTGGGACCAGAGCCTTCAGTCTTCGCTCCACACCTGCAGATGTAAATTAACCGCCATCTTTGTTGGGTTAATTTGCATACTCATCATGATTGGCTGGTGGGTGTAGCAGAGTGACACCAATTTGCATGTTTCTTTTTTATTAATATACTAGAGGTCCGGTGCACAAAAATTTGTGCACTTGGGGGGGAGGAGGGGTCCCTCAGCCCAGCCTGTGCCCTCTCGCAGTCTGGGACCCCTCGGGAGATAACGACCTGCTGGCTTAGGCCTGCTCCTGGGTGGCAGAGGGCAGGCCTAATCCCTAGGTGCAGCCCCTGGTCGGGCTCAGAGCAGGGCCGATTGGGGAGTTGGGGCACTGCCCCCTGTCATGCACAGAGCAGGGCGGAATGGGAGGTTGCGATGCCACCCTCAGTCACATTCAAGGCAGTGTCAATGGGGAGGTTGCGGCACCACACCCTGTCACGCATAGAGCAGGGCCAATCAGGGGGTTGGGGCACTTCCCCCTGTAACCCACAGAGCAGGGCCCATCAGGGGGGTTGGGGCTCCATACCCTGTCATGCACAGAGCAGGGTTGATCAGGGGGGTGGGGAGCTCCCCCCTGTCACGCACAGAGCAGGGCCCATCAGGGGGTTGGGGAGCTCCCCCCGTCACTCACAGAGTAGGGCTGATAGGGGAGTTGGGGCACCGCCCCCTGTCACACACAGATCAGGGAGGATCAGGGGGTTGGGGAGCTCCCCCCTATCAGGCACAGAGCAGGGCCGATCAGGGGGTTGGGGCGCCTTCCCCTGTCAGGAACAGAGCAGGGCGGATAGGGAGGTTGTGGCCCCGCCCCCTGTCACACACAGAGCCTCAGGGTGATCAAGGGGTTTGGGCGCTGCCCCCTGTCATGCTGATCCCGGTGCTGGGAGGCATATTACCCATTTACTATATAGAATAGAGGCCTGGTGCATGGGTGGGGCTGGCTGGTTTGCCCTGAAGGGTGTCCTGGATCAGGGTGGGGGTCCCCACTGGGGTGCCTGGCCAGTCTGGGTGAGGGGCTGAGGGCTGTTTTCAGGCTGGCGGGTGACTGAAGCTCCCAACCACTCCTTTTTTCTTTTCTTTTTATTCTGGGCCAGCTTTAGCTCTGAGGCTCCAGCTCTTAGGCCTCCGCTCCTGAAAGTAGGTATCTGGTTTGTTTGGGTTCTAAAATTGAAACAATGTATAACTCCAGCTCTGAGATCCCGGCTCGCTGTAAGCAGGTTTCTGGGGTTTTGTTTAGCTTCTATATTTGTTACAATGTTTCAAACTTCAGGCTCAGAGGCTGGCAAGGCAGGCAGGGAACGTTGTAGTCCTCCATCACTGAAGCAAGCAAGCCTCATGTTCAGTTTGAGCTGCCTGGCTGCCGGCCGCCATCTTGGCTGGCAGTTAATTTGCATATCGCCCTGATTAGCCAATGGGAAGGGTAGTGGTTGTACGCCAATTACCATGTTTCTCTTTTATTAGATAGGATATGCTGAGTGGACAGATTATTATGACCACATGACGTTTATAGGCAAATTAGGTGTAATTTTGTGCTGAAGTTGCTAGAGGGCCAGACCATTTTAAATAGTGAAGCAGGTTGTTTACCATGACAGTAGAAGTGATTTTTTTCTGAAGGTATGGGTAAACAACGAGATTTAACAGACTTTGAAAGTGGGATATACTATATATATGTACACATATACATACATACATACACACACACACACACTGAGTGGCCAGATTATTATGACCACCTGACGTTTGTAGGCAAATTAGCCGTACACTGCATCTTATGGGATATGGAAGCCGAAGGCCTGTTCGAACACCTTTGCTCTCTGTAGTTACCAAAATAAAACATCTCCAATTCACACAGGAACATAAGGATTAGACAGTTGAGCATTGGAAAAAAGTCATGTGGTCCGATGAATCAGGTTTCCAGTTGCATAATGCAGATGGCAGAGTGAGAATTTGGCGGAAACAGCATGAAAGCATGCATCCCGCATGCATGAATACAACCCTTCAAGCTGGTG
This sequence comes from Myotis myotis, assembly GCF_014108235.1. Taxonomy (NCBI): domain Eukaryota; kingdom Metazoa; phylum Chordata; class Mammalia; order Chiroptera; family Vespertilionidae; genus Myotis; species Myotis myotis. Next base: position 18,593,743 of record NW_023416335.1, read on the forward strand.
AGGGCAGTGTTATGGTTTGGGGCATGTTTTCCTGGCATGATTTGGGCCCTTCAATTCATGTGGAACAACGTCTGAATAGCACAACATACCTAAGTATCATTGCTGATCAAGTCCATCCTATCATGTTGATGGCATATCCCAATGGAGATGGCTTCTTCCAACAAGACAATGCGCCATGCTACGGTGCTGGTATTGTGCAGGAGTGGTTTCAAGAACATGAGGGAGACTTTACCTTGCTTAGGTGGCCCCCACAATCACCACATCTCAATCCAATTGAGCATTTGTGGGACAAAGTTAAAAGATCCATCAGGTTGCCCTAACTGGTTTGGCTCAGTGGATAAAGCATCAGCCTGCGGACTGACGGGTCCCAGGTTTGATTCCAGTCAAGGGCATGTACCTTGGCTACGGGCACATCCCCAGTAGGGGGTGTGCAGGAGGCAGCTGATCAATGTTTCTCGCTCATCGATGTTTCTAACTCTCTCTCTCCCTTCCTCTCTGTAAAAAATCAATAAAATATATTTTTTAAAAAAGAGTCATCAGGCAGCTGGTTCCATAACCATCAAATCTCACAGAACTGGACAGTGCTATTCATCAGGCATGGTGCCAGATTCCTCGCATCACCTTTCAACATCTCGCGGAGTCAATGCCAAGAGGAATCACCACAGTATTGAAGGCAAAAGGTGGCCCAACGACGTCCTGATGGGGTGGTCATAATAATCTGGCCACTCACGTTCAAATATAACCCACATTTAAAGGCTGTTAAATCACATTGTTTACCCATATCTTCAGAAAAAGTCACTTCTACTGTCAAGGTAAACAACCTGCTTCCCTATTTATAATGGTCTGGCCCTCTAGCAACTTCAGCGCAAAATTATAGCTAATTTGCCTACAAACGTCAGGTGATCACAATAATCTGGCCACTCAGTGTATATGATGTGTATTTGTGGGTCTATGGTTGTGGATGTCTGGGCTTGAGGATGAATAATGAGATAAATTAAAAACTGCCCTAAGAAAACTTTTAGGGATGATGGCATGTTCGCTATCCTCATTGTAGTGATGGTTTCACTATCTACTGATAAATAAAAAAGCATAAAACTTTACCTTTCACATATGTGCACTTTATTTTACATTACAACTCAATAAGTTGTAAAAAGTATAATAATTAGAATAATGGCATATTGAAAAGGACCATAACTCTGTTGGGAGAATAAGAATTTGGGGATGAAGTAATATGTTTAGGCTTAATGACACAAGCCCGGTATTTTTAGAAAACCACAGCTGGGTTATTGAAATTGTCTGAGTCACCAGACTTTTAAAGATATTTTTGAGTAGGCAAAATTCTCTTTCCTACTTTTCAGGTGTCAGTCAAAAGGAAAAGGCCCCCAAAATTAGCTGTGAATCCCGTAGTCAGCCTGTCTTACCTGAACTATTTTATTTCCTTCCTCTTTCAGTTCTGAAGATACTTTATGGGATAAGATCTCACTGCTATGCCAGGAGGCAAACAGATATAGCTTCTTGCTGGGAAACTCACTAAGACAACACGAGAGGTACTAGACCACAATAGGATGGGCTCAGGTGTTTAGGCGTAGCTGTACATCTCTGCATAGGACTGGACTTCCTGAGGTCATCCTGTTCATGATTTTAAATACATCTCAGAAATTTAAAAAAATATATCTATAATAATAAAAGCATAATATGCTAATTAGACTGGACAGCCAAACAACCTTCTGGGCGTCCTTCCAAATGACCTTTCGGATGAAACCTGGACTGTGAGGGCCGAGACAAGCTGTCACAGCTGTGAGGGCCAAGCCCCTTGCACAAATTTCGTGCACTGGCCTCTAGTTTTAAAAATAAAAATAAAAAGCATTTATGCATACATATACATCATTTAAAAACAATATTTATAGAGAGACCCAAGGCATTATATTTGCACTTTGCATAATATATTTGCTTAAGTATCCTTCTTTGGTCTTCTCTTCCCTTCCTCAGTTTCCCATTTCTTAACTAGCAATTACTTCATCCCACAGGTTCTTATCAATTTCTCTTCCAAATCTCTGCCCTTGCCATTTTAGCTATTGTCACAATATTATTCCTTTAGCTAGACCCCACTCACCTGGCAAGGTTTAGGAAAATAAAAACGCATTTTTTTAATCACAACTTTTCCTACATCAGACTCGTTTTTGCCTTCCCTTGCTGAGGAAGTAAATTTTGTTATCAGTTCCATATTTGTTATTGAGTAATCAATGCTTAGAGAATTTTTTTTTCTTCCCAGTAAAATTTCAAAATTTCAGCAAAAGAAGAATATCTTAGTATTTTAAAAATCATTACCATGAATAGTTTTATGTTGTTTATAATACCTATTTCCTCTTAGAATATTTGATAGAATTGGTCTTGAATTTCAGTGTAGTCATGTGACTTATTTTGACCAATGAGATATTAGTCAACATACTACATGCCATTTCCTGGCAGAAGTAATAAGAATCAGTGCATGATTTAGCGTTTCCTTTGGTGCCTTGTTAATCATGAAATGCAGAGAGGCAAACTCTAGCAGCCTACATCCATCCAGATATCTAGCATGAGTAGAAAATTACCCTTTGTTGTTTTAAACCACTGAAATTTGGGGATCCATTTCTCATCTCAATGTAACTTGTCATTTTTCAGTGATGGGAGTGATAAGAGTCTGAATGTTTTAGGCTGTTTTGATTAAAGAATAAAAAGCAAAACAAAACAAAACAAAACACTTGAATCCTATTACTAGCTTAGGACAATTTTCTTTTATCATATTTGTATTATAATATGATGTTTTCTTTAGCATGAATGGTAGAATAGCTGTTTAAAAATATGTGAAAATGTCAAATAACCTTTCAATAATGATCCCATTGAATAAGGAGGACTTTACCAATAGAAGGGATAATGCAAGTCTTTCTGGGGCTTAGGTAGTGTTATGTCATTTAAATTGTTTCTTTGCTCAAATCCGAAGAAGTTCCTAATCCTCTAGGAAGAGCCTGAAAAGAGAAATTAACCAAGCATGAAATAGTGCTCCTGACTGGCCCATTAGGTTAACAAATGAAGTGAATGTAAAATACCACCTTACAAATTGCCACTCTTCTACTTCGCTATTTGTGCATAGTAACTATGTTGGATAGTAGTAGATAAAGCACATAGACAACCTTAATTTTACAATCTGGAAATGAAGAAGAGAAGACCATTCCCTGCCTTTTAAAGGGGTAAATATCATAGTGGTGCCAGGGAGACAGAGGTGGTCCCCACCTGCCGGGGTCCAACCCCAGCAGGTCCAGGGGTCCCCAAAGGTGTAGACGGAGTCGGCGAAGAAGGAAGGACACGGAGACAGTGTTCAGTTGATCAGCAGCCTAGCCAGGATCTCCAGCCAGGATCTCCAGCCAAGTGCTGGTCTGGATCTCCAGAGAGGTTCTGCTGTTTTTTGTTTTGTTACACCAGTTGATTTTAATCCTGTCAATTTCTATTACAAAGGTTAGGGCGTTTCTTATCTCCATTCCAGGGAGTAAAGATTATGTAGCTTAAGCATGATTGTTTGTAGTGATTAACTACCCGCCTGGCACTTAGTTAAGGAGTTTCATCCCCTCCCTGACTTCAGGGAAAAATTCCTACCTGGGGAAACAACCTTTCTAGGAGAGGCATCCCCTCCCTGACTTCAGGGAAAAATTCCTACCTGGGGAAACAACCTTTCTCAGAGAGGTGACCTTGGTTAAAACACACAGCGCTAAGGGGAGCAAACATATTAAGAACAGTATGCTATATACACCAGGTCCCTTGAAACATATGCTGTGCAGATGTTTCTTTCCTGCAGCGACTGTGTCAAGCAGCAAGGATGGACCGGCTTCCGGCACCCACCGGACACCCTTGCTCAGCGTTTGAGAAATAAGGAGTACTCTGCAAATGCTTACTGAGCCAAACTGGGCGCTTTTGAGATCACACATGTCACAATTTTTTTCATATAGCTTACTTCTTCATTACCTATGATTATTTGTGAAAGAAAATGTATTCCTATGAAAGTGGCCAAAAGTCAGGATTTTATTCTCACCTTTGTCACTAACTCAGTTTACCTTTTACCAGTGTCGAAATCTCTTAGTTTTGGCATATTTTATCTGTCAAATTGGAAAAAATATTTTCTGCTTTTACAGACTGTAGTTGTGCATAAAAGAAAAATTTAGATATAAAATTCCTTTTATCATAATTACTAGGGGCCCAGTGTGCGAAATTGCACAAGACCCAGGACCCAGAGTGCCGCAGGAGGCAGGACCCAGAAACCTGCCTGCACCTCCAGTCAAGTCCTCCAGAGTTAAGTCCCTGCCCACCCCACCCGCACATGCCTCGCCACGCACACAGCCCCACCCACCCCGCGCACGCAGCCTCCTGCTGATCAGTCGTTAGGGCATGATGGCATGAGGACCACAGGCTTTTTATGTAATAGATGCCATGGCACCTATCTGGATACCTGCGTTTAAATATTAAAATTACATACTGTCTGTGGTTTGAACAGACGTATTCTAAAACGTTTGCTGCAAATAGTCAAAACTACAAAATCAATGAAAGTTTGTTCATTCAGTGCCAAGGATATTCATTAGTATTCAGTGAAGATGGAAATAAATATCAAGTCAAGCAGTTAGTTATGAGCTACTTAAATAATAAACGGACCCAGGAACATCAACACTGACAACCAACAGGCCCCACATCCAGAAGGAAAAAAAAAATATTCTTTTAGCTTTGAATAATTTATATAGAACAGAAATTAAAATTAATAAAGTGCTTTCCTTATACACTAATAGTGGAAAAACAGAGGTCAATGTGGATAAGGAAGCCAATCAGAAAAGGCAAAAATAAATTTTTTAAAAGCTTAAAATCTTTTTATTGTGATTTCTAAATATGTGAGCCACTAAAAATGATTGAAAGGCTTTTGATGCCAGGCAATTTTGGTATCAAAGTGAGAAGTAAGTCTTTTGGAAGTAAAAAACTACAATAACATAAATATTGTTCTATTTCATAATAATATAAGCAATGTTGAAAGTTGAAGATTAGTGAGGATCAAATTACATGCAGGTGCTTTTATTTCACATATTGAATATATCACATTTAAAATCACCTAAAATGCTACTAAATAAAGTTTAACTTTTTTACATCAATATAGAACTACTTTTATACAAAACTATAAATAACAGGCATGTGATGTATTCTCTTAGACTATGTTATTCAAATTGGATGTATAAAAGATTTTGTAAAATGGTCACAATCATAATTTCCAACCTAAAAACGATTATTCAAATACTAAATATGGAGCCTATAAGAACTTTAAAAAGGAAAATGCAAGGCTGTTATAAAGGCCGATATAACATTGACAGACAAACTGACAACCGGCGAAGCATGGCACTGTAGGGGTTTGGCACTGTAGGCAGTCACCCCAAGATCTGCCTCGGTGGTATAGAGATTACATTGAGCTAAAGGCAACCAAGGCTCTTTAGGCTGAAGAGATACTTCTCTGTCTTGAACCCCACCCTCTTTTAACTATCTACAGTAATTTAAATTAGGATTCTTGTTCATAAAAGAGATTTTCAAAGATAACCTTTTTGACCTATGTATAGGGCAGCAGAAATTGTTAATTACTGAGTATCTGCTCTTATCATCCTAGAAATGACCTTCTCCTTTAAAGCCCCAAGGTGCCTTACTTTTTCCTTATCTCAGAGTATCATATACACCTCATTTTCTCTTTCTGTCTCTGCACCTCTCATGTACGTGGGGTTTCTATACATAGGTACGTAATTAAATTTGATCATCTTGTGTTAATCTGTTGTATTTAGATATAATTACTAGACCAGCCAAAAGAACCTTGGAGGGTAGAGAAAAGTGCCTTGCTCCCCCACATTGCCTACCCATTCGTCTTATAAATTCAGGTTCACTCATACAGCCTTTGAATGGAAAATCCTTATTAAGGCCATATTTTGATGATAAAACAAAATCAGTCATTTGGCCTCAGTTCAATTCCTTGTTATTGACCTTTCATCTCCCTTGACCTGGATTATAATGCATCCCTGGAAAGATTACAACGAATGGTCTTGAGCTCTGCTACCTCCATAAAGTCCCCAATTGGTTTTTAATCCTTTAAGGTGAACTATCCCACAAGGAAGTTTTTATTAAATGGCAAGAAGAGAAAATCATCAATGAATATAGAAACCATATACTGTGGCCATCTGATTCAGATCAGCGTGTTTACTTGTCTCAGGTGACATTAGACTGTCTGATGTAAATGGACCACATGGCACACAAAAACACATGCATCTCTTCAGTTTTAAGAGGGCCTTTCATCTCATCACCAAAAGAGGGGTAGGTGGTAACTGTGTCAACAACAGAAACTACATGCTTCTTCCCCTTCTCTCCTACCTTTGTCCTCAGTCTTTACCTTGAAATACTGTAGTATAGGCATTCTCAACAGGGAGAATATTGCCGGCAAAGGAGCAAAAAATTGGTTTTTAGTGGGAAAGAATCATAAATATTACTCCAAGGACCTATAGTACATAAACAGATATATAGTAAATCTGTGTATTAAAATTATGTGGGTGGGAAATAATTAGGGAAAAACATCTCTAAAAGGTTCTCCCCCCCAAAAAAATCCTATATAATAAAAGCCTAATATGCAAATCGACCAAACGGCGTAATGACCGGTGGAATGACTGGTCACTATAATGCACACTGATCACCAGGGGGCAGACGCTCAATGCAGGAGCTGCCCCCAGCATGCTGGCCCCAGGCCAGCCAAGGTGGGTGCCAGTGGGGTCCCCCTGATCACCCAGCTGATCACCCCACAGAGGGAGGTGACCAGCGGTGGCAGCAGGGGACAGGATCAGCCAGTGAGCGGGCCAGTGCCACCCCCTAATCGCTCCGCCGGTCGCCTCCAAGGTAGATGCCAGCAGGGGTCCTCCGATTGCCCCGCTGGTCACCCCACAGATTGGCCCTGATTGCCGGCCAGGCCTAGGGACTCTACCTGTGCACAAATTTCCTGCACCAGGCCTCTAGTTAATAAATAAAAGGTTGAGAGACACTGTTGTAGTATAACTGGGAAAAAATGATCGAATGTTTATTAGTCTTGTTGGAATTTTTAAATTAAATAAAATGCAATCTAAAAATATAAATGAGTAATGCAATCAGAAGGTCACTTGGGTAGTCCATAAATGGGAAAACATCATGTGCTAGAGGAGAAATAATTGCCATTTGTTAGCAATGATGAAAAGTGGTCTATTAATGGAGCCTGTTTAGTGCTAAAAATGGGGTGCTTTCAGGGTTGGAGTATGCAGAGGGTTATGCAACTCTTTCCTAAAGCATTGCTGAAAAAATAGGATGGTGCACAATGTCATCAATAATAATATGGTATCTGACTATTTTAGTAGTTGAATCAAGAGAGAAGAAACCAGAGTCGCAAACATCTTTGATAGTGTTGCCTGGGACAGACATGGCAAGAGGCAGACATGTGCCTTTGAGTCATGAGACATAAGTTTGTACTCAGTTCTTCATAGAGAGGGAAAGTTAGGCCATTCTAACAGAATGTCCCAGGTTTCTCTTTACATTGCCATTGATTTGGAGCCACTGAATGAAGGCATGAATCCTGATATCTATCTGGTCTCATTTTCCTACTCAGCACGTCTCACACTACAGGTCTTGGTGAGTCTTAACTTTTGCAAGTGAAGCTTATTAATGATCAGGATTAAAGATACAATCATTACATTAATGTCTGGACTGTGACATAAAACTAAAATTTTAGAAGCTATGGACTAATAACAGTTTTAAAAATCCATTGTCATAAAGCTACCATTTCAAGAAAGCGTGTGCATTGCTATTTCTTAAGAACTTCATCACCTCCTACACCACATTAGAAATAGCTGTCCTGTCATTATCAAAAAGCCATCCAGAATAACCACAAATAACCCAAGGCTTCTAACCCTACCTCATGTTTCTCTCTTCCTTTGAAAGGGCCTATGAATAAAAATATAAAAATCATAGGATTCTGATATCAAACTGCCTACTTGATATCTCTGTTTAGATTTCAGCTAATCCATGGAGCTACTTCCTTTTTATCCATAGACTCAACTAATTATTTAAACAAATGTTTTGTCTCTCTTAAAAAATGAAGCACACTAAATATATTGTACTGCTAGCTAGATATATTGTGCTTCCTTCTTTAGGGCTTCCTTCTTTAGGAGAACTATAGTAGCTGATCCTAAATATTGAAAACCCTTTAATGTCTTTCATACTCCCAGTTTGATAGGCCAAATCATAGATCATGATTTTTGTTTTAGTCAAACTATAGGATAGAAGTAAAAATTCATATGTTCTAGGGCCAGCTGGGCTGGGCTCAAATGTCAGCTCCATCATTGGCTGTTTGTATGGCTTTCTCTGCCTTAACTTCTTCACGGATAAAATTGGGAAAATAGTAGCCCTACCAGTCAGTTGTTATGAGGAATGAATGAATTAGCATGTTTAAAGTGTTTTGTGGAATGAGTCACATTGTAAGTGTTATATGTGTTTGTTACTATTATTATAAAATAAATAATTTTCTGAAGAGTACATTTCAGAACAAATCTTTCTGTGAACTCGATTATCAAATCAGAGGTGTATTTTTTTTTTCCATGAAAAAAATAAAAGCCTGGAGATATGACAGGAGGGCATTTTAAAATTCAGCAAATCTTTTTAAATTATATGCATAAAGGAAAAAAGAGAATGGTAATTTTTCTGATGAAGTATTAAAACAGTACTCAAATCAAGCCATGGAATATGAATGAGAAAGTAGCCAGAGTTGTTTTTCTGTCTGACAAGAATAGAGGAGGGGAAAAGATAGCATAACATCACAGCTCTCTACAACTAGAAGTAACTTAAGGCTGATTATAGGCCCTCCCCATTGTCCATCAGCAGAATAGCAACACTCAGAGAATGTGAGTTCTGCATCCTGACAATGTTTAGAAATAAACATAGTCGTCTGGGATGAAAGGACAGAAAGAAATGGGAATTTAACTGAGTTAAAAATTCTACAGTAAAATAAGAAAGGGGCCTCAATTATAAAAACGATCATCTTACTTCTTGCAAGACCCCTCCAGTGTCTTGGCAGCATCAATAGCCTTTGATGAGAATGACAACGTGAGGATTTATTACTCTCCATTACCTCATTTACCTGGTTTCTTGTATTATAGTTGCTTTTTTTGTGTTAGTGCATTGATTCTGCTAAAATATTGCTACAAAAATGTGCCTTCCCTATAAAAGACAAGCTCTTATACTGCTAGGTTTCCATTTAAAGTCTAGCTAATGCTGGCAACCACTGAAATTTTGTGATTACATGAATCTCAAGGAAGAGAAGAAAACACATTCCTGACCTGTTTATTCTTGCCATCATTTTCTCCTAAATAGTGAACCACAAAATTCGCTAGGGGAGGTGACTCATAGATTAAAAATTTTAATGATAAAAATGTTGTCCCCAAGAAACTGAGTATGGGAGGACACCAGTGTTTGTATGTGGATGAAGATGAGTTGTCATGGAGGGAGGAATAAGTACTGAGAAGGAATTGGGGCTACTAAGGAAATGCACTTCACAGTCCAATATTAACTATGCCAGTGGTGTGAGGAGGCCAGCTCCTAGTAGCTCTTGCAAGCTGATCTCTTCCCAGCTCCATATTCAGTTATATCAAGGTGGTAGTTTGAAATAGAGGTTATTTACACCATAGAAATTGGCAAATGCTCTAAAATTTAGAGTTTAAATCATGCCATTTTTTTTTCTTTTGCCCAGAGTGTCAGTTCCTAAACATTTACCAGTATCCCACTGAGTACAGCTGATCATAATTAATATGCTTATAAACTACTAGAGGCCCAGTGCATGAAATCTGTGCACGGGAGGGGGGGTTGTGTCCCTCAGCCCAGCCTGAACCCACTCCAATCTGGGATACCTCTCACAATCCAGGACTGCAGGCTCCCAACTTCTCCCCTGCCAGCCTGATTGCCCCTAACTGCCCTCCCCTGCAGGCCTGGTCACTCCCAATTGCCCTCCCCTGCAGGCCTGGTTGTCCTCAATTGCCCTCCCCTGTAGGCCTGGTCCCCCCCCAACTGCCCTCCCCTGCTGGCCTGATCACCCTCAACTGCCCTCTCCTGCAGGCCATCTTGTGGTGGCCATCTTTGACCACATGCGGGCAGCCATCTTGTGTGTTAGAGTGATGGTCAATTTGCATATTATCTCTTTATTTATATAGGACCATGAACAGGTTAACTGGGTTACTTTATTCTGAGGAAATGCAACACAGGGAAGATAAATATTGAATGGCTCACAAGTTATTTAGAAATAGCAATGTATGTTACTGTTTTGATGGAAAAATTTTTATTTTATATCCCCCTAATCCCTGTAATTGCCTCTATTGAATCTCTTATTGTAGGTAATAGTCTGCTCACCTATGTTTGTCTTTTCCATGACATGATTAGCTCCTTACATTTAGAATGGTGTATAATTTATCTTCATTTATCTAGTATTTAGTCATGTCTAACAGAATCTGATGGTTTGTAGACATGCTACTTTCTGATTTCTTCACCTCTAACAGAATGGAAATATTGCATGTCTCAATAATGTCAAGATTATTGTGACAATCAGGTGATAGAATGCAAATGCCAGTAACTCTCCTAAGCTGGGCCTCACATATAGTTTTTTAAATGTGATGTAAAATCTAAAAAATGATATGAATATTCATTTTATTTGATTCAATTTGGAGGTAGTCAGATAGTATAAAGAATCAGGGGATCTTTGTCAAAACAATTATTTTCTACTTCTTAACTGTAACCTTTAAACAAAAGTCATATAACTATTTTGAACCTGTTTCCCCATTAATTTATAAATATGTAAAATTAAGCACAGAAGATTAACATAAAAATCACAATGAAACATTATGTATAAAGCTCCTAATTAGCAACACTGCTAAAATTATCAAACTGTCCTTTCCTGGCACTAAATTCTCTAGCTTTAGACCCTTTGCCTTCCTTTTGCTTTAAGTTGTCATATAACAGTTTTGCTTTTTTCTCAAAGTATATTAGTGTCTATAGGTATACCTTTCTTATAGTAATCTTGCACCCACACAGAAGCTGCATATATTCAATATGAAACAAAAACGTATTTTGTAAAAAGTGCAAGGTTTTCACACCTGCTGGTGTAGCTGTAGCAGCAGCTTCACGAACTTCTTTTCTTTTTAAATAATGCTCCTTACACTGGATTCATTTATGTTGAAATGATGGAAAACCACAGACCTCAACCTATGGTACACATCAAACAATTTGACTTCTTGTAATGTCCTGGCTTTTCTCTGCTTCTAGGAGCACTGCCATCACTAGTAGCATTTTGTATGGGACTCATGCTGTAGAACTTCAAATTCAGGTTCTACAGTGTTACACTAAACATGATGAAAAATACGCAAGAACCATTGTAAGATTACTTTTTACTGTGATACACAATTTACTGGAGAAAGGAACTGCTCACAGGGACGTGATTAGTGTCACATGGCATTTTAAATTGAATACTTACAAAACGAGTTCATTGCAGTAGCAGCAAGAGGTGGCTACAAAATTATTACAGTAGTCCCTGTACAGTTAATTTTATGTGGTTCTGATTTAATACTGCATCTTTATATTTGTTTATATTTCTCTTGACTGCAAAATATGCCATATACAGTCTATAAATGTTGGTGCATGTAAATTTTGATAAATTTTAACTTTTTATAACAGTTTGTGTATATTTTGTATTAGTAAATGATAAAATAGACTAGTATTTACATATATTACATGCATTTATGAAATACCTAACTTTTTCTTAATTGCCTTGCTATTACAAAGCTATGCAGCTTCTCAATGAGTATATTTAAGTTGTCAGAAATCTCCAAATAAAGGTCCAATATATTTATTGAAAAAAACCTCTGTGTATAAGTAGACCCATGCAGTTCATACCCATGTTGTTTAAGGGCCAGCCATATATTAGACTGAGACTGGAACAGAGAAAGAGCTTTGCCAGACATCTCTATCAGCACCATTTTCTTTCTTTTGGCTTTTGCTTTTCTTGTGGGCATATTCTCTCTAGGTCATTTAACTGCACCATTTTTTTTCTAAATATATTTTATTGATTTTTCACAGAGAGGAAGGGAGAGAGATAGAGAGAGTTAGAAACATCGATGAGAGAGAAACATTGATCAGCTGCCTCTTGCACATCCCCCACCGGGGATGTGCCCGCAACCCAGGTACATGCCCTTGACTGGAATCGAACCCGGGACCTCTCAGTCCACAGGCTGACGCTCTAACCACTGAGCCAAACCGGTTTCGGCTAACTGCTCCATTTTTGAAATGTACGTATGGAATTAAGACTGATAATTGATTTCTCTTTGATATATATTTCCAAAACCTTAGAACACAGTGACAATTTTCTTTAACTAAACTTCATAAATAATAAAGAGAATATCATGCATGCCATCCTATCTAATAAAGAGGGAATATGCTAATTGACACTCACGCTGTCACAAAGATGGCGGCCCCCACAGGCAATAAGGAGAGAATATGCTAATTGGCTGCCCTGCCCTCAAAGATGGTGGTGCCCACAGCCAATAAGGAGGGAATATGCTAATTGACTGCCATGCTCTCAAAGATGGCGGTGTCCAGAGCCAATAAGGAGGGACTATGCTAATTGAATGCCACGCCCTTAAAGATGGTGGCACCCACAGCCACTAGATGGCCAGCAGGGGACGGCAGTTGGGGGTGACCAGGCCGGCAGGGGAGCAGTTAGGCATTGATCAGGCAGGCAGGTGAGTGGTTGGGAGCCAGCAGTCCCGGATTGTGATAGGGATGTCTGACTGCCAGCTTAGGCCCAGTCCCACAGCAGTCGGACATCCCCTGAAGGGTCCCAGATTGGAAAGGGTTCAGGCTGGGCTGAGGGACACTCCCCACCCACACACAGAGTGCATGAATTTTGTGCACCGGGCCTCTAGTAATATATATATAAAGAGAGACATCATGTAGAATCATTAATTTTAATAATTAGATGCTAGTAGACTTACGCATATGACACATGTATAAACAAGCTTCTACCAATTTTAAAACTAACACAACTCTCAGTTTGAAAAAAAAAAAAAGCCAGTGTCATAATATTGTTCTTTCAGCAGCAACCAAAGGTTATTAGAGCAGTATCTTGATTCTTGTTTGTAAGTACTTGGATTCATCTCAGCTCCTCTGTTTTCCCAAGTTCCTCACATACACAATAATCTAGTTATGTATCTGTCTCTTTCATAAGATTATAACCTCCTCTATACTAGAAGCTGTAATGGTATCATTTTTCTACTTTCCGAGTCTAGTATGGTGAATGGTGCATAGTAAAGATTCAAAAATCTTTATTAGTTCACTCTTCCTCTTAAATCCAAATTTAAATAGAAGGGAAGCGGAAATAATGACACCCAACAATAACTGTGTACAAATCTTATCCAATCAGGTGAATGAAATTGTGCTTGCTTGTATCTGTAATTTCTTCAAGTCAATAGTTGCCTCCCAGGGCACCTCTGGACTAATTAGATTAACTATTACTGTCAGGGCTTCCTAATTGTTTGTACTGAAGAAAGCAAATTGCAGACAGTAGATATCAGTGTAAAATCAAACAGAAAACAGGTGTTTGCTAATTAAAACTGAGATTTCTAATGAATGACCCCGCGGTTTTGGTGAATAAATACCACTCTCAACATCTGCTGCATAATTAGATTCTCCTCTCTCTCTCTCTCTCTCTCTCTCTCTCTCTCTCTCTCTCTCTCTCTCTCTCTCTGTCTTTCTCACTCTCACTCTCTCTCCCTTGACTCTCTTTTCCTCTCCTTTTCTACATACTTCTCTCTCCCTCTCTCTTTCCTCTCCTGTCCTCCTCTACCCACTTTGCCAACATCTCAGTAAATAACTGTAAAATGAAAAAATTTTAAAAAGGAGAAAAATCACAGTAATATTTAATCTTTGTAAAGGGACAAAATCAGATGTCCCAAAAGAATCACATTTAAACATTTTAATATACAAATTGGTCATGGTACCCTGAGGGAGGCTTATCATGAGTTCTGGTTCATCTACCATTTGAGACTTTATTTTGAGTTAATTGGGTGTCCTGCTGAGATGACCTCATCTGATAAATGGTGTTCTTTTTTCTTTTCAATCCTTTTGAAAATGAAAGAGGAGAACTAATTTTAAAATATTATAATAAGTTTGTGCAATGTGCCTGGTAAGCAGGTTTTACTGTATATAAGTGCTTCATTTTTAGGAAAGCTAAAATAAAAAAAAAAACAACAACTTGGAATGACTTAATAGAAAAGACACGTGCAAATGTCAAGGCATTTTGTTGAAATCATCATTGCAGAAACATTTTCCCACCATTAGTCTTTGTTTGTGAGCACTCTAGTAAGTGAATTTTAGTTTTAGCTGTTTTATGCAATTAAACTTAACTGTAATGTCTCAGCCATAGGAGTTCTGAGGACTTGGCAAAGCTATTGAGTGCTGTGTCAACTAATAAAGAATCAAATGTGTTGAAATATAACAAAATCAATTAGTTCCTGGACAAATCTAATGTGCCAAATCAGAAGCTATAGGCTAAGAGTACAGTAGGTATGCTGACAGGTCAGGGGCTTTGGAGTACTGTACTATTTTATTTTTAAAATATTTTTATTGATTTTTAGAGAGAGAGAGAGGAAGAGAGAGAGAGAGAGAGAGAGAGAGAGAGAGAGAGAGAGAGAGAGAAAGAGAAACATCAATGTGAGAGTGGAACATTGATCAGCTGCCTGCTTCACCCCCCCCCCCGCACACTGGGGCTGGAGCCTACAACACAGGCATGTGCCCTGACCAGGAATTGAACAAGCAACATTTTGGTGCATGGGACAACACCGAAATCAACTGAACCACACCAGCCAGCGTAAGCACTGTACTATTTTTTTAAATATATTTTTGTTGATTTCAGGACGAAGGGAGAAGGAGAGAGAGATAGAAACATCAATGATGAGACTCATTGATTGGCTGCCTCCTGTACACCCCTTATTGGGAATTGAGTCTGCAACTGGGGTATGTGCCTTGACCAGGAATTGAACTGTCACCTCTTGGTTTATAGGTCAACACTCAACCACAGAGCCATGCCAGCTGGGCTGTACTGTGGTATGTTAATTTAAGAATGAAACTCAGACTTCTGGTCTAAGACAGTGAAAGAGGAAGACCCTACACGCACATCCCATGAACATATCAGATTTACATCTACAGACAGAGCAATTTACCCTAAGAACAGGGAGTTGACTGAACAGCTTCTGCACAACAAATGAGAGAGAGAGATACAATACAGAAATGTGTAAAAGAGACAGACAAATACTACTAGAGGCCCGATGCACGAAATTCGTGCAAGAGTAGGCCTTCCTTCCCCCCGGCTACCGGCACCGGCTTCCCTCTAGCACCCAGGACCCAGGCTTCCCTCATAGCCCTGGCTTCATCCAGAAGGTCGTCTGGAATGTCCGGTCTAATTAGCATATTATGATTTTATTGTTATAGATGGGACTCCCACCTCTAGCACACTAATCTGCAGCAGGGAGGTAGCACTAAAGTGCCTGCACCCAGGCTCACCAGCCCTGGGGCATAGCAAAAAAGTCAATAGTTTAAAGGACACTGGACTATACAGAAAGAAAATATAGTAACTATCTTTAGAAAATCTGCTAAATAAGAGGGGGACTGTGGGAACTCTCTCTGGTGCCCAAGGCACTGGACGGCACCATTGTTTTGCTCCCCCTCCCCCTTGATTGCAGAAGCACAATCCTGGTTTTCTAGCCAGCCAAGGTCATGCCAAGCTACCCCAGGTACCAGGCTAACACCAGCTCCATAGCTTGTCACCTGGATTCCATGCAATCCCTACTTGGTTCAGCTATAGAACCTGACTCTAGTGTGGCTTGTCCCTGGGATCCCCTGTGGCCTGAACCACCTCCAAGTACACCCCAGCTGTCCTGTTAGGACAGTCTCTGCAAGGCTTGCCTCCAAGACACCCCATGGCCCACACCTGCT
The DNA here is from genome assembly GCF_014108235.1 of Myotis myotis. Classification (NCBI taxonomy): domain Eukaryota; kingdom Metazoa; phylum Chordata; class Mammalia; order Chiroptera; family Vespertilionidae; genus Myotis; species Myotis myotis. The sequence goes on from NW_023416335.1 coordinate 18,609,829, forward strand.
TCAGCTGCAGCTCTAACCTGCCTGCCAAAGATACCCAGTACATATTGATTATTAGTATTTTGTGAGCTCACATCCCCTGTAACTTTTTCTGTTGCTTAAATTTCTATATCTAAAGTATATTCCTTGAAAGATAATTTGACTTTGCTTCTGTCTGATGCCTGAGGACTCTAGCAAACCAGGGCTACACTGGACTAAGAATTAAATTTAAGATAATTTTATTTTGGTGTTGGTGGTAGCAAATGGATGGTATTTTATCTCCTAAAATAAATATGGGTGAGTTTGTGCCCAACCGGCATGGCTCAGTGGTTGAGCATTGACCTATGAACCAAGAAGTCACAGTTGGATTCCCAGTCAGGGCACATGCCTGCCTATGGCCTGGTTGCGGGCTCGATCCCCAGTGTGGGGCATGCAGGAGGCAGCCGATCAATGATTCCCTCTCATCATTGATGTTTTTATTTATTTCTCCCTCTTTCTTACTCTTTGAAATTAATAAAAATATATTTAAAAAATATGGGTGAGTTTGTGATAGGAATTCTTATAAGACACACTTTTCTCTCCCTTGACATTACCAGCTTCCCCAAAATCCACTGGCAGCCACTCCTTTTTTTGTGTGTCTCCCCCTGTAGGAAGGGTTTTGTCATTGTTACCACAATGTTAAGAGTTTCTTACTAATATGTTTCTTGGTGGGATGGGATAGGGGATATTTTAGCTTTAAGTAAGAGTCTCTAATTTAACTCCCCTTCTAGCTTATGCATTTTCCTCATTTAGTCTGTTAGGATGAAGCTCCAGGCTCCATGATCAGCAATGTCTCAGAAGAAATATTTGCTATATATAGTACCTATCTGTATTTCCACTTTTTAGAAATTTTGTTCTTGGATGCTTGTTTTTTTTTGTTTGTTTGTTTGTTTTTGCTTAGCTAACTGTTCATTTGTGTACTGTAAAATGTACTGTACATATTTATTCAGCCTTTTATATGTTTACTCCTAAGACTGTTCATTGTAATTTCAGAGACAGAATCCTTCTCCCTGTCTTCATGCATAATAACAGCTACAATCTGATATTTCTGGTAGAGCAGTTAGAGCTGTTGCTTTTCTAGCAGTGTTTCAACCTCAACCAAGTCAGCCAAACTGGGTTGTTACACACACACAAATTCACATTTTATCCTTATCCTTTATCCTTAGAATCTGTGAAGTGTATTAGTAGAATTATGACCCTAAATGGTGTCCCTGTGAATTAATAGTACAGTGCAATGAACATTGAAAGTACTCAAGAAATGTTGGATGATGGTGATGATGATGATGATTACATCATTGGGCTGAATAAAGTAATGATGAGCTCTTGTTGGCAAATTGGAATGATGTAAAGTCAATACCTGTGGGTATGGAAATGGTTTAAATTTGCTGGTATAGAAGGATACATGAAAAACTCTACTGGGAGCAATGCCAGTTATCATCTTACTCAAGGACTTTCAAACCTAATGGGAAAGACAAAATAATTTAAAACATACTTTAAATGTTATTTATAATCCACCTTGCTGCAAAATATATTTTAGTGGGGATACTCATAATTTTTCTTTTACATTACCTATAGATGGCCTTGCTAAAGTAGGTCCAGATATTAGCTTTGGAGACCAAACCAAAAAATAAACTTGCTGATTTTTTTTTCCTTACTCAAAGGCAACATTTTCTAATGTTGGCTTTTATGCCCCAAACACAATCTGCTTACTTTACGAAGGTGGGAACCTATCCCTATTCTGACTGTGTCCACTTTCAGAAAGTTTCTCTGGGTATCCCTGACCTTGCCTACAGAGTCACTATCATGAAAGATTCAAGTCACCAAGCAGACATAAGAGATTCTGATTCGTTTTTAGGAAATAGCCCTGTTAGATGATCCTTGCACATGGGAGTCATGCCCGACCATTGCTCATTAAAGCTACATTCTTGCTTCCCTTTGCTCATGGAATATGCAGAAGACATACTCCCATGCAATGAGCAGATCTAATCTTAAAATGTGTGCTAACAGGCTTGCATGCTAACAATAAGATTTATCTCCAGGCTGACAGCTTCCAGGTAGTCTTTTATCTCCCACTGCAAATTTGAAAATTAGCAAATTAAATCACAACGTTGTTTACATGGTACAGAAGTACTTTGCTTGGGAGGTTGTTCTTTTTCTGTTTATGCATAAGAGTATTTTAATCGCTGGAAGAGGACAAAAGCCTGTTAGCTCTCTGCTTCTGGCAGCACAACAGCTCTTGTATCTGAGGTGATCAAAGACAGTAAACACCATGTGATAGAGTGAGGGAACGAACAGTGAGCGATCCTTCTTAAATAGTAGGTCTTTCCTATTGTTTTATGAAGCAGTAAAACTCTTCAAGCATCATAGGTGAAATTTGGGGAGTGCTCTAAAGTGCAGGATCAGAAGGGAGTAACTTCATAAACATTTCAATTGCCCTCTGGACACACAAGTATCATGGGGGGATTTAGCAAGGCTGGTGGTGAAACTCTCACTATGAACACTTTGTACTCATTGTCCACCCAGAAAGATTTTTGATATTGCAAAACAAACCATTGGAATTTGAAGTAACATGGTCATCATTGCCAAGGACATAGCTTATTTGAGCCGTATAGGAGACTATTGTGTTGCCAGGGTTCTTAAATAAAAGGAGACAGATGAAAACCATTAAATGAATTCAGATTACATATGCACTTTCATAGTGTATTTATGGAACCCAGAATGTATTAACTGAATATGCTTGCTTCATAGTAAATTAGTTCTATTTCATGGTGAAGACTTCATTTTCTTTTAAATATTAAACAAATACTCAAATACAAGCTTATAAATGTTTTTAAAGCTATTCAGAAATTCTCTCTCAGATATGAAAGGATTAGTTGATTTGTAATGAGAATTGGTATCTATATATATAAAAACCTAAGCGACCAGCTGACTGGTTGACCAGCCAACCAACCAGTAGCTATGATGCACACTGACCACCATGGGGAAGAAACTCAACACAAAAGCTGCTGAGCTGCATTCGCTGGCAGTTGTGGTTCTTGGGTGATGCACTGGAACCAGAGGGGAGGGAGCCCAATTTTCAGGGTGTGTCACCTAGAACTACCTTCTTGCAATCTGAGACCCCTCAGGGATGTCAGAGAGCTGGTTTTGGCCTGATCCCTGCAGGCCAGGCCAAGGGACCTCACCGGTGCACGAATCTGTGCATCAGGCCTCTAGTATGAATTATAATACAGTAAAGAACTTAGATGTATGTACAATTCATAATTTGATGATTCTCCCTACTCCTTCTTAATGAATTTGATATTCCCATCCATGCTTTTCCTTAGATCTTATTGCACATTATTTGTGCCAATAACCTGAAATACATGAAACATATCATAACCTGTTAATGTATTTCCAATATTATCCTTACTAAAAGGGCTAATGTTAATAAACTGGTTTATAATGATGTCTTTCAAGAATTCATAAAAGTGATGGGAAATAAAATGTTTTAAATTCCATGCCTCCAACTTCACACGATTCACACTCACTATCAGAAGAGCAAGTCCTTGTCTTATGTACACAAGTCCCATATCTCTTATCTGTAATTTGTGCATAGTGAAATGTTTTGACCATTTTCCTCTTGAAATCTCTATACTAGGTCCTTTCAATAAGCTGGTCCATGACTTAATATTTTTAAACCTTTCCCAATTACTTCTTCTACCTCATTACTTGGATGCTACCCAATTTCCTCTGACTCTTTTTCATATTAAGACCATAAAAGAAGTGAAACTGAAAATCAGATTTATGAAAATATTCTGCCTTTTCCAGATCTCTTTTTTAAAATTTCAGCTTTATTAAGATAAAATTTATATATAATAACGTAAGATTTTTAAAATATATATTGTGGTGATTTAATATATGTATGCATTCTGGAAGTATTCCCCTATATAGCAAATTAACACATTCATCACTTTATGTATTCATTTATTTTTGGTTTGTGTGTGAAAACATTTAAGTTCTACTCTCTTAAAAAGTTTCAATTATAAAATACAATGCCACTAACTACATTAAGAAAACAGTATTTTCCCATATACCTGCCCAGCTAGCATTCAATTTCTTTGCTCCTTTACTTAGAAAGAATTGTCTAATTTTATGTCACCACCCTCTGTTTTCTCAACCTATTCTAATGAGGCTCCGTCCTTACTACATGTGTTAGTCTGCTGGAACTTCCATAACAAATACCACAGACATTTATTTTTTCACAGTTTTAGAGGCTAGATGTTCATGATCAAATTGCTGGGAAAGTTGGTTTCTGGTAGTTGGTTTCTGGACAAACCAACCTTCTTGCTTTGTCCTCACCTTGTCTTTCTTCTGTGCATATTAAGGGTGCAGGGAGAGTGAAAGAAACAGATATATATATATATATATATATATATATATATATATATATATATATATAAAAGTAGTGGCCCAGTGCATGAAATTCATGCACATTAAAAGAAGATTAATTAAAGGAAATATTTTAATATTGCTATTTGCCCTTTCTCTGTAATAGAAGTGTCAGAGATGAAAGAAAATTAGTAAAACGTATATGAAAATCTTCCTCCTTTCAGAGTCTGGGACATGCTTCAGGACCCAGAGTCAACTCCCTGCCCACCCGCAGTGCCTCAAAATCACTCGAGACCCAGACCCAGCCAGCCCCACCCTGACTGGGCGAGATACAGTTCCGGCCAGTGCCACCCTTGTCAAGAGGTGGGGGAGCAGCCTCAGGTCCCGTGCCCTGGCCCAGTGCCATGCAGCCTCAGGCCCCCGCTGATTTCTTGTTAAGGCTCATTATAGGAACTCAGCCTCTGCTGTAAGTGCAACCATCTTGTGTTACGGAAACCCTGCCTCTGCTGTGGGTGCCGCCATATTTGTGACAATGTGATGGTCAATTTGCATATTCCCTCTTTATCAGATAGGAGGTATATATATATATATGTATATATATATATATATATATATATATATATATATATATATATATATACATGGAGAGAGAGAGAGCGAGAGAGAGAGCGAGCTCTTGTGTCCCTTCCTCTTCTTATAAGGACACCAATTGTATTGTTTTAGGGCCCTGCCGTTATTATTTCATTTAACCATAACTACCCCCATAAAGGCCCAATCTCTAAATATGCGCACATTGAGGACTGGAGCTTCAACATATGAATTTTGGGGTCACAATTCTGTTCATAACACTATTTCACTGAAATAGTTCTAGCCATCACCCACCATTTCCATTTTCATATACCAGTGTTTGGTTTTCTCTCATTGATTTATTGTACTTGTTCTCATCATTTAACATAGTTGACTGCTCTGTCCTTGGTGAAGGACTTTATTATCCTGTTTTATTTTATTAAAGTATTTTATTTCTTAAGATATCACCTTTGCTCCTACATTATAACTTAACTTTAACTAGAGTAAAGAAATAATTACCTGGCATAATTTTTGCATTATTTTTTTAAAAATATTTTATTGAGTTTTACAGAGAGGAAGGGAGAAGGATAGAGAATTAGAAACATCAATGAAAGAGAAACATCGATCAGCTGCCTCCTGTACACCCCCTACTGGAGATGTGCCCGCAACCAAGGTACATGCCCTTGACTGCAATCGAACCCGGGATCCTTCAGTCCACAGGCCGATGCTCTATCCACTGAGCCAAACCAGTCAGAGCAATTTTTGCATTATTTTTATCATAGATCTACGTGATTTCTTGGCAGCATTTGACACTGTAGGTCAAAGGTCTACAAGTAGGACCCACATAAACTAGAGTTCAAGATAACCCATGGGTGCAAACAAATACATAAAACTTTAGTATGCATTTATTTCACCTTATAAAAGAAATTAAACTACTTAGATTTAATCAGTGCCCTCATCAGTTTAAAATGTCATGTAGGATTAGGAGTATCCTGAGGGAAGAGTGGGGTACTCCATATTGATGGTGGTCAGTGGTGCAAATCTCATTCAGCCCTTTTCAGCATATTGAGAAGTAGTTTAATTTAAGTGGGCTCATGTGAATTGATTTAAGCAGGATATAAAATTTAGGTTTTAAAATCTTGGCAATGATTTATAATTAAATAAGGAACATTTTATAGCATACAAGGTGGCTTGCTTATTACATGGAAAAAAACTTCAAAAGAATTTTGTTTTATAAAAACATAACTATAAAAAAAGGCTGAAGAATGGTGATATGACATCTAGCAGTTATTTACATGCACACACACACACACACACAGGTTCTGTCAAGAAAATGTTAACATTTTTTACAATGAGCAAAAACAATTTTTCCCCCAGACAATAAAATTCATTTTATGGAGAAATTAAAAGGAATTGGAAGTATGTTTTCATAATTAAATGACTTAGTTTCTGAAAACATGTAAATGCATCAAAAAAAAAAACAACACTTGGAAACAGAGTTTTCTAACATATTTATAAATCTTCTCAATGAAAAGTTTCATTATGTTTGAAATCATAATTTGTAAATGGGACTGGAAAATAAGCATCATGACTTACTAAGAATAGCTAATAATTCCATTTTAAAATGTGGATCCATGTCTTTGTCAGTTAACTTTCTCTATGAATGCCATTAAAAGCAAGAATTACTTAGCACAACATCTATTAAAATCTCAGCTGACTTCCTTACTTGACATTAACAAGCTGTTCCTCAAATACACATGGATATTCAAAGACCCAAAGTAGCCAGAAAATATCCTAAAACAAACAGAATTGGAAGACTCACACTCACTGATTTCAAAACTTAATACACAGAGTAATCAAGACTGCATAAGGATAGACATATATAGATCAATGAATGGGATTAAGAGTCCAGAAATTAGCTCTTGCATTTATGTTCAATAGATTTCCAATAAGGATGCCAGGGCCATTGAATGGGTAAATGTTCAGTGAAATAAAAACAAAATATTTTTACCTTGAAAGACTCTTTTTAGGCAGCAGTTTTACATAGAATTGACAAAACATGGCACAGCGTTCTTTGGATAGTGTCAGCAGTGACAGACACCCAGACAAGTTTGAAATAGAAGAGGTCAACCTCACAGAATACTAGAAGTTGAGAATGTCTTGGACATACTATAAGAGGACAGCAATTCAGGAGACACTTGCAGAAATTCTCTAGTTGAATACCGGTTGGTGCATGGATGTGTGGAACTATTAGAGGTCTGGAAAGAACCACATAAGGAGATTAGAAGGACCAATCTTTGGGGCTCACACATGACAGGAAAAGTTCTTGTTACAACCAACCAAACTGGTAAACCAATAATTTTCAGGACATTGGGATGGTACTCAGAATGTTCTTGCCTCAATAAGAGGGAAATAATAGCTTTACACAAAGTGCTTCTCTGATACAACCTTACAAAACTTAAAAGCAAGATATGGAAAGGTAAAACTATAATGCCCAAGAGGGAAAATGCACTGAGAATCATTGATTTCAGATTAGACATTACACAGGAAATATTAGTGAATTTAAATACATAAGAATATGAATGACCAAAAGTAAAGTAAAAGATTTTATAAAGTTTTTACATAGAAGTTCTTGACTAGATAAAGGTTGTAAAATTTACTTAGGGCTGTTACTATTGCCCACAGCAATTAATTGGGAAAAAAAACACCATCCTTTTGGCAAATGACTTTCAGCTACCACTTGTCCACTTAGCCAGCCACTGTTGCACAGTGAACAAAATATATGATTGACCTTGGTGTCCCTGTGTCCAGATCATAAGAATGAAAGTCGACCTTAGGAAAAAGAACAGTCCACCCATTAAAATAGAATGTATAGTCCAGTATACTATGTTGGTACAGTTACAGGGAAATGGGTAATTATTTGTGGGATATTTAATTATTTCATCCTATAAATATTTTCTGATTAATTTCTATGTGCCAGGCACTATTCTAATAGGTTGGGGTGAAAAAGTGGAAAAAACAAACAAACAGGATCAACCCTGCCCCATAGAGGTTATATTCAAGTTGGATGAGGAGGAGGTTGGTGAAAGTCAAAACTTAAAAATAATTTTGTATTATGTTAGAATTTATAAGTACTATAGAAATAACTAAGTTAGAGAGTAGAAGGGGAAAGAGGTGTGGAGAAGAGATAAGGGATATGGCTATTTTTCTTTTGGATGTCTATTCTCAGGGAAATAAAAAGCAACCTCATCAGCAGAAGATATGTTAAAAGTCTGAACTAGGGCATAAGAGATGAAAGAAATAGTGTCCTGGGAATGTGGGGAAGTGAATATTTTAGGAAACTTGTAGGATTACCAAACAGCATTGAGAAACCATTTGTGATTTGAGGTATAAACTTGAAATAAATCCAATCAATGTGATACATGTTTTTCTTCAGCCATCTTTAACTGAACAGGTACAGACAGGAATATGTAGAGAATGAATTGGATTAGACCTGCATTACATGTCATTTAATTATGTTTCCTATCACCTGACTGTAAACCTCAGGGATATTTAATCTCAGGTTTTTATTTACTTTTCATAGCCAATGGTTCACTAAGTTATTCAATTATTCATTAATTTGTTCAACTAATGTGTATTGACTACCTCTACTGTTTATAGCACTGTGGCAAACAGGAAAAAATATCCATGTCCTCAGGAAATATTAATATACTGTAACACAACATAATACAATAGCATAACATAACAAACATAACATAACATAACATAACAACATAACATAACATAACATAACATAACATAACATAACATAACATAACATAACAACATAACATAAAATACCATTGGGGAAACCAGCTGTGCACCATGTGACTTAAGAGAGGACTACTCCATGGTAGCCCAAAAGAGTGTTGGTAGGCTGGCTGTGTGCTAAGGGAAAGCTTCCCAACAAGAGATGGCCCAGACAGATTTTGAAGGACCTTAATGAGTTAGCCAGAGAAGGCATTACAGGCGGGTGAAATGTCTTTAGAGAAGCATGTTGCAATGCGAGAGCATAGTATGTTTAGGGAACTGACATAGTTCAGCTTTAAAGGGTCCAAATTTTCAGGTGAAGAGTGTCAAGCAACAAGAAAATGAGAAGTGAGAGAAAAGCAGGGATCAAATCATGAAGAAATACATCCCATGGTAAGAAGTTAGGATTTTATCAAGAAGATGAGGAGTTCTTAAGGGTTAAGTGAAGGACTGACATGATGTCTAGTCAACAACGGCAAAACAACTCCAAAGACTCCACCTCCTTAGGCCTCTTAAGTCAGTTTTCTCTTTCCCATTCCTATTGCTTCCACCCAGGTTGATGAGCTTATTCAATTGCTAGTATTTGTCTGTCAAACTGTAAGTGGTTTTCAATTCATCCTTCATAGTTGTCAGAGTTATCATCTGAACAAAAGAGCTCATGTTATTTTTCTTACTCAAATACCTAAAACCTCACAACTTGGACAGTCAACTCCAAACATTTTATCTAATGGTCATATTCCTCCGTGTGATGGTCCCAAGCAATCTTTCCAAATTCATCATCCTCCAGCATTTCTTTCATCCTTGTATTCCATTAACAGCTGATCACCAACATTCCTGGACTGGGAAGGCACCTTCAATCCTCCCGACTTTGTACATACTCTAGAATTACCCTTACCCTAGATTACCAAGATACCCCTTCACATATATACCAAACATTTCATCCAGTTATTCATCTGGTAATTCCTTGTAAAGCCTTTTCTGACCCTACTGATCTCAAATATTTTCTTTTCCTTCAATGTGAACACTTTATGCATCTATTTTTACACTTAATTTTATTCAATCTTTTCATAAATAAAGTTTCATAGTTATACATTTCTTAAAGTGAGTGACCCAGTCTTTTTTTTTAATGCTGGTAGTTTCTACCCTTCTAAGTCCAACCTTCCAAATTTTGTACCATTGCCATATATTTATTAAAATAGTTGATTTTTGAATTCCGAATTAGTTTGGGCCAAATTAAAAAGTGTTCTATATAAGGGTGTGTGTGTGTGTGTGTGTGTGTGTGTGCATCTACACATATGCACATGTGCGCATACTTGCATGCCTATGAGATATTGTGAGTTTGGATCCAGTCCACCTCAATAAAGCAAATATCACAATAAAGGAAATGACTTTTGTTTCCCATGCATAAAATGTTATGTTTGTACTACATTATAGTCTATTAAGTATGTGCTAGCATTATGTCTAAAAAATCAATGTACATACCTTAATTAAAAATTATTACTAAAAATGCCTACCATCTGAGCCTTCAGTGAATTGCAACCATTTTTTTTACTGGTGGAGCATCTTTGCCTCCATCTTGATGGCTGGGGTGGCTGCTGAAGGTTGGAGCAGCTATGGCAATTTCTTAAAACAAGACAACAGTGAATTCTGTCACATTGATTGACTCTTCATTTCACTTGAACATTTAGAAATCATTTTGTAAGGTTATTAATTGACATAATTTCAATAATGTTGCATCTCCAGGAATAGGGAAGCCTGAGGACAAGAGAGAAAGAAGGGGTAGGACTGGTTGATGGACCAGTCAGAACACACACAACATCTATGATTTAGTTCTCCATTTATATAGGCACAGTGCATGGCAATTACAACAGTAGTGTCAAAGATCACTGATCACAGATAAAATATAGTAGTAATGATAAAGTTTAAAATATTGTGAGACTTACCAAAATATGACACAGGGACATGGAATAAGCAAATGTTCCTGGGAAAATGGCACCCATAGATGAATTCAATGGAGGGTTGCCATAAGCCTTTGATTTTTAAAAAATGCAGTATCTGCAAAGTGCAATAAAGAGAAGCACAATAAAATGAGGTCTTCCTGTACAGTAGATCAATGACAGCTTGCTCATTTTCCCCCAAAAGTGTTTACAAGTTTTAAATAATTTATTTTATCAGAATCTAGGGGTTTTTATTTTCCATTTGTTAAATGCGATGTGTGATACTTGATATTAAGCACACAGATGCAAACTGAAATTCTCCTTCTACTGAAGAGAAACTGAGGCCCAGTGAGATGTAATAATTCACTCCTAATGATACATATTCCAGCTGTACACTCTGGAAATCTTCCAAATCACTCAATACCATCTTTGATTTGAATCTATTATGCAGAGTTATACATTTGTGGCTTTTAAGAATGTCAGGGCAGAGAGGTGCTTCAGGATAATCTAATAATAATAACCACATTTGAGGAGTTTCCACCTGGCACTGTGTTAGGAATGTTACAAACATCATGATTAATACTCACAATGACCTTGTGAAGTGGGTGTTTCTATCCCCATATTAATGATACATTTATTTTTAATAGGATGAAGTAGGTTAACCTGTACTCACTACCTAGCAAATGACAGAGCTAAAGTTCAAGTACAGAGCTAAATTTCAAAGTCCATGCTCTTAACAATCCTATATAATAAAAGGGTAATATGCAAATAGACTGAACGGCAGAACAACTGAACAACCAATCAAAGAGAAATATGCTAATGATATGCTAAGGCTGCTCAACCACTCGCTATGACGTGCACTCTCCACCAGGGGGGCAGTCAACCAGTCGACCAGTCACTATGATGTGCACTAACCACCAGGGGGCAGATGCTTCGACCAGTAGTTAGCTTGCTACTGGGGCCCAGTTGATTGAGACTGAGCGAGATGGGGCAGACACACCCTGGAGCCCACCCACGGTTTCTCCCCAACCTGACTGTGCACCGGTGGGGTCCCTCAGCCTGGCTTGCACTCTCTTACAATCCGGGACCCTACAGGGGATGAGCTGGTTTCAGCCCGATCCTGCAGGCCACACCCCTTGGGAGGGTGCCAGATGCAGGGCTCATGGCTGGCAAGTGCTGCTGTGGCAGCGCAAGCCTCTCCCAATTGGGACTGATTAGGCGCGAGCCCACAGCAGGCACAGTGGGGCCGGATGAACAGGAGAGGCAGGTAGGAGCTGCAGGCAGCATTGGACTGCAGGTTTCGGCTCAATCCCTGCAGGCCACCCAGAGGGATCCCACTCATGCACAAAATTGTGCACTGGGCCTTTAGTTTAAAAATAATATATTAGTTGACTTTTTCTATTGATGAGAATAATATGATATCAATTATAAAACTGGTTTAGAGAATTTCATCAGCAATGGGAGAAAAAATTGTTAGAATGAACCAATGAAAATGAATTTTGCTTAACTCTCATATATTTTATCCTACCAAGCTTTTAGTTTGTCTTGTTATCTATTTATCCATTCATTCACTTAACAAAATTCTATTGAGTACCTACTATGAGCCAGCAGTATTCTAAGCACTTCTGGGACATATTTAGGAGAAAATAAAAAAGGCCCATCCCCTCACAGAACTTACATTTTAGTAAGGGTAAGACAGAAAGTAAACCAAAATCATGATAAGTGAACTAAGTATACAGTAAACTAGAAGATAGTAAGTACCATGGAGATGTTTTAAAATTAGAAAAGTAGATAAAAATTGTGGGATGAGGGACTGTATAGTGGCCTTGGAGGAACAGCACTCCCGGCAGAAAGAACAGCCAGTGCAAAGGTATGAGTGCATGTTGGAGGAATAGCAAGAACCGTGTGCTGGAACAGAGTGAGGGAGGGGGTGAGCTTTGAGAAGAGAGATCTAAGAGATGCTCAAAGAGAAGAGTAGATCTCTGCTCGACAAGAACATGCTATATTTCTGTGTTCCTACTTTATCTCAGTCTCTCTGCCTTTTATTTTGCTTCTGCCCTTTCACAAGTTTGGGTCAGAAAATTGATGGTGCCATGTAGTGATTTTATTACTATTACATAAGTGGAAACCTCATTTTAACAGCTGCTGATCACTAGAGTAAAGTCTACATAAAATTTAGAACACGCCCCTCTATGGATTCAAGACCCAAGCAGAAGAGTGGGTAGTTGAGTTCAGATTACAGCTCTGAGCCTCCCTGGCCCTGGGGTCTGTGCAGACCTTGTCTTTTCTTTGAGTTGGTGTTCACCCTCAGTGGTAGAGATTCTCTAGTAAAATTCATGGGTATTTACTCCAGAAACTGATGAAAAGATTTGAATCTAGCAGGCATCGTTTTCTAAAATTTATTGTAAATTATTATGGGGTACACTCTACTCCTGACCCGAACACCAGACAAATACTTAATAAGTGGAAAATTTACAGTAAAAGCTTGAGACTTAAGTTCTTAAATCCTAAATGTCAAAGCTCATAAACCCTTAGTCCTGAAGAAAATAAGATGGCTGCTGCTCTGCCCTTGAATTCACTCTGAGTAAGCACCTTACAACTTTCTCAAAGGGTGAACACCTCCACTATGAGGCAGAAGTTTTGCTGTTGTCCTTGTCTTTAACAACAACAAAAAAAACATAATGATTTCTCCCTCAGGAATAACTGTTCATCAGATAAAGTCTCAAAAGACATTCTACTGATTAGCATCTCTGAGTAAGACACAGGTTTTAAATCCTGGCTAAGCTTTACCCCAGATTATCTCTGGGAGAAAAAAACATACAAAACACCCGGAGAAGAGATTTTAAGTTTGGTCTCTCTTTTGTTCTTATGATAAAGACTCCCCCTCCCCCCACCCCCCCAAACCAATCAGCAACCCATTGGCCGGAAGCCAGAGCTGGCTCATAGAAAATTCAATTCTGAAATGGACAGCAGGAAGCTGTCCTTTTGTGCAATATCTCAAGAAAAGTAAAACAAATTTGATCATTATGAAGCTTGTGTCGCCTCATTGCTAGGCAGCACTCCCCAACATCCTTGCCATTTCATGAATGGTGAGAGCTCTTAACAATGACAGCCTGCCTTGTCCTAACTTGTGATTAGCATCAGTCACCCTGGAAACCTACTCAGAGGTCTTAAACAAGTCTATTTCCCCCCCTGGAAATAAAAGAGGAAAGCAGTGAATTTTAGCTAACATTTCCTAGATCCTCATTCTGTGCCAAAGTCCGTTCTCAATGCTTTTTTTGGTCCAAATGTTGAAGACTGGGAGCAGAAGGAAAAGCTGCCCCGTGTAGCCAGACTCCAGGCAGAGTGAATATTCCCCAGAGAAAAGATGGAATTAGAAATCAAAACCTTTAAAATATCGCACTTACTCATGTCGACTAAATATTCAAAGAGCCAGCATGAACATTTTCTCTAATGGAAGAGAAAAAAAAATCTTCATATAATCCATTTCATCTATCTGAATAAGCTAAAATGCTAGTTGACGCTGATTGTTTTATTTGGCACCTAAGTATGTGAACATTTTTTTTCTTTGCAGATTAGTAGCAGTGGCAGGATTGTGCTGAGCATCTGGCAAGTCAGTATATTAGCACGAACTTTATTTTTCGTGGATGAAGTTGGTGACTGGACCAAAAAAGAAAAAAGTTTGGGGAAGGGTTTCTGATCAGCATTCCAGAGACCAGAAGAGTAATAAGCTTTGGCTAACAATATTGAAATGAAGAATTCTCAGGCAGGAATCTTAAATGAGTAGAAAGATGATCCCAGAGGTACCAGGAGTCTCTAATTACAAACATGTGTGTGTTTTTTAATGACTCTGAGCCATTTCTATTTTTTAAAAATATATTTTTATTGATTTCAGAGAAAGAAAGGGAGAGGTAGAAATATCTATGATGAAAGAGCATCATCAATTGCCTGCCTCTTGCATGCCTACTGGGGATCAAACCCACAACCCAGGCATATGCCCTGATTGGGAATTGAACCATGACCCTCTAGCTCACAGGTCAATGCTCAACCACTGAGCAACACTGGCCAGGTTGCTTTTGTTTTTATGTCTTTATATATGGCTTTTCTACATCTTCCCAAAGGGATGGGCTTGGCTTCTTTATCTGGATTATTAAAAGTTATGGCAGGCAGTGGTCTCAGTGTCTTGCTGAGCAAGATGTCAACATAGCTACTTGATGAATTCATGAGAAATATAAGCCATGGTTGATGGTGCTAGGGTCAGTGCTTGGTAAAAGTATGAAGCAATGGAATTTCATTTGCAGAGACAGTGAGTGTATGGTAGAAAGACTATTAAATTAGAAGGCAGGGGCCTTAGGTCAAATTCAACTGTTGCTCTGTCCTGGTTATATGACAGCTGTTCTATGACCTTCTCTGGGTCAGTGTAGTGGGGCTCATAATGTTTTCAAAGTTACCTGGGTAAGCATGATTTCATTATGAATGGGAAAAATAGTAAACTAAGTAGCACCAAATAAGAACTATGAATATTATTTTTACCTTAGTCCCCAATAAAATATTTTCTCTTTGTGGTTATTCTCACCATGACCTCTTTTTGACAGCTCAAGTGTTTCTCCATACCTGACCCCATATCAGGGCCTAGACATCAAAGTTAGCATGCTGAATAAAGAGAGTGAAGTCTGGGAATTTGACAACAGTTAACAAGTAGACAGGAGATACATTTGGGGACAGAGGACCTGATTTCAACTTTCTCACACCATTCAAATCATTCCGTAGAAGTGTCCTGTATCATGCTTTTGTCATGTTTCAATAGCTACAGGCCAAAAACGTTATGTGGTACAACAGAATGAGCAATGCAACTACTCCACTTAAAACTTTTCAGCAACTCCCAATTGTTATTAGAATAGCATCCAAATCCTTAGTATGACTTCCTCACCCTCCCAATGTGTTCCAGCCATCCTTCCAGACATAATGAAATTAGTTTCCTTGCACTTCTCTCTCTCTCTCTCTCTCTCTCTCTCTCTCTCTCTCTCTCTCTCTCTCTCTCTCTTTGTCTCTCCACCTTTCTCTCAACTCCATGCCTTTACTCTTTCATTGTCTTAGACAAGAAAAAGACAGAGCAGGAATGAAGAAATTCCATCTGATACTCAGGTCCCACGTTTTCTTACCCTCATTCCAAAAGTTGTACCTGATCCCTGTCCAACCACCAACTTTTCCCCTTAGCTCTTCAATTACAGCTCATTGAACTTTATTGCCTTTTGCTTGCTCTGTTGCTCCTTTTGGCCACATGCCTATCTCAGTGCCTGCTATATGAACTTACTATATAGTTCACATATTCGTTTAATTGAACTGACAAAAAACCAGAAGAACATAGTACCTCTATCAACTGTGATATTATAACTTGGATTAGCCTACCTGTTTTGTTGTTGTTGTTGTTGTGTTTTAACCCCCATGTTATAATCCATAAAAGAGAAACTTGATTATATCTTCTTTTAAATATGATGCTTTGGTATCTAAAAATATTTTCCCCAAAGAAAACAGCATCCACAAAGAGGGACTCAGTCATTTCCTCAGTAGCAATACCCAGAAATTACAGGCTACAGATTGGGTAGAGCATTCACAAAGAACTGAAAGAGTTCATATGTTCATATCTCAAGAGATGATCATAAACATTGGACTCCTGATATTTAGAAAATGCCCATACAATTATAATGATGATTAAATTCTCAATATTATGATAACTTCACATTTTATGGCCTTGTTTTGTAACTCAATCAATCTTCATGCGACTTACAATTTATTGTAGGCTTGAATTAACTGTAGAAGGACTCTCTTTTTCTCCATTTAAAAGCTGATTTGGCAAATCCCCCTCAAATGACTTCTGAGTCGAACTAGTGGGAAGGAAAATAAGAGGAAGAAAAGTAGACATACATATTGCTCAATGAGAGAATAAATCTATTGAGGATAGACATGCTATTAATATTCTGAACCACATGGTCAAACAAAGTTATGTTTCCTGTACAGGATAAGAAGCTGTAGGGTAATAAACAAAACTTTCTGTGGCTTCATCTTTCCAGCTGTTTGTGGAAATACTTGACATTTAACAACATGTGCTTGACTGGTTGAACAGAAAATGAAATTTTCACATCTTTCCGATAACTCTCCACAAGGCAGATCTCGGTCCTTACTGCTGCCAGATGTCTTCTAGAGCCTAGAGTGGAATTCCTGCAAAGGGAGCTTCACCTGCAGTGAAAACAAAGGGTGGGGCGACACAAAGCAATGGCAAGAAATAGTTCTTAAAATGCAGCAATTTTTTAGGGTATTTCTTATTCTTCTGCTGAGAAAGGAAAAAAAAAATCAGTATGAATTCTGGCACCTGAGTTATCTTTGGTACCCCTACTCTCACAAAAATAATAATCTTTAGCAAATAAAAGATGGTATTGTGTCATCGTCACCTTTGCCAAGTTCATGCATTCTGATTACAACACTCTGTTGGGAGAAACATGAAAATGAGATGTGAGCAGCTTATTTAGCAATTGGTCCTCCTCCCCCTTTTTTTTTCTTTGCTGAACTCTTAAAACACTGGAACAATGCCATTGCTAAGCAACAAATCGGACATTTCTTTTCAAGATGCAAGTGAATAGGAAGGTATAAGGTCTGTTCAATCAGAACCGGCACAGACGTGTCAATCTGTGCTCATCGGGGTATGGAATGGGGGCCACTCTTTCCTCGTGCTCTGCACTCTTCATTGAGATGAGGGGAGGGCACCGATCTAGATACAAGAGGCAAAGTTTCAGAACCCAGTGATGTCATTGAGAATGTGAACTTGCCCAAGTCATTCCATATCTTTAGACCTCAGTTTTCCAATGTGTAAAAGAAGGTACTTGCATTAGGTTAGTATTTCTCACATTTTACTTGCATCAGGATAATCTGAAGAAGATATTCTTAAAATGTCTGATTTAGAGAGCTTTGGAGATTATCCAGGTGTTTGTATTTTTAAACAATCCATTAGTAATTTTTAAAAATATATATATTTTTATTGATTTCAGAGAGGAAGGAAGAGGGAGAGAGATATATATAAATATCAATGATGAGAGAGAATCATTGATTGGCTGCCTCCTGCACACCCACTACTGAGGATCGAGCCCATAACCCTGGCATATGCCCCAACCATGAATCGAACCCAGGACCCTTGAGTCCACAGGCCGACACTCTATCCACTGAGCCAAACTGGCTAGGGCCATTAGTGATTTTAATAAAAAACAGAGACTGTATCTTTTTTATCCTGACTTGCAATGAATCTATAAATCCTGATTGAGTGTGTTAAAAACATTCATCAGACAAAAATCTAGTAAACAATTTCTTAGGAGAATCCTATTGTCACTGAAACAGGAAAGCTTTGTATATGTTGAAGCTCCAAGTTGGTAAAACTTGCTAATTACTAGAAGCAACAGCATCATCTGACCCCTCTGGTCACGGGAGTTACTTATATTCCCTTTTATCTCTCATGTACAATTTATACTTGTAATGTCAATGGTAGATAAGACTAACACGGCACAAATTCTGTGCTAGGGATTCTTTTAAGCCCTTTATTAGTATTTTAATGTTTCAAACCACTCTACACAATTGACATAATTAATAACTTCATTTCACAGATGAGGAAAATGAGGCACAGAGAGCTTAAATAATTTACTGGAGGTCTCATAGGTCACACTAGATTAAGCTGGAACATAAACCCATGGCAGTCTAGCTCTCTTTTCATACGTACAATATGCTGTTCTAAACCCAGTTTATTGGTGCAGCTTTGCTATTTGCATAATATATGGTTCCCTCTTAATTTATTGTTATCTTTTAATTCCTACCAGCAAATCTCTAATGTATATTGATGCCCAGTCACCATCAATAACTTTAAGGATTTACTGAGCACTGAAAATGTGAGTAGAATCACACAACGCTATATAATAAGAAAGGTTTCTGCTTTCAAGGAATTATATACTCTTTTAAATAAATGTGCATGTTTTCTTACTAATGGTTTCCATCTGAAACCATTTCTACAAGTGGCTTTGACCATAACTTTGCTCACTTCAAAAGCATAAATTTGCTACCAACTTCAGATTAGCAATTTACCTAGTTACCAATGCTTCAGATTATGTTTAAGTGCCAATAACTTAAAAAAAACAAACCTGTATCCCCTACTTCTGTGATAACTAAAAGTGATCATTGCTCAGTCTTTTGGCTGAGCTTTCATACAAAGCAGTCAAAATATTGCAGAGAAATGTTATTTGTACATAAATGTTCTAAATCAACCTTTTTCCATCTTTAAAAATCCTATTTAAAATTCATATTTGCTTGAAAATCCTAAATCAAATACAGCAAAAGTAATTATAACTCCCAAAGCATTTATAACTCCCAAAAGAATATTTCACAAGTGTGATTGTAGATCTGTTTAAATACATATGTGGAAGAGTTTCACATATATGTAGTATTCAGAATTGACATAATAAAAATACATTTAATTCTAGTCTTAGCTAGTTGATGTGTCAAAGAATAATTTTCAAAATGTTAAGAAAATAATCCTCATGTAAATAAATAGTGACCATTTATTATATTTTTATTTAACTCATTAGTGATGAAACCAATGATATGAAAAAATTATTCTAAAATATGTAAAAATTGGCGTTTTCCATAATCAATGAAATAGAGTGATATTGGTCTAAGATTCTTATATTTGATTAAAAATAAACTGGGTCATATCTTACATTGCAATAAAATCACATACTTTAAGTTACCTTTCCTAGTTACAGAAAAATAAGTCAACTTGTTTTATTGCTGTTCTTAAATTAACCTCTAGCTTCATCCAGTTATAAAATATCTGGACCATCATTGATAGTAAGCAGGATGTCAAATACATAATCCCCAAGAAAGTTGGAACTTAGGTAAAAATGTTGGACAATATTTTACAACTTTTACATAGTCAATGTTTTCCTTTATTTTCAAATTTAGGGATGCTTTATTTCATACACTCTGGAACAGTTATTTTCAGTGTTAAGATTAGCAGTAGATCTTTCCCTTAGAAAAATTTATTGTAGATCAAGAGAGATTGTATCAGTACAGGTGACACTAAAGTCCATGAGACCATAAAGGAAGTCACTGTAATAGTGTAGCAAGTGATGATAAATGTTTCAACAGGGAAAGCAGTGAATGGTACATGGGAGTTGGTACATAAATATTAATTGACTAAATATGTCAAAGTATAACTTAAAGTAAACAACTGACTCCAAAAGCTACCCATTGGCAAAAGTAAAAGAATAAAATATTGATTACATGGACAGGTCTTTTAAAAGTATTCCAAGATTTGAGACTATATTTTTCTCACCTATTGCTATGACATCTACTACTTTGTTAATGGCCTCCAATAGAAATGCACTAATATTTTCTTTGCCATTATCTTTTGTGATTGCACTTGCTGTTCCCATTGCTTGGAAAATTCTTCCCTTAGGTACTCACATAGCTTGCTCATTCACTTCCTTCAGGTTTCTGCTCATGTGGCATCTCTTCTCAGATACTTTCTTGACTACCTTCTCTGTAATAACAATCTCAGTCTCCATACTGCTTAGCCTGTTTTCCTTTCCTTCATAGCTATTAATATTAACATCTTCATAGTTATAGATATTAATATCAATGTTTATGTATTTTTAATGAACTTTATTTTTTAGTATCACAGCAAAATTGAGTGCAAAGTACAAAGAATTCTCATAAACCTCCTGCCTCGTGCCCCATAGCCTTCCCCACTACTAACATCCCAAACCAGGATGGTACACTTGTTAAAAACAGTAAACCTACACTGTCATGCTATTATTATATAAAGTCTAAAATTTAAGTTAGGGTACATTCTTGGTGTACATTCTATGGATTTTGACAAATGGACAGTGACATATACCCACCATCACAGTATCATACATAAAGTTTCACTGCACTTTAACCCAAGTGTTTCACCTCTTTATCCTTTTATTCCCCCAATACCTAGAAATCACTGATATTTTATCATTATAGGAGTAAAAAAAATTCCAAAATCCTTATTTTACTTTCTCAAAGAATGATAACATCTTTAGAGTATAGGCACCATATAGCATATGTGCTTTCTAACCTATAAGTACCTAATAAAGGTGTTCCTGTCATAGAAGAACTATAAGATTGCTGGTTTATTGCTGACTGATTGACTTTGGAAAATGTAAAAATGGAAAAGAACTGACAAATAGTAGTGTGAGGCAGCATTGAAAAAGGCAGATGATTTCTTAGCTGTAGTTGTTTATTTTCTTATTTTAAAGTGTTTTCTTTAATTCACCCAATCCATTGCTGTTTTTAAGTGCAATGAGATTAAATAAGTGTGAAGACTGATAGGCTATGTGTTCTAAAGATTCATATTAGAACTTGTTCTAGTGTCAGGAAACAACTTAGAAGCCTGACAGAATTAAGCATGTCTAAGGTGCTTGTGCTAATGTTTCCCTGAAGCTAACTAGATACATAACTTGTTGCCTGGCAACCTCAGGACTCAAGCTTTCACTCCAGTCTGGAGCCACTTCTTTGATGTGGGTCCATGGTTATTTTGGAAACTCACCTCAGAACACTGTGATCTGGTGTCAATAGTAAAAGAAAATTAGAAGATGAGAACAATTTTCCAGAAAATTTATAAAATAATTCCGTTGCTCTAATTTACCCCAAAT
The DNA here is from genome assembly GCF_014108235.1 of Myotis myotis. Taxonomy (NCBI): domain Eukaryota; kingdom Metazoa; phylum Chordata; class Mammalia; order Chiroptera; family Vespertilionidae; genus Myotis; species Myotis myotis. Next base: position 18,631,223 of record NW_023416335.1, read on the forward strand.
CATTAAATTGTTGACATGGAAACTCTCAGATTTGGATGTACTTTATCATCAGCCACATGATGATTAGTTAATGGGTGTGAAGAATTCATTTTTTTTCCAGGGTGAATGAGAGTACTAATTTTTAGGCTGTGGCTTAGAAACAGTAGTAAATTGTAGGAATTAGAAAGTTGCCTCATTCCATAGCTGGGTCACTTGCTCCTCAATTGCATGCTAAATATATTTGTAGCTAAAGATTTTACAACACTGACATGAGAGATGGTATGTAAAGCTCTTTACATAAAATAATTCATTTAATCATCACAAGGATCATACAAGATTGGTGCTGTTATTTATTGCTCAAGTGGAGGAAACCAAAACACAGAGAGATCAAGCAACTACGAAATGTCACAAGGTCATGATTAATGATTAAGCTAGGATTTGGGCCTATGGGGCTTGACTCTAGATTGTTTCACTAAAGCTCAGGAGCCAATATGATGTTTGCGGGAGTTTAAGAAATTCTACACTGAAATTTAAAGAGGAGGGAGAGAGAGGGAGAGGGAGAGGGAGAGGGAGAGGGAGAGAGAGAGAGAGAGAGAGAGAGAGAGAGAGAGAGAGAGAGAGAGAGAGAGAGAGAGAGAAATTCCACACTAACACAGCAGTGGCTTCAATGAATTTATTTGTACCTTGAAAACTTATCATCCAACTCTGGCAGTTGGATTTCTGCATTGTTCATATGGCCAAATCCCAATCTCCTAGGAACAATCTATTTTCCAGATCCTGGCTCTTCCCAAGCTGAACAATATACTCTGCCCAGAAACTTTGAGAGTTAGAAAACAAACATTTTTGATGACTGGTTCACTCAATCACCTATTTGCTTATGTATTTATTATTTAGCAGCAATACACTTTTTGAGAGGTGGGAAAGAGAATTCCAGGCAAAATGAACACAAGAAATAGCAGGGGGATTAACAAATATTTCCTGGGTGCCTACTATATGACAGGCATTGCTCTAGGTCAGTGGTCCTCAACCTTCTTAGTGCTGCGACCCTTTAATACAGTTCCTCATGTTGTGGTGACCCCCAACCATAAAATTATTTTCGTTGCTACTTCATAACTGTAATTTTGCTACTGTTATGAGTCATAATGTAAATATCTGATATGCAGGATGTATTTTCATTGTTACAAATTGAACAGAATTAAAGCATAGTGATTAATCACAAAAACATGTAATTACATATGTGTTTTCCGATGGTCTTAGGCGACCCCTGTGAAAGGGTCATTCAACCCCCAAAGGGGTGGCGACCCACAGGTTGAGAACCACTGCTCTAGGTGATCAGAATATAATAATTATGAAAGCAAATTTCCTGCACTCTTGGAACTTACACTCCAATGGGTGGACAGAAAAAGACAAATGTATGCCATATAACATAACACACTATGTTAAAGTTTGAAAAAGGTTAGGAAGCCAAATAAAGAAGAATAAAGCAAAAGATAATGATGAAAGGATGACTTTATAACACAAGAATGTCAGGAAGGCCTCTCTGCTAAGATAACATTGGAACCAAAACTAGAAGAAAGGAGAGAATGGGCCATGCAGGTAGTGGGAAGTGGCTCTGTGAGAATAGGTGGAGTAATTACACAGGCCCTGCAGCAGAAGCAAGCAACGTGAGGTCTGCATCCAATGCATTAATTTTTATGTACATGCAACATGAGAAGCTGGAGTTTAATGACAATATTTCATGGAATCAGATCAATGTAGTTAGATCACTTAAAGTTATACTGATATCAAGCTAAGATTCTTGATACCAATATTACAGATATGTTGAGTCCTTAAGCCTGTCTACCAAACACTATTCTGAATTGTACTGCCAATATTTGCCCAAGTATTTCTCCCTTTTCCATAGTCTCATGGTTGAACTTATATTTTCTTAATGTAGCACAATAATAACAGGAATCCCATATGGCCCATTTCTTGCATGGTATCCCTTTAAAGATACCACAGTCTAGCATGAGTAATTAAAAAACAATTCTAGCTTTCCTTATAGTTTTCAATGAACATTAATGAAGATCCAATTCTTAACCCACAGCAGGAATCCACAAAAATAATTCCTTTTCTTCTCCTCTTCTCCAATTCTGTCACAAACTGCAGTTGCCTTAAACTCCCCATTATCTAATTATTTTCAGTTCTCTCCATGAAATACCCTAAGACATCCTGCCTCTGCGGAGTCTTTGCTTTCCTCCTTCCCTGGCATCCTGCAGCACCCCCTCCTTGGGAGAGGCTGTTTATATTTATAGTCCTTCTCTCCAGCTGTCTCAGCTTGCTTTCAGCTGGTTGGAGACACCAGCAGCTCTCCATGCCTCAGTCTCCCTCAATCTGCAACAAGCAAAGATCACAAAGTGCCTTCCTTGCAAGTGCATTACTTCTCACATTCAGCCTGATATTCTCAGAAGAAATTCTATTGCAGAATTCTCAAGGAAGAAATCTGGAAAATAAAATTTTCCATCTTGCTATATCTACCTATAGTATTGCATTTATTAAGGTAACTGAGGATTAGGTCAAGTTTGTTTCAAGGTGACCATGATTACCTCTGCTCTGACCCATTATCAGTAGATAATATAATCCAATTATCTAAGAAAAATACTATTTTCTTTATAGTCAAGTTCTCAAGTGACATCTCACGGCAGCCTCTAGACCTTTGTTGGGGAGCACAAGAGACTTAATTGGAAAGTTGTAAGAAGGACATTCTGATAAAAGGTCCTTCAAGGTGTCCTGGAAGGCCACCTGCCCTGTTTATCAGAATTCCAATTTAGGGGAGTGTTGAAGGCAGCGCCCCTAGTTATTCCTTGAACTTTCCAAACAAGCCTGTGCATATGCAGACCCCGGGTTGTTTACTGGAATCCGTATGCTTAATCCCTGGATGCCCTTGCCTAGAGGACAATGTAAACATGTATGCTCCCAGGATTACTCACTCTATTGATTGTATCTAAAGATGAAAATTCCAATAAAGGTCTAATAAGGCAGGCAATAGAGGCTGCTCTGGCTACTAAAGCCAGGGGCCCCTTAGCCCTCTCTTGCACAGTCAAACTGTATCTGAGTAATCTGTTCATCTGTCATTCAGGGGCTGCTGGTCAGTCCCAGCAGACCTTTAGACATTGTAACTATCCAAAGGTTCAGTTAGTATTTTTACAACATTATGTACTTACTACCCTCAGGCTCCACTTTAGTTGTATGTTCATTACAGCAGCAAAGAAAGTAACTTTAATTCATAATTGCCTGAAATCTTTCTTGATAGTACTATGGCAGCCAGTAAATCAGTGTATAATATTTTCCTTTAGTTAGCTGCTAGATCCAACCAAATTCTGTAACAATGTGCTTTTGTCAAAAAGGGAAATCATGTCACTTTGGTATGATAAAGTTGAGTATTGACAGGTGACAATCTTATAGGCAACAATTTAATCTTTGAAGCTATTTTCATGGGAAACACTTAATGTATTGGGATTTTTATAGAAATTAAGTCAAATGGTGGCACTTTAGGTCACTGGAAAAATAACTGATTTTTGAGCCTAGCATTGAGAGTTCTGTGTTTCTGAGCTTTCTTATCCACTGCAAATTTGATGTCACATTATGTAAGTCTTCAACATACATTTTATAACTGTAGTATTGAACCACTTTGACTAACCCATCCTAATACATTTTCTATTGCTTTTCTCTTCTTTCTTCCTTCTGACATGGGGTTTATTTTCTTTTAATCACCTATCATTGTTAAATGGTACTTCATCTACTATTTCTTCAGTTTTATGTTTTTCTCTCCTAGTTCAACCACCCTTGAATGCTAAATCTGTCTATACTGCCTTCATTCCATATTTTAGGTACATGGACCTAGTTTAGCTGCCAGAACCTTTCCTTGTGCAAATCTCTATGGTCAGTAACCCACTAATTCTTCCTAGTAAGGCCAAGTGGATCGAGAAAAAATTGTAATTATAATAAATTTTGTTTGTGCAAATAAGAGCATTTTTACCATATATATTTTGCTCTCATTTGGACATTTAACCCATTCATAAGTTAAAAAATGGGGTTATTATTTTGGATTCATAGAGTAAAAGAAAAATCATGTATGTTACATGTATATCCTAAATTTCTTTCACCCATACTTCTTCAACTGGTTGTAATTCCAGTAGAATCTCAAAATTTTTAGGGTCATTAAACATCTTGCCCAACTCTTTGCTTATGCAGAAAGCTCCACTTCAAAATCCTCAACAAATAGATGTCTTTTTTTTTCTGAACACTTTTTATGTTGCTTCTATCTCTGAAGAGCCAATTTTGCACTCTGGAAAATTACAATTATGTTAATAAAGATATTAATTTAAAAGAAGGATTGCTGGGAAAGGGATGGTGTTGATCACACATAATTCATGTTGACTAATATATTATTCTCTTTGGACAATGTGGACACCAGAGGGAGTGAGGAATGGTTGCAGAAGTCCTGAAATATGAAGTTTAAGATGGGTCAGAGAGCATTCATCATTGTAAACCAATAGCCTCAGCAGGTAAACACACATGGAAACTAAACTACCTTTTACCTGTATTGTTTAAAATGCTGATTTATATGGGTACTCAATATTTTAGCCATTAACGCAAATTGTGATCCAATTCCAAAGCCCGATTTACTATTCTATGACCCTGGAAATCTTTGGCAAATTAGAAGTAACCAGAGATAATGATTACTTTTCCCAAATAGAAATGTATTTAATATTGTAGTTGCCACCACAGAATGTTATAAAATGAGCAATAAATTCAGATGAGAAAAGGCAGAGGATGGTTTTCAAAAATAGAGATTGATGATTTCATGAGCATTGTGTAGGGCCTATACACATGCACACACATACACACACATACTGCTTTCCACAGTTAAAAAAATTGTGTGTCAAAGATGGCTTTGACATTATAGTAGTTCAGGCTGAAGTGTGCATGTAAAGAGAGGAGCTGAGCTGTACTAACTGCCTTGATAGTCTGGGGCTGCTTCCTCTATTTCTTGATTCCTCAGGGAAATGGGGATTAAGGCCTAACCTCCCGTCCTCAGAGGACTGTCTGATCCCCAATTTCTAAATGGCCAGAAGGACCTTGAGGTATAGCACAAAGACCAGGGGCGGCAGAGTCCAGCTGTTATGTAGTCTCTGGCTCTGCTGCGGAGGAATTATGACCACAACATTGGAGGAAAGATGTGCGCTCAACTCAAAATTTGCATAAACTGAACATTAGCAAGTCCTAATATTTAAAGTGGGATAACTAAGTAAAAACTCTCTCCGAGCTGTTTGACAGCCTTATGAATATGCAGATAAGAAAACTAAAACCCACTTCCAGTGGTCTGCTGTAAATATATCTGCAAAAACGTGCAGCCAATGCAGAGGACTTAAGTCCATACAGTGCTTCCTTCTAAGTACAACACTTAGAGGCAGGTTTTATTATAATGCACTGAATCTATTGAGCATTCAAATCAGCTGATAGCATTTTTAAATCACAGTTATTTTGGCATTTCCTATTGAATGAAATAGAAGAACAACCAAAAGTAATAGATGTGCTTATGAAAAGCAGCCTTGCTCATCATTGTTGTACCTTGTTATAACTAGGACAAAATTATGCACTACATTTACAGGTGTATTGCCTTTATTTTCAGCAATGGTCAGCTTTTTCCTGTTTATTTGAAGCATGCTTATACACAGAATGCCTACATTTTTATCATCACTGTATAGGCATATACTTTAACCAAACTAGAGCAGCCAAAAGACAAGGCTCAGACTTTTTAAATGAATAACATGTCTTTGCAAACCCTGGATTTTCAATGAGTACTAAATTCAATGTTTTTTTTCAAGCATATATTTTTATGTTTTATTTCTGACACTGTTACAGATTTCTCCCATTTCCCCGACAAACAAATTCTAGGAACGCAACAGTTTTAAATATACAGCTATATCTGAACAACTCCTGCAATTACTCTCTACTCTCAAATTGTGCATGGGGTGGGAAGAGGCATGGAGAAAAGATGTCTCAGTAACTCCTGAAATGCTAGGTTGGGCCTATATACATAAATTTAGTAATTGGTTGTGGATGAGCAGCAGATTTTAGATGTTCTCCTTAGTCCTGTATTTAATGAGTTTGATTAACATATTCATAGTCGTCTTTCTGTACAGTAGGCATTTGATTCCCAATTTTCTCCCCCAATACTAGAATAATTATGTAATTATACTTTATATGTTATTTGACTTGAATAAACCATACAGAATATCATTTCTCTTTTTAAAAAATAAAACAAATTTGAGGATTTCATATGAAACAAAAGAAGCAATATATTTCTAAGGGGACAGAATAGAAATTACACGTACTTGTGGCCACAGAAAAGAATGATTGCTTGGGCAGTTTATCTCTGAGTTTCTGAAAAAGAGAGAAAAGGAAAATAATAGCCCAAGCAGAAACCCCATAGGTGTGTGTTTGGATGGACATGGGGAAAGGAGTCGTGAATTAACATGGGCTGTAGGGCTTGCATTGTTGAAGCAGGTTGTAAGGCTGAACTTAACAGTGATTTAATTCTTGGACTAAAGGTGCTATAGAAAGAAAGACTGGGATCAGTTCCTTGTTGGAAATAAAAATTCTCTCCCTACCCGACCCACCCTTCAACTTCTCACTTCAGTGTTCTTTTTCTTTCTATAGTGATTTTTATATCAGGGACATTAAACAAGTGATGGAACTATAGATCTGTGCCAGAGTAACAGGGGACATGTTTTCCCCAGCTGTGTGGTTCAACCTCTCACTGTTGGATTGAGAAATGATATGTGACAGCATCTCCAAGAAATCCCAAATGGTGCTCAGTACACAGCTCAGTTGCTTCTTCCAAGTGCATTTAAATCAGCCACATCCGCACTAGGATGGCTAACTCACAGATCCCTTTTCTTTATCTGGAACTGCGTTCCTATCTTCATCTTCCCTCTATTCGACCCCCAACCTCAGCTTTCTCTACTGTTTTCCATTTTCACTCCCATCCTGTTGCACAAGCTGGACATCTTAAGTCTTCACTGGGCTTGCTCTTCTTCCCTCCACCCCTACCCTCATTTCCCAAATCCTATTGATTCTGCTTCCATCACATTTCTGAATATGCTGCAGTTTCTTGAAATTGCCCCTCTCTCTCCCACTAAACCTCCACACAGTCTTTCCTCCCCCTGAAACACTCCCCTCATTTCCTCCAACTGAAGATGGCACTCACTCAAAAAACTTCAGAGGTTAACTCCAGAGCTAGACTAACTGGCTTCCCAATCGGCACTCTCACCCACCAGTTGCACACACAGCGACACTGCTTTGACCTTTGTTTGCCTGTTGCTCTATCTTTGAAATGGAGATAATAATAATAATGCCAATATCAGCGAATTTCTATGAATGTTGAATGGGCTAGTCTCTTCCCCCTCAATATATGACCAAGACCAGTCACCCCATCTGGGAGCCTATGGAAATACAGAATGATGGATCCACTCACATATCCCACTGTACCAGAATCTGCATTTTAGTAAAATTCCCAGGTGATATATATATATATACATTAAATTAATAAATATGAGGAATTGAAAGCAAAGCCTGGTGCAATTTAATGTAACCTATCATCATCATCATCATCATCATCATCATCATCATCATCATCATCTTTGATTTGATTCAAAGTCCCTAAACTATCCAGTATTTCCCTGTGATGTATTTTTATTAGCTCTGTATTTTCAGTTTTTTAAAAAGTATGTTTTTATTGATTTTTAGAGAGATAGGAAGGGAGAGGGATAGAATGATAGAAACACTGCTGAGATAGAAACATCATCCATTGGCATAACTACTGGTAATCAAGCCCGCAACCTGGGCACGTGCCGTGACCCAGAATCAAACCAGTGCCCTCTTGGTTCATGGGTCGACACTCAACCACTGAGCCACACCAGCCTGGCTTCAGTTTTATTATATATAAATTATTTTACAGTAAATTTTTTTAAAAAAATCTGCTTGCCATTAGATTGCTTGGTTTGAAAAGTCAGTGTCCAACTTTTAACTTCCATATTGCTAGAACCCAGCATGGTGTCTGGTGACTAGTAAGTCCTCACAAAATGCCAGTCAATTAAGACTTATATTAGACTTTTATGTTCTTCCTGACAGATCCCTAATCCAAATTACCACATTTTCCTCAGAGGCAATTTAATACTCTCTTAGCCAGGATTTCTGCTTTTAGTCTCTGCCTATACACATCTATCCTGTTTAGTTTCATTCATGAAGTTATAGGGGATGAGGCATTTTCCCTCTAGTTGGATACTTGAGCACCAATCACATTGGAATCAACTATACTGGAACACAGGGAAAGGATTTTTGAGAAATGGTGTGGCTGTGCTGCTAGACATGAATGGGTAAAATCTATCACTGGATCTTCCCTGAGTACCTACATGGTTAAGAAGTGTATTAATGAGTCTCCATAGGCCAAGAGTAGACAACAGTGGGGATATACACTGCTGGTTTTGAGACAAAGAAATGAGTGGATTTGAGGAAAGTATGCATGGTGCTGCCAGCTCAGAATCCAACAGCAGTCTGCCAAAAATTTCTGGTGGTTCCTGGGGTACAGTGGTATCCAGGCCCTCCACTACTCATGCAGAATATGAAGAATTGGATCAGAAGTGATGTGATAATCAAGTGATGGTGGGCTAACAAACTCACTGTCACCAAAGGTGAACAGTCTTATAAGATAGAGATTCCACCTCCCACCAGGCCTTTAGCTTTTGCAGGATGTGGGAAGGAGGAGAAAGAGGGAGGGAAAGTCAGTCACACACCCATCTGCCAATGAGGGCCTTATACTGGTGTATATGATGATTATTAGGAGTTCTCAGAACTGAGAGTGACGAAAACTAGTAAGATATATATGGGATTGGATATTGGCCCTCAAATTATGCACCGTTAAAATGGATTGGAACCACAAATAACTGGACTGTACTAAAAATCTTAGAGGGAGCAAAAACTAATAATGGGGAATACTAATAATCTTTTTTATTATTTCCTCTCTCTACCACATATTTTTTCCCTAGAGCATGAAAGGGTGGTGAATTGGCAAAACTAAGCTTATGGCAATTATTTTTAAGAATTAGAAATATCCCATGTTTTGTACATTGTTCTGCTGAGGGCCTTCAATAAAATGTATAATAGAATTCTGAATGGAAATGCATGGAAGATTGGTTCCTTGTCTCAAATTAATCTAATAACTCCCCGCTGCCTTCTTAACAAGGGGTATAACTTAGATTTTATAATATATGGCAAGGGAGGATTCTAAGTTTTCTTCCTTATTCAAATTGTTACTATCTGAATTACTGTGATATACAATGAGTTAATGAACTCTGGATGATAATACACTGAGATCCAAATAGTGGTAATGTTTTTGTTACTTTTTCCCATTCCAAAAATCTGAGGAAAAGGATAACAGGAAAATACATCTCTTATTGCAGGGAGAAGCGCATAATTTAGTTGTACTGAAATAGAGAGGTGAATCTAGGGTTTCTTCCAAGCTTGTTAGAATAGAAATTTAGCAGAAAGGGATGCCACTAATACATGAGGTTTAAAACCAAAGGCAGGATTAATTATGTCTGAGAGATGTTCCTGGAAAGCCTTTAATCTGTTGTTTTTCGCTGGTTGTCAGAGCAACCTCTAGAGATGAGTGGTCTGCCAATAATAATCAGAAGGGAGTGCAGTCAGGTCAGGAACTCTTACAATTGACAAATGCAAAACCTCCAAATGGAAAATCATAAAAGCTCTTTGATGCTGAGGACAGCAAAAGGCTTAAGTGGGGACAGACAGTCTTGTTGACAGAAGACAGCTAGTACTGTGTCATTAAATGTAGTACCTTGTCATTTCACTTTTCTTGGTTTCTGTGCTAGGCTATGTTTCTCATGTAAAGTTGATTGTTCCAGGGGACATGGAAGTTGCTCTGTGGTCTTATGTTCATAAATATGAGCATTTAATATGTTCCTTAGTAGTAAACATGGGCTAATTGTACACTAAAGATTAGTTATCTCTTTCCTCAATTATGATTGGGAAATAAAGGATTTTAGTAGACCAAAGACAAGAAAAACATACCAGCAACAGAGAATGGGTGGAAGATGGGTGATAGAGAGGGAAGAAAACCTTTCAAAGAGCAGAAATAAAGTGCTAGGAATCCCTTGAAAGAATAGGAGAGCTGTTAACAGAAGCAATGGAATAAAGAAGGCGGTATTGAAAGAACTGATAAAACAAATGGAACCAGATTATCAGAATGGTCCATCAAAAAGGAAAGTCAATTGAAATGTATCAACAAAAATATGAATTACTTCAGCAATATCGGCAAAAGGGTAAGAGTTTTCTCTTTGTAGTTGGACAGCATGACTGAGATTCAGGCAGCAAGACCAAAACAAAAAGGATAATTAAAATGTGATAGAAGAACATATTTGCCAATGTTATCTCCAATAAGGGTTTAATCTCCATATTCTTTTGTACAAACCACACATTCAACAATTCCTCTTGGGTGTTAAGCAGACAATTTAAGTTTTGGGGGTCCAAAAATCATCCCCTGGTTCTCCAGACATGTGTACATTCTTCCCCCATGTATTCCCTTTATAGCAAACATAACTGTCATTCTCTCAGATGTTCATACCATATTATTATTTGACTAATTCTGAGAACCTCCATGGTATGAGTCTCCCATTTTGAGAAAGAATTATTAGGCTATGTATGCATAATAATACATGCTTTTCCATTCTTTATAGTCCTCCCCCAGCCAAATCAAGTCTGAACTTGTCTAAGGTTAGTCTTTTTAAGCCACAAGTTATCTTCAGAAATTTAGTTGTTCTTGTTACCTGGACAAGAAAACCTCAAATCCCTAAATACTCAAATCTGATGACCTCACCCCAATCTTCCTTGCGAATTTTATCTCCCACTATATTTTACAGAATGTTTATTCCTGCTGAAAATTGATGCATGCATACTTTGAACTCTTCTGATATTCTGCTTTATTTGTGTTCTTCTTTCAAAATATCCATTGATCATATTCTTAATTTCCCCTATAAATATACCCCTTAGGTCCAGCCACTATAATTTATCCTCAATTAAAATTCTTCAGAAGTCTTCTGATTTCTAAAGACATTAATGTCCTTCCTCCAAGCTTTTCTAAAGCTCATTCTGCATGATACTCACAAAATACTTAATGTATTATAATTATTATATACATATCCAGGTTCCATAATTTCAAATTGTCTAAAAACTTGCAGGTGAAGTTATAACGAAAAATTCTCTAAATTCTTCGCATGCCTACCACATCTACATCTATTAAATACCAAATAAATATTTTGCAAAAATGAACTATTCTTAGACATCACTTTAATTTCTGTGTGAGAAGATTTTACTCCCATAAATAAGGCAATTATTCAAAGTTTGGGGATCACAATGTATATTAACTATAGTGTAGTCATAAGAAAGAAAACCACACCAGTTATTTTCACAGAGAATTTAAGATAATCATTACTAGGTATTGGAAAACTGAAAATTTGAAGGGAACAATAAAGTTTCACAAACCTGCAAAAGGCAGTTTGAATCCTTAGTAAAGGAGGAAAAAAGAAAGAGATTGGACTTACTAAAATTTAGAAACTTGGGCCGTAACCGCATTGGCCTGTGGACTGAAGGGTCCCAGGTTCGATTCCAGCCAAGGGCATGTACCTTGGTTGTGGGCACATCCCCAGTAGGAGGTGTGCAGGAGGCAGCTGATCGATGTTTCTCTCTCATCGATGTTTCTAACTCTCTATCTCTCTCTCTTCCTCTCTTTAAAAAATCAATAAAATATATTTTTTTTTAAATGTAGAAACTTGGCAGAGGATTCCTGAAAGCTGAAATACTTTAAGAAGCAGTTTCTGCTGAGAAGGTGTTGGTGTCTCTCAGCTCAGAGAGGAGTCAGAGGCGAGGGGACAGACTCTGTGGAGGGAACATCAGCTGGCTGGTGTTGATTTGTTTGAAGGGTCATGAGGCTGGTTCTAGAAGTATTGTTAAAAACTTTGCCCCTGTAAGAGTAAAATACTGCTGAAATGAGACTATAACAAATTGGTAGCCAAAAGAAACAGTCAAAGGTAGTGAATGGGCAGATGTCCTCCCTCCTCTGCTTTCCTAATCTCTTTCCAGTGTCCTCCTTGGCAGGGCCTCAAAGAGCAGCTGGAGAAACTGCAATGTGAACCGCAGAGTTCCAGCCTCAGCGTCAGAAAGAGTGAGTTTGAAAATGAAAAACAGTGGCTTAATACTGACTCAGCCTCACACCTCTTAGGTCCAAATGCTGACTTTTCTTTTATAAGCTACGCTGAGCAAAGAATGTAAAAATTAGCAAAATAAATCACTTAAAATAGGTGGATGTCCTGTAACACTTAGCCCTTCAAAAACATCCCGGTAGCTTTGAAATACCAAGATGCATGTGTTAGAAAGGACAGATAAGGAAAAGGCTGCTTAGAAAGCTCTTTGAGATGAAAAAACAGTTTAATAAAAATTTTATTTTAGATGCTTTTCATTGAATATTCTTTGAATTTCCAATGGGCCAATTCAGTAGTTTTTATAATTTTCTGGTGTTTTTTTTTTTTTAATATTTAAGTAGTACTTATTTATTTAATAGAGTTCTATCACTGAGATCTTTGCTGCTCATGTATTCTCAAATGTTTACTGATGCTCTCCTTTGGAATATTTCTTTTACTTGACTGGTCTACCCAAAAGGAACAAATGCATTGCTACAAATCCCTGTGAGACCCGCTCAGAAATCCTCTGGTCCAAAGGAAGATATATGCACTAGACTCTATTTCTTCTGAATTGAATTCCTAAGACTTGTCTGTAGGGTTGGGGGAATTGTAAGAGGTACCACTACTAAGTCAGGAAGATTTGCAAAGCAAGAAACAAGGGATCCTATTAGATTAAAAAAAAATGTATTTGTGGCTTTTATGTTCTCATCCCCAGTTTAACTCTATCCACATCCAGTTTTTTGTATGCAATGCTTATCAGGATGATTACATTGACTATTCACATACAGATATTCCAAACTTTCACTTTATAGTACTTTAATTTATTTTTAATTATTGTTTGTTGTAACAGCTGAAAAAAAAACTGTATTGCATCCTCTAAAGGTTGATATAACATTTTAATATGTGATTCAAAAAAGTAGGAAGATAAAATAATGCAGAAATATGCATTCACTTCTATAGTTCCTTCCACTCTGTCTCCAAAACTTCCGTGTCTCAGAATGAGAGAGAGAAATCATTGTTCAACTTTGGGCCTATATTATAGTGCACCTTTCCAGCTATTTGTAATCTGTTTGAGCTTATAGAAGAAGGAGATCAAGAATCAAATTTAGCATTTTACTTACTTTTTAAATTATTTACAATCATCTATAATTTTCTTAACCAGGAGAAAGACATGCTTGAAATACTGGACTTTAATAAATCTAACAACACAGATCAGCAGCACAACTACATATAATTTGATGAATTTTAAGTTGCCACGCAGGATTCAGACAATGTGCAATTTCTGAAGGTCAGTTACCACCTGAATTGTGTAAGCAGACAAGTGCAAACTTCAGCTGCCTTCATTTTTCACTGATGGTCTTTATTTCTGATCCCAAAAGAAAATGTACTTGTTAATAACTGTAATATTACTGACCTTTCCCAATGCCTGCTGATTAATTGTATAACCTTTCACTCTGCGGTAGCATTGTGTGCCTTCAGCCTGAGTCCTGGACACAATTTAACTCCATGGGAGGAAAGCATAAGGATTAACCTATGATATAAAAATGGTAAAACTTTCAGGCTATTTGGAATGCCCACACTCACAAAAAGATTTTTAAAAATGAATTAACTATTGATTAAAGAAATAAATCAAAAACATATGCGGAAGCAAGAGAACTTTCTCTGTGGAAGCGAAGTTACCTGGCTAACAATATCCTGATTTTGGCTTATAGAACTCTAGATCTGAGTTTAGAAAGGAGAAAGATTTCCTTTAAAACCATCTATTTGGTTTTTTACCTGTAATGAGATGATCACAGAACATATCTCATTTGGAAGGCCAGACAAGTATCTAGCATAAAACTCATAATAGTTTATGAGCTGAACAAAATTTTTCCTAAAATGAAAATTATTGCTTGGAGAAAGAACTGATTAAATAATTGAAAAAATTTAAGTATATCATAACAACTTATAAAAATTGTTTTAGTTAGGGCATTGAGGGTCTGGCAACCTCCAATATTAAAAAAAAAAACACAGAAGAAAAAATATAAGATACTAATGATATTTTATCACTTTTAACATGCTCTTAGTTCTATTTCCCTTGTATTTTCATACCCTGTAGAAATTAGTTATCAAATTTATACCATTTTACCAATGGTAACTTTGAATAGAGAATAATGTCAAACGCAGATATTGTTATATCTTTAGGTCAGAGATATCCATGCATTGAATAGGTTTTATCATTGAGCCTAAGCTACTTTGAATAGCACCTGTTTCCATCAGGGATGGCAATTAGGGTTGTAGGAATAGGTTACTAGGAGGAGAAGAATGGAGATAAAACAGCTATTAGTTTGTTTTGTGAACCCAATTTCATTATGTAACATCAAAAGCCATTCTGTTTCAGAATCAAACTTTTTATTTGAGATAAGATATTTAAGAGATTCAAGAGAATTTAGTATATCCATCTTGGGGTCCCTTCTCAGCATTTTCTGGGAAATTTATAGCTTTTCCTAATCCTGAATTTTGAGGAAAAAAAATTGAGAAACTAAGAATTGGGAAAATATAATTCTCCTGTGAGAATTAAAGCTAAACCATCAGCACAGACATGTTAATGGTTTGAAATATTCATGACAAGTTGAAAACAGAATTTAAAAAGTCCTGGCAGATTTTTTAATGTTGCATAACCTAGAAGATTATGGCCAACATTTCTGGAAAGCAGGGCAAGGTGCTGGTGGAAGTGCTCACAATGTAATCACTCTCTTGTAGTCTTTGGCATGTTATAAGTTTATGTTGTGGCTTTGTCTCCTGCTGACAGGGATGCATTCATTCTTGCAAATAAAATACATACTAACAGGTTTATACTCAGTATGCTTTAAACTAATCTTATAAGTGGTATTCTTAAAAAAAAAGAAAAAAAAGATTGGAAGCAAAATCAGCCTTAAATATCAATTTTGACACGTGATTATGTGTAGTGATGCTATTCTTGCTAAAAACATATAATGTTGCACTGTTTGAATACCACATAAAAATGTTCACTGGCATTCTTCAGTTTTGAATGTCTGCTGTAGACCCTTGCTCTTTTCAAATACATTAGCAAAAGAAATGCTAAGGAAAAAAATGTGCACATAAAATAAAAGTTGATCAAAAATTTGAATTGGCAAAAACAGTATCACTGTCAAAGCCAAAACCAAAACCAGGGCAAGCAGACAAAATATTTTATCATTAAATAAAAAGGAGCTTATATGAAACAACCTGTGCCTTAGCACTTAGCATGAAGGTGTTGTTTTTTAATTCTCATCGAAGGATATGTGTTTTTTAATTGATATTTAGAGAGGGAGGTGGAGAGAGTGAGGGAGAGACAAAGGGAGAAGGAGAGGAATTCATTGTCTCCCTATCTGGGTTTGAACCTGCAACCTAGGTATGGTGCCCTGACAAGGATCAAACCTTTAAACTTTTTTCTCCAACCACTTAGCCACCTGGCCAGGGCTAGCATGAAGGTGTTTTAGACACTCAACAAATTTCATTGTAAACTGGAAAGCAGCTTTTTATACCTAAACTGGAGGCCCGGTGCATGAAATTCATGCAATTGGCGGGAGGGGGGGGGGGTGGAGGTGTCCCTCAGCCCTGCCTGCACCTGCACCCTCTTGCAGTCTGGGAGCCATCAGTCAGACATCCTTAGCTCTGCCGTGGAGGTGGGAGA
The DNA here is from genome assembly GCF_014108235.1 of Myotis myotis. Classification (NCBI taxonomy): domain Eukaryota; kingdom Metazoa; phylum Chordata; class Mammalia; order Chiroptera; family Vespertilionidae; genus Myotis; species Myotis myotis. The sequence goes on from NW_023416335.1 coordinate 18,647,177, forward strand.
GGCTCCCACCACTGCTGCTGTGCTCGCCAGCCGTGAGCCCAGCTTCTGGCTGAACTGCCCTCACCCTGTGAGAGTGCACTGATCACCAGGGGGCAGCTCCGGCACTGAGCATCTGCCCCCTGGTGGTCAGTGTGCATCATAGCAACCGCTCATTTGCCATTCAGTCAATTTGCATATTAGCCTTTTATTATATAGGATTTTTTTTTCAAGATCAAAACTATAGGATAGGGTCATCAATTGTTTAAAAGCTTTACAATTTAATTTTAAGAATGATACATTTTTATGGTACTCTTGTGATATCATTTTGCAATTTGTAAAATAATTTTTAGTTGGCATTTTATAATCATGTTCACTGATTTTAATTTTTTATTATAAAATATTTGTATCAGGTACTGACCACTTATAAATAATATTGAAATTCATAATCTTGTGCCGGGAGCCGGTCCATGCTTGCTGTTTCAAGGGACCTGGCATATATGGCATACTGTTCTTGATATGTTTGCTCACCTTCTTGGCACTATGTGTTTTAACCAAGGTCTCTGAGAAAGGTTGTTTCCCCAGGTAGGGATTTTCCCCTGAAGTTAGGGAGGGAATAAAACCTCTTAACTAAGTGCCAGGTGGGTAATTAATCACTTTAACTATGAACAATCATGCTTAAGCTACATAATCTTTACTCCCTGGAATGGAGATAAGAAACGCCCTAACCTTTGTAATAGAGATTGATAGGATTGAATCAACTGGTATAAATACAGATGTAACAAGACAGTAAGACTCAGAACTCAGAACACAGAACGAAGAAGACAGAACTCAGAAGAAGGAACCTACACAGACAGAAGAACTTCGCTGGAGAGAACATGGCAAAAGATCCTGCACTGAACCTGACTACAGAAATTGGCAAGAGAACCTGACTAGAACCTAGTAACTGAACCTGGCTGGAGAACCTGGACAGAACCTGGCTGGAGAATCTAGCAAGGGAACATGGCTACAGAACCTGGCTGGAGAACCTAGCAAGAGAACATGGACACAGACCCTGGCAGGAGATCCTACCAGAACTTCGCTGGAGATCCAGACCAGAACTTGGCTGGAGATCCTGGATGGAGATCCTGGCTAGCCTGCTGATCAACTGAACGCTGTCTCCATGTCATTCCTTCTTCGCCGACTCCGTCCACACCTTTGGGGACCCCTGGACCTGCTGGGGTTGGACCCCGGCAATCTTGTCAAAATATATTGTTTAAAGCAAAAATAAATCATTCATTTCTTACTATTGTATATTTTAACAGAACAAAACTCTGAAACTTTTTATCACAGAAAAAAATGATTCATTCTATATTAATATGATCACTCATTTTATGTTACAAAAATTATAAGATAACATGATTTTGGAGACTTCCCAAGAAATCTCTGGAATTTTTAGTTCTTATTCTAAATTTCCCCATTATCAAAGATTTGCAAACAGAAAGAATTATTATTATTATTTTACTTCTGACCAAATGCTCTTTCTACCTCCTGGTAATGTTGCCTAGTCTTCATTTGTTTTAATATGTCTAAAATCTTACTCTGTGGCTACAAAGCTGAGATTCTGGTTTGGTTACCAGAGTTCTCTGAGATTTCCTGAACTTGTGATAGAGGTATAGCTTTCTCTTTGACTTTTGTGTTGTGCTAGAGTATGCACCAGTATAAAAGCTCAGTGTTGGTAAAATAAATAAATAATAAATAAATAAATAAATAAATAAATACGCTACAGAGAAAAGGTCAACACTTTGTTAGAAGTTGTGACAAGAAGTGAAAAATAATAAGAGAAAATGTGAAGATAGAACCCCAATTCCTTACACTGTTTGATTGAGATTATGAATTTGAGAGTGAGACTAATGGCACCCCTGACTTTGGAAGGTATGGTGGTAAATGTCTCTTGTCTATTCTTTGCTGTTTCTTCAATCCTTGTTTGAGTTGAGTTTCTGTAGTTTGCAAGCAAAAGAGACTTAACCAATTGTCCTAGTCTGATTGGGCTGCGATAACAAAACACCTGTAGTCTGGGTGGCTTAAAGAATAGAAATGTGTTTATCCACACAGTTAGGAAGACTGAGGAGCCCCGGCTCCATGCAGATGTGGTTCTTGGTGAGGCCCTCTTCCAGGCTTGCAGAAAGTCTTCTCACTGTACCTTCAAGTGAGGAAGCTCTGGTCTGTGCCTCTTCTTACAAGGGCACTAATCCCAACATGGGGGCTCTTCCTGACCTCATCTAATCCTAACCCTAACCTCCCAAAGGCCCTGCTTCCTGATGCAATCATGTTGCCATTGAGAGCATCAACATATCAATTTTGAGAGGACCAAACATTAAATCCCCTCCAGTATTAAGTATTTCTCTCTTATAGACAGCTTTTATTTACTCAAGACCTCAAGAATTTAGTTTATAAGCAAGACCTTTCAAATTAAACACCTTTGGCAATGTATTAGTAAACAATCTTTATTTAGATTCACAACTTTTACTGCCTGCCTGATCTTTCTTAGTATTCTGGGTAATATTTGTAATATAGGAAATATGACTTGTTATCACATAATTTTCTTTATATTTTTAATTAAACAAAACCAATATTGGTTTAGATCTGTATTAAAAGGGAAAATAACTCTTTCACAATATATAATATTCTGCTTGTTCAATAATTTAAGTTGTAAAGAGTCTTCTTATTTGAAATTTCATACCCCTCTTATTTGCCAATGATTATGCCACAATCTACTGAATTTTCTTTATTTCCCTCTATTTTTGAATTTACGTGAAGAAGGTAAAATTAATATTCTGGTTCATGACCCATTATTATCTTTGCTGTCAGCAAGCATTCTCTTGTGTTTTTGTTCTTTTTTATCCACATTCCCCACACTTTCTCCCCCAACCCCACAGCATAGACAACCATTTTAATGTGTTTAATGAGCACCTTTTGTTTGTGTATCGATGTGACACATATCTCTTCACAATCACTTCTTTCTTGAATCTTCCCATTTGTTCTACCTCAGTCATTGTAACAGTGCTGAGGCCATGAGTGCCTGTGCATCCTCCACCTGAGGCTTGGGATTTTTCAATTCTCCCACCACCCCACAAAGTGCGGCTACAGGAGGCATGTGGTCTGACTTCCCAAGAGGCTGGCCTCCTTCCTCAACCTTAAAGGAAAGTAAAATTATTTCCCTGAAGTGGTGTTATTGATTAATGTAGTCAGGAATTCTCTCACCATTCCAACTTCCTATTGACTCTTCCAAAGCACATTTGTGTCCATAGAGTCTGTCCAGAAATATCTCACGTGGCCAGGAAAATGCACAAGACACATGAGAGATAAGCAGTGATTTTTGGAACTTGTCATAAAGCAGTGGGTAAAACAGCAATGCATTTCTTTGAGGATCCCATGCACCTCTCTTTTTTTCTGTGAGATTGTACCCTCCAATGAAGAATTAGCACTTACAACTTCTTTCTCACTCTGTTGTGCAAGATTCTCAAAATGAGATGATATGAATTATGCATTATTGCAAACTTTGAATTGTATTTTGCGTGCATGAAATTTTATTTACATAATGTTATTCTTTTTTCTTACTTTTTCTCACTCAACACTTGATTTTGAAGATGTGTCCATGTAGCCATATCTACATATTTTCTATTGCTTTTTATCCTTGCCTAGTACTCTTGGTTGCATCCTTTACATTTTGCATACTCTCTTCCAGATTTCCTCTTCCAAATGCTTTCCACCCCAAATAATACAAGTGGACATCCTCAACCTTGTCCCTTCATATATCTATGAAAATTTTCCATAAAGTTTATACAGGAGTAGAATTCTACAGAAGTAGAATTGCTGGCTTGCCAATTCTGTGTGTATTTAGTTCAGTGAATGTTACCAAAACATTTCCCCACATTGCCTGATGGAGGCATCAGTCCACATTCTCACTAGAGTACAAAGTGTGACAGTCGTCACAAATCAGTACCAGCTCTGGAGAGTATCAAGCTTGCTATTATAAAATAATATGTAATTGTTGGTTTCACTTACATTTTTCTTATTGTTAACGAGAATAAATATTTCACTAACATGATAGCCATCTGGGTTTCTTCATATAGTTTTAATATTTTGCCTACTTATATTATTGAGGTGCCTTTTTCGTGTCAATTTGCAGAATTTCTTCATCTCTTCTGTCAGTTTTATACATAATATACACTGTTATTTGTCTACTATTTTATTCAAGGACTACTGTATTAATAGAAGCTATTTGTATCTCATATTCATGAATGGTTTTTGGTGGTGTGATAGCTAACTTCTTTTTATTGCTGAATACTATGTTAAGTTATGGCTGAACCACATTTATTTATTTATTCACCTATTGAAGCATATCTTTGTTACTTCCTGGTTTTGCAATTATAAATAAAATTGCTATTAATATTAGTATACAGATTTTGTGTAACCATATATTTTCAAATTAATTATGGGTATACTTTAGGAGGGTGATTATTGGATCACTTGAAAACACTATATTTTGCTTTGTAAGAAATAACAAAACTGTCTTTCAAAGTGGCTGTACCATTTTGCATTTCCATCATTTGCATTCCCATCAGCAATGAATGAGAGCTCCTGTGGATCTGCAACCATGGCAGCAATTACTAATGTCCGTTTTTTTGGTGGGGGGAATTTTAACCACTGTAATAGTTTGTTCTTATATATCATTGTTGGTTTGATTCATAAATCCCTAATGATATAAGATACAATTATTTGCATCTGTGTTTATAAGCTGAATCCAACAATATATATATATTATATATATATATATATACATATATATATAGCATGTAACTACTTATATACCACCATCAAGTGGGATTTATTCCATGTATGTGAGACTAGCTCAACATTAGAAAATCAATGTAATTCACATCAACAAACTAAAGAAAAATAAATTGTGGTAATATTAATAGACGTAAATAAGCTTGATAGAATCAAATATCCATTCATGATAAAAGTTCTCATCAAACTAGGAATAGGCAGGAAATTCTTTAATCTAATAAGGAACATCTAAAAAAAATATCTGCAACTAATATCAAACTCAATGATAAAAAACAATGCTTTTCCCTAAGATTATGAGCAAGTGTATTGTTTTTCACTGCTCTTACACAAATCTTAGGGCAAATTCTAAAGAGTGTAAAAAGACAAGTAAAGGAAATAAAATGTGTCCATACTGGAAAGAAGAAATAGATCTGCCTTTACTTACAGATGACATGATTGTCCATATAGAAAATTCCAAAGAATCAACAAAATACTTCCTGAAACTAATACATGAATATGGAAAATGTACAGAATACAGGATTAAAATACAAATGTTAATCTTTCCTACAAACTTGCATTAAAGTATGTAATTTGAAATAAAAATACTATTAGCAAAAGTACCCCCAAAATGAAAATTGGGCTATAAATCCAACAAAATATTCACAGGATTTATATGCAGGAAATGACAAAACTCTGATGGAAGAAATCAAAGTTTTAAATAAATGGAGCAGTATTTTGTTTTCGTGGATTGGAAGATTCAATGTTGGTACCATGCAAAGACAGTACTCCATCAGTGCTACATACACAAAACAGACACATGCTAATCTAATCACAATAGCTTGTACTAGCAGCTCAGTCTTTTAGTGGACAGCTGTTTCTTCAGTGGTATGTCTTCCCTACCCTTAGGTGTGATAAGAAAGTAATAGGGAGCTTGAGTGTTAGGAATATGCCCCTGACAGGATAAGGTTCTGTCAGATCTTTTCCGCATGGAGAGCTGTGTCTGTAATGGACATCTCTCTCCCAGCCAGACCAGTACTCTTCCCTTGCCAGAGCAAAAGGACTCTTTCTTGGCATATTTCAATGGAAAATCTAGCCAGGTTTAGAGAGGTAGAACTCCCCAAAATGTTGGCACCCCTCTAAGACTAAATGCCCCAAGGGAGGTTCTCACCCTAAGCTAGTCTACATGGGCTACAGCAATTTAGCTTATGGGTCCAGTAGTTTCTGCACCAGATAAACATCTCAACTGTGACTCCTGGTTGCCTGCCTGTCCAGGTATCCTGGTGGCAATTTACCTTCCAATCTCAGTTCCCTAATGGGTCTAAGAAAAGTCATTGATTTTCAGTTTGTTCTGCTTTTTCTAGTGAGAATGGAAGTGACAGCTTCCAAGCTTTTTACATGTTGGAGCTGAATCCAGAAGTCTACTCTGTGCTTACTTTTATTCTTGTCCTGCCAGTTTCTGGGAAAGATGCATTAAGGTTTTTTAGCTAAATATGTTGATCTGTATATAAATATTTTTAAAGTATATTTTTTATAGAATATTCTAGAGGCCCAGTGCATGAAATTCATGCATGGGGGGGAGGGTCCCCTCAGCCCAGCCTGCACTCTCTCCAATCCGGGACATCCCTCTCACAATCCTGGACTGCTGGCTCCTAACCGTTCACCAGCCTGCCTGATTGCCCCTAACTGCCCCCCTGCCAGCCTGGTCTCCCCTAACCGCCTCTGCTTGCCAGCCTGATCTCCCCTCACTGCCCTGCCTGCCGGCCTGGTCACCTCTAACTACCCCCTGCCAGCCTGATCACCCCTAACTGCCTCTGCCTGCTTCCTGGTTGCCCCCAAATGCCCCCGTGCTGTCCTGGTTGCCCCATGCAGCCTGCTGCTCAGTCATTTGGTTGCCCCTCACTAACCCCCTGCTGACCTGGTCACCCTACACAGCCTGCTGCTTGGTCATGTGGTCACCCCTCACTAATTCCCTGACAGCCTGGTTCCCCAACGCAGCCTGCTGCTTGGTCATGTGGTCACCCCACACTACCCCCCCTGCCAGCCTGGTCGCCCCACGCAGCCTATTCGGTCGTCCATTCGGTCGTTTCAGTTGCGATGATCGCTTAGGCTTTTATCTAGATAGATCTAACTATATTTTTACATTTAACCTGAAAAAATATCATCTTTAACTGATTTTGCTTATGTTATTGCATTAACGGCTTGCTACATTAGAATTTATTTCTGCCATCATTTTTCTATTTACTTTATTTCTTAATTTCCAAATCAAGTTTCTGCATTCTGCTTAAAAAGTTGCATTTTGTTTTTCAAAAAGTTTTATTGAGTTTTAATTCACATACTGCACAATTCACCTATTTAAAGACACATTCTTCTTTTATAGTTAGTGTGGTAGCCCTTGATTTAAGATTCACTAATTAATTTCCAAAGTCAGAAAAAGTTGCTTTGATGTTGAACAATTCTGAATTCTTATTTTGATACCTAGTGTCCATGTTTCCCTACTGTAAAATAATTGATCAGTTTCTTAATTGAACCAGCAAGAACTTATTTAAAAAGAACAGCTTACCTCATTCATGGATGGCTGATATTGTGAATATCTTCATCTTTCAAGGGCAATTCTGCTCCTAGCTCTCAGGAGCAGTGATTTAATCTGTAATCACAAAAAATAAGTATATCAGAATAAAGATTTAATTTGCCATACAATAAATATACATATAATTCCTTATCCTATCAATACACACAGAAGTCTAAGAGAAAGAAAAGAACATGGGACTTCAACTGGAAGCTTTGGATGCAGTTGCATACAATATGTACTGAACTACTGAACTCAAAAATCAACAATAATTGCATCAACCTGCTAGGGTTATTTCAAAGATTACATTAATATAAGTAAACACAATAAAAACAAATACATATCCAGTTATTTTCCTTTACTTTTGTGAATTATTTTATATTAGATTATGAAATCAAAAAATTTTCATAATAAAAAATAAAATATATGAAGGTTTATAAAATAGAACATTCCATCTGTAACTTCAATGACATTGTACTATATTTATTTTTATCAATCATTAATGCCTGTCAATAATAATAAAAGCATAATATGCTAATTAGACTGGACAGCTGAACGACCTTCCAGATGTCATTCCAGGCGTCCTTCCAGATGAAGCTGCCCCAGGCAGGGGCCAAGGCAGAGGCGGTTAGGGGCAATCAGACAGGCAGGCAGAGGGGTTAGGGGCAATCAGGCAGGCAGGTAGAGTGGTTAGGGGTGATCAGGCAGGCAGGCAAGTGGTTAGGATCCAGTGGTCCTGGTTTGCAAGAAGATGCAGGCCAGGCTGAGGGAAAACCCCCCTATTGTGCACGAATTTTGTGCACCAGGCCTCTAGTAACTAAAATAAAAATACCACATAAGTCATTGACCTTCCTGCTTCTGCTGTCTTCTCAAACTCTTTCAGCTTAAGATATTTAATATGCCAAGGTAGTGTGTTTGGGATAGATAAAAAAAAAAATACAAAAATGCATAAAGACAAAACATATTATTATCTACAAACTTTTGTCCATATTAACAGCCACTTTTTCTTTCCATGAGTTGCTTTTGCCTCAGACAAAACATACACACATATACGCACATATGCAATGTTTGCTTGAGTGATTTAAACAAAATTATATAGCACAATACACATATATGCAATTTGCCTTTATTTTTTCATTTAACACTTTCTTTTTTTTTTCCCTTTTTCTTTATTGGTTAAGGTATTACATATGTGTCCTCATCCCCCCATTAACCCTGAACCCCCCCCCCCCCAACCCACACTCATGCTCTCATCCCCTTGTTGTCTGTGTCCATTGGTTGGGCTTGCATTCATACAAGTCCTTTGGTTGATCTCTCCCCCTTACCTCCACCCTCACCTACTTTCCCTCTGAGGTTTGACAGTCTAATCACTGCTTCTCTGTCTCTGGAGCTGTCCCTGTTCATCAGTCTATGTTCATTATATTCCACAAATGAATGAGGTCATGTAGTATTTATCTTTCTCTGACTGGCTTATTTCACTTAGCATAATGCTCTCCAGTGCCATCCATGCTGTTGCAAATGGCAAGAATTCCTCCTTTTTTATAGCAGCGTAGTATTCCATTGTGTACATGTACCACAGTTTTTTAATCCACTCGTCTGCTGATGGACACTTAAGCTGTTTCCAAATCTTAGCTATGGTGAATTGTGCTGCTATGAACATAGGGGGGTGCATATATCCTTACTGATGGGTGTTTCTAGCTTCTTGGGATACATTCCTAGAAGTGGGGTCACTGGGTCAAATAGGAGTTCCATTTTTAGTTGTTAGAGGGAACTCCAAACTGTTCTCCACAGTGGCTGCACCAGTCTACATTCCCACCAGCAGTGCAAGAGGGTTCCTTTTTCTCCACATCCTCTGCAACACTTGCTGTTTGTTGATTTGTTGATGATAGCCATTCTGACAGGTGTGAGATGATACTGCATTGTCATTTTGATTTGCATCTCTAGTATAATTAGTGACTTTGAGCATGTTTTCATATGTCTTTCGGCCTTCTGTATGTCCTCTTTTGAAAAGTGTCTATTTAGGTCTGTTGCCCATTTTTTGATTGGATTGTTTATCTTCCTTTTGTTAAGTTGTATGATTTCCCTGTAAATGTTGGAGATTAAACGCTTATCGGTGATAACATTAGCAAATATGTTCTCCCATGCAGTGGGCTTTCTTGTTTTGTTGATGGTTTCCTTTGCTGTGCAAAAGCTTTAACACTGTTTCTTATTTCCCTTTGCCATGTAAAGTGACATTCACAAGATCCAGTGATGAGGATGTGAACACCTTTGGAAAGTCATCACTCTGCCTATCACAGAGAGGAAACAGATACTAAAGATTAATTAAATTTATTATCTATCTTAGACTCTATTTCAAAGGAACAGTATATACCAACATGCAAGACATGTTAAATCTAAGAGGCCATCTAAAAAGTTTTTCATATAAGTTCAGTAACATTCCCTCAGATTCTATATTTTTGTTTTATTCAGAGTCACAGTAAAGAAAAACATTGACTATATATTACTTTTTGATTCCCAAGGCAGAGGAAATCACCAAATTTTTTAAATTTTCTTCCTGGGTACACAGGAAAACTACATTTTTCAGTCTATATTTAGGTTGGGCCATATGGCTATTGTTGTGACCCATATAATGGAATCTTTCTCTTCTGCTGTTATCAGGGAAAAAATGTGTTGAGGATGGTGAAAAGGCTTGGATCTATGAAGAACTGAATGGAAACAAATCATCCTCCTATCACTTAGAATGTTATGTTAGCATGCAATGCACTTTAATGTGTTGAGTCTCTGGAATTTGGGGATTCTTAATTATAGATTTTGCCCAACCTCATTAATATTATCTGTCAAATGTTTGCAAGTGAATTAGTCAACTAGGACTGCCATAATAAAATGACATAGGCTTAAATAATAGAAATTTATTCTAGAGGCTTCAAAAGTTCAAGATAAAAGTGTGCCAGCCGATTTATTTTCTGATGGGTGTTCTTAGGAGCAATCTTAATTCTGTGTCCTTACATGGTGGAGAGAGAGAGAGCTCTGGTATCTCTTCTCTTTTTATAAAGGTACAAGCCTTATCAGAGGAGGGCCTCACCTTTATGACCTCATTTAACCTTGATTATCTCCTTGAAAGCCCTAACTCCAAATACACTTGCATCGGAGGTTAGGGCTTTGCCATATGAATTATGGGGCACACAATTAAGTCTGTAGCACCGAACATTTACTATCTCCAAAGCTTGAATCCTAAAGTCACCCAATTTAAGAAACAGAAAAATAAAACTACATCAGTTGTCCCAGACTTGGCTGTGGATCAGAAGCACTAGAAGAAAGTTAAAAAATATATACAAATTTCTTGTCCCACTCTTAGAGCCAAAGGATCAAATTTTTTAATGAATTTAGAGGGTATTAAATTCAGCTTTCATGTTGTCCAGATAAAAAAAAAAATCTAAGATTTAAGCTTCCTAAATGATATATGCCATAGATTGTTGATCCACAGTTCACACTGGAACTCACACTTCTTTATTCTTAACCAAATGATATCTCATTTCCTTCATTGTCATTCTTAGTATAAATGAGAATTGAAATGGTATATAAGTCAAGTAATTAGAAGCAAAAAATATTAAGACTATTTTTTCAAAGTTTTCCATAAATTAAATTCAAACTTGCTAATTTTATAACACCTCCACCTCAACCCATTTTTGTAAACATAAATGTCGACAATTAGAAAATTTCATGTCATAAAATGTATGGTGTGAGACATAGTTACTTCAACTTTAATGAGCATGATTATTTTGAGTCTCCAATTCAACACCTGGCATTTTGTGACTGTTTTTCTTAGACATTCTTCACTCTATTCCACTCCATTTAAAATTTGCTTATCCACAGGAATTTTTATCAAATATTTAAAAGGCAGTGATTAAAAATAAACATTTCATTTTAGAAAAAAACACATTTGAATTAATTGGAGACCAAAATATTAACAGTTGTAGACTTGCTATTATGTGAGAACTATGTTGACTGCAATGAAGGAAACAGCACAAACATCTAAGTTAACCCACCTCTTTTCACCAGGAATGTTTTTAAATTTTTAAAAATATAACACCTCATGAGAGTAATCCCCAGTAAAATATAAAACTTTTTTTCCAATAACTAAATTTGTTTATGGAAAAGAATTTTCACCTCTTACCAACCACATGCAATTTATCACTTTGAAATAAATTAAAATGCTCTATAAATTTTAGTTACTTCATAAATGTACACACAAACACATATATACATACACACAAACACAGTAGTTTACTTAAACCTTGATATCAATAGTCTCCTTTTATTCTCTGTTATGTGGAGGTATGAACTCTACTTATTACTAGCCAGATTAAAGTTTTACTTCCACTTTTTCTTAAGTTCATCAATTTAGGTAGATGGATAGAGTTCAAATAAGCACTCTATGCTCAAAAACAAACAAACAAAAAATAAGGAGAAGGCAATTTGAGTGGGGGTAAAAAGGGCAGAAAATAATTATGTAAAACTAGAAGCCAGTGCACAAATTCATGCACCAGTGGGGTCCCTCGGCCTGGCCTGTGGGATCAGGCCGAAACAGACTCTCTGACATCCCCCAAGGGCTCCCAGATTGTGAGAGAGTGCAGGCCAAGCTAAGGGACCCGACTGGTGCATGATTGGGGCTGGGGAGAGATGTGGGAGGTTGGCCAACCAGGGAGGGACCGTGGGAGGGATCCAGGGCATGTCCAGCCCATCTTACTCAGTCCCGATCAGCCGGACCCCAGCCGCAAGCTAACCTACCTGTCGGAGTGTCTGCCCTGTGGTGGTCAGTGCATGTCATAGCGAGTGGTTGAGCGGCCTTAGCATATCACTAGCATATTACCCTTTGTTTGGTTTAACAGATGACTGAAGAATTAGCATATTAGTCCTTTATTATATAGGATTATAGTACTTCTGTGTTTTTGACTGTTGGTCCCAGCCAGAAATAGTAGAGAGAGGTATCACTTGTGAAACCAGCCAAGTGGAAAACGACTAGTTTCATTAAAAATTGCAGTAATGAAATAGCACCTATTTACTATCAAATCTATTTTTAGGCAACTATAAATGGGCACATGGATCAGATACTAAAGCCATTCACAGGCTAGAGGTTATATCATGTTTTGTTCAGACTGACTTAGAATTTAATCAAACAGCCACACAGCAGTAAGTATCTGCTATTCTTTAGGACCTAAATAAATGCTTGTTGCCTCTCACTTTGGCCTTTCATTTACAGGTTAACAATGTGAAACTATGCTCTGTCAGTATTGGACTCCATGTAAGCCTGGCATATTATCATGTGCCACATTTTGAGAGATGAATCTATAAGTGACCTTCCAGCTCTAACACTCTGAGTCAATACTTCTAACTCTTTAGTAATGCACTTGTCACGTAAAATTAAAGAGACCCAAAAAGAACCACTTACATTCAGTGGCTTAAGTACATATATATTTTGAACACTTGGAGAAAACAAGTTGTTGAATTAATTGACTGTAATGCTTTAAAGCATATTAAAAACACTTAATAATCTGATCACAAGTGTGTACACCTTAAGTGGTGTCTCACTTAGCTTCCATGCTTATATTTGATACAAGCCATAATAGTGTTTGCTACAGATCTGGCTTTGCAAAAACAAAACAAGAAAATTTAATATTAAAACCATTTCACATCACACAAGGTTATCTAGGGAGATAAATAATGTTTATGTGTGGTTATATTTCTATTTGAAGATTTCATAATATCAAAGCATTGAAAATTATTATCTTGAAGATAACACAAAATAAAATAAAGTTATAAAAGTGGCTGCTGGAAACTAATAGCTAGTTCCTAAAATATGCAGAAACATTTCACTACAAATGAAAATCCATTGTCTAAAAAAGCAATCGTAGCAGAAAAAAAGTTTCCATACAGGTTCAAAATTCAATTAAATTAAGAATCAAAGGCTGTAGACAGGACCTCTGCTCTTGAGAAGATAGAGTAGACATTATTTTCCCCTTTTCTTTCTATTCAGTATAACTAAAAATTCTGGACACAAGCTTAAGAAGACTTTGAAAGATAAAGGAAAAGCAGAATAGCTAGGTACTTCAGGACCCAAAGAAGCACATGGTGGTGAGCTCCTTGAATTTGCTCTTTGTCCCATGGGACCCAGATAGTAAATGAAGAATCTGGAAACTCAGAAGTACCAATGAGCATAGACTAAAAATGCCCCCACAAAGGTCTACTGTCTAAGTTACCATTAGAGTTGCAGACTTCAACACCCCCTCAACAGCTGGTAAAAAAATCCTAGACAAAAAATCAAGAACCATATAGAAAACAACGTATCATCAAATAAAACAATCTAGGGCTAGGCAAAGAGTACTTTGATTTAAACACCAAAAGCAATATTCATAAAAGAAAAAAAATGATAAATTGGACTTCATAGAAATTAAAATGGCTGTTCTGTGAAAGACCCTGTTAGGAGCATGACAAAATCAGCTGGAATATGAGAGAAAAGTTTATAAAATCACATATCTGACTAAACGCTAGTACTTACAATATTATACATGTAGATATTTATTTACTCAACATAAAAAAATCTAATCTAATAAAAGAGAAACATGCAAATTGACTGCACCTCCGCTACACTCCAAGCCATGCCTACCAACCAATCAGAGTGACTATATGCAAATTAACCCAACCAAGATGGCAGCTGGCAGCCATGGAGCTGGAGCAAGCAAGAGGCTTGGTTGCCCCGGCGATGGAGGCAGCCAAGCTTCCTGCCTGCCTTGGCCGGCTGTGGCCTCCACTCAAGGCAACAAAGTTTCAATTATAGAAGATAAATAAATCCCAGATACCTGCTTTCAGCTAGCCTCCACTGGGAGATGGGTAGCTGGGGCTGCAGCCAGACTGAAAACAGCCATCAGCCCCTCACCCAGCCTGACCAGGCACCCCAGCAGGACCTCACCCTGATCTGGGACACCCTTCAGGGCAAACCAGCCAGCCCCCACCCATGCACCAGGCCTCTATACTATATAATAAAAGGATAATATGCAAATTGACCCTAACAGCAGAATGACTGGAAATCACTGGTCACTATGACACACACTGACCACCAGGGGGCAGACGCTCAATGCAGGAGCTTCCCCCTGGTGGTCAATGCACTCCCACAGGGGGAGCTCTGCTCAGCCACAAGCCAGGCTGATGGCTGCCAGTACAGCGGTGGTGGTGGGAGCCTCTCCTGCCTCTTCAACAGCACTAAGGATGTCCAACTGCAGCTTAGGGCTGCTCCCCGCTGGCAAGTGAACATCCCCCGAGGGCTCCCAGGCTTCCAGAGGGATGTCTGACTGCCAGCTTAGGCCTGATTCCTCAGGGAGTGGGCCTAAGTCAGCAGGTGGTCATCCCCCGAGGGGTCCAAGACTGCTAGAGGGCATAGGCCAGGCTGAGGAACCCCCTAGTGCACAAATTTTTGTGCACTGGGCCTCTAGTATATAATAATTAAAAAACATAATTTGAGAAAGCAAAATATGTATATCTGCAAAGACGATATAGATATAGCAATAAGCAATGAAAAGATTTTTCAATGTCATTGCTATTATGCAAATGATAATTAAAAGTAGAAGAAGATATCATTACACATTAATCAGAATGGCAAATATTAAGTATAGTGACAACATAATGCTAGTGAGGTGTGAAGAAATTGGATCACTCTTACATTGCCGACCAGAGTGTAAAATGATGCTGGTGGAAATGTAAAATGGTATAACACCTCTGAAAATAGGCTGGTAAGTTCTCAAAAAATTAAACTTGCAACTACCAAAGGACTCAGCAATTGTACTCCTGGGCTTTATAGCAGAGAATAAAAACTTCTGTTTGCACACACACACACACACAAAAAAAAAACTATCCACAAATGTATGTAGTAATTTTATTCATAATTGCCAAAAAATAAAACCAAATCAGACATCCTTCAATGAGTAGATGATTAAACTCTAGTACAGGGGTCTTCAAACTACGGCCCGCAGGCCACATGCGGCCCGCGGAAAACATTTATCCGGCCCGCCGGGTGTTTTTGCCGCCACTGCCTATCCTGCTTAGCAGCCGAATCGTCCTCTGGCCCGTAGTGCGCATGTGTGGAATGTCTGAGGGACAGTGAACTGGCCCCCTGTTTAAAAAGTTTGAGGACCTCTGCTATAGTACATCAAAGTAATGGAATACTGTTGTGCAATAAAAAGGAATAAACTACTGATAAACATAACAACCTGTATGAATCTCCTGGGTATTATGGTAAACGAGAGAAATCCAGTTCCAAACCGTTGCATACTGTATAATTCCATGTACATTTTATTCTTGAAAGGACAAACTAATAGAACTTAAGAATACATTAGCTATTGCCAAAAGTTAGGATGGAATGGAGGAGGGAGAAAAGTGAGCATTGATGTAAGAGTGTAACATGCACTATTCTTGTGGTGACCAAGTATTCTCTAGTTTGATTGCATCAATTTCAATATCTTGCTTCTATAGTATACTATAGTTTTGCAAGTTATCATCATGTAGGAAACTGGGTAAAAGGTACAGGGATCTTTGTATAATTCTTGCAAATGCATACAAAAATATTTACAATAATCTCTAAATAAAAATTTCAATTAAAGAAAATTCCAGAAGTTAGGCAGGAGAGAAAGATGACTAGGTGGAGCATGGAGTATTTTAGAGCAGTGAAGCAATTCTGTATGATACTACAGTGAGGCCTTGACTTACGAGTGTCCCGACTAACGAGTTTTTCGAGATATGAGCCATCTCTCAACCTATTTTTTGCTTTGAGCTGAGAGCTAAAATTCGGGTTATGAGCCAGCTTCAGATACCCCACAGCTAGTTGGCCCAGCGAACGTCACAATGAATGCCACAACATCAGCCCAGCATCACGTCTCTCACTCGTTCACTGTTGATTTGACATATGAGTAATTTGAGTTACGAGTTCTGTCATGGAACGAATTAAACTCGTAAGTCAAGGCCCCACTGTATAATGATAAATTTATGTCATTATACATTTGTTCAGACTCACAGAATGCAAAATATCAAGAGTAAATTCTGATGTAACTACGAACTTTGGTGATAATGATGCATCAATATAAGACTATCAATTGTATCAAATGTAGCACTCAGATAGGGGATGTTGATAATGGAAGAGGCTATGCATTTGTGGAGGCAGGGTATATACAGGAAATCCCTATACAAAAAAAAAAAAAGAAGAAGAAGTAAAGTTAGACCCTTATAGACACACACACACACACACACACACACACACACACACACACATGGAAAAATGATTGTCACAAAATGAAGTTTCATTTTGTTTGTTTGTTATAAAGACACACTAAAAAGGTTTCAAATCAGTAAATGAAACAAAAAGAAACAATCTGATGGTTAGTGAGTGGTGTTTCATATATGGAGTAGGGAGTATAGAAACAGTTTTCTCAATTTTTACTTTTCTATGGGTCTTGGTACTCAAAAAGATAATTCTTTGGTTTAACATTATGGATTCAAAGCTGTTCCTAATTGATATCTAAGCACATAATGCTAACTTTGAACAGAATTCATAAAATGTCCAACCAATATAACAGTCACTACACAAATTCCATCTTAATGGAAATCTCAAAGGACCCTAGCTTGATGAATTCATAAATATGATTTTTAATCGGTCCATCAATTCTGGTTTAATCATGTGTGTTTTCAAGTATTTTTAAATGTTTGTTAAATAGGGTTTTATTAAGTAATTTAATTATTCTGTTAGAAATTGTCTTGTTTATATAATATAACTCACTTCCCTAGGGGGGAAAATATATATATTTAAGCTTAAAAAGAGAAAACACACTTTAAACAAAGCAGTTGAAATTGTCACATTTTACTTACATATGAAATTGATACAGAATCTTCCAGATATTAGAGATTGCAAGAAATATTTTTAATTCCTTTATTTATAAAAAATGACAATTGTTATATATGACTTTCAGAGTTTCAAAGAGGATCAAAGAGGATCAAAGGAAATGATGCAATTTAAGAAGTTTTATAACCATGAAACTTTGTGCATATGAAGTAGCTTTTATGATTTATAATAATTATTAATAATTCATGTGTTTGAAAACCTTTAAATCAACCTGTAACTTAAGTTGCCTTTCGTAATTTTGAAAACAAGTCTGTCTTCTTCCTTTTTTGGTATATTATGTGGCATATAAAGAAGCTATAATTTTAAACCAACCTTTAAAAAAAGGAACTAATATCTCTGAATTGTTAGCTCATTTTAAATCATAGTAAAAGATAAAAAAAAAAAAAAACTATCATTGTGTTTGTTTAAGCACTGGCTCAATGTACTTTGAAGCTATCATTTCTCTACCCTGATTTGGTGCATTCAATTTAATTTCTTAAGCTTGGAGAACAAATCATAATTAAAAGAGGGGTGGAAAGGGTTCATATTAGAAAACTACCTTTAGTATACAGTAGAGTAATTAGAGTGACTTCAATATGGTGGCTTTCCTTTGTTGCTGAGAGACAAATATTTTTGTGTGACAGATAAACAAGCTCAGGTCTGCAAACCCTTAATGTGAACTGTCTCCCTGGAAGCTAGGAGTAGTCTTTGTTGTCTTTGCAGTTAGATGAAAGGGAGCAGAACCTACAGTGAAATGAGGGTGGGGAAGTTTCAAGTTGGACATTTTTGTTACCCTACCATGCAACGTTATATGCTCATTAGAAATCAGTGGTCAATATTCCACCACACTTCTGTAACACACACACCGAAAAGAAATAGAATAATGCTTTTTAAATGCTTGTTAAATAGTGTTTAAAGAATTTAAGAGAGAATAGGATATGGTTTATTTGGATTTAGAATGCCTCTTTCTAAAAACTAGATTTCCTCTTGGTGAGAGTTATGAATAATTAGAACTTGGTCTCCTGTGACATCAACATTATTTTGCCTTTGGGGAGGGTGGAATACATATGCCACAGAATCCAAGATGTGATCATCAAAATAATGTATTTATGTAATTAATAAAGAGTGGCAATACATTGGATAAATGAGGAAAGTAAGTGGGAATCCCATATGATAAAGAGGTAATATGCAAATAGACCATCACACCTTTGCACAGATGGCCGCCCCCATGTGGTCACAAGATGGCCACCACAGATGGTTGGCAGGGGAGGGCAGTTAGGGGAGACCAGGCCAGCAGGGGAGCAGTTAGGTGTTGATCAGGCTGGCAGGGGAGTGGTTTGGGGGTGATCAAGCTGGCAGACAGAAGCGGTTAGGGGCAATCAGGTAGGCAGGCAGGTGAGCACTTGGGACCCAGCAGTCCTGGATTGTGAGAGGGATGTCTGACTGCCGGTTTAGGGATCAGGCCTAACCCGGCAGTTGGACATCCCCCAAGGGTCCCAGATTGGAGAGGGTGCAGGCTGGGCTGAGGGACACCCTCCCCCATCAGTGCATGAATTCCATGCACTGGGCCTCTAGTTATACATAAAAATTGGAAGAATATTAATGTCTACTTAATATTTCCTTTTTAAATTACAGGGAAATTATATTCATATTATGATGTGGCATATTGACTACATAGCCCTGTTTTCATTTAGAATTTCACAAAATGAAAATTAGGCTTTTCATTCTTTCTGTTCTGAATGATGTCTATGAATACGTAAAGAGATTCCAAACCTTCATCAAACAATTCCTCAGTTTCACAAAATTGATAAATTGTGTTTCCAAGCTATTCCTTACCTCCACTAGCTTTCATTATCTACTCCCTTTGTCATGAGACTTTGCCATGATTTCTCAGCAGATAAAATGTACATCCAGGTGCCACTGACTTTGGACTTACCTATGTGACTTTGCTTCGACCAGTAGAATATAGGTGTTAGTGTCAAGTGCATCAGCTTGAAGAGGAAAAATTGTGGCATGTTTCCCATTTCATTTTTGTAATCCTGCCCTCCCACAGGAGAAATGGCATGCCCTACACATGGTTTAAGTCTTCATTCTGTGTCCCTAAACGCATGTAGAACAATCCTTAACCTGGAACGGAGCCCAGCAATACCCCAGAGGTAGCAGAGCCATCTAATGACCTGGCAACAGAGGAGAGTATACCCTCAGTGTTTGAATCAAGCAGCCTTGTTTCAACTCTCATGACTTTGAATAAATTAGCTAAACATTGACTATGACTTTTTTTCATGGGTATATTCAATTTAACAATGTCTTGCCCACAAATTATTGTGAAATTTGTACCTCTCTATCTGGTGAGGATAAGGCTCAGGGTAATACACAAAATTTTTCACTTTTAATCTTCATTTGGTAACTCCCCTTTACCTCCAAGCCTGAATCAGAAACATATCCCAAGCAAATATGCAGGGTAACTAAGTAAAAACTATCATTAACACTGGTATCAATGCATAGTAAAAACATTAGTGGAACAAGTTTGACTGTTCCACTTAGTACCTACACATTGCGGACGGATCACGAGAATTCTCGTGTTTTCATATTACACAGTGTTTTTACAAAGTATCATACTTTCAAAAGGTATTAGTTTGTAAGAACATGTAATAAATAACTTCAAAATTCAATGGGTATTTAATTTTAAGGTGTGTCTTTAACATTTATGTAAAACATTTTTTGTACTTGTTCAATAGAAACTTATCTGGCCACTGGGTAAAGCTAGCAATAAAACTACTGGTCCGCAATGTGTTAAGAAAGTAAGAAAAAGTCTGGCCGATATGCCTCAGTGGTTGAGCGTGGACCTATGAACCAGGAGGTCATGGTTTGATTCCTAGTCAGGGCACATGACCAGGTTGCGGGCTTGATCCCCAGTGTGGGGCATGCAGGAGGCAGCTGCTCAATGATTTTCTCTTGTCATTGTTGTTTCTGTTTCTCCCTCTTCCTTCCTCTCTGAAATCAATAAAATATTTTTTTAAAGGAGAGAGAGTAAGGAAAGTATAATATAATATTTGACTCTATGGGCAAATATTTGACTCTATGGGCAAATATTTGCCCATAGAGTCAAAATGTTAGAGTGAGAAGAAATTTAAATGATGAGTGACTAGTGCCTTTCAAGAATGAGGGAATAAAAGCCCACCCCACAAAGGAATTGTTTTATCCCCCAAATTAGTTAATGGCAAATCTTTCACTTGCACCAACAAAATCATTTTATAAATGTCATTTGGATGTTCAACCAGGCACATTAAGAATATTGCTGCCCTAACTGGTTTGGCTAAGTGGATAGAGCATCAGTCTGCGGACTCAAGGGTCCCAGGTTCGATTCCAGTCAAGGGCATGTACCTTGGTTGTGGGCACATACCCAGTGGGGAGGGTGCAGGAGGCAGCTGATCGATGTTTCTCTCTCATAGATGTTTCTGACTCTCTGTCCTTCTCCCTTCCTCTGTAAAAAAATCAAATATATTTTTTATAAAAAAGAATATTCCTTCCTGCTATTTTCTCCAGAATAGTGAAATGTCTGTGTCCCAGAACATGTCCCCCCACCAGAATAGCACCCAAATATTAGTTTCATGAGAACGGTTTGAAACTTCTGGACAATGATATGTTGTCAGTCAGGAAACATGTGTAAAGTGCTGTTTGCATGTGAAATCTAACTGTGCTCTTACTAGAGGCTCAATCAAGGGTCAGCCTCATGGCAACCAATGTGATTTTTATAAGTTGTCAGCTATGGATCCACTGCTGTTGTTTTTATTGTTGAAAGTGACAGATTCACAATTTAAACACTAATTTTCCCAGTTTTCAAAACCTTCAGCTTTTAGGAAATATTATAGAGAGGACTTTTAAATACTAAGACAAGAGCAGTAATTCTCAAATTTTCTTTCTTAAATAAAAGTATTTCTGGCCATGTGATCATCAGTGAGACAAAGGCTCTTTGTATCACCTTTACTCTTTGCCACCATCAAAAGAAAGATAATATATATCAGTAGCATTATAATGGAAAGGGTTTTTAATAAGACTCCCATGTGGTAGCTAAACAGAATCAAGACAAATGATAATAAAAGGAAAGGGAAGCTAAGTACAAGTCAAATAAAAAAAGGAATAAATGCAAAGAGAGAAAACTAAAAAAAAAAAAAAAAAAAAGTAAAGAGGACAAGAGAAAAGAGAGAAGATTGGTGCCTGCTTAATCTCTTCATGACCCACAGACACTCCATACCTATTAGCTATTATCTCAGGCCTGAAATCAGTCTTAGTTTGGGGTCCACCTACAGTCCCAACCCATGTCAATAGCAAACCTTGTCCAAACAATTCTTAAGAGGCACTTCTTTGGCAACTTGCTTTGCTGCTGAAGCTGTTAGCACCATGAGGCATTTATAATGAGGACCCTCCTATGTGATACTTTACTCACTGCAGGAAGACCTAGCCAAGGAGAAGCAGTAGACTGAGAATGAAGTGGCTCCACCCAGGGGGCAGCCTCCCTACCTCTCCTGTAGCTCTCCTCTGAAGTAACATTGGTCAGCGAGAAAGTCTAGAAATCCAGGTTTCAAGTCCATCCTTTTGTTCTGAGAGTTTGGTGCCAGAAAAGGAGGCAGTCCTGGCATAGCCATGCTCTCTAACACCTCTTAAGCTAAGAACTATACAAGTAAATCCACCTGGACCATTAAATCATGCATTGCCCCTCTTGAAAGTATGTAAAGTATACATCAGATTTTATTTATCTTATGTGGCATTTTTTTTCTTTTTCTTCCACTTCTGTGAGAACAATATGATGGATTCACAAAGAACTCCTGTACTTGCTGTCATGCAGCCATGAAGGAAGGGGTGATATTGGAATTGCACTAAAGCATGCTGGCTTTGGATGACTGGCTGGTAGGCAGTAATTCCCCCCCAGCCCCATGAATCCCAGCAATCCATCAAGGAGAATTACTGGTGAAAATTACAGAAAAATGTCATAAACCTTGCTTTCATTTGATTCCTGGGAAAGTGAAGACTTGTGCAGTTTAAGCAGATTATGCTACCGAACTGCAGCTTGGTTGAATGATTAAAAGATAAAACACTTCCATTTAAATCTTTACCCACATTTATCATCTTGGATTTCCTGAATTATACTGTGAACTTTTGTCATAAAATGGAAATGTTTGATTCAAAGGTAATGAAAGCTATTGATCTACAGTGAAGCAATATTAACATGTAGCTTTTATAATTAATTTGGTGCCAGATAAAAGAAAAAATAAAGATCTTTCAGCTTTGATGATTAAAGGGAGACTAGACCTTTGAAAATACATTAGTATGTGTAGCATGATGAACTTGTTTTAAAGGAGGTATGGAAAGGGTTAACTGTTAAAGTTGCATATTATATGTCCAATGAGCAATGACTAAATTGAGAGGCAAAATATGTACCTACTTTTGGTAAATTCCCACTTAAATATGGGACACAGAAATACAGTATTGTGTGTGTGTGCTACTGCTGAACAAGCTTTCACTTAGGCTACAGATGACAACACAAAAGTTAGCCAAAGCCTACAATTTCTTGGTCTTAAAAAAGAGCTGTTTTCTGTGGACCTTGTCCCAAGGCAATGATGGCAGGCACAGTGGAGAGGAGAGTGGTTCATTCTGACCCCAAGATCTTCAGCAGTCATCTCAGGTAAAGAACACTGAGCAATGTTAAATGGCTCTCAGTGCCAACCCAATTTCCATGCAAACACTAGCTAAGACTAGATATATTTTCCCAGGAACTTTTTTCCTCCCTTTGGACTTCAGTGTCCTCATCTACACAAAAGAGAAAATAGACATATTTCAGAGAATAATTATAGACATGATATAAGCTAACCAATGAAAAGTACATATTGAACCACAATATATTTCTTATCAATGAATGCTTACTCTGTTGTCTTCTCTCTCTCTCTTCCTCTCTTGCTTTATATCTTTCTCCAAATATTTTTATGTGATTTTGTGGTTGTGAAAGACAGGAAAGAGGAAATGAAGAAAAAGCCTAAAAAATGTAGAAAGAATTATTTACAGAAGTAAGGCGACAAAAAAGACCACCTAGCCACCTTTCTACATGTGCCCCTCCAACAGAACTAGCTTTTCAACTTCATTTGGATGCTTCCTTCATGCAGTAAAAGGTGAGTTTTCTAAAAATCAATATATATTATCTTTCACTTGTATAGGAGATGTACAACAAAGGGACTTTTACAATTCACAATGGTATGTTTTGGTTTTAACCATAGAAACTTTAACCATAGAAACTCTAAGAATGTCACTATATAGTTTCATAAGGGCTGAATTTAAAATGTACATATCTATAATACCATCATTCATTCAGACTATTATAAGAAAAATGCTATTTGTTTTCTATATATGTAATTTTATTAGGTAAATATGAAGTTTTTTCATAAATGTTTCTTTGGCAGTAAACATATGGCTATTTCAGTCTATCTAGTGAACTACACAATAATAATAATAGCTACTATTTGTTAAACATTTACTATTGGACTGACACTAATAAAGATTTGAAGTGCATACGTAATTTAATCCTCATAGTACCTTTAAGGGAGATTTTAGACTTACCCCTATTGTACGGGGGGGGGGGGGGGGAATCAAAGCTCAAATATTATATAACTTGTTTACACTCGTTCTCTTGCACTTTGTTATCCAGAAATTGGACTCATTCATGACTAATTTCAAAATTCAAACTCTAACTTTCTTAAGAACAAAAAAGTATAGACTATCACTAAATAGCAGTTTTACATGAAGTTTGATTTAGAGGAAGTAGATTTTTCTAAGGAATATTTTTTTGTCCTTTAGAAAAATCTCTTTTTATCAGGACATAAAAATCACAAAAGGGTTTTCTTTAAGATAAAAATGTAAGAAACTTTAAAAAAGTGAGTTGTATAAAATCATATGTCCTGTCTTTCAACACATTTTTTGGGAAAAAATAGCTATAGGGCTTCAGGGAGGAATTTGGTGTCTGGGGTGGGGGGGGGGGGAATTGCCTCAAGATAGCAACAAATTAGGGACAATTCAAAAGCTATTACAGATGGGTTTAGACTTTCTAGCATTAAGATTATTATACCCATCAGGCTATACTTTATAACAAAGAGCTTACTTGTGGCTCATAAGACCAAATATTTATAAGCTGGTTATTTTTATGTTGTTGTTTTAATCTCTTATGCTACATATTCACTAATTGTCAGCTTGGGGCTGTGGTCACATCCATGAACCTGGGGTCTAGACTGACAGACCCATTCATATCTCATTTTTTAGCTGGACCATTGCTATTGCAGAGACAAAAAATAGAGCTCTTGGGAGTAGGAGAACCAGCAAAAAAAAAAAAAATGCTCAAGCAAGAGGTACATTTCTCTTTCACCAGAACTAGATATATGGTTTACCCAAACAGGAACAAATCAGAAATTTAACTCTTCTAGGCACCTAAGGCCCACAGAGATTCAAAGTAGGTCAAAGAGAATTAGGCAATGCTATGCCCAGGGGCTGAGTGGAGCAGTTATATAATTACAAAGACTCTGGTATAACTCTTTGAGTACAAGTTTACTTTTCCTAACAGCAGAATTCTTCTTAGGATGACATCTGATTGTGTGAGATTAATACATGGATAAGTCATCTGGAACTGAGGCTTTAGGGGCCACTGGTGATCTGGAAAGAGAAGTGGAAGAAGAAAGAAGAGGAAGAGGGAGGCAACTTACTTGGGTGAAATCTAAGGACTGGTGGCTGAAGGGGTGTTTGGAAAATAATAGTAATGTTTAAAGAGAATTTAAGTTGCATGCGTGTTTTCTTTTTTTCTCCCAATGAGGTCCTGAGTTAAATTATCGGGTTTTGTACAGTGCTTTGTGGAGCTGTGGCAGAGCAGTGAGGTGCTGAGTCTACCCAGGTTGGTATAGGCTAGAACCAGATGTAATGCCATGATAATGCTTGACCTTTCTTTATTTTCCATTTCCAAACTACAGAACAGCCTATGCCTAACCCTGGGGCAGAATAAATGTCTATAACTCAGTATAGGAGTTTCCTCAAAGTTCATACAAGTGAGTGAGAATGTGCATGAGGGAGATCATTTTTCATCATTTTTAACAGGTTTGGCCCCTTGTTCCAGAGAATAGATTGTGATGACTGCAGCTAAGTTCCTCGGGGCACATGTTCCCACAGGCTGTGCTGTGTTCACTCCAGATACATAATGCTTCTGCTTAGGTCAGGTGTGAGAAATTTCATCCTTAAAATGTATACATAGAATCATCATTTTGTTCTATACAATTTGAAAACATATACGTTTCCATCACTTACGTGATCTTATTTAATATATAAATCAATTCTTCAGTATAGGAAAGATACAGATTTTCTACTCATTTTAGTTATTGAAAAATTGAGGACTAGAGAAAACGAACCAAGAACCCAGTGGCAGAGCCAGAATTCAATTGCTCATATGCCATCTAACCCCCAGCCAGTGCTTTGTTTATTGTATCTGCTGCCTTGTTAAAAGCTAAACCCTGAATTAGCTGCTAAAAATGGAAACATTTAGCTGTTGGAATAATTTTAACAAAATATGACTGACCTCTTCTGATTTTCTCAATTACCCTCTGCTCTCTTCTATCTCTAGAACTATCTTCTCCAGGGGCAGTCCTTTTCAAGTGAGTCAAATGTTTTTACCACCTAGATCCCAGATGGACCAGGATGTTTTCGGAAATAACTCCAGGGAGAAGTGAAGTGCTTTTCATGCATGAGGCTTTCATCCCTTCTTCTCTTTGGTAGTGTTCTTGAAGTTGACTTTCTCCTCCCCTGCTGGCCTTTAAATGTTTCTTTCAAAAAATCCTATCTTTTCATTTTTTTGTTTCCTTAAATCTTAGGGTGTTGGTTTTTTTTTTTTTTTTTGTGTGTGTGTGTGTGTGTGTGTGTGTGTGTGTGTGTGTGTGTGTGTTGGGGTTTTCTTGAAATATTGTGAAAGGTTGACAGGTGTGTTTTTTGTTGTTGTTTTTATGAGAGAAAATGTTACTTTCTCTTTGCTTTTTCTATCCCATCCTCTCTGCCTCATTATCATTCATTTATTCCTCCTGTTAGGATATTAATTCACCCATTGACTATGGAGTCTCTGGGCATTCTCACACTTTGACCTTATAGTCTCTTGAGGCTGGTATCTTCCATTGGTTTCAGTCTTTCCATGTTTATTCCCATGTCCTTCCTCCATTCACCTGAGGCTAAGTATGATGAGAAGAAGCAAGCCGTAGGGTGGCAGGGTGCTCGCTACAAATCAGTGAAAGGTTATAAACTCTTTGCACTGCTCTCAGCAGAGTTGGAGTTCCAGGTCAGAGTAACTAATTATATAAACCTAGGTCACAGCTACATGCCACCTGACTACAAGGAAAGGGGCTCTCAGACCACGTAGGCTTCCACTCAGACGCTCACAGAAGAAACTCTTCTAAAGGGAATTAGATGAAATTCTGAGATCAAATAAAATGGCATACATCTAGTATAATCCAATACCTAGGCTGCCAAAATTCACATGTACTCCTTTTTTCTAGTTACACTACTAAAAATGTAGGTATATAAAAATAAACTGTTCTCAAATGTAGCTATTCGTCTGTTACTGATAATATTTCCTCCCTAAAAGAATATGATCCAAAACCTTACTATATATAACTTCAAGTCTGGAGTCTATGAATGTCCATTCCTCTATTAATTTTGCCATTATCTCATCAATATTCAGCAATCTTGACTACATAGTACCAACAAACCCTAATTTCATAGTAGGGAAAGGAAAATGATAACATGAGAAATTTATTAAATACATAAAAAATTATATTATGTCACAAGGAAGAAAAGAGGACCAATAGCAATAAACAATAACCTCATAGCTATTATTAGTTAATAAATAACATTTATTAAGCGCTTAGATTTTGCTTGTTTCTACACTAATCCCATATAATATTAATAGCAATTTTAGGAGGTAAATGTCATTATTTTATACAATATAAAGAAACTCTCACCCTTTGAGACAGCATGGATGGACCTGGGGATAATTTTGCTAAGCAAAATAAGCCAGAAAGACAAATACCATTTTACCTCATCTATATGTGGAATCTAATGAACTGAATAAGCTGACCAACAAAATAGAAACAGAAGCATGGACACATTGAACAGACTGACAGAGATCAGAGGATTGGAGGATAGAGAGACTGGATGAAAGAAGGTAAGAGATTAACCAAAGAATACATATGCATAGCCCACAGACACAGACAAAGTATGGTGATGGCAGAGAGGGGCGGGCATTGGTAAAGGGAGTGGATGAGGGACATATCTAATAGTGTTAACAATAAAAAATAAAGTAAAATGAAAAAGTAAAATAAAGATACAAAACTGAACCACAGAAAATTATGAGGTCACCAAGTTAGTAAACCAGTCTGCAATCCAGGCAGCTGACCTGCCTCCAGATCCCACCCAGGCCTGTCAGGTGATATGATTTCCTCTATTATTTCTATGCAGTCCACAGATAGTGACTACAGTCCTCAATTCTGCAACTGGACCCAAGGCAGTGGATGAGAGATATTACATCCCTTCTCTATTAGATGTCTGTTTACTCTCCATGGGTATCTCATATGATCTGTTTTTGGTTTTTACCCAGTAGAGTGGCCCAAATTTTATTCCTGAATGATCTAAACCTTGGTGTTCTGGCCTGTAGAGCTTACAGTACAGTCCATGCACCTTTACCCTTGCATGAAATAACTGGCGATCCCTTGGACTCAATTCATGCTCTCTTCTGCCTCCATTGCTGTGGCACCACACTATTTCTTCTTGATCCTCAGGTTCAGTCTATACAACCTACAGTACAACTCATATCTCTTTCTATCAGTGGTGTAGGAGGCCTAAATTGCAGGCCAGTCTCTCCAATTTCATTGAAATCATTGATGTATTTCCTGATGATAGCATTCTTCCATTGGGTTCTGAAAATTCTAATCATTAGCCAAAGGTCACTGAGATGGGAGGCATTTTTTTATTTTATTTTAGGTGTAACTGTGAGAAATCCCACCACATATGTGTGTCTTTATCTCTGAGTTGTATATGGGCTGTGGGATAAATAGCAGTGAATGTTGGTGGCATTTTCAGATATTGCTCCACATGCTAAAAATAACATCACAAACTCATGGGTATTGTCTTCCAGGTGGTCCCATAATAGTTCCTTTAATAGGCTATTCCACTAATCTATAAGACCAGCTGCTTCTGGGTGATGAGATATTAGGTAAAATCTGTGAAACCCATCCCTTTATTGCCTAGCCTCTTTCGCTGTAAATTAAGTCACTTGGTAGGACTCAATGTAATTTGATATTCCACCGACATCCAGAAAGTTTCTCTCATATTATAGTGTTGGAAGATGACAGGTTGAAAACGAAAAATCCAAATGTAGAATTAATGCTTATTCTGTGAGAACAAATGTTCTCTTTCAATAACAGAAGGAGTCCATTTATGTAAGCACCCTGCCACCAGGGACCTAACTTCCCTGAAAGCTGCAGTACGAGGAGGAGGAGGAGGATCGAGCTTGGTCGCTGCTGGTGGCACATTAGGAACTCAGCTGTAGCAAGAGCCACGCCAGCCCTAGTGGGTTTGGCTCAGTGGAAAGAACATAGGCCTGCAGACCAAAGGTTTCCAGGTTCGATTCCAGTCAAGGTCATGAACCTCCGTTGCAGGCTCCTCCCCAGCCCAGGCCCTGGAGGCAATCAATTGATGTGTTTCTCTCACATCAATATTTCTCTCTGTCTTTCCCTCTTTCTTCCACGTTTTCTAAAAAAAAAAAAAAAAAAAAAAAAAAAAAAAAAAAAAAAAAATCAATGGAAAATTATCCTTGAGTGAGGATTAAAAAAAAAAAAAAAAAAGAGCCAGCACAGAAGTCACAAGAGAAAGTGCATTTACAGCTTCTATCCCTGCCATGTGTCTTGCCCTCAATGGGCACGTCATTCTAGGTGACCACAGAAGTAATTTGTGCTAATTATTTTACTACAGCACGCCATATGCTTTCAGGGGAACCCGCTATGAATTATAATTGGATTTTGACTGTCATCAGTCTGAGATTAAAAACAAAGCTATAGCCCTGGCCAGTTTGGCTCAGTGGATAGAGTGTCAGCCTGTGGACTGAAGGATCCCAGGTTCAATTCTGGTCAAGGGCATGGAGTCAGTTGCAGGCTCGATCCTTGGCCCTGGTCCTGGTTGGGTCACCGGCTGGAGGCAACCAATCAATGTGTCTCTCTCACATCCATGTTTCTCTCTCTGTCTCTCCCCCTCCCTTCCACTCTCTCTAAAAAAAACAATGGAAAAAATATTCTCAGGCAAGGATTAACCAAAAAAAACACAAAAGATAAAACACAAAGCTACAAATGACAACAAAAGGCAAGCCAGTCTCTCTCTGAGGGCTGGCTCTCTAAATATCTAATAGCTAGAGCTGGACTGGATATAGAAGAAAAGGGAAGCTCTTACAAGATAAAAGAAGTGATTGCCAATGAATAATGGACAGGAAATAGGTGTTCTAGGTTTAGCTTCACATCTAATTAGGAAGTTGACATAGTAAGGCATGTCAAGACTCTACCTCCTAACTGAAGAATGAAACAAATGGATCAAATTTGATATTCAAGGTAACATATTTAGTTTCATTTTAGTTTTATAGAAGTTCTTTTCCAGACCTAACCTAAGAGTTTATGATTTTTTGATGCAGGGATGTGATTAGTGTTGTAAATTGTTAGTGAAGGCAATATATTTCTTTGGAAAAGTGAAGCAAAAAGCCTTTATTTTCATCTTTCAATGGGATTCTCATGGACAAGAAACTTGAAGGGTGCCTTAAAACTCCTCCCTTTTCTCATAATGGGGAAGAGGTGCATAATATGAATTATAAATCTGGGTAAATTTTCCCAGTGACTTGGGGAATTCATCTAATATTGAAAAATTCAATTCATCAAAAGTAAATAAACAAACCAAATTTAATGCAATGACTCCTGTTTCACATTAATCAAGGATAATTGGATTCCTAATTGACTGAAAATTTTAAATATGGTTTTAAAAAATAAAAAATAAGATAACATAAAACAGTCATGATATTTGGAGTCGCATTAACTGTAGTTAAAATTATGTTAACAATCTCAGCTGAAAGTTTTATACCTCTAAATTATTTCTCTTAGTCCTTTAGGCAATATCATCTGTAGAAAAATTAAAGAATATTACTCCACTTTATAAAAGAAAGCAAACCATAGTATAAATAATAAAGTTATTTTCCCCATGAACCCCTCTGAGAGTTTTCTAAGCTTTTTCTCACATTTAATCTTCAGTATTACTTGGTAATTATACAGGAAAATTATCTATCCTTACTCTCTAAATTCTATTAAATAGTTAATAAAATATTTAAACAATAATATCAAATTGTTGTTTATTTCAATAATATTTTCTAATCCTGACCTATGGGGTAATTAAGCATTCCATTTAAATAGTGTTGCAAGGCAAACACTACTGCCCTTCCATTCTAACCTTGTGTGCATACACAGACCCATTAATGTGATTTGTGTTCTTGTTTACATACATTATTGCAATAATATTCTGAGTTGAGAGCTTCTTGGAAATTCTTAGTTAAATAGGCCAGACATTACCATCTGTTATTGTCATACTGGAATTGCCCAATCTGAATCAGAATTCAAATCTTGGCCAAGGTGAGATTTTGGTGCCTTGAAGAGAAATGAAGACAGGAAGGGAGGGAGAGAGGAAGGGAGGAAGAGAAGGAGGGAGGGAGGGAAATGAAGAAGAAAAAGACTTGCTCTCTGATACATTTCAGAGTGAAAACTCCCTGCATCTCCATGAATTCTCACTGGACACTTAAAAAATAATGGATCTCTAGTTTCTGACATCATCATTGAAAAGATAAATGAGTAAAATAGGAACCAATGTTTTAAAAAGTGAGTATGCTTTATCTTTAACTTAGTACATGTTTATTTTAGAAAATTTTAAGCCACAAAAAATTAAAAAAACAAGCAACAATAACAAAATGCTATAATTCCACACACAGACTACATACGTTCAAATCTACAGTCCCCCACTTTATTATTGGGTGACTGTGGGTAGGTCACATTTTCTTAACATTTGTTTTCGTGTCTGTACATTGTAAATAAAATTGCTGTGAAAGTTAAATTAGATAATAAACCTAGCTTAGCACAAGGTGGTTACATAATAGGAGCTAATTAAATATGTTTACATTTAAATTAGTGGTAATCAGAAATGGATTTTTCTCAATGAATTGCTTAGAACTTAGCAACAGCATTGTCACTAGGATATCTTTGCAAATGACTGAAAAGCAAACCCACACATCTTTATAGCTTCAAGAATAACAGGGTGAAAAATAATAGAACTAAGTAGTTGGTGTGAAAAATCTTCTGGTTTTCAGTGGAAATAAACACTAAGACTGAAAGGTATGGTATCTTTGTGATTTCCATTATTTAATTTTTTGAACTTTCAAAGTAATATTGAGTGGCTGTATAGACATTGCCACAGGGACCCATTAGTCATGGAAAGTCAACAACATTTATAAATGGGAATTGTAAGGTATTGTTGCAGTACACAGTTAGTACACAGTTTTTTTTCCAATTCCTTAGTCCCAGAGGCAGGGTACCTGAGGAATTACTAACACTGAATGCATTTCTCACAAGGAAGAAAAGAAAAGAGATAAACAGCTTCTAAAACCCGGCTGACTACCCAAACCTTTGATTTCTAGATCTGGTTCATTTATTAATCCACGTAGAGGGTGGTATTTTATGATAAGGCAAGTATGGAAATAATACTCTGCCTTTCTATTTTCAGATGCTTCAGATTGGTATCAATCTCAAAAACACAGAAATCAGTTGCAATGGAGACCAAGATCACATTAAGTAAAAATTTGTCCCTTAGGAAAATGGCCTCATTGGTTTCAGATATTAAGACCCTCTTAGGACTTGAAAAAATTGTAAATAATCTGAATTGAGATAAAATAATATATTTGCTTTTGGATGTGATTCTGAGTAATAACACCCAGTGTAGGTATTTGATTCTATCACAGTATCCTTAAAACTTACCTTTGGAAAGAATAAAGTTGGCAATTTTTGTTTCCTATTTTAATTCCACTTTTTTCAGTCATATTTAACTTATATTTTAAAATATATTTTTATTGATTACAGAGAGGAATTGAAAGGGAGAGAAACGTCAATGATGAGGAGAATCGTTGATTGGCCACCTCCTGCACTGGGATCGAGCCCTCAAACCTGGCATGTGCCCTGACCAGGAATGGAACCATGACCTCCTGGTTCATAGGTAGGTGCTCAACCATTGAGCCACACTGTCTAGGCAACTCTCTCTCTTTCTCTCTCTCTCTCTCTCTCTCTCTCTCTCTCTCTCTCTCTCAATTAAAATTTAAAAAATAAAAATGTAAATAGACAGAAGGCCATATGTGCAAATCCTGAATCTAAGACAATGCAAAAGCCAAAAAGAAACAAAACAAAACAACCAACCAAACAAACCAAAAACCACACACACACAACTATAGAAGAGAGAGAAGGTAAGAGCCCACACCACTAGCATAGATATCCCCAGTATGTAATTCTGCCAGAGTTATAATTCTGGAGGAGTAGACACTTTGTAAGTTTAAAAGGACTTTGATGAATAACCAATGAGGACATCCGTTTACTCAATTATGTCTTTAGAGAACAACTATAGTCAATACATGTATCTACAGACATAAGAAAGCAACGATTCTCCCTCACTTCAATATATCCCCATATGTGCACATAGACACATTTTTCTGTTCCCCCAAAGCTTGCCTCCTCTGCTCCACAGTTACCTGCAGGGGACTGGCACTAGTGGTGCCTCAGGTAGGATGAGAATCAGAGTTGGTGAGGCTCCATATTTGCCAATGGGTATAACTTGTGCTTGGAATCCTCTCTAGTGCTGCGCACTGGGAACTGAGACCGAATCTGAGAAGGCTGTTTGTGATCAATTCCATTATTTGTGTGTAAAACTCTAACACCTACAGTCCAAAGTCCCAATTAAACCTTCTCAACATCATAGATATTTTCAATTGTATGTATTTTCTCAGGAAAATAATTATGAACTCTTAGACTGCATGTATTGGATGCTTTTTAATCAAAACCTAAGCCAACATGGTTAGGAATGAGTACATGGTTAGGATTGTTTTGCTGGAACTCTTAGCTCCTTGTAGTTCAGTTGCTGCCAGGCTTCCTGGAACACCCAACACAAATGACCTGTGTGAATGTTTCCCACTCTGCAGCTGTCACAGCAAACTCATAACATGGCTAAGTCTGAACAGCAGGCCAGGCTGTTAGCTTGCTCTTCCCAGTTCATGTGCAGGGCAACATGTGAGCATGGTAACCTCTGCCTGCAGCTGTAGGTTGGCTTTTACTACAGCAATATGCATGCAATCCTAACTGAAGCTGCTGGTAATTCAAGCTCCCTGTTTCTAAGCAACAAGGACCCCGGATCAACAATATATAAATCTTTGTAGTGTGTTTTTTGCCACGCTGCTAATAAAAAAGAAAACTTGCACTCTGGCTTAAAAATAAAGAAAAGATTTGCCTTGAAGCATTTCTATGATTAAATAGGAAACTATAGATTGGGTATGCATGGTTTAAAGGTTAGAAAAAAGGCCACTTGTCAAAATTTAAAAAAAAAAAAAAAGCACATTAAATTATTCTGTGGTAAATGAGCTGAGTTCCCAGAATAAGAGAGAGAAAATAGTTCATTAAGTTGTTAATACAAGTCTTTAAATGGGTGTAGTCGAATTCTCATTGACTACAAGAACAGTATTTTTATCAGCTGCTACAATAAGAAAACGGAACAAGAAACTGTGGATGCTCTTTCTTTGGTGTAAATAATAGCAGATGGCAGGAGAATTTATAAGCTGATCTTAATCAGCAGAATGAACCTTCTTTATAGGCAAATATGGCTGTACAAATACAATACTGGGCTTGGAGTAGGAAAATTATTGTTTCAATTTAATTGATAATGGGAAAGCTATTAGTCTAAAGCATCAGCCAGCTAGTTGGAGATTGCACTGCTTATCTTATTGAATTTTGCAGTGGAAATCACAATGGTTGAGACTCAGTTACAGTTAGTGCGAAGGTAGAGATTTGGGAAGAAAGCAAAGTAAAAATCAATTAATTACAGTTACATAATTACTAGACCAGGACTATGCTTACCCTAGAGTTTGCTATTTCTGGTTGTGTGATTTGGATCAAGTCACTCCCCTTCTCTGAATTTGTTTCCTCATCTTCAAATAATCTCTAAACTTCGCCCCAGCTCTAAAATACTTAAGCCTTGCCTTAACCGGTTTGGCTCAGTGGATAGAGCGTCGGCCTGCGGACTGAAGGGTCCCAGGTTTGATTCTGGTCAAGGGCATGTACCTTGGTTGAGGTCACATCCCCAGTAGGGGGTGTGCCGGAGGCAGCTGATTGATGTTTCTCTCTCATTGATGTTTCTAACTCTCTATCCCTCTCCTTTCCTCTCCGTAAAAAATCAATAAAATATATATATTAAAAAAAATACAAAATAAAATACTTTAGCCTGATAACTAGTTTTAAAATAACTTTCATATTAGCATGATCTCAAATTCCTTCTGAAAACATCCACAGTATTTTATGGATTTGTCCATTTGTTTTGTTTTTGTTTATTTATTTATTTATTTATTTATTTATTTATTTATTTATTTTATTGTTTTTGTGAAGAAAAACATGAAATTCTTAATGGTAAATTTAAAATAAAACAAGTATGAAAATAAAATTCAAATTGCGAATTGAATAAGGAGAATGAGAATAACACAAGACACTGAACAAACACTTATTGCAAAGGACATTGCTACTATCACACAACTGTTGAAAGCCATATTAAAAGAAAGAAAATAAAGGGAGGGAGGCGGGAGGGAAGGAGAAAGGAAGGGAGGGAGGGAGGGAGGAGAGAGAGAGAGAGAGAGAGAGAGAGAGAGAGAGAGAGAGAGAGAGAGGAGGGAGAGAAAGAAAAAAGGAAGGAAGGAAAGAAGGAAGGAAGGGAGGGAGGGAGGAAGGAAGGGAGGAGGGAAGGAAGGAAGGAAGGAAGGAAGGGAGGAAGGAAGGAAGGAAGGAAAAGTATGGGGAAAAAGAGGTGGGGCACTTTATTGCAAAATCCCAATGGGCACCATTTATACAGACAACAATAATGACAGTGTCTCTCCCATTTTGCACTGAGGAGGCCTAGGACCATACTCCTGGCTACTGTTATATCTTGCCAGGCTCAGAAAATACCTTTCTAACTGTTTTCTCCACTATTCTACTTAATTTTCTCACTCCCTAATCTATTCTCCATGAAGAAGTTAGAAGTACGTTTCCTAAAATGAAAGACTGATCTTGTTTTTCTGCGTAAAACCCTCCGTAGACTTTCTATTGAACTTGGAATAAAATCCCAAGGCCTCACTATGTTGACCAAGGCCTTGCATGACCCAGACCCTGCCTGTTCTTTTCAGTATCTTCTTGTGCCCAGTTCCAGCCACACTGTCTTTAAAGTTCCTCAAACACAACCAGGCTACGCTTTGGTCAGGATCTTCACACCCACTACCCCTGGGCCTGCAGTGTTCCTGCTTGTCTTCCCATTCCGCAACTGCATCATTCCTTAGGTCTCTGCTTGAATACTACTCACAAACCTTTCCCTTAACTTTTCCTTCCAGTCAGGCATCCCATATGGCAAACTAAGTCAGTTATCCTACTATACCTGTTGATCATGTTTCATAATACTTTTCTCAATTGATTAATATATATTTGTGTCATTACTTGATTAATTCCTATCTCTTCCATTAACAAATAAACTTCACATCTATTTTGGCCTGCTATATTTCCCATTAACTTGGAACATTGCCTGACACAAAGCAAGCACTCAAATTAGTTGTTGAATGAATGAATAAGACCTATTCTCAAGTTACAAAGAAAGGAAATATTAAAATATCCAGGTTGTTTAATTGGCACCAGATTCTTTGATCATGAAAAATCTGTAGAAGAGAACGGGGAATGACTGGTGTGATATAACACCTTTGGGTAATAACAGGGCTGGAGAGATTCCCTGGAAGGAATTGGCTTGTTAAATTAGCAGTGTACCAGAGTGCTTTCTCTGATCAGGTGCCTGCAAAGCAGTAAACACTATGCCATGAAAGTGCTTCCGGGCTAGAGAAGAAAGATGGTCCCCTAACTCAACAAACAAAGCCCAAAAACAAAAGATAAGAGAGGGAAAGGTCCAAGGAAACAATGCTGAACTAAGGAAGTATAAGTAAATTTAAGCAAGAATTTTTAGAAGACATACTAGGTGAAGAATGAGGAAATGGACAATGGAACTAGCACACCATGAACTAAATCACTGAGTGGTCCATAAGAGTTCCAGTCTTTAAAGGAAGGAAATTCTTTGGAGAAATTCCTTGAAAAGACATCAAAGTATA
The DNA here is from genome assembly GCF_014108235.1 of Myotis myotis. Classification (NCBI taxonomy): domain Eukaryota; kingdom Metazoa; phylum Chordata; class Mammalia; order Chiroptera; family Vespertilionidae; genus Myotis; species Myotis myotis. The sequence goes on from NW_023416335.1 coordinate 18,683,963, forward strand.
GTGAAAAAGCACTAGGTTCAGAGTTAGGATAGCTGCTTTTTTTCTTCGATCCGCCCCTGATCAGACATGTGACTTTGATAGATCTTGGTGTCTCATATTCATAGATACGATGAAAGCATGAAAATGAGTTTAAGATTTAGATTGCATTTCTGGCACTGTCAGCTCATAAAATCAAGTACGTTAAATCCCATTTAAGACAAAATTTATGGCATTTGGGGAAGATATGAAGATCTCAGCCAGCAAACCTCAGGGTGAAACACTCCCCAGATCTACCTCCTCTCCTTGATGACGCTCTCTGTTTATTGACATATCACATCACTGCTCTGACAAATGGAGTGTGGCAGCCTGATAGAAAGTTTGTGGGACTAATAAAAAAAATCTGCGTTCAAATTTCCAGCTTTCTAGAGGGCTGTATTATTTTTATTATTGCTGCTAAGGATTTCTATGGAGTTGGACTTACCACCTGGCTGAGATGCCTTTTACTGCCCATCGCAGGGATTCTAGCATGCAGCCTGAGTTGGTTACTCATATTTTATATTTTACTAAGGTGATTTGCTGCACCAAAATTAATACTGCTATTTTCAAATGAATGGAGGAAGTACCAGAGGGGCGGGATGACTGCACATTCATAGCTACTCTGCTGGTTAGATCACACGTCCTGAATCTCTACCCTCCTCTCTATCCACACTCCCTAGTTCAAAACCCTCAGATCTCTTACTCAGATTATTTTAACTGCATGCCAGTTGTTTTTTCTGCCTCCAGCCTCTTTCCCCCCAAAACTAGCATGCCCTTTGCTAACAGAGTGAAGTTTCCAAAATAATCACATTTTATCACTCTCCTGCTTCAAAATCCTGAAGGATGAGGCTCAAATTGTTTTACATGACATGGACATGCCTTCACAACCAGGGCCAGTCTCCTTTCCAGTCACTTCACAGCAAACCAGGTGATTATTTTCTCCCACATGTGCCATTTCCTGTCTCTTGACCTTTGCTCATGATTGTTCTTCGTCCTGACAGGTGCTTCTGTCACTCTGTCTAGTAAACACTGATTTATCTTTCAAACTGCAACTCAGTTCTATCTTCCTGTCTGTGGCTTTCTCATATTATGCTTCCTATTGCCCCACACCAACATTAATTACTTTCTTACAGTGTTCTTGAAATACTTCATGTATGCATCTCTGGTCTTTTTGAGCATATTGCAAAATTTACTGTAATAGAAGGTATTTCTAGAAGGCACATGTGCTTGAGCCTCTGGTGTCTTTATAAGGTGTGACATATCACTGGCATGCAACAAATGGTGATTGGATTTTTCGGAACCCAACTGAATTAAACTACATAATAACAGATAGTCATGACTATTGAGTATAAGGTTGGAGACCTTTTTAAGTCTGCAGTATGATGGCAATGTGCCTTTTTGAGTCACGGGGGAATGCAGCACACTCGCCCTCTTCTCCAGGGCAAACATTCTGTCCTCCGCAGCCAACTTGGCTATCAACAGAGGCACATGCTTGCTCTTCAAAATGAAAATGATCTGGATCGACCAGGAGAAAGTGGATGGGTAACAAGAAAAGAAAAGCATCCATGACTAGAGCAAAATATTTTCTATCAATCTTTCATTTCTAACTATAAGGACATTGGTAGAAATCCATGGCTTAGAAAACCCTAGAGGCAAAAAATTCTTGTAAAGAAATTTTGATAATATTGCAGAAATTTAAAAATTAAGAAAAACAAGAGACATACAAATGTACAAGTAGACATATACCTGTAGGAGAACCAGTGTCAAATTACCAACTAATTTTTCTTAAGAAGGACTATCCTTCATTCTGAGATTAAATCCTTTCTGATTTCTTCCTATTATCATTTCCTGATTTATAAAAAATTATGGTCACAAGAGATGTGTGTTTGTTCTTTGGTTGTTGCATCTTTGTTCTTTGTTTCTTATTTTTATTTTGTTTTTGTTACTTTTTTATTTTTGTTGAGTTTTGTGTGTGTGTTTTAATTCTCACCCAAGGATATTTTTTCCATTGATTGTTTTTTTAGAGAGAATGGAAGGGAGAGGGTGAGACAGTGTTTTGTTACTTTTTAAAATATTCTTATATGGACAAATTAGAATTTTGTAATACTCTCATGGAACTTAAAATAATTTTAAAAATTTGATCCACAAAAGCTAAAGCCTGGGAGCAAGAGCATTCTCAAGAACAGGATGGGCAACCCTTGATAGCAACTCAAAGAACAATGCACTAACAGGCAAGAGGCTGGAGTTTAAGACTAAATTCTGTCACTAATTGAAGATGTTATTTTTTTGCAAATTGCTTCCTAGATCTACGGGGAACCCATCTTTCTCCATTTATAAATGAGGATGCTGAAGCATTTCATATTTTTCAAGATCTGATAGAAGGTTGCTGGTGGTACAGTTACCTCTAGAGCCATAGAAGGAAAAGGCAGAGGTACATGAGCAGAGCATGTCCCCACTGCTTCTCCTCTCATAGTCTCACTTCCACCCCAGCATTGCTCTCTCAGATCTCTTGCTTATTGAGCTCTACTAAGACTTCTTTGGAAGGAAAAAAACAAACCTGTTTACCTGACTTCTCTACATAGATGTCTAATAGATAATCAAGTTCAGACCCAAACTCGTTTTCACCCCATATCTGCTCTATCCACAGCCTTCTGCATCCCATCTATCTACTCAGACAAAAATCCCTACAAGTCATCCTGACCCCTTTCTTTTTCTCACAATGCACATTGGATTTTCAAGACATCATGTGGTCTCTATCTTACAGCCATCCATCATCATACTAGTCACATCATCTCTTTGGAGGCTGCCACCATAGTCTCTCACCTAGATTACAGAAAGGGCCTCCTTCCCTGATTTTACTTTTGAGCTCTATGGTCCATTATTCTCACAGCAGCCAGACAAATACTGGTAAAATATACTTTTAAGTCATAATATACTTTTAAGAACTTTTTATTATTCTTTGTTTAAAACTCTCTAATAGTTCCTATACCTATATAATAAAAGCCTAATATGCTAAGTGTCCGGTCATCCGGTGATCCGTTCAACCAATCAAAGAGTAATGATATGATAAGGTCATTCAATCGCTCATTATGATGTGCACTGACCACCAGGGGGCAGACAGTTGGACCAGTTGACCAGTCACTATGACGTGCACTGACCACCAGGGAGAAGATGCTCTGACCGATAAGTTAGCTTGCTCATGGGTCCGGCTGATTGGGACTGAGACAGGCCGGACATGCCCTGGAGCTCTCCTGTGGTCCCTCCCTAGCTGGCCAACCTCCCACATCCCACATCCCGCCCTGGCCCCAAACGTGCACAGGTGGGGTCCCTCAGCCTGGCTTCACCCTCTCACAATCCAGGACCCCTCAGCGGATGTCACAAAGCTGGTTTTGGCCCGATCCCTCAGGCCAGGCAGAGGGACCCCCACTGGTACACGAATTTGTGCACTGGGCCTCTAGTCTTAGAATAAAAGATAAAAATCAATACCATTAGATAAAAATTCCAAGTGTCCTGTGCTGTTGGTGGGAAGAGGGCCTTGCCACTGTGGCTTCTCCTCCCTCTTCTCTCATTGCTCACTCAGCTCCTGCCACTCTGTCCTCAGTTCTTCTTTCTGATAAGGTGGAATTTCTCCTGCCTCAGAGCCTTTTCACTACCTGGACTACTCTTCTCCAATATACCAAATGATGAAAACATCACATATTTTGTAGAATCCTAGAACCATTATGTACTACATACAGATTTTATACTCTTATGATTTGAGGTATTTCTATGATATCACACTAACCCATTATATATTCTATATATTTTTATTAAATCTTTATTGTTTAAAGTATTACATATGTCCTTTTCCCCCCACTGATCCCTTCTATCCTGCAACTGCCCCAACCCCAGACTTTTACCACCATATTGTCTGTGTCCATGGGTTATGCATATATGCATACAGTTCTTTGGCTGATCTCTTCCCACCCACCTACCCACCCACCCTCACCTTAAAAAACAACAACACTATTTAAAGTATTTTGCTAACATTTTATTTCCTAACATTGTACTTTTTAAATGAGACCTACCTTGACCATTTTAATTAAAAATTCAACCTATGGCCTGCTCCAATATGTCTTATACCTCTTATCCTACACTACTTTTTTCTTTATCCAGCATTCATTTTTTTCATATTTTATTTATCATCTCTTACTTAGTACCCACATATCTTTGATAGAATATAAGCTTCATAATGAAAGGTTTCTCTGCCTACTTTTCCCCACTAATATATCTTAAGCATCTCAAAGTGTGCCATTCCTCCAAGCTAAATGTTCAATTGATATTTGTTAAATATTGAAAATGTGAAGAAAGAATTTGATTGCTTAAAAAAAATGATCACTGGTCCACCTTATGATCATCAAGATCTCTCCTACTTTTAAAATACTGTTATTCTGTGAACCAATATGCAAAATTGATTCTGTGGCCTCCTAGGCCTACTATGTGGCTTTGAGGTCTAGCTACTTCCAGAAACATCAGTGACAAAGCATTTTCTTTATTTTTTTGCTAGGCTAAAGTCACATATTTCTTAAACTGTCTTACATGCCACTGGCAGTTGATCTACCCTTGCTGCTCCCCACGCCTGAACCAGCATCACCCAGAGAGTGATTATGAAATTCTCCTGGGGTTGCATTTTGCTTCTGGCTGCTACATGGCTCAGCCATTGGGAGATCTTACTTAGAATTTTGCATTGCTGCCATATTCAGATTTGCCAGCCAACCAGTGGCCAGAAGAGAGATGATTTAGCAGAATGGAGTCTTCATCTAGAAGATCGTCCCCAGCATGGGTTCTCTGAAATGAATGCAGCTGGGGCTTGTACAACTCTTATGACTTCAAACACATTTAGCTTGACAGGGGCTTGAAAGATGGGAACCTCTCCTACTGGGTTGATCCAGGAGGAGCCTTTCTTCAAGGAAAATACCTCTGTGCTCACTTTGTACAGAATATATCTCCATTTCTTTTGTACATCATTAAGTACATACCTAGGAAACATATCTGAAAGGTCTCAGCTAAGATAAGCAGCCAAGGATGCTAAGAAAGAAGACGTTTAGATTTGTGGTCCCTGTTTCCTCTTCTTTCACTGATGTGTTCTGCACTTATTCCAACAGTTAACTATCATATAGATCATATATATTTCTTTCTTTTTGTTTTATTTTTAATAAATAAAATTCTAGCCTAGCCAGCCAGTGTGCTCAGTGTTTGAGCATTGACCCATGAACCGGGAGGTCATGGTTTAATTCCGGGTCAGGGCACACGCCTGGATTGCAAACTTGATCCCCAGCAGGGGGCAAGCCAGATGCAGCCAATCCATGATGTTCTCTCATCATTGATGTTTCTATCTCTCTCTCTGAAATCACTAAAAACATTAAAAATAAATAAAATTATAAAGATAAATTTCACAAGTTCTCTTGTATGGAAAAATAGGTTATATGATGGTGGGTAAGACAATATAAATTTTTTGTGTGTGAAAAGGAATTGTCTCTGGGTTTGTTTGTGTTTGGGTTTTTGTTTTGGTTTTTGCCAGTGTCTGTCTTTTTCTCTTTTCTTCTTTTTTTTAAAAATAAATCTTTATTGATTTCAGAGAGGAAGGGAGAGGGATAGAGAGAGAGAAACATCAATGATGAGAGAGATTCATTGATTGGCTGCCTCCTGCACATCCCAACTGGGGATCAAGCCCACAACCTAGGCATGTGCCCTTGACCAGAATCGAAACTGGGACCTTTCAGTCCCCATGCTGATGCTCCATCCACTGAGCCAAACCAGCCAGGGCCTCTTTTCTTCTTTTATTTATTTTTTAAACAACTTTGATGTTTGTTACATTCTCCTTTTGTCATGATTTTCATCACACTATGGAGGAAAATTTGACGTTGAGATATCTTAGGTTGTTCCTTTAACGTACTGATTATGGTAAGTTACTCAAATCAGTCTTACTTTTATTGTCTTCAAATTGTACATAGTAAGAGTACTGACTAACCAAGTTTGAATAAAGATGAAAGAAGATAACATAATGTGCAGCATCACAGATACCCAAATATGTACATATGTATGTATATATGTATGTACATATGCATAAAATCATTTGACCAGATGATTGATACCTGGGAATATGTTTTACAAAAAAAAAAAACAAAAAAAAAACCAACAAAAACAAAACACAGAACAGAAAAACACACAACTTTCTAGGGTTTTTTGTTTTGTTGCTGTTATTGTTCTCAAAACCCTTCCCCACTGGTATAGAGCTCCTAGACTTCAGGGACTTATCTGATCAATGCTGTCTCCCTCATGCCCAGGAGAGTGTTGAACAGCTCAGTGTAGGGACCTGAAAAATTTAAAGAATGCATAAATGGTCTTTTAGGAATTTTTTTCTCTTTAAATTGTTTTATGAACTTGGTTAGGGACACAAGTTTTTTTTTTCAAAAATCTTAAGAGACTTTGAGAAACAAATGACAATTAATTTATAACCCTTCCAGGATTTTGGCTTTCCATCATTTCATTTTTGTTTTTTTAATCTCTCAATGGATTTTGAGATGTAATTACTATGCTACATTGCTAAAGGAGAAAGGAGACAGGTTTATAACTCTGTAGAATTGTTTCCTAACATACTTAGTGGCCTCTAAGACAGTTTTATTTTACTTTAAGGGTTCAGGATAGGAATGATAGAGAGGCAAAGGTCAAAGTCAGGCAGAAAAGTGTGAAATTACATCAGTGGGAGAACACCTGACTACATGGGTGGAATCGAAAGCTCTCATGCTTTTCCTTTCTAACCTTGGGGAGGTGGGTGGCTTCCATCAAGCACTGGAAAATGCTCTGTCCTCCCGGCAGTGACAGAGACAATGTGGTTGACTCCTAGAAAAGATCAGTGGAATGGCAAAGACTTCAGATGAATTTGTTGTTAAAACCTCAAAAATCAGGAGTGTGAGCACACATCTATATATAGTTATGACCGAATGACCGGCTAGTAGCTATGATGTGCACTGACCACCAGAGGGCAGATGCTACCACCTGGAGTGTCAGTGAGCTCCCACAGCCAACCTCCCACCGCTGGCCAACATCTCACAGTCCCTCTCCCCGGCCAGCTGCCTCAATCGGCCCAAATCTGGACTGGGCAAGATGGCTCTGATCAGTCCCAATCACTGGCTAGGCTGAGGGACCCCACCAGTGCACAAATTTGTGCACCAGGCCTTTATATATAATACAAAAGCATACAATCTTAAAGAATGACTGGATAAACAGTGACTTTTAAGGGAAATTCAAACACCCTGGGAAATAATTGAAGCGTTTTGCTTACTTGAATTCAACTGAAGAGAAAAACGTTTTCAAATGGAGGTATTTGGGGGCACCATTTGCCTGACTATCAGCTCCAAGGGGCCAGTATGTGTGGAAACAGAAAACGTAGGTTACACCCTGAGATCTGTCTTATTGGTGTCACACTCCCCATTACTCTCTCTCTCAGTGCCCTCTGTGTCTGTACCTGGAAATGTGATTGGTACATCAAACTCTACGGAATTACTGGAGGTAAGTTGGATGATGCAATAGTCAGACTTCTAAGATGACTCCAAATGTTTCTGCTTCTTCGTAGTGAGTAGGGACTGGACCTAGTAATTTTCTTCTATAGAAATATAGTGGTGAAAACAACTTCTGAGATTAGGTTTTAAAAGACAAACTTCCATTCTCTCTCTCTCTCTCTCTCTCTCTCTTTTTCACTTGCTCTGAAGAAAGCTGCATATTCGTGAGTTGCTCTTTGAAGAGACCCACTTGAGAGTGAACTCGGGGCAACAGCCAGTGAAAACTGGGGCCTTCGTGCCACTGCAGCAGCCTTGTGAATGAGCATGAAGAAGGATCCTCTCCAGATGATCATGAGATGACTACAGCCCCAAATGTCACCCTGATCACACCAGTGGGAATCCCCAGAAGACCCACCTAAGTTGTGTTGAAATCCTGAGCCATAGAAACTGTAAGAAAATAAATGTTGTTGCTGTAAGCCACTGTGTTTTGGGGTAATTTACTACTTGTATGCACCTTACTTTAGGTGATTAATGAGCTCCTTCCCATTAGTGAGTAAATCTCTTAGTAGTTGAAGTAGGCACAACACAATGCTTATGTGAGAAAAATGCTTTTTCCAGCCATCCAGTTAGCAAAGCAAAGTGAGTATGGAAGCAGTATTTGACTATGGTTCCCTCCTCCACTGTGGCATCATGGGAAATATATATTTGATCTTTGTCTTGGGTTCCTGGCAAATAGTTCCTACTTCTAAATACTTTGGAATTGCCTGAATGAGAGTGATAGAAACATCTTTCATTATTCATAACAAGCACCTTTCAACCACACCAGGGTTTATGCTAATAAGGTGATTCTCATCAGGGGTTCATGATGGGGCTGGTCTTCAGAACAACCAAGCCTTGATTAAAACTTTTAGCCCTGCCTCCTGACCTCTGAGGAGGGGAGAAGTGCAGAAGTTAAGTTCAGTCACCAAAGGACAATAGTTTAATTATGCCTACCTAATAAAACCTCCATAAACCCCATAAATGACAGGGTTCAGAGCTTCTCCAGGTTGGTGAACACAATGGGGTATTGGTGCACCCAGAGAGAACATGGAAGTCCACCTCCCACACAAGGTTCCCATCTTTCCCTATGCTTCTTTTCTATTTGACTCTGCTCTTTGGGGGCTATAGTGAATGCTAATAAACAAGCCATAGTAATCCAAGCTCTTTCCTGAGTTCTGTGAGTCATTCCAGCAAATTGACCTGAGGGGGCAGTTATGAGAAACCTCAACTTTGTAGTTAGCTGAGCAGAATTGTGGGTAGCCAGGGTACTCGGTTTGTGATTGGTATCTACACTAGGGGCAGTCTTGTGAGATTGAGAGGTCAGGATAGTTACTATTAAAACTGAATTGAACTATAGGACACCCAGTTGATGCTGGAGAATTGGAAAATTGGTTGTTGGTGTTAGAAAAAATACCATGTATTTTTGGTGTCAGGGAGGATAAAAAAACCTCTAAGCTGCCTACTCTTCTGACCCTATTTCCTCATCTAAGAAATGATCATCAGGCTTCCTTTGCAAGGTTATTTTACAACTCAGAAAAAAAAGTGTCAACACTAAACAAAGCTTGACTTTAATAGATGATCAATCAATTATAGTGATAATAATTTTTGTTTTATCATTTTTACAAGTCTCATTTTCAAGTGTGTTTTCTAATTTACTTACTGAAGAACTTTGTGTTATTACCAATAAAATAATTATATCATGAGAAAATAATCTAAAATCCCTTTACATTATGTGCCTTTATTCAGGTAAATGGTTAATAAAAAATAATTGTCAGGAAATGAATCATAAATAAGCTACCAAAAGCTGATAGTATCCTATCTAATAATAGACGAACATAGTAATTGACCATATCTTCACTATACCTCCCATTAGCTAATCAGCACGATATGCAAATTAACCCAACCAAGATGGCGGTCGGCAGCCATGCAGCTGAAGCGAGTAGGAGGTTTGCTTGCTCCAGTGATGGAGGAAGCCAAGGTTCCCCGCCTGCCGCCCGAGTCTGAGCTCCGAAAGCAACAAAGTTCAATTATAGAAGCTAAACAAACCCCAGATACCTGCTTTCAGCAGGCCGTGGCCACAGAGTTGGAGCGAGCAGGAGCTGGCTCTTAGCTCCAGTGATGGCAACAAACTTTCAATTATAGAAGCTAAACAAACCCCAGATACCTGCGTTCAGCAGGTCGTGGCCTCAGAGCTGGAGCGAGCAGGAGCCAGCTCTCAGCTCCAGTGACAGCAACAAAGTTTCAATGATAGAAGGTAAATAAATCCCAGAATTAAAAAAAGAAAAGAAAAAAAGGAGAGGCTGGGAGCTTCAGTTGCCGGCCAGCCTGAAAACGGCCCTCAGCCCCTCACCCAGACTGGCCAGCCACCCCAGTGGGGGCCACCATCCTGAAGGTGGTGTGACCAGCTGCAAACAGCCATCATCCCCTCACCCAGGCTGGCCAGTCACCTAAGCGGGACTCCCACCCTGACCCAGGACACCCTTCAGGGCAAACCAGCCAGCCCCACCCATACACCAGGCCTCTATCCTATATAGTAAAAGGGTAATATGCAAATTGACCCTAACAGCAGAAAGACTGGGAATGACTGGTCACTATGACACACACTGACCACCAGGAGGCAGATGCTCAATGCAGGATCTGCCCTCTGGTGGTCAGTGCGCTCCCACATGGGGGAGCTCTGCTCAGCCACAAGCCAGGCTGATGGCTTCCAGTACAGCAGTGGTGGTGGGAGCCTCTCCTGCCTCCTCAGCAGCGCTAAGGATGTCCAACTGCAGCTTAGGTCTGCTTCCCGATGGCAAGTGGACATCCCCCGAGGGCTGCCGGGCTGCCAGAGGGATGTCTGATTGCCAGCTTAGGCCCAATCCCCCGGGGAGCAGGCCTAAGCCAGCAGGTGGTCATCCCCTAAGGGGTCCCAGACTGCAATAGGGCACAGGCTGGGCTGAGGGACCTCCCTCCCCCCCCAGTGCACAATTTTTTGTGCACTGTGCCTCTAGTTTTGTAAATAAGGAAATGAGTCTAGCAAGTGGTAGAAACTATTGATATTTCTATAAAATTTCCACTGTACCTCTGGAAGGTGACTACATTAATTGCTGAAAATTTGTGAAAAATAGTGACTATTGAAGGCTTACCAGACTTCCCTGTATAAAGAGGCATGCTACCATCTGCCTCATTTAAAATTATCTTTTTATTTCTTTGTTTAATATGTCTATCTTATTACTATCAGTATATAAGTTTTACAAGAGCAGAATCCTGTCTTTTATTTTACCACTCTATTTCTAGCACTTAGAAAAAAGTTCAATAAATGTGGAATGAATGAATAAATAAATGGCAATGCATACAACTTTTGAAGATGAAAACTTACAGGTTTACGAGTTGATGTAAAAGTACCACAGTAGATAGATGCATTTGACATAAAATGGTCATTAGCTTCACTGCAATTTGGTCATCAAATATATATTTTCTTCAAAATTAAAATGAAATGTCCCAAGCTTTTGGTCTTAGGTGGGGAGATGCAAATATATTCTTTAGGATGTGGTAGTCTAGGCTATAACTCCCTTTTCTTGGCTTCTTTGAAATAGGTAGCTTTATAACACAAATTGAACACCTGATCTCAACTCATGCCCCCACCAAGAAGTGGAAGAAAAATAGTGTAATTGCTCAAACTGCTACACTTAAGGGGAACTGTCAGTCTCTCCACAAGTTTCACCCCATTCCTCAGTTATTTTGAAGAATGTTACACATGCTGATAAGGCTCTGGATGTCAGGGCCAGATATGAAGCAGAAGGTATCTTCCATATTCATGGAATAAGCTATGAAACAGCTCCACGCTCCCTCCCACCAGATTCAAGGTTATTATAATGTAGTCTTCCTGCTTGGGAACCAGTAATTTAGGAGAGCAGAACTCCTCATGCATGGGTGTTGGGAGGGATTACAGAAGGAGGGTATTGAGACCCTTATGCTATTTACTACCAGTGCCTTACTACCCCATGGTCCTCTCTTTTTGATATCTAGATGGGTACAATAAAACCGTACACAGAAGGGCCCACATTATCTGCTTCACTTCAAACCCACAATCTTGCCTTTAAAATCTTGAGTCATGTCTCCATTGGTAAAGATGAAATGACTGAATTTCTGCAGATTTGGGATTTTGAGTGAAGAGATGACTTATTTTTTTTATTATTTATTTATTTTTTTTTTCTTTTTTTTTTTTTATTGCTTAAAGTATTACAAAGGGTATTACATATGTGTCCATTTTATCCCCCCGCCCTAGACAGTCCCCTAGCCTCCCCTATCCCCCAATGTCTTATGTCCACTGGTTATGCTTATATGCATGCATACAAGTCCTTTAGTTGATCTCTTACCCCCCTACCTTCTGCCCCGCAACCCTCCCCGGCCTTCCTGCTGCAGTTTGACAATCTGTTTGAGGCAGCTCTGCCTCTGTATCTATTATTGTTCGAAAGTTTATAATGGTCTTGAAGAGATGACTTATATCTTTGTCCACAGATAGCCCCTTGAGTTGTAGTAGTCCCCATAGAGTTCCTTATGCCCAGAGTAGTATAGGATCAATAGATTAGAGGTGGCTGTGTGGGAAGTGGTGTCTAGGCAAACAGACGTGATAGTTCCTAGAGTTCCTTAATCCCAGTAAAATATAGGAAGAACTAAAATTTTCCATGAGGTCAAGACTTGAAAAGAAATGAGGAAGAAGTGGGCTCAGAACGTATTGTGTTGGGCATAAAGAAATCCCCAGGATTGATTTCTATGGATTGATGTTGAGAAACCAAATATGAAGAGTGCCATCTCAGTGAAAACACCATGAATGAATAATAATACAGAACCGGATGATGCACCTCCCACAGCAAGCCTTTTCTACAATCTCTATGGTACCACCTCTTATCCACTAAATCCTAGTTTAGATGCAGCCTCAGAGATCAATGGAGACAGGGTATTGAACTGAGTGGAGCTTTTAAATAATTGAAATTTAGTTTCCATCATTTGGCAGCCAGAAGCTCAGTGAATGAAAATTAAATTGTTACAGAAGAATAAAGTTGCATTCCTTTACTTGGCAAATGAGATTTTATACCCATTGTAGAGGTATGTTATTCTACAGAAAATGATGTCCTTTATAAACTCCATCTACCAGGTTTTAAACCTGAGGCAGCAATAAGATAGATATTGAGGAAAAAATCATTCATGAGCTTTGGCATTTGTTGAACCTGGATTTGAATTATGGTTCCGTAACTTACTGCCTGTGTGAGTTTAGAAAAAAAAGTTTTTTAATTTTACCAAATATTCCTAGGCCTATTTTTTAATCCATAAATGTGGGGAAAATATACATATAATGGAATTTTTTGGAGGACAGATAAGGCAAATGGAAATAGTCCTATACAAGATGTATGATCAAGTCTACTGTCCAGTTGCTAGCACTGATGAAGATAGGCTCAGTTTAGGAATGGGTAGACACTGGAAATAATTGGGTTTTGACATTGCATGGTCAGCATTTCTGGATGTGGCTCCTAGCTTCTTGCCATGTCCAGAGTCAGGAGAATCAGGATCTCCTGTGAGAATGACCAGGATGGCTGGTCATCAAAGTTGTGTGGTGTTCACCCTAACCGGTTTGGCTTAGTGGATACAGCATTGGCCTGCAGACCGAAGGGTCCTGGGTTTGATTCCGGTCAAAGGCACATACCTTGGTTGCAGGCTCCTCTCTAGCCCTGGCCCTGGTCAGGGCACATGCAGGAAGCAACCAACCAATGTGTTTCTCTCCCATCCATATTTCTCTCTGTCTTTCCCTCTCTCTTCCACTCTCTCTCTAAAAAAAAAAAAAAAAAAAAAAAAAAAATCAATGAAAAAATATCCTCTGGTGAGGATGAAGAAGAAGAAGAAGAAGAAGAAGAAGAAGAAGAAGAAGAAGAAGAAGAAGAAGAAGAAGAAGAAGAAGAAGAAGAAATAAAGCTGTGTGGTGCTCTAGCAATATTCTCATTCCCTCAGGGCCTACTAGTTCAGCATTCAAGGGTGTGACTTTCTAATCAACTGTATATCCCCCTCGATTCTTATACTAAATCCCAATAAATTAAATATTCTGTTATCTTAATTTCTCTGCCTTGGAAAAAGTGACTAATTGACTAAATGAGCAACTTATTTACATCAATAAGTATAAAATAATTTTCTTGTTTCAACATTTTCCAATTACCATGTGGCAGGCATTGCATTAGCCAGAAAGGATAAAATCATGAATAAAATAAAGTCCTTATTCTCAAAGAGCTCAAAATATAACATGAAACACAGACAGAAATTAGAAGAACATATGATATGTTCAATAAGGAGAAGTGTATTCAGGATACTATGGGATTGGCATAAACGTTAGAGGGCAGAAGAGAAATAAAACTGCTAATTATTGACCAGACATGATTTCCATACAACCTTTAACAAGAGGAGTTACTGAATCCATTTCAGAGATGGGAAAACTAGAAATCAAAGAGTTAGGTGACATGTCTAAATTCAGTGATCTAGTCAAGAGTGAAGCTGAAAAAAGTAGCCAGCTACGCCAGTCTAAATCCAGAGCCCACACTCTGTCCTCTGCTCCAAGGCCCCTTAGTATCTACTGAATAGAACGAGGACAAGAAACAACCCTGCTGCCCAACTCCAAGACGCCTTCATCATTTCCTCTACAGTGACTTCTACATCTGCCACCAGACAATTCCTAAAAAGTCCATCATCATCCATGGAGAGCTTTTTAAAGTTGTTTATTTCACCCATTATGAGTATTGCTATTGTTTTTAGTTATGCCTTCCTTGCCAACTATAAAAACTTGGATGAATGTACTATACATTTTTATTCCTTCTTTAGATCTGGTTGAGAGAAAAGGGTTTTCTCTAATTAGTTTATATATTAGAGTTTATGTTTCATTCTGAAATTGTCTAGAGACTCATTGGTGTGATAGGTACAATATAAATTTTAGTTGTTATCATGATAAAGACCTCAACAAACGCTTAAGCATTGTAAAGTTATAATTTGGGGAGTTTCTGGAAGAACCTGAAATAACTCATGTCATGAAATATCCCCTTATTAGTGGCTGCTGGGCTGGTTTCAGTAATATATGGTGCTTTGTTCATTTTCACCCTGGCTCTCCTTCCACACAACTCTATGTTGACAGGCCAAAGCAATTAAAGTCACTGTTTTGGAACTCAGTTCATCTACTCCATGCCTCCTCATCCTCTCCATCCAATCTGTCAATAACACGCACAATGCTCTGGCCTTGAGTTGGCCTCAGCAGAGTCTAAGAAAGAGAAAGAATTTTTAGGAAACAGGAAACCTTGCCATGGAGTATGAAGGACTTTGCTCTAGGACTCAAGGGCCCTAGAGGCTGCCTGTGCTTGCTGGTACTTGAAGATGTGTGTAGCAGCAACTTAATCACAAGCGCAAGTGTGCATACTCTCTTAAGGACCAAGATCAACAGAGAAGAAGAAAGCTAGCCATTGGTAAAAGGAGGCAGCAATAGGCATGCTGAAAAAGACTACTTCCAGTTCTCAATAAATGCTGCAAGCCTGGGCAAAGGCAAATAGAAAGAGGAACATTCAAGGCTACATCATGGTTTTTTCTGATATTTATGGAGTAATATGTTGCACACACAAACAGAAATAGACTTCTACAAGATACCTGCCATGCTGATTGGGTATTGCAGAGAACCGCCTTATTTGAATCCTGACTTTAATAAGTAAGTTTAATTCATTAAGTTAACTAGCTATACATTTAATGCCTATTGGGAGTGATCTTGTTTTAAAATCATTCTCAAGTTACATTAAATATACAAAGTTTAAATGTGCACCTTGGTTAATTTTTATAGATGTATACACCTGCATAACCACCACCCTCACAAAATATATGTTCCCATTACCCCAATGGTTCTCCAGTTCTTCCTCCTGGATGGATTCTTTACTACAGGATTTTACTAGTATAAAGTTGATAACATGTTTTGAGAAGCGAATAATCTCACATTCTGAAATGGTAATATAAGAGGTAATAATATAAAGTGAATGAACTCTGTTTGGGTTTTTTTTTTTATTGTTGATTTTGTTTTGTCACTTTCCAGATCCTTCTCACCAGGAAGTCAAGAACCTCTCAGTCAGGGTTGCAATGGGAATGGGTCTGATGCAGTGTAAATCTTTATCTATAGGCATTTCCTTTTGCCTCAGTTTCTTATTGCCTATCCCAGCAAGTCAACCTCTTGTATCAAGGTCCCTGCCAATGAGATTTATATATTTTTTCAAGACAAACTCCTTAAGGTCCAACATTTTTACCCTTGGTTTAAATGGAAGAAGTTACTTTCATCTAATATAACCTCCAAAATACTGGTAGTGACCATGGAATGCTGTCGCTCTCTAATTCATAACTATGATACTTGGTGCCTTTCTCTGCATTCCCTGTGGTAGTTGCATTCTTTCTGTAGGGTCAACATTCTCAGTGCCTCCTAAGGTGCTGAGTGGCATTTGAAACCTCTTTTTATTTTTTTTCAGGTGGCATCACTCCCTGCTTGGATTCTCCATTTACAGAGTGCTGTAAAACACCCTGTGTGATACCACTAAACACTCTTCCCACAGCAACAGCTTCCATGGTGACATGGTGGTGATGTGTTGTCAAATACTTTGTGCACTATATTATTACTATAATGTATTAAGCTAGAGTTTTGTATTTTATTAGGTATTTCACCGTGTATTAAACTCATAGAATTATACTGTGAAGCTAGGTATTATTTTTAGCTTCATCTAATACATGAGCAGTAGGAGATTTTAAAAAGTTAAACAATTCTGCCAACACAAGGCAGAGCTGGTGCTTTAAGTATATAAATATACTATTTTTATCTCAAAATCAGGCGGGGTACAATCCAGCTGCATGAAATCAGGCAACTGTCTCTATTTCTGTTGGTTGTTGGTATTTTTAACATTATCTAGGGTTCAAATGCATGGGACAAATTGCTCAATGATAGCACTAAGGGACAGAGGTTTAAATAAAAGCAGCTGTAGATGCAAAAACTCCATCTCACACTGCTATCTCTGCTCTTCTATTGAAAGTGTCTTCTTGAATTACACGTTATCATACCAATCTCTTGCTTAACATTTCTACTGTCTTTTCTTCTTCTACATACACAATTAATGACTCCCAAGTCAGCTAAAGAGGCTTGATGACCTGAGACATTTCCAGATCATCTTTCCTTTAGCCCTCACACACACTCTCTCAAAGTCTATACTTTAGCAAATCTGGTCTTTTTTTTTTTTTTTTTTTACTTCCTCTTTCTTGTTTTCAGGCCTCTGGGAACATTCTATTCTCTATCTCAGCAATATCCAACCTTTTTCATCTAATGGTACACGTCAATTAATTTCTAAAATTCTGAGGCACACGAAATAATATATTGTATTTTTGTCAATCTGACACACAGAAAAAGGTATAATTTTGATTCAGTCACTCTGAAAAGCTATTGTTGTGTTGGTTGTTGTCTTTTTTTATTTGATACTGGAGGCCCAGTGCACAAAAATTTGTGCACTCGGGGGAAAGGGAGGTGTCCTGCAGCCCGGCCTGTGCCCTCTCACAGTCTGGGACCCCTCGGGGGATGACCATCTGCTGGCTTAGGCTCACTTCCCAGGGGATTGGGCCTAAGCTGGCAGTTAGACATCCCTCTGGCAGCCTGGGAGCCCTCGGGGGATGTCCACGTGCCAGCGGGAAGCAGGCCTCAGCTGTAGTCGGACATCCTTAGCGCTGTTGAGGAGGTGGGAGAGTCTCCCACCACCACCGCTGTACTGGCAGCTGTCAGCCTGGCTTGTGGCTGAGCAGAGCTCCCCCTGTGGGAGCGCACAGACCACTAGGGGGCAGCTCCTGCATTGAGCATCTGCCCCCTGGTGGTCAGTGTTTGTCATAGTGGCCAGTCATTTCCAGTCATTCAGCTGTTAGGGTCAATTTGCATATTACCCTTTTATTATATAGGATAGAGGCCTGGTGCATGGGTGGGGGCCAGCTGGTTTTCCCTGAAGGGTGTCCCGGATCAGGGTGAGGGTCCCGCTGGGGTGCCTGGCCAGCCTGGGTGAGGGGCTGAGGGTCATTTTCAGACTGGCCACACCCCCTTCAGGGTGGGGGTCCCTGCCGGAGTGCCTGGCCAGCCTGGATGAGGGGCTGAGGTCCGTTTTCAGTGGCCACACCCCCTTCAAGAAGGGGGTCCTGCTGGGGTGCCTGGCCAGCTTGGGTGAGTGGCTGATGGCTGTTTGCAGGCTGGCCACAGCCCCCAGCCACCCAAGTTCCCAGTGGAGGCTGGCTGGAAGCAGGTATCTGGGATTTATTTATCTTCTATAATTGAAACTTTGTTGCTTTGAGTGGAGACCACAGCTGGACAGGGCAGGCAGGAAGCTTGGCTTCCTCCATTTCCAGGGCAACCAAACCTTCTGCTTGCTCCAGCTCCGTGATGCCGGCCGCCATCTTGCTTGTGTTAAATACTTTGTGCACTATATTATTACTATAATGTATTAAGCTAGAGTTTTGTATTTTATTAGGTATACTCATATAGTCACTCTGATTGGCTGGTGGGCATGGCTTGGGCATAGCGGAGGTGCGGTCAATTTGCATGTTTCTCTTTTATTAGATTAGATTCTAGGGGAAAAGAGGTCTGTGTCCATGACTACATAGTCAAGTATTGCATGTTTTAAAAATTCTTGTGGTGTACCAGTGTCCTATAGCACACTGGTTCAAAATTGCTATTCTATCCGGTTGAAATCCCCTATTTTTTGATCTGTTGACTTTGATACCAAACTGAGGTTCAGTTGCCTGCCACTGAAAACCAATAATCAAAAAAAAAAGGAGCAGATGGAAGAGAACTAGGTTTATTCAAGAGCCAGGAGCTTAAGAAAATGGTGGACTAATGTCACAAAGACCATCTTAAAATCTCAGTGCAGATGGGGCTTTTGATGAGTGGGGAAAGGGAAGGCAGAACAAAAACAACAACACAAAACAGGGCTGGAGAGGTTGTGAGCTCATTGCAGGTTCTGTGTGTGAGTCAGCACAGTTTGCTCCCATAACCATCTCAGAGCCTGTCAAGAGATGGTCTGCTTTTTGTCTGTGGAAGGTGAGCAAATCTCCAGGAGTTGCAGTGCCTGAAGGCTGAAGTCAGCTTCCTTTGAGCTTAGTTCCTAGAATCCTTTATGCAAAGAGGTTATTTTTCCGTAGCTACTTGTGAAGTTATAAGGTATTATTTACAGAAACAATGTTAAAAGAATGGTGGGGTTGGTTATGACTTCATCAAAGCTAACAAATCACTTGGTTTGAAGTCCTGAGGGCTGAATGTGATAGTCCATGTGAAGTACTTTATTTCTTCAGAACTCACTAGGTAGCACTGTAAAAACTAAGCCAAAAGCAATCTGCTGCAGTGGAAAGAATGTGGGCATGGACTCTAGTATCCCACAACCTTGGTTCTCATGCTCACTCTTCCCCAGATGGATGTAGGTGAGTCATTTAATATCTTTACACTTTAGTTTGTTTTCATATGAAAAATGGGTAAGGTAATGACTACATGCAAGAATCTCTGCAATAATTGAAAAAGTATACATGAGTGAAACTAGCACTCATTCTTTTTGTGTCCTGTTAGCTACTCTGTCACCCCATTTGTGCCTCTCCCTGATCCTAGTAGTTCATTTTCTCCTGGTTGATTAACCAGTGGCTTCCCAAATGACCTGCCCCTTAGGCTATCTATCAAACTACCCCAAATATATGGTCTAAAAACACTCTAAAGTGTTATTTATCCCTTCAGGTATGCATTTTAATGGCAGTCCTTGAAAATCTACAAGCCTTAAACAACCAAAAGAAATCATTGTTTAATAGTGGAATTTGATTGTGACAGGGGAGAAGGAGCTGGAAGGGATTTTAAATTTCACTGAGTGCAACCTATTCATCTTACGGGTGAGAAAACTTCGGTATAGAAGGGAATAATAGGTGTCACCCAACAGCCCAAGGTCCATAACTCAGGCATCAACTCAGATCAACAGATTCATAACAGCATGTTCTGCCTAAAGGGCCACGTGCTCTGAGGAAGGCTCAGCAGCAGCTACCTTACTATCAACAACAAAGGTGTTCTGTCCTTCTCACCCAACACTCAACCCAACAGCAGCTGGGTCAGCTTCCTGTCCCCCAGAATTCATGGCAATACTTTTTTTCTGAGCATCTCATCCTAAAGAACAGTATACTAAATTGATACTTTGCACCCAGAAGTGGTGAGGAAAATGATAAATGCCTTCCTTGGAAAATACTCGCTAATCAACTACTATTAAACAATTATGTATTATTCAGGGATCCTTATATTACAAGAGTGGATGAATCTGCTTAATACTTACTTCACCCCACACAGAATTAGCAACCAAGCCTTAAAAACATAGGCTTTAACAAGTTGTCACGTCCTATGTCATTTTGCCCCCATCCCAAGCTAGCTAGTACAGAATTCATAGAAAAGCCTGTCATCACTTTAAGTATAGGCCTTATGTCTGAGTCAGAATCTCGGATTTTAGTTTCTAATGGAGAGAAAGTAAGCAATACCAGGAGCTCATCAAGCAAATGTATTTTCTTAGGCCAATTTAGAAAACCGTTGAATGTATATGGTTCAAGTGACCTACAAAACCTTATAACTTAATATAACCTGAGTTTTTTCCAACCCACATTGGTGGTCTCCAGCTCTGCCTCTCAGTTTGTCATCTCTCAGGCCTAGCTTATTGCTTTAGGTCAGTGATGGCGAACCTATGACATACGTGTCAGAGGTGACACGTGAACTCATTTTTTTGGTTGATTTTTCTTTGTTAAATGGCATTTAAATATATCAAATAAATATCAAAAATATAAATCTTTGTTTTACTATGGTTGCAAATATCAAAAAATTTCTATATGTGACATGGCACCAGAGTTAAGTTAGGGTTTTTCAAAATGCTGACACGCCGAGCTCAAAAAGTTCACCATCACTGCTTTAGGTGCTACAGGATATCTGTGAGATCCCTGTTTAAATAACTAAGCCATTCTGAGTAGCTCATTCTTTTGGGGGAACCACTTCCAAACAAAGGAAGATAGGAGAGGCAAAGAGATTACCTAAGAGAATAAATGATTTAAATTCTAAAACCAAGAATCCAGGGGAGAGGGCAGAGGGGAAGAATCATGGAAACAGTAAAAGGAAAGTGGGGAGATTATATTTCAGAGACATCAAGGAAAAAAATTAAAGATGATGAGAGGAAACTGTAATAAAATTGTCAAAAGAAGATCAGAGAGCAGGCAAACGAAGAGAGTTAACTAAGAATTTGCATAAAAAAAGAATTGAAAAAAATTACAAAGGAAGAGATCTAATGAAGACTATTGGAAAATAAATGAACACAGCAACAAGAAGGGTTCTGCAAGGAACAATACATCATGGTACTGTGAAAGGAAAACATCAGAGAGAAACCGCAGAGTGAGGAAAATAAAAGAGAGAAAATAATTTAAAGTTCAGCCCACAGAGGAACCGAGAAGATGGAGATAAAAAGGATAAAAGAGGCAGTAAGTGACAGATACTAATACAATACACAGAAGGCATGAGAGAACTATTCAAAGCATAAAAAAAGTGAAAGTAGGTGACAGGCATGGGCATGAAAGAAAATGCATGCTCCTCATAGGCAGAGCATTTTTCAAAAAAAAATCTGAGAAAGCATTCAATATTGCTTTAAATAGCATTGACAGGATGATAAAGGTATCTTCAGAATTGTAATTAAGAGTTTATTCATGCATAAAAGCAGCAACTGCAATATTAGAAAAGTAAAGTCAGGGACCTTTATATCTCCATGAATATCTGGAGAGGCAACTCTGACTGCACAATTTAGCTGTTATCTACCTCCCCAAAGGACGTATCCTGGGATTTTGCATTTAAGTATCAAAGGAAATGGATTTGAACTTTTTCTTCATACATATGACATGAATTCCAGGACATCTGGAAAAACAGGACGCAGTTCTAAGTATATGGCTGTCTACAGTACAATATGGTAATTTTCTTCCATTGTGCCCTTCCTCCAGCTCCAAGACTCAAGCAAAATAAAGTTAAAAAAAAATGTCTGCTTCACAATGTCCAGGTAATCCTAGTTTCAAGTACCTAAGTGTTGTCACCTACTTATCCAGGGTATCTCTTATTGTGGACATACCTACATCAGTGCCACCTCCACACACATATCAGAACATTGCTTACAAATAGAAGAGATTCTCTCTTACCTAAACCATGGGGCCATCTAGATGGCCTTCCATTATATTTTAAGAGTCTCCCAGGTTTGCAGCATCACAGAATGGTAGATTAGAAAGGGACTGAGGATATGAAATAGTCCACGCTCTATGTCACAGATGGGGAGGTCAAGGCCAACAGTGGTAACTATCTTAATCCAGAGGGGACACCACCATATCATAACCCCCTCCATAGGAGTATTATGAGGAACACAATTAAAGGATTTCATTATACTTAGATAGATTGTATAAAAATTGTATAAAAAATTATATATAAGATTGTATAAAAAATTAACATTTTCCATGTTAATTTCCAGGAATTAACATGGAAAATGAAGCAGAAGTGGTGTACTCATCTACAAAAAAAATTCAAACATATTTTATTGCATTAGTCCAGAAGCTCCCAAACTTTCTGGGTTCTCAGTGCCCTTAACGTCTCAGTAATTTTTCATGGCACTCTTGGGAAATCAAACAGAAAAACAAAAAGTTCAGTTTAACAGAATAGGTTTAAACATTTGAAAAGTATTTATGTCGCCCTGATCAGTTTGGCTCAGTAGATAGAGCGTCAGCCTGCGGACTGAGGGGTCCCGGGTTCAATTCCGGTCAAGGGCATGTACCTTGGTTGCAGGCACATCCCCAATAGGAGGTGTGCAGGAGGCAGCTGATCAATGTTTCTCTCTCATCGATGTTTCAAACTCTCTATCCCTCTCCCTTCCTCTCTGTAAAAAATCAATAAAATATATTTTTTTAAAAAAGTATTTATGTCTTAACAACTTATTACTTGCCAGAAAAAGTAATACATAAAATAAATGATTAAAAAGAATGCTTATTTCGTTCTTAACCTCACTACTGACTAATGGGCTGTGTGTACCTGTTGGGCATTGCACAACTTCTGAAGTTCAGGGTTAGACATATTGCCATCCTCATTTCCTGGTCCACATTAATTTGCACATCACATTTGCTTTTTATCACACTGCCAAAATGAAAGTAATATGATATATGATACTGGAAGAAAGGAAGCATGATTTGCTGTTGAAACTGTGAAGTACCTCTAGCTAGCAGTTAACACCGTGTCCAATAAATGCCAACTGTGATCATATTTACCTCAAACATTTAAAATACCCCATCGTGCCCCTATGAGTTCCCTGTGGTGTTGTAGAGCACCGTGGCGCAGGGTTATGCTTGCGAGCAAATCTACAATGAAAACAAAAAAACAAACCAAGCAAACCAGCATGAACGTATTTCTGAAAAGAGTGTGCCATCACCTCAAGAGGAGCCTTAGGTAGGTCCTTAAAGAGATATTCCACAAGAAGACATTGCTATCATAGGAGATGACAGCTCATGCATGCTATTGCCCCTGAAGACCTCTTCCAGTGGGACAGGATGCAGAGGGGACGGTGATATTGATGATCCTGACTCTGTTCAGGCCCAGGTTAAAGTGTGTATTTGTGCTGGAACCGGTTTGGCTCAGTGGATAGAGCGTCGGCCTGCGGACTGAAAGGTCCCAGGTTCGATTCCGGTCAAGGGCATGTACCTGGGTTGCGGGCACATCTCCAGTAGGAGATGTGCAGGAGGCAGCTGATCGATGTTTCTCTCTCATCGATGTTTCTAACTCTCTATCTCTCTCCCTTCCTCTCTGTAAAAAATCAATAAAATATGTTTAAAAAAAAAATAAAAAAAAATAAAGTGTGTATTTGTGTTTTAGTTTTTAACAAAAAAATATTTTGTTAATATAAAATAGCTTATAGAGTAAGAATATTAATAAATAAAATTTTTATACAGCTGTATAGTCTGCTTTAAGCTAAATGTTATTACAAAAGATCCAAAAGTTTGAAAAATTTTAAAAGTGTATAAAGTAAAAAGTTACAATAAGCTAAGGTTAATTTATTCTTAAAGAAACTATTTTTATTTAGTTAGTGCTGCCTAAGTGTACAATGTTTATTGTGCATTAATGAATCGGGCCTTCCATTCACTCACCACTCACTCTCTCACTCACTCAGAGTAACTTCCAGGTCTGCAAGCTCCGTTCACAGAAAGTGAACAAAGATTCTCTCTTTCAATGTTAAGTTTCTGTTAATGCAGCTCAGGGAAGCTTAGCTTGGACATGTCCCAGAGCCTCCAGATAAAAGCACATCTTAGCCAACACTTGCTTGCAGCCTTGTAAGATCCTAAGCTACAAACTCAGCCAAGCCCATGCAGATTTCTCACTGGCATACAGAAATATGAGTTAATAAATGAGTTTTGTTTAAGCCACTACATTTGTGGTAATTTTTTATGCGTTAATAGAACACCAATACAATGGCTAACCAGTCTCCAGGATTATCCCTCTCCAATCTATTCTCCAAAAGAGATATCTGATTGTAATTATTCCTTGATTCCCGGGAACTTTCAAAGAAAAGTTTAAAAGCATAATGTCCAAGACCTCACCCAAATAGATTACCTGTGCTGAAATCAAATGGTGAATTTGCACTCTTGAATAATTCAGCTCTCGTTCACATCCAATGATTGCACCAAACACTCTGGTCCCTCCATCCTGCATTTAAAATGAAATCTGAGCCTGGCCAGCATGGTTCACTGGTTGAGCATGGACCAATGAACCAGGAGGTCTTGGTTTGATTCCTGGTCAGGGCGTATGCCTGGGTTGCGGGCTCCATCCCCAGTGTGGGTCATGCAGGAAGCAGCAAATCCTCTTACTATTGATATTTCTATCTCTCTCTCTCCCTCTCCGAAATCAATGAAAATATATTTTAAGAAATGAAATCTGAACTTTTTGCTCTTTTCTGTTAGTTCCCACACAATCTGCTCCTCCTCTCTTCACTGAATTCATCTAGTATCACTTCCTCTTGCTTGATTACTAAATTCCAGCCAAACATTTTCTCTTCATTCCATCTTTGGACTTCTTCTTCCCTCTGCCTGAAATGCTCTTTTCCAGATCAGTGCTTGGCTGCATAATTCTTTCTTGTTCAGATCTTAGCTTTAATGACACATCTTCAAAGACGCCCTTCCTCACCACTTGGTGTAAAAGAGCCCCTGAGTCACTCTCACATTACCACGTTTTATTTTAATCACACCAAATAACCGTATCAGTCCCCCAGAAAAATAGAACAATTAAAAACATGTATGCACCCAATAACAAAGCATCAAAATACATGAAGCAAAAGACTTATACAAATGAAGAAAGAAACTGACAATTTAGTATTCTAACAGGAGTATAATATATTTTCTTGGTTATTTATTTACATTTCACCACCACCACACACTAAAATACTGTTTCTATAAAAACAGACACCTAGATCACCTTATTTAACTGCATCCCTAAACTATACAATAAAAGGCTAATATTCAAATTGACTGAACGGCGGAACGATTGCTCACTATGATATGCACTGACCACCAGGGGGCAGATGCTCAGTGCAGGAGCTGTCCCCAGCCCGCAGGCCCCAGGCCAGTGAAGGCAGGTGCCAGTTGGACATCCCCCAAGGTCTTTCGGACTGCGAGAGGAAGCAGGCTGGGCTGAGGTCCCCCCCCCTCCCCAGAGTGAATGAATTTTGTGCACCGGGCCTCTAGTTTTTTAGAAAAGAGACACATAATGGACACTCAATGATTTAATGAAATAATTATTGTCATCAGTGTGGTACAAGCTCTTTAAGTATGGTTGCTCAGTGCGCAACCTATTCACTGAGGGATAAAGCACACACACACACACACACACATACACACACACACACACCGCTCTATTTTATGACTATGATTTAATATTCATAGGCGATCTATAGAGCTATAGGGATGAGTGGAAAATTTTTATTTAACCCAATTTCCTCCAATATTCAACACCACATGATATATTACCTTGGCAAAAAGTCTATAATTCTAATATTTAAAATGTGACAGAAAGGCAGGCAGGAGATAGTAGTTGAATTATTCAGTGGGATAACATAATTATACTAATTATTGTCTTATAAATTAGTATCAATCAAATGTTGTAATGAAGATATTCATTACTTTGTTCTTAGACACCAGAGGGCTGAAATTCATTAAGCAGTCTATAAAATAAACATATTGGAAATATATTATCTAAACATATTGGCTAGTGATGGCATAGGATTCTTCACTGAAACCAGTATGAATCACTGAAACAATGCAATATGAACTCTAAAAGAAACAAAATTTCAATAGTCATAGGATACTAAATACCAAGAAAGTCCATATTCAAAAGGAGAAGACATTTAGTAGATTCTGAGTTTGAGACTCTTTGGCATAGGAGTAAAAAGTTTTCTATGGGAAATATTTTGAATATACATGTCAGCAAAACTGTAAGTAGCCTCAATCATCATAGAGTAACATTTTCTAAAGGCCATCTCTGGACCTGATATTAATCAATTGCTGCCTGCATGGTTTTATACAAGTTGCTTCAATTTCACCACCCTTTATTTTTCCTTCTATAACAGAGACAAAATAATAACAATAGCAATGAGCCTTGCCATTCACATATGACAGTTTGGAGTTCAAATAAAAAAAAAACACACTCTATAATGTAATATTGTAAGCTGCAATGAATGACTAAAGTAAGCTATGTATTTTTTGGTAATAATGATACAGAGATTTACCAGACATTGAGTACTCACATACACAGTAACACACCAACCCACTTACTTTTTTGTTTTCACAGCACAAATTACTATGAACATCCAATAAAAATTAAATAGAATAAGAGATATATTTATAATATAGTTAAGTTGCTGCCTTTTTCCTTTTACATCCCAGGGATACCGAGGCCTCAGGTTCAAAGGCCAATGTGAATTTCTACAGACAGGTTATCATGGCAGATCTCAAGGTTGCAGACCTTCATACTTCCACCCCGTGTTCAAATTTCAAGAGCAAGGTATAACTTCAGAATTCTTCCCTGCTCCTGATGGGCCTCTAGCCATCAGCTACATCTGTCCTGTGGCCTTGTGCTTTTCTTTCCATTCCGCCTCCATGTGGCATTTTTGTCACTGCACCTGCCCTTAGAGACCTAAGCATCAGCAGTCACAGCTGGCAGGATTGATTTCTATAAAGCATTTAAAGGTGAAAGGTGCTTCATCTACCTACAATGCTATCATTATCAGTCATCTCAGCAAAATCAGAGTTGAGCCTCCTGCTGGTGTCACAGCAGCTGCAAAGTGCTGATATCCTCTTGATATGGATTTCTTGATTTTAACCTAGAACAAAATGTATATTGCTTTGATAAAAAAAAAATGCATGTGGAAAAGCTTCTTATTTGAAGAATTAAAAGTAAAATCTGTTTTTGTTCTAATTTTCTTCTACTCTATTTGAACAGTTGGAAAACAGACTTATTTTTTACAATCCTTCTGCTCAGGGCAATGGGATTTTGATATTAAACAAAAGAAGGGATTTACTTCAAATATCTAGGGCAAGGCCAAGGAACCAGGGCTATGACTCAGTGACATGAAAATTGGGCTTTGTTACATGAGATGCAACTCTAGATATTTTTTTTTCCTTAATTGACCCAGCAACTGCAGAAAAGTTCATTTACTGTAATCAATATTACTTTACATTGTGCCTCCGTCAAAAACTACTTTCTGTGGTCAATAGCAATTAGACAGATGGACAGAAATGGCAGCATCAATGGTGATGAAACTCAAGATTTATACCTGCCACTCTTCTAAAAAAAAAAAATACACGCCAGGGAAACAGCTAATGGCATCATATTGAATTTGCAACCTTGCAGGGAAGACCTAGAAGGTGCTCTGGAAAAAGTTGTAAGTGCCACAGATCAGGAAGCTGAGATGAGAAATCTCTCTGTGTAACTCTGGGGAATTGTAACCCACCCCACCATTCTTTTGACATTGTTTCTGTAAATGCTGACTGTGACTAATATGTAGCTTGTAGATAAATAGCAAGTTTGTATAAGGATCCTAGGAACTAACTTTAGAAAAATGCAGATTCCAACCTCCAGTAATCCCAGTTCTAGGAGATTTTCTTCAGCTACAGAACTAGGATGACATAGAACCATGATGATGAAGACCAGGATGACACGAACCAGACTATCACTTGACTAGTTTCAAGTTCTTGCCAGAATAGAATGTACTGGGCTGCATATAGAGAACTTTTTAACCCCTCCCTTGATTTTGGTTTTGTTTTTGTTTTGCTTTCCCTCCCCTTCCTTATAAAAAAACCTCTACTCGCACTGAGATGTTCAGATGGGCTTTAGACAAGAGTCCCTTATCTTCTTAGGTGATTGACACTCAAATAAACCTCTTTCCTTTCTCACCAGCATCTGTCTTGGCAACAGGCAGCTGAACCTTTACCCCTGTTATCTTCTTAAGTTCACCAAGATCTGATAAACAAGAGGAAAAACACTTCTGCCATGGTATGTCAGCCCAACTATACTCATGCACACAGCACCTCAAACGTCTGCTCCTTTGTGACTGGTTTTCTGATTTTTGTCTTTGACCCATATTTTAAACCTATTGAATGATTTGGACCAATATTCCCAGAAAGACAGAATTGCAGTGATACCAAGGGAAAGGTCACTAATTGGTGTTAGAATCAACATGGGATGAGTTAAGTCAAACTAAGGATAGGACTTGCCAGAGAAGCGGTGGCAATGGTTTCTTGTGGGCTGAGGAATAGGCTTCATTAGCACAGCAAAAGCAGCCACATTTGATCAAAGCAAAGATGAAAAATGAAATATGTGATCAAATCTAAGATGCAAAGACGGTGGTTAATAAAGTAGCTAAATCCTGGAACTGGAAACCAGATGAAGACTACTGAATAGGACCCCTATAAACCAACTAACTACAGGGTACTGAGATTTAGGGATTATAAAAGAGTCATATTTAGTATCACAATGATCATAACTTGCTGATTTCTCTGGAGATTTCTTCCTCCAAAAATAGTAGTTCCTATAGAAACAAAAGTCAAAAACACCTGAAAACACCAATCTAACATTTTTGCTTTCTGGTTTGAAGAAGTTATTGAACTTGTATTACAAACGCCCACAAATATTCATGAATACAATCTCCTTTCATTTTCCTCAAGCAACCCTTAACTTTCTTTGATCATCTGCCTACTTGCTTCTATCCTTGTCATCTTTCTACATCCATTCTCTTGACACTCAAGAAATATTTTGAAAAATATAGTAAATTGTGTAAAATCATTCTCCTACTTACCCCTTATAGTAACATTCTCTTATGACCTGAATACTAGTACATTCAAACATCTTCTAATGGCCTGGAAGACCTACAAGATGCACTTCCTAATCTGCATAGCCTTAACTCATGCTACTGCCCTAAACTTACAGTTTTCAATACAGCAGGAACATATGCACCTAAAGAACTTAACTCTACTTCTCTTTCTCTCCCTCCTATTAAGAATTTTCCCTACTGCCTAGGAGGTTCTGAGATTATTTTTTTTTTCCTACCAGAAATTGATGGGTGTTTGTCCTGGAGAGAAATAGAATTAGCCAGAAGCCCTGATGATCTCCCACAACATCTCTTTTATTGTATGCAAAAAGTTATTTATGGTCATTCCACCTTAATTCTTAGTGCTATGGACTCTCCCATGATCACCTGATGGGATTTTAGGAAGCTGGTTATAAAATTAGCATAGAGGTCAAGATCACATTAATTCAAAATTTCTGGGTACAAATATTGATTTCTACTACCTTCATTACTATCTAGCCATGTACATTTAGACAAGTTAGTTTTATTAATTCTCTGTTCCTTCTCTACATTTGGGATTACAATGCTAATTTTCAAAGAGCAAAGGGAACATTTTATTGACAAGTTTCTGGTATATAGCAGGTATTCAGAAATTTTGAAGTAGTACAAGTAAAGTACCCTCCCCTCCCCCTCCCCCTTCCCATCCCTCCTCCCCTTTCCTCTCCCTCCTCCCCCCCCCCCCCCAATTCTTAACAAGTACACAAAAGGAGAAAAGAACTGGCATGAACTAAGGACCCAAAATGCACTGGGCTCTTTAAGAAACTGTTTAAATGTCATTAATTAAAATGCTGTAAAAAGAGTCTTACATTTGAGGAGCTATCATCTAGGAAAAAGATATAACAACAACTGAATTACAATATGTGGTAAGTGCTCTGTAGTGGGTTGAATTATATGCTCCCCAATGAGAAAGTTAAAAAAAATGTAACCCGCCCCCCCCCAAAGATATTTTTACCTGAATGTGACTATTTGGAATAAAGGTCTTTGCAATCTAATTAAATGTGGGATCTCTATATTAGATCATCCTGAATTGGGCTGAGCCCTAAATTTAATAATTGACGTCCTTATAAAAGACAGAAAAGAGGAGGACACAAAGACACGATAAAGAAGTCCATGTGAAGACAGAGGCAGAGACTTATGTTATGCATTGCAAGCCAAGAAATGCCAGGAGCCACTGGAGGAGAAAATGAAAGATTCTTCCCTGGAGACTTCAGAGGAACTGTGGCCCTGCCAACACCTTGATTTTGGACTTCAGGCCATCAAAACTATCAAGTCACTTAATTAGTTTTGGCATATAGTGGCAGCCTAGGAAAGTAATAGATGCTGTAATAGAGATAGAAGCAAAGTATTCAGGAAAATAAAGTCAAACCAAACTCTGTCTGGGGCCAGTGTGGTTTGCCAACGGGGATGTGGTGACCTAGAGCATAGGATGATGATGTACCAGGCCTCTACACTGATGAAAAAACACAAAAACCAAAAAACTTGGCACTCCTATACATTATTTCAACAGCTTGGGTTATATAAATGCTTTATGCATCAGACAAGCAGAGCATCAACTAGAACACTTTCCACAAAATGGCTATGTAATAAAGATTAAGAATAGAGCAAATCTATTTTGCTTTAGGTAAAAGACTATCCCACATATTTATTGCTGCCTTCTCCCTTCTGCTTTATTTGTTTCCTTCAATTAAGATACAACTTTAAATTCAAAGGGTTCTAATCACATTATTTTGAAGTCACTTTGGACAGGGGGAGAGGAAGGATTGGAAAGAGTTGGGGGGGTGGGTGCAGTTCTGGATCCCCATGTACAATAAGCACCAAACAGAAAACAAAGGTTTGTGTCGCCCAGGCATTTTCTGTCTTACATTTCAAACTGTCATTTTAAACAAACAAACACAAATATTCCTGAGCAATGGGGAAAGCAAAGCAGGTTGTTGTTGTTTTCTGTTTCCACTTTTCATATCTCAGTGAGCTTCTTAATAGCACCTTTGACAAGTAACATGCTTTTCCACTTGTGATCAAAATCACTGAAGAGCAGGCAGCTCTCCTTTCCTTTATTAGCTTGCTCTGTTGATGCTGCCCCAGGAGATTCTTTTCTTTCCTTTTTTTTTAATTCCCAAATAAAATCATCGAAGGTGACAACTAAACAGGAGATATTTTATAATGAAGAATTACACCAAGATCATTTCATTAACCCTTCATTGCCCTCAAATCAGATTTAACCTTCTCCAAAAAGAACATAATTGAAAATATAGGAAATCTATATCAACAAATGACAAAGCTGGAAGAGATATGCTTGCATGCTGTGTGATGGGAAAATGCACCTTGAGGGGCACTGCTTGACCTTTTCAAGAAATCAGCAGTCATAATTATGTACTAGAAGCACACTGAGTTTCCAAAGAGACCAAAGAAATAAGAGACAAGGACAGCATATTACAGTCAAATGCACTTA
The DNA here is from genome assembly GCF_014108235.1 of Myotis myotis. Lineage (NCBI taxonomy): Eukaryota > Metazoa > Chordata > Mammalia > Chiroptera > Vespertilionidae > Myotis > Myotis myotis. The sequence goes on from NW_023416335.1 coordinate 18,715,486, forward strand.
TCTTCCATTTATACTGAATATTTTGTTCAGTTCATAAGAGCAAGTCAGACTAAAAGTCTGGATTCAAAATTCCCATTGTGCAAGTTACCTACCCCATTGCATGTCCCCCTGTGATGATGAGCATTATACTGGCTCCTGATCCATAGAAGACTGTGAAGATGGAATGTAATACTGTATATAAAGCTCCAAGCAGAGGGTCTAGCATATATATAGTAGACTTCTAAATCATGTTATTTCTTTAAGGTACAGTAGACCAGCCACTTACCTTACTCTAAAAAATTATTAAATTGGTAATTTAGAGCATAAAGATTAGAGAAGACATTACTATTTTCTTTAATTTGTTCGTTCAGTGTTGATTCTAGGTAAATTTGGAAGCATTTATTTTATCAATCACTACTCATTTTGTTGTAATATTACACAACTGTTTCTGGTCTCTGTTAAAGCAGGAGCATGTTATTATTACTGTCCATCACATGTTGGACCATGAGGAAAAGACAAAGATGATGCTTATCTCATTCAATTTTAGAATTCATCAACCGTGGAAAGATTTAGCAGGCTAGTTTATTGGGAAAACTTGTTCATATTAGTCAAATAGACTTAGGCCTAATATCTCTTTTGTTTAGTAATATTAAAGTTATGTCCTTTCTGTTTGGATCTCTATTAAGAGGGAGTAATAATGTCTACATAATAATGTTAATTGGAGGATTCAGTAGAGTATTCTTTTAAATTTTATTTTGAAATATAAGACTTAATAGAGAGTTGTAAAAACAACAAGGTCCTTTCATCCCGCTTTTTTAAAAAAAAATAGTTCTATATTAATTTCAGAGAGCGGGAGAGAAGAGAGATATAGAAACATCAATGATGACAGAGAATCATTGATCAGCTGCCTCCTGCATGCCCCCCAACCCCCACTGGGATTCAAGCTCCTACCCAGGCATGTACCCTTACTAGGAATTGAACCTTGACCTCCTGGTTCATAGGTTGATGCTCAGTTACTTAGCCACACCAGCCAGGTAATCCAGGTTTGTTTTTTTTTCTTCCAACAATGAGAAGTGCAGTCTTCATTAGTCACAATATATCCTATCTAATAAAAGAGTAATATTCAAATTAACCATCACTTTGCGATAAAGATGGGGGGCAGCCACAGCCAATAAGGAGGGAATATGCAAATTGATGCAACAAAGATGGAGGCACCGGTCGGAGCCATGGAGACACCAGAAAGCGGGCAGAAAGGCTTGGCATCCTGGTGACCCAGGAATGGGGTTAGGGATGATCAGGCTAGGAGGGGAGGGCAGTTGGGGGTGAGCAGGCTGGCAGAGGGGCAGTTGGAGTTGATCAGGATGGCAGGGGGAGGCAATTGGGGCAATCAGGCTGGCAGGCATAGTGGTTAGGAGTGAACAGGGAGGCAGGCAGGTGAGCGGTTAGGAGCCAGCTGTCCTGGATTGCAAGAGGGATGTCCGACTGCCAATTTAGGCCCGATCCCCATGATTGGGCCTAAACCGGCAGTCAGACATCCCCCAAGGGGTCCCAGATTGGAGAGGGTGCAGGCCGGGTTGAGGGACACACACCCCCATGCATAAATTTCATGCACCAAGCCACTAGTTTACTTATATGTTTAATTATTATATATGTACAAGGTTGTTTCAGAGTTGCTAAGCAACATTTCTGTGAAAATAAAATTTATAAAATAGAAGGTAATATTTGTATATATTTCTTTTTGCATTATAGAATATAAAATCAAGAAGCTATTTTCTAAAGTTATTTAAATTAGTTCTTTTCTTCTATTAGTTCATATTTCAATGTACTTATATCATTTATTTGTAATACAGTTGAATTTATTTGCTTGTATTCTATTTTGGGTATCCTTGGCAATTTAGTTGATTTCATTCATTCATTTATTCATTCATTTCTAGGTCTATTCTAAAAATCAGAACTATTACCAAAACTACATTCAGAGAGGTGTGACTCCTCCTTCATTTTTTTATCCCATTCCCATCCCCTATTATTTTCACTCCAATCCCATCTTCTCCCTTTATGTAGCCAATCTCATTAAATTTTGATTTATTCTTGTATTTATTTTTGCACAAATGGTCAGATACAGATACATTCTATATCCTTTTTTTTTCTTACATAAAAGTAGCATACTATAGACACTCATAGGTGCTTTGTCTTTTTTCACTTAACAATATAACCAAGAAATTCCTCCATATCACTTCACAGAGATCTTTCTCATTCTTACTGATATCTGCACAGTTCTCTATTATGAAGATAAACCATAGTTTATTTATTTCTAATGCATGGGCATTAGGTACATTCTCAATGTTTTGTATTTATTTAAAAAATGCTAGAATTAATAATCTTGTGTTATGTATTTTGGTATTATTGGAGGTATTATAATACTTGAATGTTTCTGATACATGGTAAAAGTTAGACATTAACCCTTCTAAGTACCCAAACTCTGACTTGAACTACATTCCAGGAGGAGATTATAATTGGCTGTACACATCAGGTGTATAAAGAAGAAAAAAAAGCAATGTCCCAGGTTGGAAAGCTTGGAAATGAGGAGATAGTCCAAAGCACTGTCTACTGGGGAGAAAGAGGAGGACTAAACTTGACCTGACATAAAGAATTTGCAAAGTCACTTATGAATCAAGATGTTTTGAGAGTGAAAAATCATAGTCAGAAGAAAGACCCTGAGGCCACAGTGTGTGGAATCCTTTACAAGGAATGGAGAAAAAACTATTGTTAAAGTTGTCACAAGGGAAGCAAATGATTCTCCTTGCAGAAGGCCCTGAAAGTGTGCTTGTTTTATGAATTAATTTCTCCAAACTATTATTGATGGAAATGTAATAGATTGAAGCTACAGGAAGTAAAATGATAGCCCATTCTCAGCCTGACATTTCTTGTAAATGCATCTAGTGTTTCCTGACCCATGTTGCTCAATTTGAGAATTCTTCCCTAAGACAATTCTCCAATTTTTATAATTTTGAATTGAGAGGCATATTAAAGAGAATAATTTCAGAGTGTGTGACTGTTCCTTTCAAGTTTATCCTGCTTGCCTTAAGTCAAAAAGATATTCAGAGTCTCTGAATTTAAAAAGAGAACAGAACATTGTTGAAATGATCCTTATGGTATACAGCATTCCTCCCACTAAGTGAAAGAGGTGTTTGAGGTCCAATAAATATATTCAGCCTCCATGCCCAAGTTCTAAAATAATTAAGAGAAAAGCATAGGTATCAAAGAGCACAGCTCTTTTAATTTTTTTAAAGCTAAACAGAAATACCTGTATTGGAGAATGTGACAGAATGGGATTTAATATTGTGATACAATGATCTTGTTAATGCTTCATCTCCATCACAGGAGAAACAAGAAAATCAAATGCTTTCTTTGGGGGTCTGTGTAGCAGAAAATAGAAGCTTCCTGCTGACAGGCTCAGTCCCAAAGTAGAGAGCAGGAGGAGTAAAACTGAGCATGCTCAGGCACAGCTTCCAGATTCATCAATCAATAAGTTACTTCTGTTCCCATGCCCAGGCTGATTAAAGATGGAGGAAGAGACTAGGGCCCTCTGCAAGGGTAAATTAGTGGTGGGAAAAGGTTCTTCTCTAATACTTCAAACACATACTTTCCATTGGGAAATAACGCGCCATAAACACATTTCCAATGTGAGATAAGAAGAGTTACTTTCATACTCCAGATGCATTGTTTAAAGGTAAGCTCTTTGTCTTCTGAGGTAGCCCCACGTTAGGAACCTGGAGCCTGGGTTTATTTCATATATATGTATTTGGTGGATCAGTGCCATCTGAGTCCCAGCTTCTGAAGAATGCTCGGTAGCAAAGCTCTTAGCAAGGGTCCTTAGGCTCCTTATCCTCGATAATTAAACACAGCAGATTCCTACTCCTGCTTCTTCTTCTTCTTTTTTTGGTTTTGGTTTTTTAATCCGATGCCGGTTTTACATCTTGAATTAATTATTCTTCCAAAGCTCCTTGATTTGTTTGTCTCATGCAGGGAAAGACAGGTAGGAGAGTTAATTAAATATCCTCTTGTCAAACAGATGATGAAATCTTCTGTGGCACTGGTTCTGGGGTGTGTGTGTGTGTGTGTGTGTGTGTGTGTGTGTGTGTTTATGTTCTTAACTTATTCTTCAGCAAAGAAACTGAAAGGCAGTATTAGCCTCTTTTATTCTAATGGCTGGGTGGACTGTGCTTTGGAAAAGGCTACAGCTACACAGAAGCCAGGTGGCAGCAGGGGTCTGATTAGGTGGCTTACCTGGCAGTGCTCATAAGCTATTAGGACTCTGTCATTGCCAAAACCTCTGCACTGAACGCCGGACCTCCAGACCTCTTTCATCGTGTCCTTTGTACTGATGGGGATGGACACAGCCCATTGCCTGCAAGGATACAGAAGGCACTTGGAGAGAACTGTGTTGCTACAAGAAGAACAAGATTATTACAAGAGGAAATATCTGAGTGAGGGACAGGGTGATTAGGATACTGGCAGGGCTTAAATGCCATTTGGAAGGAGAGAGCATATTTTTATAAACTATATGTGTAACAAAGAATAATTTCAAGGATTTTTCCCCCAAAATATGTTTTTATTGATTCCAGAGAGGAAGGGAGAGGGAGAGAAATAGAAACATCAATGATAAGAGATAATCATTGGTTGGGTGCCTCCTGCATGCTCCACACTGGAGATGGAGCCCACAACCTAGGCATGAGCCCTAACAGGGAATCAAACCATGACCATCAACCTTCATAGGTTGATGCTCAACAACTGAGCCATGCTGGCCGGACTCAAAGACTTTTTAAAAATATATAGTCACAGATATTATCTCTTGGTTTTAATTAGGGAAGAGGGTAGGTGAGTGGGAGAAATATCAGATTTAGGATTCTTTGAAATTATCTCTAATATTATTTAAGAGGTGATCTCTTGTTCCTAGGAAGTTAAATCATGGTTTATCACAGGTAGCCAGAAGTTACACACATATATAAGTTTGTGCCTTTATTCTTTTCAAAGAACAGTGTAATTACTTGAAATAAGGTATTTAGTTACTGTTTTGAAATCGCCAAGAAAGGGCGTCTCACATTTCTTCATTTGAATATTGGGGAAGAATTTTTCCACATCATGAAAGAACCAATGAAATCCTGGAAGGGCCCTGTGCTACCTTAATATTTTGAAATTCTGTGCCACTTTAAAGAATCATTTTTCTGTTTACCTATGAGTTTTGCCACTACAAATTGAGTGAAATATTCGGGAAAGCACAGACTGGGTCCTAAAATATCACTATACCCTCAGCACCTACAAGGCCCTATATATAGCTGGTGTTCAATTAATGTTTGGTGATACTACTGACGACAAAATGGTTCACCACTCTGAACCTGGATATGGGGGAACATTACCTGATAAAGAAATCTTTACTGGGTAATCTCAAGTCACACCCAGGAGGGGAGATTTTGTACATATAGGATGGTACTGGTACAGGATGCTCTCCTGCTTGTGAATTCTGACCTTTGCCCATTGATCTTATTTACATTGAGATTTTTTGACAATCCCTTCTCTGCCCAAGGGCAGTGACACAAGAGTATGCTAATAGCTGCTTTTTTTCTTGTGCCTGCATGACTCTTCATTACAAAGAAGAAAGATGCTATGTCAGTAAAATACATTTTCATTTCCTTTACATTATCCAGTAAGAAAAAGATGAACCAAACCACTAAATTGCTTTAAAGCGGTGGCATTCAGTGACCCTGACTGCTCCTTTAGCCTGAGCTGAATCTGCACACTGACCTCGAGGTGAAGATTTTCATTGGCCCTTCCTAAAGGCCTAACCCTCGATTCCCCCGGGATCTTGAGTGTTTGCTTTGCAAATAGAAATGTCAAAAGGTCTAGATATAAATTTATATTTAGGGACCCAGCAGAAAAAAATGTGGCTAAGAATTTATTTATATGGGAAAAGGTCCTAATCTTGGAATCAGCTGGAGAGGTGTGGATAACTAAAGGGTGGCCTGGTTTCCTAAAGAGCACTGCCCTCCGCCCTGTCCCGCCTTGTCAGACAGGCTGTGGCCTGCTGCGAGCCTGGAGGATGAGCAGCCTGCTCACTCTGCCTTGGGACAACATGATGAGAATCAACACAGGGACAGGGATTTTTAAAGATGTTTTATTAATGTGTCCCTTGACTGTTCATTTGCTAAGGGTTTACAAACGCTTTATCAATTATGAATGGTCTTGATACCTAGCTTTAAAGAAATCCTTAAAGTTGGGAAGGCTATGGACATTGAATAATTCACACCTGGTGCCATTTCTACTAAACTAATGCCTTTTAACAGATAAGGCCAGAGTAATCTGGATTAAATTTGTTTATCTCTGGGTTGGTTTCCTTTTCCTTCCTCTAAAAATGGGGACTATCCCTTGAAAAACAAGGCATATTATCTGGTTGTTAAAATTGAAAATTGGGAGCCAGGACTTTCATGGTTTCAGGCTAATGTTTCTCCTGACCTTGGTTAATGGTTGGAAAGTCATTTCATAGGCCTCTCTTCTTGACATTTCCAGATTGCTCTGGCTTTATTCTGCTACTCATTTCTAAATGAATTATTGAAGATGAATTTAACCAACCACCCATTAGTTTGCACTTTTCTCACTTTTCATATATCACGTTTGGCCTGGCTTTTTTCCTTGCAGACATTAAAAACATCACTAGTTCTGCATCCTGATTCTCAGTAGATGCTTTTTCACTACTTCACACATCCATTTTATTGTTTTTAACCAAGTGCAGTTAGAAATCAAAGGTATTCGCATTCCATGTTGCCTGTCTGGGGAGGAATAGTACTTCCCTGGAAGACCACAGCTGCCCTGGGTGACTGCAGGAAGATAAGATAAGGAACTACCCTGGAATCAACTGTCCTCTCTCCTTTGATCTCTGAATGGGATCCCCCTTGGCTGAACCCACTTGAAAGCCAGAGGACATGGGAATCCACGCATGTAGCCACTCTAGACTCACCTCCATTCTTGCCACTATCATCGTGACAACCCAACAAGAATATGGAATTGTGGGAAGTGAATCTGGAGAGGCAAAAGGAAGGGAGCCAGAAAAGGCAAATCCAAATTTATTGTTAGTATTCATCGATTAATCAACCATAGATAGGAGACAGGAAACAAAGAAAAGGCAGAAAAGGCAAAGATTGATATCAATGTCCATTTACTGTACATCAGATCATAACAAGCACATTCAACACAATAGATGAAAACTAGAATCAATATTTGTGTCATTCAGGTGTCATTAAACTAGAGCCCAGGGATAAAACCCAGCCCATTTTTGTAATGTTTTATTGGAACACAGCCATGATGATTTCTTTAAATGTTGTTTTTGGCTGCTTTCATGATGCATCTCCAAATGCATAGTTGCAACAGTGAGTGCATAACCAACAAAGCCAAACATATATAATCTCTTGTTTTTCATGGGGAAAAACATTGCTGATTCCCTGAAAACTTTTAAAACATGTAAAGTGTCCAGTACTGTGTATAGAGATAGTGGTGATAAAAAGGGGTAGGTGGTAGTTTTTTATCCTTTCTCCCAGATACACCTTTCTTATATATGCTTCTATAACCCATATACAAAATCTGCTTTATTTTCAAGTAAATACATTATAATGCCAGGCTAATCATGTTTGATGCCACCATAGGTCTCTACTTTCCCTATTTGGACATCTATTAAGTAAGGTTGAAAGATGCTACGATATCCTTCCAAAGCCAATACAAATAATAATGACAATGACAAAGAAATACAGTTGACCCTTAAACAACTGGGAAGCTAGAGGTCCTGACCTCCCAAGTAGTCAAAAAATCTGCTTATCACTTTTGACTCTCCCAAGACTTACTCATCCTTCAGTATCCACAGGAGTGAGGTCCCAGGATCCCCATGGATATCAAATCATATATATATATAATGCTAGAGGCCCGGTGCATGAAATTCGTGCACAGGAGGGGGGCTCCCCTCAGCCCAGCCTGCACCCTCTCCCATCCGGGACCTCTCGGGGAATGTCTGACTGCCGGTTTAAACAGGCAGTCGGACATCCCTCTCACAATCCTGGACCGCTGGCTCCTAATCGCTCACCTGCCTGCCTGCCTGGTCACTCCTAACTGCCCCCCTCCCCCCGCCTCAGCCAGCCTGATCGCCCCTTACTGCCTCTGCATGCTGGCCTGATTGCCCCTAACTACCCCCCCTGCCAGCCTGGTCTCCCGTAACTGCCCCTCCCCCCGCCGGCCTGGTCACCCCTCACTGCCCTCCTTCCGGCCTGGTTGCCCCCAACTGCCCCCCCCTGCTTGCCTGGTCACCCCCGACTATCTCCCCTCCCCCACTGGCCTGGTTGCCCCATGTAGCCTGCTGTTCAGTCATTTGGTCGTCCCTCACTAACCCAAATCAATCTTATATGCTATCAGTCCAGATGACTGGACTGATCATTAGTTATGTAAAAAGATAGAGAAGTTTCTTCTGGAAATTCACAAGTATATCTCAAACCAATGCATTGAGCTAGTTCATGACACAGTTCATGCACTATTCTTGTCAGGTCTCCTTTTCTCTTTGTCTTATTTAGGCTGAAACAAATGATGTACATGCATCATTTTCCCTGAAGCTCTCTCAAAAATGTCTATCACAAGGTAGTTGCCATACTTTTCTTTCCAGTATCCGATTTTAATTGGTTCAACCTCTTGCAACTGAGAAATCACTTTGTTTTGAATTTTCAAGATACCTTTAATTCCTGTTCACATGAATATAATTAATGTGTTTCATGCTAGGGCAGCAACATAAAATATAACTTTTTTTTTATGCTACAAAATTACCAGCTTAGTATTGAGAATAAATGAGGTACATTTAAAATGCCTGCAATTGAAAAGGAAATATTTTCAGGATGAAGTAAATTTGTATTTGTTTTTACTTGTACGATCTTTAACATCCTCCACTATTATTTCATCACTGAATTTTAACACAGTGTTAGAAATGATTCCCTATGTAGTGTTCCGGGCCCTGTCCCTGAATTTCAAAAGTGTTTCATCTAAAGCCATCTCAGACAGATCTAGTCATCCTTTCTTTTTTTAAATCCTCACTCGAAGATATTTTTCCATTGATATTTTTTAGGGAGCATGGGAGAGAGAGAGAGAGAACGACGGAGAGAAACACATCGATTGGTTGCCATGAGCCTCAGGGCTCGAACCAGGGAGGAGCCTGCAACCAAGGTATGTGCCCTTGACCCGTAATCAAACCCGGGAACCGTTGGTCCACAGCCCGATGCTCTGTTTATTGAGCCAAACCGGCTAGGCTATTCATCCTTTCTTTCATTTAGTAAATATTCATTGAATGCTTACCATAGGCCGAATGCGCTGTCCAGCCTAGGTGACACAAAGATGAGAAGACAGTGGATCTTCCTGTTAGGAGCTCACTCTCTGAAAGAGAAGACAGATGCAAAGGGAAAATTACATGATAGTGAGTGCTTGCTGTAGCCCAGGCAACTCAGGGGACATGGTTTATTTTGCCTCAGAGAGTCAGGAGCAGCTTCACCAGGGAGATGACATTTGAAGAGGTCCAAGTGAGGCCATTCACATTTTCTTTTAATTTAAAATTATATACTTAAAGCCAATGAAGAAACACAAAAATAGCAGTACACTTTAAAAATTAAAATATACATTCAGAAAATGCTTGATGAAAGGAATGGCATCGGTTTCTGTGGCAATCACGGGAAAGTAGGACTTATTATGAAGCAGATCCATTTTGGCTAGCAAAGTGCTTACAACTTTTGTTTTCCAAGTTGCTCTTTGAAGTCATGGTTTTGTCCCAAATCAATCTTATATGCTATCTCTAACGTGGACACTGAAAGAGCTGGATTTGATCTCAGCTCTGTATTCTATTCCTCTGCTCCTCTATTTATCCTGTGATTCACAAACTTTTATCATTTTGATAGCATAGTCTTGATATCTGGTGAGGCAAGAACCCTCCCCACTTCTTCAGAGTTCTTGGCTATTCTTGGCCTTTTGCTGTTCCAAACAAATTTTACAATCATAATATCTTATCCACATCAAGTCCATAAAAGACTTTGGAGAACTATTTGGAATTGGATTGAATACATGGATAAACCTAGAATTTACATGATCACAATATTCTCCTCCATGAAAATAATATATATTTCCCTTTATTTATGTCCCTTTGAATATCTATTAGTACAATTTTATAATTCTCTCTTTTCTACTCTATCCCCTATGCTTCTCTTTTCCTCTGTTCTCTTGAGAGTTTTGAAAGTAACCTCAAGACACCAGAGATTCTGCAACCACATCTATACTCTTGACCCCAGGGGTGGAATTTCTGTAAATGCCTCAATCCAATTAAAATGCAATGCCCTATCGTTTTCCTCTGCAGCCTTCCCTGATACATCTCATACCACTATGATCACTTTCATGCGCTTTTCCCCTTCCAGGCATATTGTTACTTAACTTGTTATGAGGCCTTTTCACTGATCTTTAGTTTGTTCTTTAGTTGTTTCTTGTAGCAGGTTTTGTCTCCCCATAAGAGCCTATGACCACTCCTTGCTTTTGTAATCCCTCCACTGGGCTTAGTAAAGGGCTTGACATTAGTTAGACTGGTACTCAAAATTGTTTATTAAAGGAACAAAAGGCTTCAACAAACACTTCTTTTATCCAAAGTATCTCTGCTTCTAGAGCCATCTCGCTTGCTGAGGGATTATGAAGAAAGAAAGTACTCCCGCCTCACTGTTAGTTCCTCTCCTAGACTTGTCCACATGGCTTCCTTCACACTAAAGAAAAATAATCTATCACTTGGTATCAAACTATTTGCTTTTCCAATTGACTATATTAGAACAATAAATCATAAAAGAAAGGCTGTGAATCAAAAACGCTACCTGAACATATCCTGTATTATTTTTTCCTCAGCAGAGCCCAAAGTGACTGCTACACTAGAAAAAATCATCAGATAATCAACACAAAAGGCCTCATTTAAGCTCATTATTCATATAGAGAGGCAGGGTTTGAGTCCTGATATACTTTCTTCAGAACTTTGGTTTTCAGAGATAATAAAACCAAAGATATCGCAAACAAACCCTAGTGTTTTCATCTCTGTATAAATGACATGGGTTCTCCTTAAATTGGCTTCCTCCTCCTCAGCACACACTTCTAAACAACCTCCTTTCTTGGCTGTGCCACCATTCAGGGTGGTCATTCTGGACCTTGGTTAAGCAGCACTGCTTCCTACTGAGACGTTCGTGGTTCACCCCTCTGCAAAGTCAAATGATACACTTTTTAAAAAGATTCCAGCCCTAGCTGGTTTGGCTCATTTGTTAAGCGTGTTGGCCCAAGGATTCCATTCGGTCAAGGGCACATACCTCCGTTGCAGGCTCGATCCCCAGCCCTGGTCCGGGTGCATGCTGGAGGCAACCAATCCATGTGTCCCTCTCATATCCATGTTTCTCTCTCTCTCTTTCCCCCTCCCTTCCACTCTCTCTAAAAATCAATGGGAAAATATCCTCAGGTGAGGATTACCAAACAAACAAACAAAAGATTGCAATCCTACCTGAAGAGAGGTCACACACTCATTTAGCAAACATTATTGAAGGTCCACTCTGCCTGTGACACTGTGCTTGGTGCTGAGGGAAGACAGATCAGATGAGGTGTAAGAGGAAGGACAACTTTGTACATGTGGATGGTTCAATGAAACACAACAAATGTCCTGAAGCAAGCAGTACAGAAGGTTGCTGGCTCCCCTTTTCCTGAACAGACCCCCAGAGGAATACATACTCAGAGGGTAACAAAGTGCTATGGAAGCGAGAGATTGTGGGGGAGGGCATTGTCTTTGTAGACAGGGGACCTCTACTGTAGTTTTATTTGTACCACACACTAGCTCAGTGACAGGATGACTGGCTCCTCTCTACAACTGTTTTCTCATCTATAATGTGAGAGGAATTTAGGCGATGATTTCTAACTTTACCTTCAGGTGTGTCTTTTTATGACTATGAAGCTGCATCATAAAGTCAACCACTGTAAAGGAAATGGAACCATCGATGTTGCATTCCTCACCATTAGTTCTACATTAAATAAATCATGCCTCTGATGAACCACCTGGCAAATGTCAACTCTAAATCTTTGTAATCACTTAAGAAAGTAAAATTTTATTTGGAGTCCAGTAACTGAGGTTCAAAGTGTACAGTATTCACAGACTACACAAGAAACCAAAGATAATGCAAAAGTTACAGACCATGAATAAATTCAATTACCCTTATACAAAACTGTCAGTTTTGACATAAGCTTTTTTAAAGAAAGCATTTGCCTATTATTTAAATTAAAATGGATTTGTTTAGAAAGATGAAACTACCAGTGATTTCAAATTTCTTCTTGGTGCATGTCTATATTTTATACAACTATATATTACTTTAGTAATGAGACAAAAAAATTAAAATTTCCTTTATTTTTACAATAGGCATTTCTGTGAGAAGTTTTTAAATCGGTCTGATGTCAGTAAACTGATAGCGAGTGATGCCTCCACGTTTCTGGAATTACCATACCAAACCAAGCAACGAGCAAGCCTTCCGTTTTCAGTCCACCCTCATTCAGTCTATGCAGCATATTGAGCCTCTAACTTCTGGACCTGTCATCACCCCACCGGAGTGAAAAGTCCACTGGCCACTATGCCCAGTGTCCACTCCCACCAAGGTGACTGTAAAAAGAGCATGCGGCCTTTCTCTCCTCCCTGTATTAATAAGATATCCCCATTAGTCCTTTCCCAAGGGTCGTCTCCCATTCTCTGAAGCTCGCACCAATCCTGCCCTCCACCCCTCCCGACACCTCCCCAGCTCTCCCTGTATAAAACTGCAGCTCATCAATGAACAAGCTTTTCTTAACCTTTCAACATCTTTTCTTATTACCTTAAATGACGCCTTCTACTTCCTCCATCCCCTCTGAGGTGGTGGCAGTTTATCTTCTCATGTCTTCAAACTAGAGATGGATCTAGAGTCATCTGTGCTATCACTCCTGCTTTAGGTCATTAATTTACCAAGGTAATGGTAAAAGCCTATCCCTTTGAGGCTCATGACACTCCATTATATCATCCTCTTCTCTCTACTGTTATCATTTATCATGCCCTTGATAACTCCTTCTCATTCATCAACAGCTCCGGTACTTGGGACAAGCTTCCTCCCCACTCCAAGCACTGTGCTCATTAAGAACCACATTAGCATCTATTTCCCTGACTCATCCAAACTTGCCTCTCAGATCCCCACCTCATTTCCAAGGACGTTCTCTTCTGTGCCTTGGCAATTTCATTATTCATAACTGCTCCGCCTCCCAAACTTCTATTTAAAGAGGTCATTTGAACCACACCCCTGTTCTTGATCCAATTTGCATCTTTCCCAACTTCCACTAGTTTGAAAATTCTCTGGATTGTTTTAACTCTGAGAAAGACTTCTAGTTACCCTGTAATAACTAGGGTTCCCCTCTTTCTCAGTAATGGAAAACTTGAATGTTGCCTTGATACTTGGTCATCTGGAATAAATATCAAATTTCTCAACTTCTCCTTCAGGTAAGTCATGAACAGGTGACTAATTACTGGGTACAATGTCAAGGACTGGCTTTAAGGAAGGGAACATGCCTTGCTTGTTCTTTCTTCTTTCCAACTTGTTCAAAAGTAGAAATGTGACAGGAAAAGCAAAAATCCCTTCGTCTCATACAGTGACCCTGGGAACAGAAGCCACACACAGCTGATGAATCAGATAGGAAACTAAGAAGCACAGAAACACTCATGCGTAGATGGTTCCTAAACTTACTGCATGTTGACAGAGAGAAAATTTCTGTCATGCTTAAGCTACAGTTATTATTAGGGATGGTTTGCTATTGTTTTTCTAAATTAACTTATCTCCTATGAAGACTCTCTAGAAAGATTTCACCAACTTTGTTTTCTTTCTTTTGATTTTTTCCTCTGTAAAACCTCCTACAGTATACAAAGGTTTTCAGAATCATTTTAATGATTTTATAGCTGAACTTATAACTGAATAACATTTTTTTAAAGGAATAGGGTTGTAAAAATAATCCATAGTTCATTACTTTAATTATGTGTGTATGAAGGGAAGTTTCCTCTCCTTTTCTTTGTGTTTTTCTTTCTTTCTTTCTTTCTTTCTTTCTTCTTCCTTAACATCAAAAGCATTTTTCTTGAAGGGGAATGACTCCCAAGGTGAGAGTCAAAGAATGCATGTTTTAGGAGTGTGAGAAAAGTCATGATTATCCTTTATACCTGGGATGGTGGCCAGATATCTGTGGGATTCTATTAATAGAATCTTCAAGTACTTTTAAATGAATAAATGAAGTGTAGCAAGTAGCCCCTGTCTAGTGTCTTACACAAGCCTAGTCCTAGAAAGCATAGTAATGAATGAAGTTTAGCAAAGGAGAGCAGCATTCTTAGTTTTCCAGCTGAATGGGGCAAGAAATGACACTTGGAAAGTATTGCAAATAGGAGTCCCTATATATCAGGGGTCCTCAAACTTTTTAAACAGGGGGCCAGTTCACTGTCCCTCAGACCGTTGGAGGGCCGGACTATAGTTTAAAAAAAACAACAACTATGAACAAATTCCTATGCACACTGCACATATCTTATTTTGAAGTAAAAAAACAAAACAGGAACAAATACAATATTTGTATTTGCATGTGGCCCACGGGCCGTAGTTTGAGGACCCCTGCTATATATGATTAATTGACAAATGAGGGGGAAAAACAATAAGTCCTAATCTTAAAGAAGAAACATTCATTAAAAGCTAAGGGAAATCATATAGTTTTGTGGCTAAAAGACACTAGAACTGAGCATTGATGGATAGAGCTTTAGTAGACTAAGAATTAGGGGGAAAAACTTCTAAGCAGGAAAAGCAGTGGGAAACACAGGTCTGAAAGTATGATATTTTTAAGAGGCAATAAAAAGGTAATTCTAGCTGAATTTGAGAAACTTATTTGAGAGATCATAAGGAATCCAAAGTTAGGAATCATCTTATTCACAAAGAGGATATGTTAAATATTTGACTAAGGAGATTTGAGGAATATGAACTTAGTCATTCAGAAAAGAATGAAGAAGACAAAGGACACAGACATAACAGGAGGAATTTCACCATTTATTCCACTAATATGTGCTGAATAAATTATGAAAGAAGGAAGAAACTAATGTTTATTAAGTACATAGTAGGTATTAGATTACAGTACAGATTTTACTTAAAATATATCATTCTACCTTTATAAAAACATTGAAAAATTTTTAGTGGTATTAATTATTATTACTATTTTTAGACAATGGATATTTAGATTTAAGTTGTGAAAGATCACATATGTAGTAAATAGTAAATTGAAAGATCTAAACCTGGGTACATAAGATTATAAAACATTTATTTGTCTACAGTTCATCACATCTTTGGTAATGGAAATATAAAAGGGGAGAAATAAAATGAAATTGATATTATAAAATATAACAAAAATTTGGTAAATATTTGAAAGTTAATCTAAAAGGAAGGTGGGTTGACAAATAATTTTATATGATATTTTGATAATTAAGAGAGAGAGGATCAGGAAGATCTTCTTTTTAATATGGAAGTGGGGAAGCTAGATTTTAGATGTGCTGCACATGATGTGATGGAGGAATATCTCAATAAGTAACTGGAAGAAACATGGCAGGACAGATAAAGAAGTGAAGACATTAAATTAGGAGTTATAGCTAATGACAGCAATTATGACCTTACCCCAGTGTCCCATCAGTGTCCACCTCTTTGATAATTAATTGAATCATCAGCTACTAAATTAGCCCTGCCTTGGAGTATAGGTCCCTTAAGTTGCCTCCTAACCAGAAATCATAACTGGTCACCCCAAAAATTTAATATCAAGCTCGACTTTATCAGATTTTGCTCTGATATGTTGCCTCTGAACTTTTGCTTTGTTTCTTAAAACAAATATCTGCTTTGCATCCCAGTTCCAGTAACTAGGATTTCTTCCTTTTACCTGAACCAAGCCATTGCTCCTGTTTCTTGCAGGACTCTCATATTTTCCTAAATCAAGGATTTATACCTCCTTCTTGTTCTGTGCTTTCAGGATCAGATATTCTGCACTAAATTCAGACAAACAGGCAGTGATCTTGACATCTGGGGCCAGACCTTGCTGCCTATCTTACTGTCAGCAGTTTTGTGTTCCTATGAAGGACCATATACTGGAGCATTTCCATCAGCCTCTTACATGCTACACTAGCTCCATCTTAAAAGACAAAACATGAGAAACAAACAAAACCTGCTCTTGACTCCACTCTAGCTTTCACCCTTTGTAGAAAATAGTTTTTATATACAATGAAAGTTTAAAATGTCACACATTTCTACATAAAAATGTTAATCTTGTTCTCTAACCAACCAATGGCTGCAAGAGGGAAGGAACTAAAGTTCTTCACTTTGAAATGGAAAATGGGAGGCCTGTCCAGGCTGAGAAAATCATAGGATTTTAATTAAGATGGTGGAGTATGGGCACCAAATTCCCAGTGTTCTCCCTGCAGAATTTCAATCAGTCTAACATCAGAAGACATCAGAATCACTGCAGATGTCCTGGAAGTCCCAGGCAGCCATAGAACCCAGAATCGCGCCTGCCTATATTTGAACAGGAGTGGACAACTCCTACGTGATGGCAAATTTTAGTCAGGACCTGGGCAAATGTGGATCACATAGCTGGACCCTTGGAACTACCAGCATGACAGGTACACAGGCCATTTCATTAACCTGGAAATAATGGCACTCTACGTTGTATACAGTTGAAAACTTTAGACTCTGTGCATTGGGTTATGGTAGAGTTTCCTGAAAACATGTTCTGTTTCCATTACTCCTTGACCCACTGTAATCTGATTTTACTCTTTTCCACTTCACTGAAACTGCTTTTGTCAAGGTCACCAATGATAACCATTGTGTTAAATTGACTGTACAAATTATTTGTCTTTAGTTTACTTGACCTGCATTCAGTATACTTGACCACATCCTCTTTTTTTTCTAACACACTCTTATCTTTGCTTCCAAGACAACGTCCTCTCTTTTCTTTATTCAAGGGCCATGCTTTCTCAAATTTCTTTGATGCCTTAGCTTCTTCACTCTGACCTCTAAATGCTGGAGTCCCTCAGGGCTCCATTCTAAACACTTCTCTGTGTCTACATGATCTGATTCACTTCCATGGACTTAAATATTGATTGTTCTCAAATTTATATTTCTATACAGAATTACCTATTGCATTTTTAAGATTGCATATCCAATGGCCATTTGCACTTGATTTTCTTATAAACACCTGAAATTTTATTAAAACAACATTTTATTACAATCACTCTCATTTTACCACTTTCTCCACCTTTTCCCAAAAATACCTCCTATTTCTAAATTTTCCATCTAAGCATTTTCAAAGATGCTACATTCATAAACTAAGAAGTCATCTTTGATTCTTTTCTCTCATTTTGTCTTCTACTGAATCCATTTTCTTTTTTTATTGAATTTATTGCAGTGACTTGGTTTGTAAGACCATACAGATTTGAAGTCAATGTTGTCTGTGTCAATGTGTTATGTATATATGTTTTTTTGGTTAATCCCTTCACCTTCTTTCATTCAGTCTCCCAACCCCCTCCCCTCCAATATTTGTGTTCATTTCCTATTAATTATGTATGAGTTGTATTTAGAGTCATCCACTCCCTTTTTCCCCCAAATCATCCCCTTAGTCAGACCACTGATAATCTCTTATCTGAACTACTGAAATAGACTACTGACTGTTCTCTTAGTTCCTCCCACTCCCCTATATCTCTTCTCCACATATCGTCAAAAGTGATCCTTTTAAGGGGCAAATTAAATAATTCAGTGGCTTCCCTTTCAACTCAGAAGAAAACCCAACTTCCTTACCCATCGTATAAAATACTATCTGAGTACTCAACAACTACCCCATTTCTCACTGAATGCCAGCCCCACAGGTCTTTTCTAAGGTACTCTGACATGCAAGGTCCTTGTCATGTCAGAACTTTTGAATTTGCTGCTCTTTCTCTATGAGATAATTTCCTTCTTCATTTCCTTTCTTTAGGTCTCAGCATAAATGACATCTCCTCCAAGAAGACTTCCTTGAACCTCTTAATTAAAATTGGTCCCTCTTGGGATTGTTTTTATCTCAGCCGTAGCATCATATGGTAATGTTTATATTTGTTTACTTACTTGCCTATATGGACTAAACCTGTTGTCCATCACTATCCTTAATATTACCATAGTGCCTGGTATATAGTGGACATTCACTATGGGTACATAGATCTTTCTATAAATGGTCAAAATGAATTATCATAAAGGGAAAAATTAGGAAGAATATATGTACAGAGAAAGAAGAAGACACTTTTAAAACAAACAAAAAAATTGTTCTATGGTATTTTCTTTAAAGCATTTAAGAATCAGACCTAATGTCTGATCTAGAAAAGTAGTAGAAGGCTACAATTACCTTTCAGAAACAGTGTCAATCTTGTCTTTTTCCATGTGATTTAACAAGAGCTAGAATCATGTAATCTTATTGCTCTGTATAGGACTTGACTGATAAATAACAAATATTTACTTATTTCTCTCTAGTAGACAGTGCAGTGAAATAGTTACATTAAAAAGTTTTGGGAGTTATATTTCAGTATTTGTGTGACTTTGCTTAAGTTATTTAACATCTTCAACCCTGAAAATGTTCTCATTTTTCAAGTAGGGATGATAACAGCATCTGTCTCTTAGTCATGTTATAAAGAATAAATGGAATAAAACATGTATAAGTATATTTAACAGTGCTTGGCATATGTTAAGCACTCAATAAATGCTGTTAGCTACTGCTATAATATTTGTAATTTAAGCCTCACTCATGATTAATGTAGCTCTTCCCCATGTGACAGGCCCAGCCTCGGCTGAAATCCAACCTATCTCAACTATCCTTATGAAAGCTGTGGTCTGGGACAGAATCACAGGAGCGGGTTGTCTGAAGTGCACATTCCTGGGGTGTATCCCCAGCAATTCTTTCATATTAAGTCCAGGGTAAAGAATAGGTGCTTATAATAAACACTCCAGGCTATTCT
Organism: Myotis myotis; assembly: GCF_014108235.1. Lineage (NCBI taxonomy): Eukaryota > Metazoa > Chordata > Mammalia > Chiroptera > Vespertilionidae > Myotis > Myotis myotis. The sequence continues at coordinate 18,734,594 of NW_023416335.1, forward strand.
TTATGAAGAATGGGATTCTAGGAACTCATCTAGGTATAGTTTGGTATGGGACAGATCTAGGTCCTCCTTGCAGATGGCTAATGTGAGGTTAAGAAGACATGTTTGCTGGTTTGAACTGAGAACAAATTAACAGGGAAGAGATTTGTTAAAGGGAAGTTTTGAAGAAATGTAAAGTGAAAACCACTGTGGAAAATCACTGACCATCAGGTTAGAGCTTTGTCAGAACAAACTTTCTCCCTCTCTCAGTCTCTCTCTCTCTCTCTCTCCCTCTCTCTCTCTCTCTCTCTCTCAGTCTCTCTCTCTCTCTCTCTCTCTCTCTCTCTCTCTCTCTCACACACACACACACACACACACACTCTCTATCTCTCTCTCACACAGTTTTTGGCCACTCATTGGTATTTTTATTTATAGTTGTGTGGATGAGAAATAACTACATCAGTTTCACCATCATCAAATATAACAAAAAAATCTATCCATGTTTGAAAAACAGCTGAAAGAACCCTTACCTCTTTTGTTGAGTTTATTTTGTTGTTGTTGTTGTTGTTTTATGTCTAAATAGCACTCACATGTGGCAAGCTGCTTAACAGCAGAAAGAAACAACATATAAATATTTCAGTACCATGAAATGAATCCAACTTATAACATTAAGTTGTGCTTGTTTAAAATCTTTCCCAAAGTGTATCACTTTTAATTCTTCACCAAGCCTGGCTGTGTCTATAATAGTTTAATGAAGTAAAGAGTTACCCATTGAATTTCATCTATGTCAAGAGAAACTAAGCGAGAGCAACTAAGATGGCGGCATAGGTAAACACCGGGAAATTATTGCCTCACACAACAATTGAAAATTACCGCAAAGGACCGAGCAAACATCATCCAGAACAACAGGAAGGCTGGCTGAGTGTAAATTCTACAACTAGAAGGAAAGAAAAGCACGCTGAGAGCCAGAGGCGCTGCGGAGGTGAAGTGCAGAGGTACGGCGGCTCGCGCGCGCGAAAAAGGGGGTGGCGCCTGAGGACGCGGCTGTCTTTTTGAATCACAAACTCCTGACGGCTCTGAACTCCGGTTCCGGGAAGTCTCTGGGGACCCAGGTCTCATACGGGGAGAAGCTGGTCTGTCTGGCAGCGAGCGAACTTGAGGGCGGCTTTCCCTCAGAGGTGCTTGCAGCCGTTACCGGAACACTGAGACGCGCGACTCTGGGCAGAGAATCGGCCATGGCTGCTTTCTCCGCCCTCTGACTCCCTGAGACCCCGCCCCACCCAGGCTGCGGCAGAGGCTTTTGCATGTGAATGTACCTAACTGCAGCCGAACCAGGCAGACCTGGAACTTCCAAGAGAAGGCCCAAGGCCCCGCAGCGGCTTGCATTGCTTCACAGCTGAGCCTCTTCGTGGCTCCTGCTGTGTGGCCTCGGGCAGAGGCTGAATTAGCACCTCCTTAGATCCAGGAGCCACTGTACCCAGTGGTCAGAGGGGGTTCATCCAGACTGCAACTCCTCAGAGCCATAAGGGACGCACTCAGGGAGCAGACTCAGTGAGCACCAAAGCCCCACTGAAGCAAGTCTTACCCCAGAAGGGTGTCTTCAGCACAGAAGTTCTCCCACTTTAGACACAGCTGATTCTCACAGCCAATTGGCCTGGAGGTCAATTCCTCCCAGTGATTCTACAACAACCAAGGCACCAAGAGTGCAACAAGAGTGTCCACCCCAGGTAACTGGGGAGGCTGAGCTACTGGGCCCTACAGGACACCTGGCGCACAGGGCCACTCTATCAACACAGGGAAGCTGCCAAAATGCGGAGACAAAGAAACAGGTCACAAATGGCAGAAATGGAGGAAAGCAAACGATTGGATATAGAGTTTAAGGCCACGGTTATAAGGTTTTTCAAGAATTTTATGGAAACCGCCGATAAATTTAATGAATCCCTCAATAAGTATAGGGAGACCATGGAGGACATGAAAAAGGACCAACTAGAAATTAAGCATACACTGACTGAAATAAAGAATAATTTACAGAGATCCAGCAGCAGAAAAGAGGATCCCAAGAATCAAGTCAAAGATTTGAAATACAAAGAAACAAAAAATACCCAACCGAAAAAGAAAAAAGAAAAGAGATTCCAAAAATATGAAGATAGTGTAAGGAACCTCTGGGACAACTTCAAGCGTACCAACATCAGAATTATAGGGGTACCAGAAGGAGAGAGAGGGCAAGATATTGAAAACCTTTTTGAAGAAATAATGACAGAAAACTTCCCCTATCTGGTGAAAGAAATGGACTTACAAGTCCAGGAAGCGCAGAGAACCCCAAACAAAAGGAATCCAAGGAGGACCACACCAAGACACATCATAATTAAAATGCCAAGAGCAAAAGATAAAGAGAGAATCTTAAAAGCAGCAAGAGAAAGACAGTCAGTTACCTACAAGGGAGTACCCATACGACTGTCAGCTGATTTCTCAACAGAAACCATGCAGGCCAGAAGAGACTGGCAAGAAATATTCAAAGTGATGAATAGCAAGAACCTGCAACCAAGATTACTTTATCCAGCAAAGCTATCATTCAGAATAGAAGGTCAGATAAAGAGCTTCACGGATAAGAAAAAGCTAAAGGAGTTCATCACCACCAAACCAGCATTATATGAAATGCTGAAAGGTATTCTTTAAGAAGAGGAAGAAGAAAAAGGAACTCTTACCATTTGCCACAGCATGGATGGAACTTGAGAGCGGATAAATACCACAGGATCTCACTCATTTGTGGAATATAATGAACAACATAAGCTGATGAACAAGGACTGATCCAGAGACGGAGAGGCATTGATTGGACTGTCGGGACTTGGAGGGAAGGTAGGGGAGGGTGGGGGTAAGGGGGAAAGATCAACCAAAGGACTTATATGCAAGCATATAGGCCTAACCAATGGACATGGACAACGGGGGGGTGAGGGCATGAGCGGGGGTGGGGGGGGGTGGGGGGTAGAGGGTAACGTGGGGACAAGGACACATATGTGATATCTTAATCAATAAAAAATATATTAAAAAAAAAAAAAAAAAAAGAGAAACTAAGCATCTCAATTCTAATAGGCTGTTCTCTCTCTCTCTCTCTCTCTCTCTCTCTCTCTCTCTTTTCTTTATTGATTAAGGTATTACATATGTGCCCGTATCCCCCCATTTCTCCCACCCCCACCCCCCTGTCATGCTCTTACCCCCTCTGGTGTCTGTGTCCATTGGTTAGGCTTATATGAATGCATACAAGTATTTTGGTTGATCTCAAATCAGCTACATAGGGTTCCAAGTCCTGGTGGGAGCAGCAGTTACACAAATCATGAATATGCTGCATGGAAAATTGATCTGGATAACATCTAAGATGTCTATATCATTTAAGATGTCTATATCATTGCTCTATCAATGCAATCCATATTTTGCTAGTTTTTCTATCTATAATAATAAAAGGGTAATATGCTAATTAGACCGGACACCATTCCGGAGGAAACCAGGGCTGGAGCTAAGCCCAGGTCCCAGGTGCCTTTCCAGCAGCCAGAGTGAAGCCCGGGTCCCGGGCGCCAGAGGGAAGCTGGTGCCAGCAGCTGGGGCAGCTAGGGGGAGGAAGGCCTACCCTTGCACGAATTTCATGCATCAGGCCTCTAGTCTATAATAATAAAAGCTTAATATGCAAATTGACCGAATGGCCAAAGAGCAGAACAACCTTCCAGATGACCTTCGGATGAAGCTAGGACTGCAGCCTAGAGATTGAAGCAGTTGCCGGGTCTACGAAGGCCTATCTTGCATGAATTTTATGCATCGGGCCTCTAGTATACTGTAGTTAACTAGAACCTAGTAAGTGACAATGGCAGAAAAAAAACTCATTGTGATATAGCAAAATTTATTTTTTAAATGAATTTTTTTCACCAAAAACTCTATTTAAATAATGTCTTTTATTGTATGAATCAGGGCATTCTCTCCTCCAGATAATTTTCTTCTATTTATCCACAGATATATTTAATTGAATCATTAGGGTTGAATGTCATTTTCCTGCATCAGCTTTACTTTAAAAAATATATATCAGATTTTGTGAGCATTTTCCATGTGTTTAGGTGTCAAAATAGTATACATTTAATTTTTGAAACCAGAATAATACAGGAAACTCTTTGTTTTCCAATACTTTCTTAAGATGTACATGTTTATACTCCTTTCGTAATACTCCTTTGTCTTTTATCACAAAGGGTTTGTGGCTGACATTTGCAGCCTATAACCTTCTATCCTTCCACTTTCAGCATGAATTTCTGCCATCTCTTTTGGGTTTGATAGTAATTAATGCTTTCACTTTCAGTGCAATAGAATATGTAACCTCAGTAAAGATCAGATTTTCTTTGTTCTATTTACATCAAATCTTTTCTCAATTGTTGCTATTTAGCTGCCAGTATACTTTCAGATGATACTCTGTGTCTGGATGCCATAGAATAAAAAATGGTGTGGCAGATGCAATAACTAGCTATCCTTACCTTGCAAGAAAGTCGACAATAAATTGAAAAGAGGACACTCAGGTGAAAATACTTAAAAATCGTGCACGCTGAGAGGTATCATTTTTATCACCTGCAGCCACTACTGTTGGAATCAAGACCCTCAACTATTTATCCTTAAATTATCTTCCCAACTTCCTCACTACTGACATGTCTATAGAACCTGTGACTCAAAATGAGTCCTAGATGGTACTGAGCCACTGGGTCTGTTGCACTGTAACTAACCAAAGTTGCAAGTGTAATTTTTTATTTAATGAATATGTATTTGTTCCATCATCTTCCAAGTATTATGCTAAGCACTGGAGATGCAAAGATGAAAGAAACATCTGTGATCACTATTGCGTGAACTTTCAATCTGGTAGAATTGAGACACAATTAATAAATTATGATAAATTCTGATAAATGCTATGCAGTGAGTTTATAATAAATTATTATAAAAATTAAAAGAGCAGCCTCCTTTATCTAGTGGATTAATTATCAGCATTATAAGCACAGTAATGTTTAGGTTGAAGCTGGCTTGAGGAATTTAGGAAAGAAAGAAGTATTAGAACTTTTGGAAAATAAAGCCAATTTCAGTGCCCTGAGGTGAGAAAGTATAGTAAATGTGAATATCTAAAAGAAATGTAACACAGGTCAAACATAAAATGTAATTGTTCATGGAGCTTGATAAGAGACTATAGAGATGGTTGGGATCTAGGTTATAGAGAAATGACTCAAGAAGTTGGGGTGACATACTAAGAGCAATGAATGGAAAGCCATAGACAGCTTGTAAGCAGGAAAAATAAAATTATAATAACTTTGCTATTAAAAGGTTCACTCTGAAAAGATCATAGAGGATGCCTAGGAAGAGAATAAGACTAAAGATGAGAAAGGAGGAGCATGCTTAAGATGTGAAGCTTAGCAAGTTAAAGATTGTAAGACATTTACTTTCATAGGATGACAAGAATTGGCATGGAGAAAGAGTCACTGAACCAGGAACTAAAAATGTAATGGCTGAGACAGCAAATGATAATAATGAGGAGTATTTTTACTAGAAAATGCAACAGGTGTGAGACTGTGTGAGAATCAAAGGAATCAGACTTTTTGAAAGAAGACAGAGGAGCAATAGAATAATGACCCAAGATTATACAGAGCACACGTCGGATCTTAAAATTAGTGTTGAGTGGAAGAATGAAAACCTCCACTTAGACTGCAAAAAATTCAACAACCTCAAAGGAGAACTGGTTTTCTTTTGAAGCCAGAAGTTCTTGAAAATGTTTTTGGTGGGGTTTTTTTTTTGTTTTGTTTGTTTTGTTTTTGTATTATTATTATTTTTTTTAATAGGCTGAAGATGCTAGGAAATGTTGCAGTTAATCACAAATGGCTGCTGAGAACTGCTTGGAGCAGTGCCAAGGGGGCCATGTTATTTTGCACAAACCCCTGAATCCAACTTCCATAGCAGTCATGCTGGGCTCCTGAGCCTGTTCTCTGGCAGTTTCCATGTAGAGCTTGCTTGGTGATTTCCTGCCAGAGAAGGCCTCCAAATATGTTTTAAGGATTCTAGAAAGCCCTGAAACTGCTTAAAGATATGTCACCTCTTTGCTTTCACTTGCTCACCCTGGATATTCTTTATGATAATCACATTACTTGCTGAAGTTTTGTTTTCATTTTGTTTTATTCAACTGCTTTTCAACTTTAAGCATATCAAAGGCAGAGGTTGGAAGTATTTAATTTTTTTCAGTGTTTACCAATTAGAGGTTCTTCATAAATGTTAATTTAAATAATTAGTTAATGAATGAATGAAACCTGTCCAGGTGAGGCATCTTGTTCTACTGTAAAAGAAACAGTATCCCCTTTTCAGCAAAATGAATGATATCCTCTATCTATGGCTAATATAAATATTTTGATATCAATTTTCCTTAGAATATTTGCTTTTAATGGGAAGAAATTAATATCTCTCAAAAGATTTTCTGCCAAGATGAAGTGAGATACAGATTTGAGCTCAGATGTCAACTCTACTCAATTAGCTGTCACTCCTTACAGTACTACTTTGAGAATTTTGAGACTCCTTTCAGGCACAGCATGAATGAGTATCAGAATTGATTTGGGATCCATAGCATTGGTTCAAGATCTGGGAGTGATGGCAATTAGGCCACATTTTGTCCATTCGTAATCTAGACCTGCTTAACATATGTTAAAGTAACACTTTAATACTCTCAGTAGAGACATTAGGTTATTTTAGTTTTAAATGGCACATCTAATTCCAACTCTCACTAATCTTTCCTTTGTGAAAACTATGAGATCATATGGCTTAAACTGTATAATCTAGGTTATCAGTCACAGTTTATGGCATAGGGTTTTCTTCTTTTCTGACGAGATCATAAGCAATATGAAACAAGAATCTTTATTTTTTTTCCTGATTATTAACTATCTGACTTTGGATAAAGTAATTGTATCAGTCAGTTAATGCTGCATACCAAACCACCCCAAAACTCAGTGGTATGAAACAAAAAACATTTATTATTATGTTCACATTTCTTTGGCTAAACTGGGGTAGCTATGCTTCGAGCTGCAGGTCAATAGTTTGGCTGGGGAAAATCGTTTACCAATGTTTTATGGGACAATCACCTAGGGCAGTGGTCGGCAAACTGTGGCTCAGCAAACTGCGGCTCACGAGCCACATGCGGCTCTTTGGCCCCTTGAGTGTGGCTCTTCCACAAAATACCAACTTCTGCACATGGGCCAAAAAGTTTCAATCACACTGTATGTGTGCGCCCGCACGTGGTATTTTGTGGTATTTTGTGGAAGAGCCACACTCAAGGGGCCAAAGAGCCACATGTGGCTCGCGAGCCGCAGTTTGCCGACCACGGACCTAGGGTAACTCTGCTCAACATAGATCTTAAGCTTCTGAGACAAGTGAGCTGTAAAAGTCACATTGTTTTCAGCAATGTCAAAAACACAAGACAGCTGTCTCTTGTGAAGAAGCACATTTCAAGTCTTTGCTTGGAGCCTGTCTTATAACACCTTTTGGTTAAGTCAAGTCCATGGCCAAGCCTAACATTAAGAAAAGTATACTTTACCCACAAGGAGGGGTAGGCGAGTGACTATTTGCTAAATCCAAACTCCAATAGGGTTCATTTTCCTCAAATTGAATGTGATGATAACCTGCAGGGCTCTGAGATTGTATTGTAACCAATGAGAAGAAAAATGCCTGGCACACACTGGCATTCAGTAAGTATTCGTTGAGTTATTGGATTTATTTTTCTACTCTCTCATAGTATATAGTATATGAGACCAAGTTGAATTTTAGAGATGTCCTAGAAGACTTTGATAGAGTTGGGATTTCTATATTTCATCTCACTTTACTTTGTGGCCTTAGGCAGATTCAGAAATGCTCCTCTTCATTTTATCTTGAGTCAAGTTGCAGACCTCAGAGACACTATTTACTAGAGAATATTTGGGGACTCTATAATATATATTATGTAAATGGTTCCAAAAATTCAAAACGTTAGTTTCTAATAAAATCTCAGCAGTAATTGTATGGAAAATGTTCCTGTTAAATTACTAATTTGTTGACTTGAAGTAAAAATCACTTCCATTTAAAAAAGTACAATTAACTTTCCACCTTTAAGGCATCAACTGTTGTAATGCATGAGTCCCAAAGTCAAAATCTTTGGCTTTGAAGCTTCATTTTTTGAAACTTTATAAATATAAATAAGTTCTCATGAAGTATTAATACCTCATCTCCAGGCCACAAGAAAAAAAAAAGTCATAACAAATAAAGAGACTCACAAAACCTTTAAATCCATAATGAAAGAATACATTTAAAAAGCAATAATCATAAAACTGTTATTCATAATACATCATTTAATAACCCCCACTTGTCCAAAATGGGGGGAAATGTACTTGACATCCTATTCACACATGACAAAAGGCACAAGAGTGTGTAATCTGGTAGTGATCAGTATGGCTGTGTAAAGAACACTCTTAGGAGACTTTATTTTCTTTATTGACCTTTTAATTTCTTATGGCTAGTAGCACTTTAAAGGGAAATTTCAGGAAGGGAGAAACTTTACTCTGTGGAATGATTGTTTTTTTAAAAAACTGTGTCAACATTTTTTTCTTACTGTTTCCTAAAATATGTGGCACATGTTTATAAAATACCTTAATACATTAATAAATATCTGTTCACTGATTCAACTGTATTTTTCTTAGTTTATATCTATAAATTTTATGCCAGATAAATTAATATTAAAGTTAATATTAATAGTGTATATATTATGCATCAATCTTCTAAATGGTTTACTTATCCTATATAATAAAAGGGTAATATGAAAATTGACCCTATTGGTGGAACAAATCAGGAATGACCACTTATTATGACATGCACTGACCATCAGGGAGCAGACACTCAACTTAGGAGTGTCAGTGCACTTTCACAGGGGGAGCGCTGTTCAGCCACAAGCCAGCTCATGGCTGGCCAGCACAGTGGCAGTGGCAGCAGGATCCACGGCAGTGCTAAGGATGCCCGACTAAAGGCTTAGGCCCACTCCCTACAAGAAGCGGGCCTAAGTTGTTAGTTGGACATCCCCCGAGGGCTCCCAGGCTGCCAGAGGGATGTCTGACTGCCAGCTTAGGCCTGACCCCCTGGGGAGCAGACTTAACTGGCAGGTGGACACCCCCTGAAGGGTCTCAGACTGCAAGAGGGTGCAGGCTGGGCTGAGGGACTCCCCTGAGTGAACAAAATTTTGTGCACCAGGCCTCTAGTATTGCATAACAACATTAAGAGGTAGATACTATTATCCCCATTTTACAGATGAAAACAAGTCACAGAGTATAGGTAGCTTACTGAAAGTCAAATTAAGTGTCAATAGCAGGATTTAAACTCAAACTTTCTGTTCCCAAGCTCTGCTCTTAACTAACTATATGTGATCAAGCTAGCTAGGAAGGTGCACACTTCTTAGGAAGGTGGAATAGCATAGTGATAAAGACACAGGTTTTAGAATAAACACACCTCAATTAAAACCCCATTTCTACTCTTTATTAGCTTGGCAACCATGAGCAATTTTCTTACATCTCTAAACTTCAGTTTTTCTCTGTGTCAAATATTTACTTATAAGGGTTATTAATGAGATAAGAAAGTATACTTAACAGAATATTGGCATATAATAAACTGAAATTATTAATACTATTTTAGTCTAAGTGCCCAGGGAAATTAAATGGCTTGCCCAAGGTCATACATCTAGTTATGGAAAAGTGAAGTCTAAACTATGGATTTTTTGGTTCAAAGTCCAATACCTTACACTCTAGTAATGGCCATCCCCCAGGGACTTCTTACATTAGTTCCTACATTAGTTGATGAGGTGAGGTGATTCAGAATGGAAGCATGCCTAACAATGTGGTTCAAACCACACAGGGAGGCCAGGCTTTGCAAATGTGTCACATCACTTCAATCAACCTGCATGGTATTGTCATCATGTTTTCTTCAATCGATCAGAAACAACAGGTAACAGAATATCCACAACAAAGCCAAATTTCTTCATGAGAGTTTTCCAAATAAAATTTGAAGTGTAATAAAATTAAGTTTACACCACATCATCAATATCTGCATCCCCCTCGTAAGTGCTTCTCCATTTCCAGCTCTACACCCTAACATTTATCATCACTCACTTAAGAATTTCATGTATGTATAGATTTTCATACTGCAGCATTGATCTGCTATTTTTCTGCTTAATACAGGGGTTGGCAAAAGTAGGTTTATGGTCGTGAGTATGCAAAACACAGTTACTAAAGCTATTGTAATAATCATAACCTGTATGTCTTTTTCTATACAAGCAACTGTGAATCTACTTTTTTCCACCCCTGTATAATGTTATATCAAGCCTTTTAAAACATCTACTTGTCCCTAGGCTACCAAGTTAGCTCTTACCTTCCTAAGTTTAATAGGAGAGGTAAGTGTAGGGGACATTCTATTTTCCTGGTGATTTGTATTTTTTTAAAGCTCTCGTAGCCATTGTAGTACATACCGCTGTTTTGTTCCCTTCTTATATATTACCTTGCTTAAATTATTTATTTTGCATTTAATGTATAGGAATTCAATTCATGCAAACACACTTAAAGTGGTTTCAAACATCTTTGAGGTCTTTCCAGCATTATTCCAAAAAGGCCTAAATGTTGTTCTTTTAAGTCACATTTTTTGATGACTCCCTGATGCTTCCTGCAAATATTTTCTCTACATTCTCCAAGTCTGATTTGATTTAGCCCTGCAGCTTTATAAATGTCCCTGAGACACATGGGGCATGACTACAATCGATGATTCAGCACATTTCCATCACATAAAAATCAAATTTCCACTGGCACCACTTACTCTTTATTGTGCTGAGATCAATAGTTGAAGGAACCTTCACCCAGCCACATGGCTGTCTACCCAACATTTATTCATAATATCAGTCTATAAATTCAATAGAAATATTAGGTTACAGGGGAATTCATGCTCAGCATAGCAAGATTCTTGAGTTTTTGGAGTATGCTTCAGACAAATTACTCTTCTAACTCTCAAAGTCTTCCAGGCTGAAAGTGCACCAAAAGCAGGACCCTCTGAGCCACCACAACTGTGGGTGGTGAGAAGCAGGTCTGGGATATTTTTACGACATATAAAATCTCTTTCCTTCCCATCTACTTACTTGACAACAAGAAAGTGATGTCCTTGGACAGGTCCACATTCTTAGGTGAACCTTTTGCAATACCTGGTTGAGATCTGTTTTTTTCTGGGACAGAATGGGAGTTCTTAGCATCTTTCCACAGGCGTTTGCACCTCACTAAATGCATACTCAGAGCTAATTATTAACCTGGTCCTGCCTTTCCCATCCATGCATCTCTTATATATTTATAGGAGATATAGCTACACAGCTTTTTAATGTCACATCTAAACTCTAAGAAAAATGTGACTTGGACAACAGGCATCTAACACCAGCTTTCAAATACACAGTTTAGAAGCATCTTTGAAACTTTGGTTCTTAGAATAAGAGAGAAGCACTTTTAAAAAAAGGTTGCCCTGAGTCCTGGCCTGTGTGCCTCAGTTGGTTGAGCATCATCCCATACACTGAGAGGTCGCCAGCTCAATTCTGGTCAGGGCACATGCAGGGGTTGCAGGCTCCATTCCCAGTAGCGGGTCTTCAGGAGGCAGCCAGTGATGCTTCTCTCACATCAGTGTTTCTCTCTACATCTCCCACTGCCTTCCTCTGGTTCTCTAAAGTCAATAAAACACATTTTAAAAAGTAAAAAAATAAAATTAAAAGGTTCCCCTGATAGATTTTAACACTTTCTGATTTACATTGCATTTTTTTTAAAATAAAAAGGTAATATTTTCTTATGTTTTGCTTAAGTTGGCTCATTGCTAACTGATCTAAATCTAATAATTATTCCCTCTCCTACCACTCAAAAAACAGGCTGTGAATGTTACCAAAATACTTTACTATTTTAAGGCAGGAAAATTCCTTTGAGAAAAGAGCTACCTTTTTTAATATATATATTTCAGGGAATAGACAGGAGGAGTAACACAAAGAGAAAGCTAAATTGCTATGCATAATACAATAAATAATAGCATTTATGGGTGTGGCCTGGGAAGACAGAATGGAGGGCACAGGATAGTGGTTACTAAAGGGAAGGTGTGGTGTGTGGGGGAGAGGGAATGTAGTATAAGGTGATGAAAGATGGTTTGACTTTGGGTGGTAGGCACACAATGCAATATACAAATCATGTATCACAGGAATGTACATACACTTGAAACCCATATAATCTTATTAACCAATATCACCCCAATAAATTTAATTTAAAAAAGATAAAAAAAAACAAGAAAGTATATATTCTCAAACAATCTAAAAATAAAATAAAATGGGAGCTGGTAAAGTAGATTAGGCATGCAGTTCCACATTGCTTTTCACTAACCCCTGCATTTCCTGGTCGCCTTCCTACACATAATATGCCTCAAAAACCTACTAGATTATTCCATGGCTTCTAGCACAATTTTTTGAAGAGTTAGAGAATTTTATGTATCAAGCATTAAAATGAGTCTTGCCAATGGGATTGAAAAAAAAAAATCAAAGCAAATTTAAGGATCAATGCCCTGAAATAGAACAGTAATAATTCAAGAATGGCAGGGCAGGGTGCCACTAAGTGTCTAAGAGCATAAGTCCAATCCTCACTCCTCAGCAGACATGGTATGATTCTGAGAGAGAAGAATGCAGTTGTGTTAACTTCATTTATATGAGCCCATCCATGGCTTGCCTTTGTTTCTTCAATCTTGAGAAGTGATCGATAGCTTAATGAATTTTTCAGGAGAAATGTACACACCAACCGAATGAGGCTTCTATAAGGACATCCCTAAACCAGAATCAGAGTTGACCAGTTAAATGAATATTGTGACCAGCAAGGTGGAGTGATACACTCTAGTTTTCTTCTGCTAGGAGAACCTACTATTTAGTCTTTTTCATGATCCTAGTCCTCTGCCCACCACCTCAAAAACCTCAGACACACACTTTACATGCAGTAAGATATTTTAGAATGTGTACAGGAGTGCATGGATATCATTGCCTTATGTGAAACTTTGGGCAAATCAGTTAACATATCTAAAACCCCTTTTCTCATCTGGAAAACAATCTATAATAATAAAAGGATAATATGCTAATTAGACCGGACATCCTTCTGGACATCATTTTGGACATCCTTCCAGACAAAGCTGGGGCCGGAGTGAAGCCTGGGTCCCAGGTGCCTGCCAGTGGCCAGAGGGGAGCCAGCCCGGGTCCTGGGTGCCAGAGGCAAGCCAGTGCCAGCAGCTGGGGAAGGAAGGCCTACTCTTGCACGAATTTCATGCATCAGGCCTCCAGTCTATAATAATAAAAGCATAATATGCTAATTATACCAGATGCCCTTCAGGATGACCTTCCAGACGAAGCTGTGGTGGCGGGGGGCCAAGCCCCTTGCACGAATTTTGTGCATCGGGCCTTTAGTAGAATAATAATAACCAAGAGTTAAAATATATTATTCAAAAATGTTTTTGTTTTATTTTTTTGCTTAATCCCTTCACCTATTTCACCCAACCCCCGAAAATTCCCTTCCTTCTGGCAACAGTCAGTCTGTTTTCTGTATCTATGAGTCTGTTTCTATTTTGTTTGTTTTGTTCTTTAGATTCCACACCACATGTAAATGAAATCATACGGCACTTGTCTTTCGGCTTATTTCAGCTATCATAATACTTTCCATCCATGCTGTGGACAATAGTATAATGATTACTAGAGGGGAACAGGATCCGGGGAAGGTAGGAGAAGGTTGGAGGGGAGGGGGTAAATGGTGATGAAAGGAGACTTAAATTTGGGTGTAAACACAGATGATGTATTATAGAATTGTGCACTGAAAACCGATACAATTTTATTAACCAACTAGGTCCGATGCACAAAATTCATGCAAGGGGCTGGGCCCTCACAGCCTTGGCTTTGTTTGGAAGGTCGTCTGGAAGGATGTCCGGAAGGTCATTCAGCTGTCCAGTCTAATTAGCATATTACACTTTTATTATTATAGATGACAACCCATTAAATTCAATAAAAATGTTTAAAGTGTTTTTTAACCAACAAATATGTAAATGTCTTAGAATGCCTATTAATTTTATTCTAAGTGGTCTTCTGTGCCAGCACCTTCATACTGTTGCCTCGCATCTCCTACTGAGCACACCATGGCTTCTGCCATTTCCAATCATCTGTGAAGCCAAACAGCCTCATAGGCTAAATACATTTTTAATGCTCAGAGTCAGGAGTCTTGCTAGTGACTGCAATGAGAGAGATTTTTGGCCCCACTTGATTGTAGCAATTACAGGCAAAAGAATATAGGGGCTGGAAGCCAATGTACTGGCCAATCAAATGTCACAAATGCCTATTTCTTTTAAAAACAGCTAAAAGCTGTATGTTCATAGATAAACACACATACAAAGACATGAACTACTACCACAACTACCTCAATCACCACCAAAGCAATAGTCATTTGCTTCCCAAAGCCACATAATAAACTATTTTCATTTTACTCTCATTTTTGCTTTCTTGGGATATGTTTTTATAGAAGGTAAATATATTGCATTTCCTCCCTAACCCATAGCAGCTCTAGGACTCTCACCTCCTGTTTAATGGCTCTGAAAGAACAGATAAGTTTATTGGGCACTTGCTATATGAGAGGGGCTGTGCTAAGTGTTTTGCATCTTGGCTGATACTTCGTCAATTTACAGACACAGAGAAGTTAAGTCACTCCCTCAGTGATTGCAGGGGTGAGCACTGAATGCCGCTCAGTCTTTCCACCTGACTCCAGTCCGTGCTATTAATTGCCATTTCACATTGCCTTCCAAGTTCTTCATTAACTTTTATAAAGGGGTGGGCATACCGCTGTTCATATGGAAAAAGTGATGCAAGTTATAATTATCACAATAGCTTGATGAACTCAAAAGATCCCCACTCACAACTGTAAACCTACGTTTGCCCACCCCTGTATATATTCTTAATTTTAACATATTTGTTCGTATTAAAATACTATTATCTTTACTTAGTACATTTCTGTGTGGCTGGCACTGTTCACATACTATGAGGTTGGAATGGTTTTCATCATTCCCAATATACAGGTGAGAAAACTGAGGCATGAACGGGGAGCTAACTTTTCAAAGAGCCCACTGTTACTAAATTGGAGGGACAGATCCAAACCCTGTACCTGCATCCCCTGTCTGTCCCATACCCTTCCCCCAGGGCCACGCTCAGGATCCAGAACCACTGAACCCTGGTCTCAGGCTCCCCTTTCCACCCTGTGCATGCCACATCCTCGGCATCACAGCAGACTGCCCACTATTCCCGATGTGCGCACGCTCCGGGCTATCCCAAGCCCTGGTCCCAGGCCCGGATTTTCCTCTCCGCCCCTCTTCCCTGTGCTCACCTGCAGAAAGGCCTTCATCCTGCTAGGCCTTCCGTGCGGACTTTGCCCTGTGGGCTCCTCGGTGCACTTCCCTTCCCCACACATTTAATTATTTCCAGTCCCGGTGGGCGGGCCTCTGTTGCGCCTGCCAGGACCCTGCAGGCACACCTGCGGGAGGTGCAGGCTGGGTTCCAGACTGCGGTAATCACGCGGGTATCGCAATTCAGCGAAGCCTAACGTCTTGCAGGTGGCGGGTCCAGACTTCGGGTTCCGAAAAGCACAACAGCTGTGAAGGGCGATAAAGCGAAGAGCATCGGCGGTGCGTTCCTGTTGCTTATGCTCCTCTCTGGACTGGGAGCTCCGCAAGCAGGGATCTTGGTAGAGGAGGTCATGGAGGGGATCTGACCTCCGGATGACCTTCAGGCTGGACCTGGGAGAACACAGGCTCCCACCCCTTCCGGGGCCTTGGGATAGAGGTTCCTGCTGGGCGGGAACCCACGCCCCACGCGGGGGGTTTTCTCAGGACGCAGCCCGAGGGAGCGAGGTGCACAGGTGAGGTACCTGGGCCAGGAACGTGGCTGACCCACCTAAATGCCTTTCTATAAACTTAAGATTCTGGGAGGCGGCCGTGGAGGGCTCATCTCCTGGGGCCTGAGATAAGCCTCCTATGTAGGTTCCCTTGCTTGTTTGCCTGCCACCCACCAATCTGCATGGCCTGCTGCTTCCTTAGGCCTCTCCGTGTAGGGCAGTGGTTCTCAACCTTGGATCACCTGGGAATCTTTTTAAAATTCTGATTTCTGGGCCTCCTCCTCCGGAAATTCTGTTTCTTTCTTTTGGGGTGAGGCCACAACATTAGTAACAAAGAAACAGAATTTCCGGAGAAGGAGGCCCAGAAATCAGGATTTTAAAAAGATTCCCAGGTGATTCTAATGTGCAGCCAAGGTTGAGAACCACTGGTCTAGGGAAAACAGTTTCAGATCTGACCCGGGAAGCTCGTGAGGTTGTGAAGCAGTAGATGGCTTTTGATTTGTTCGTGGTGGCTAACGTCTGCCAGTTTCTGGCATATAGTAGTAGGAATGCATTTCCTTAGGAATTGAATTGAATTGAATTGAATTGAATTGAATTGAATTGAATTGAATTGAATTGATAGGACTCCTTCCGC
The DNA here is from genome assembly GCF_014108235.1 of Myotis myotis. Classification (NCBI taxonomy): domain Eukaryota; kingdom Metazoa; phylum Chordata; class Mammalia; order Chiroptera; family Vespertilionidae; genus Myotis; species Myotis myotis. Next base: position 18,751,178 of record NW_023416335.1, read on the forward strand.
TGTCTTTTATATTCCTTACCCAATAAGGATTAGAAAAAATAAAATAAAATAAAACCAGAGACCCTGTCAGGTAGTTTGCTCTAAGCAGGAAATTTTAGTAAATAAATCAATAATAGGTTTAGTCCCTATTCAAAATGGTTGAGTCCATGAATTTTGTTTCTCTGAGGTAATTTTAGTGCAATAAAATAACTGTTTGGTGTGTCAGCTCTATATATGAACTAGAGGCCCCATGCATGAAATCCATGCACTGGGGCGAGGGGGTGGGGGGGAGTCCCTCAGCCTGGCCTGTGCCCTCTTGTAGTATGGGAGCCCTTGGGGGATGGCCGACTGATGGCTTAGGCCTGCTCCTTGTTGGACATCATTAGTGCTGCTGTGGAGGTGGGAGAGACTCCCGCCACCACTGCTGCACTCGCCAGCCGTCAGCCCGGCTTCTTGCTTAGCGGCACTGACCACCAGGGGGCTGCCGGCCAGATCTTCCCTCAGGAGCAGGGGGAGGTGGAGAAGCCCTGAGGGCAATTGGGGCCAGCAGCCACCACTCGCACCCGCTGATAGCACTGAGCAATCAGGGCAGGTGCCAGGCACCCACAACAGGTGTGAGTGGGTTGACACTGGCAGCAGGTGCAAGTGCCAGGCGGGACCACAGCGCAGGGAAGCAAAGAATTTTCAGAAACCACCAGAGGCTCGCCCCAATGACAGCGATTGGCACCCTGCCTTAGTCTGGTGCCCCCCCTCACCTGCTCCACCATCCCACCGTTCCGATGTCCACCATGTTCCGCACATGCCCCCTGGTGGTCAGTGCACATCCTAGTGACCGGTTGTTCGATTGTTCTGCCGTTTGGTCTATTTGCATTTTAGCCTTTTATTATATAGGAGAGTGGGCTTGAGTTTGCAGTTCAGTTTAGCACTACTCTCTGGTCTCTCACTCTTCCTCTCTCTCTCTGATTTCCTTTTTATTAATGATTGATTTCCAGACCTTTTTTAAAATTACTCTTCGCTATTAGTGAAATTTACCATTTTGTCTTGTGTTCAGATTAAGACACCAATTTCAGAACCATCTCACATAAAATCTCATGTCATGCTTTTCTATATGAAGCTAATATTAGTTTCTTCACATGTTCCAAATTTTCCCTCTTAATATTTAGTTTTATTATGAGAAGTGATTGCTGATGTGTGGAAATTTAACTTAATGTGCTATTCCTGAAATAGTCTTTCAAGTTGATGTTAGGAGCCCCAGTCCCCTTACAGATAGAGATGGGAGTGGAAAATGGGAGTCATGCCCTGGCGCACAAACACAAACAAAGACCAGGGGGAGCAGTAATGCCCATACTATGAAATTTTCCCATAAGGCCATTGCTGGCAGGTTTTCATTTTCTAAACTCTTTGATACTCTCTACAGCATTTTGTGTGTCTCTGTTGATTTGACATTGACATTTGTCTATTCCCGGGATGTTCATTATCTAATTAATGGTTGTAGTAAGCCTGTGATGATGCTTGCTGTTTCTACACTCTCCCAAAATATTTCCCTATTTCTATGACTCTGAATTTTGCCACCCCTACTACTCTACCTCTAGTCCCATTCTTTTCCAGTGACCATGAATTGTATCAATTAGAGCCTTTTACTCCCAAAACTGCCTAAATTTATATTGTCTTACCTTGTTTGTTGGTCTTTACCCTGACTTAATTCTCATTCTCAGTGTATGACCTCACAGGAAAAATGACTATATTTGATTTTTTTTTTCTTAGATGGCATAATAGAAATATCACTGGTCTAGATCCTGTTCTTATTGAGTTCTGTATCCTTAAGCAAACAATCAATGAGGCATGTGCATCAAAGTAACTTGTACAGTCTTTTGATATGCAAATTCTTATGCTCAACCCTAGAACTATCGAAATGGAATCTTCAAGTGGAATCTCAGGAATGTATATTTTTCAGATACTAGATGATACCAATGTGTACAACTCAGTTTTGATATCTCATATTTTCCTTCCAAGAAGATAATGTTTCCCTCTCAAAAGTGTTTATCTTTTAAGAATTCTGGAGAATCAGACACAAATATTAAAAACTTGACTTTATATTTATTCGGAAGATATCAGTTTTTTTAATAATGTCTGTGCTAATTAACCCTGTCTTAGTATATTGTCTCAAAGAATTATCATGACCCAAGCTGCATTTTTATATTTTAAATAAGAAACACAGAATTTGAGTCATCTGGAAGAGTAACCACAAATAATACATTTTAAGAGTAACCACAAATAATACATTCTCAGTAATTATTGCACATTTTCTCAAAATCTCCAGGACTTGTTGATAATTGTAGTGATTAATACCACATTTTGTGACTTCTGAGTAACTGGCTTTATTTTTAAAGACCAATGGGATTGCAGCTAACATCATGCATTATACATGGAATAACTATTGTCCCATGACAATCTAGCCCTTACTTTGGGGTATGAAAATTCCAAACACAAAACATCAGTGGTGGCAACAGAACTTCTTGCTGGAGATGGAGAGGAAACATTAAAGGTGAAGGAGAAGAATCCTATATAATAAAAGGGTAATATGCAAAATGACACTAACAGCAGAGAGACTGGGAATCACTGGTCACTATGACACACACTGACCACCAGGGGGCAGACGCTCAATGCAGGAGCTGCCCCCCGGTGGTCAGTGCACTCCCACAGGGAGAGCTCTGCTCAGCCACAAGCCTGGCTGACAGCTGCCATACAGCGGTGGTGGTGGGAGCCTCTCCTGCCTCCTCAGCAGCGCTAAGGATGTCCGACTGCAGCTAGGCCTACTCCCCGCTTGCAAGTGGACATCCCCCAAGGGCTTCTGGGCTGCCAGAGGGATGTGTGACTGCCAGCTTAGGCGCAATCCTCTGGAGAGCGGGCCTAAGTCAGCAGGTGGTCATCCCCCGAGGAGTCCCAGACTGCGAGAGGGCACAGGCCGGACTGAGGGACCCTCCTGAGTGCACAAATTTTTGTGCACTGGGCCTCTAGTTAAGGTATAATATAGCAGGGGAAGTTGCATAAAGCCATTGGGTTCTGCTAATGCAATAGCTTTTTCACCTAATAATCAATTTAAACATATTTTCTTCCTACAGGGAAGTTTATATAATCTCTTCAACTACCACCATAGAAGGTAGAACAGAAAAATTTGTCATTTGAGGGTAATTAGTAACAATACCTTTGTAGTTTATGCCCTGAAAGAAACAGAGCTTCTAACATAAAGTAGGAAATCAAGAAGACAGATAAATAGTATTACAAATTTACAACTGATGAAGAATATCTATCTTGAAGTTGTGAATTTTTTGCAATTGCTTATAGAAAGACTGAGAAATATTTTCATTTATATTAAAAGCCACATCATGGAAATAGACCATTTTTTTAAAGACCAAGAATAGCAAAAATAATTAACAAAAGGCATGGAACCAGAACAAGGTCAGGATTGCACTAAAGCAAAGAGAATTCATTACCGATGCCCCTGACTGGAGATTTATCATGTTCTGAGTAAGCAAGATTTGACATTAATGTTGCCCACTTCATATAGTTTGTATTCACTTTCTTTCTATGCATGTTTAAGTTGATTTTTTTCGTAAACTGTGTATTGCTAATTTCGTGATGTTTTTCCAGTTATTTTTTTCTAATCAATTTTATTGCTATCTATATACATTTTGAATCAAAGAAACACTCAAAGGATAAGTACATTGGACTGGGTGAACCTAACTAATAATTAGAATGTAAAACAAAAATATTACAATATGATGGGAGGGTGATGGAGTATTGTCAAGCTTCATTTTGCATTCTTTCTGGAAGGGTAAATCCTAGAAGGCAAAGTCTTAAGTAGAGAATAAAATCAGGTTTCTTTCTGCACATCTGTTATATCTTCTCTCCTCTCCTAGTCCTCTTTCTCATTCTAACTCCCTCACTTCACCCCCCCTTTTTTCTCTTTCTTCTCTTTCTCCCCTTAACACTTTCAACATCCTTCATTCCCTATCATAAACATATTTTAAGCAGCAATCACGGTGATATTTTGCTTCTTTTCTTTATTTTCCTCTATGACTAGTGAAAAAAATGCTCAAAAAGGAATCATTGTCAGTGAGTTCCTGCTACAGAGTCCAGTCTCACAGCCCTGAAATGATGTTCTGCGGTGCATAGCTTTGCTGAGTTGGACACACATGGCAGCACTAAGGTAACAGAATACTCAGATGATGTTGTCTTGTGAACTGAGGTGAGGCAGCTGCAAGTAAGAAGGGTGGGAAAATACACTTTAAAAATGTACAGAAGCCTGGCGATGAGCAATCTGGCATAGCAGGAGCTCCTAGGTAACAGCTGGAGCAGACAGAGAAAATAGCCTATTTTCTCTAGAAATTAAAAACTAAATTTCTGCTGAAGATGAGTCGATAGTAGCTGATACTGAAACTCCATAAGATCTATTTTTTTAATGTTGAAATGTTCTCCTAATTGTCAGTCTCTGTATCTATACATGATTACCAAGCTTGAATAAGTAGGTCAATTTGCAAGAGAGCTGAATCTGTTACCCAAGTTGTTTCCAATGTCCAGTCTGTCTTTCTTGTTCTCACACTTCCTTCTTGCTTCTTCTCACCCTCCTCCTCCTTCTTTTAACAGTTTTAATGAGGTATAATGGAAATACAATAAAATAAAAAGTGTACAACATGATGAGTTTTAACATATATATGAATCCATGAAACCATCACCACAAACAAAATAAACATTTTCGTAACCCCCGAAAGTTTCCTCCTGCCGTTTTCAGCTCTTTCTCATCACTGGCTCCAGGTAATCACTGACCTTTTGTCACTATGAAACCATTTTCATTTTAAAGACTATTATGTAAATGGAATAATATAGAAAGTATTCTTTTTACTGCTTTATTGACTCAACATAAATTTTAAGAGCCATCTATTTTCTTTATATATCCATAATTTGTGTCTTTTTATTGCTGACTAGTATCCCACTATATAAAAATAGCATAGTTGGCTTATCCATTTCAGTTTTTTGCTACAAATAAAGCTGCTATAAGCATTTGTACACTAGTTGTGTGTGTCTGTGTACAAATGCTTTAATCTCTCTTGGGTAAACATGTAAGAGTGAAATATCTGGACCATATGATAGACATAGGTATAACTTTTAAAGAAACAGTCAAACTTTTTTCCCCAAGTGATTAACCATTTAACTTTCTCACCAGTAATGTTTGAGTTCCAATTGTGTTATCTCCTTGTCAACACTTGATACTCTGGGTCCTTTTAATTTTAGCCATCCTAATGGGTCTATAGTAGATTATCCTTGTGTTTCAATTTGCATTTTCTTAAAGATTAAAGGTATTGAGCATCTTTTTATGTGTTTGTTAGTCATTTGTATCTGTTTTGGTTAATACCTATTCAAATCTTTTACCTATTTTTTAACTTGGGTTACTTGTTATATTGAATTAAAAGGGATTTTAGCCCTGGCCAGTGTGGCTCAGTTAGATGGAGCATCATACTGTTCACTGAAGGTCACAGGTTCTTTTCCTGGTCAGGGCACATATCTGTGTCTCCCACACATTGATGTTTATCTCTCTCACTCTCTTGCTTCCACCTCCCTCTCTAAAGTCAATAATTTAAAGTTCTTTTAATAAAATATTTTTAAAATTATATATATATATTTTTTTCCTTTATCTGACACATGTATGTCAAATGTTTTCTCCCAGCCTGTCTTTTCTTTTGATTTTTAAAAATGGTGTCTTTTAAGCAATAAAGATTTTTATTTTTTATTTTGATCCAATTGTGATCAAAATAAGTTTTTCTTTTATGATTCAAACTTTTTGTATTTAAGAAACCTTTTTCTACTGCAAGGTCACAAATATATTTTTGCTATGTTTTCTTCTAGTAGTTTTATTGTTTTAGGTTTGTCCTTTAGGCTTATGATCAATTTCAAATTAATGTTTGTGTGTGGTGTGATATAAGGATTGATTTTTTTCCCCCTGGTATGGATATTCAATTGATCCACCACCACTTTTTGCAAAGACTTTCCTTTCTCCCAGTGAATTTTCTTTGCAATTTGTCAAAACATATGTTAACTATATATGTTTGTGCATGTTTCTTGGGCTATTGTTCTTATTGATCTACTTGTTTATCTTTTCAACCAAACCAAATTGTCTTGACTATTTATTGTAACTATTTGGTAATTGTTGAAATAAGGTAGAATAAGAACTCCAACTTCGCTAAATCCCTTTGGTAGTATTGGCCTTTTGTGTATTCATATAAATATTAAGCTTGTCAGTTTCTACAGAAGTGCCAAGTAAGACTTGTTTGGGGTTTGAATTGAAAAGTCCTGGCCTTTAAAGAGCCATATAAATTTCCCACATGTAAACAACTTCTTACTACTTAAGTTTTACATAAACTACAACTATGTTTAGACATAGCTGCTTTGAAACCCTCTGGCAGATGCTGCCCCTACCAGGTAGACACATAGGCTTTGGCCGTTAGTTTTCAGCTGCAGACTTACTGAGGCACATTTTCAAATACTTTGGAACTGTGGTGGTTAAAATAACTTCTTTAAAGGAGAGAAGTGATGCATTGGAAGCTAAGATCGTTATCACTGCACATTAATTTTTTTTGGTATAAATGCATTTCTTCAAGACTTTAAGAACTCAGTTTTCATAATTATTCAATAAATATAAGCAGAAAGAAAAAATTCCACCAGAATCCCAGAAGCGGAAATAACATTACAATGCTAATACATTCAGTAGGAGGCCACAGTAATCCAGATTATCATACATAACTGTCTCATGGAAACTAATTTGACTTTTATTGTGCTGCTAAATGAAATTATTACATGAGCTATAGATTATTGAGCCCTGCAGCAATGCTGGAAAAGGAGGCACTGTGCTGCATCTTTTACTTTGATGATTGCAAGGTTTTTAAAGTACTTTACACATTAAGAGTGAGTAAAGAAGACTATAATACTCAGAAACAATACAGTGACTGAAACCATTACGTGCCAGAATCCATAAGCATGGCAGAAATAATGCAGCAAACAAAGCATTTCCTCATTAACCATGTGCATCCAATGAAGACAAGGCAGCACTGAAAAGAACTTGCATGTGAGAGCTGTGTAATTATAAAGACAGAGTTACGTATTCCTCTGACAGGCGTGCCTAGGACAATGCCCACAGCTGATTCCTAAGCATTCTACTAATGAACCTGGAATATTCTGGAGAATTTGTCATCTTACTTGATGGCATTAGAAACAACACACTGACCATGTAAATCCTACAACTTTGAAACCAATGGAAATGTTACAATCTGATTAAGGATATTGTTTACTTAAGACATAATTTAAGGCAAAAGAGAGGACTTGTGTTTGGAGATAAGTATTTTTGTTATAGGAGTTACATGTAAACATTACAAAGAATATACTTCTTGATATAGGAATTGGCGTTTGAATTACAATTAATATTTTAATAGCAATGGTTCAGTTTAGTACTTTTTTTTCCCTTTATTCTATTTTCCCCAACACCATTTATTCACCCCCTATACCTTCTTCCACCTCCTTCCACTCCTCCTCCACCCCTGCTCCTGCAATCACCACACTGTTATTTGTGTCTATGAGTACTTTCTCTTTTTCTTTTTTTGCTTAATCCCTCCACCCAACACCCCTCACCATCACCAGCTAAAATGTTATGTCATTTTGGAATTCCTCTTTGGACACACTTTCCAAATAGAGTTAGTGTCCCCTGTCTTGTTTTGAGAACCACTGTGCTTTATTTCGATCATTACTGGAGCATTCACATTTATTGCATGTAAGGGTTTGATATACATATCTCTTGTGCCACTTGGAAAGCTCTAATATTTTGGGGTCTGTACTATTAGATTATGCCATCCTAAACTCTACCTATATACAACAACCTACCAGCTCTTTAGGCCCATTTGTTGAATATTTAATTATGTGACTATAATCCAAGTCTTAACACCACCCAGGGTGACTTCAACATCATTGTATAGCCAAGTCTGTCAGTCTTTCGAAAACTATAAATTCAAAACTATCAACCTAAAGCCACAACTTTTTCTTCTTCTAGTTTGTTTTCTTTAAATTTACTTCTGCTACAAGCCTTTCAGCTCATCTAGTTTCCTTACATATTAATCCCTTTACCTTTTCCCAGACCTCTAGCTCTCAACTTTTCCAATTTCTCCCTTTATCCTGTGAATATTCTATGGTCTGTTATGGCAATATCCTTTGCTCTACTGTCTGTTTGTTTGTTTGTTTGTTTGTTCGTTTTTTCATTCATTTCAACTAAGCATCAAACTGGAAGACCTCTACTGGCTTCTTTCTTCATGATTATTCACCAGTAGCCTAGCACTACTTGGAACAAAACGACAAATCAATTCCATGGATACTTATAATTACCAGCTTCAAAGAGGTTCTCAGTAAGTACCTAGTTGACTCATTCTCCCACTTTCTGCAACAATTATTATATATTTTCTTCACTGTTTTTAAAATTCCAAGCCACCCCGTTTCTCCTACTGTGAGTTGATAATTGTTTCCAGTTTCCCAGAGCAATAGAAGCAAACAGAAAAAAGGACTCATTTTTATAGTAACAAGTATCAAATTACCTCCTTCTGCAGCTATTCTATCATTCTTTTCTCTAATGAAATTGACTTATGCCTCCTCATGTCTGTGGTCAGACAGTTCATCTACCTATTCATGGATTCTACCTGCTCACCAATTCTTAAAAATTCTGAATATTGATACCTTCTCCTTCTGTATACTAGTATTTAATTGCTTTCTCAGCTCAAGCCTTTCCTCTGATATTTAAGCATGCTGAAGTATCTCCCATATTAATGAAAATGCTTCTGGGTCCCCAAACCATTCAAGTCTCATCCCCTCTGTTTCCTCTCTTTCACTGACAAACTTTTAATCTCATGGCCTCCATTCCTAATCTGGAGAAATCACACAGCGATCTAAAATGTAGTGTCTTTTCCAACCACTGCATTGAAAAAGCTAGTACTGGAATCCTCAGTGAAATCCGTGTTATTTGGCATCTCAGCAGTATTTGACAATGAACACTCCTTCCTTGAGATGCTTTTCCAGCGGCCTCTGGAACTCCTTTCCCAGTTGTCTTCCTGCCTCTCTGGTCACTTGCTCTATGCTTCTTAGAAAATAATTTCTCCTCTACCCAGTAACTTGTTGCCTTAAAGTTTAGAATCTCACCTTCCCTTCACTCTCTAATACCACCTACAGATTTTATTCCACCCCATGCTTTTTAGTCGTATTAATGTGCCAATGACCTTCAGCTCTGGCCTCACTTCTGAGAACCAGACCCATGTATATAGCTTTCTATCCATCAGCACCTCTATCTGGATGCCTCAAATATACTTTAAGCACAACATGACCAAAACTGATTTCATGATTCACTGCCCATGTACAGGGGGGAGATATCTGGTTCATTTTCAGTGCCCTTTATCTCAGTAGAATAGCATCATCATTCAACCAGTTACATAAACTAGAAACCTTGGGGTACCCTTGACTCTCTCTCTTCATCAACCTGGATTTCCCATTCATTGATAACGCCCATTCAAAGACTCTTTACTGTGAATGTCTTTCAAATTCCATCTTCATGGTCACTAACCTAGCTCAAACTGCCATACTCTCTTACCTGGAGCTCTATAATAGCATATTACTAATCCTTCAAATCTATAATTGAATTTTCAAAATAAAGCTAAATTGATTACCTTAAAATGTACATATGATTATGTTCCCCCAATCCTACTCCTGTCTAAAACTCTTCAGTGTCCCCACAGCTCCAAGGATACAGAAAACAGAAAGCCCTTAATGGGACTATTTATTCAAGCTCCTTACCGTTAAAGCCTCTTGCCACATATTATTTATCTCACTCTAGAACCTTGCCACACTAGCTCTCCCAGAATTCCTCCAATGTGTCATGTTCTGTCCTGTAACAAGAACTTGACACATGCAATTTCCTGTGTCTACACACTCTTCCTCTCTTAGTTATTGAATAAATTCGTAATCAGTCTGATCATTTTCTGAGACAAGCTTTCCCCCATCCACAGGCTAGATCAGATTCCTTTAGTTCCAAGCAAAATGACATGTCATTTTCATACATGCGCACTAGCATTAGTTACTTTGGTCTGTGCCTATCTAGTCTCCACTGCTACACCAGGCTGAATGCTCCATGAGAATTGGACAGGGTCTATTTAGGACTGACCTTTAGTAAAACTCAATACATATTTTTTGTTGGACAGATAGATAGATAGAGAGATAGTTAGATAGATAGATAAAATAGAGAGAGCATAACAGCAGGTTCAAAATATCAATAAACTAGAAGACAATATTTTTCTGTTTTCTTTGTTTCTCATGTTTTTTATATTTTAATCAAGCAAAATCTATTAGTGGCTTTTTAATCTCTTGTGTGATTTGATTTTTTTTCTAATTGAGAAAATATTGGGTTCTTTGATTTTCTTTTACCTTAATCAGTGGGTTTTTTATTAGTCCAATATTCTGAAATAATCTTTCATCTCTCCAGTTACCTACATGGGTTTAAAAAGAAGCAGCAGAAATAATTTATAGCTAGAGAGTAAGCCTGGTAATTAGGGAAAAAACAGAAAAGTTCAATTATTAATTTTATTATAAACTACTTGATTTAAAGTGTTTATACTTTCCTAATATGTGTGTATGATTGTTGAGTTTTATGAAATGATGTGATATAATTTATCTTATATATTAGTATAAAAAAATTAAAATATAATAACAGGAGACAGGAAATTGATAATTGTAAACATTGAGTATGGAGACTACTTTAGTGGGTTGACACAGGAATGTTTTACTTATTCTTGGTGAAATGATTTTCCCAAGATTCTTTACAAAGCTTTCTTGAAATAAGAATTGTAAATGAACAAAAACATGCAAACTAATGACACCCACTAAAGTGTGTATTGGTATAAAGTACTGAAATCTATAACTTACTATGAAAAGTGTCAATAAAATAAGATAGACTAATGAATAATTAGAGTGATGGGTGATGGATAGTATTACATAAAGTAATAGTTACAAAATTTTTAAATATATTTTTGTTGATTTCAGAGAGACAGGGAGAGGGAAGGAAAGATAGAAACATCAATAATGAGAGAGAATCATTGATTGGCTGTGACCTCCTAGTTCATAGGTCAACTCTCAACCACTGAACCCCGCTGGTCTGGCTAAAGATTAATTATAAAATCTAGATAGAGTATTTAGTTGTTCACCCTATTATCTTATCAACTTCTATGTATATTTAATTTTTTTCATTAATAAAATATTGAACATTTTTGAGTACAAACAAAATAAAATTAATATGTTTCCCTGTCCTTGGTCTTGACAGATTCTTAATGTATTTTAGCCATGGACTCACTTTGCATCAAAAGGTTCCCAAACTACCCCTCTTAGTTTTTCAAAGGAGCAATTCCAGTTCTGAGTGAAAATCTAACACAAGGAAAATAGTCCTTCCTAGTCTGGCTCCCTTTTCCTGAGGTAATTTCATTGTAGGGACTTTTTCAACATTTCTACTTTAGGTATTTGCCTTAGAGGTTCTTACAATTTGTCTCCAAAAATTGATCCTTAGTATAAATACTACATAAAGTTATCTGGCCTCAGGGAATAAATATTTAATTTTTCTATAAAATTTGAACATACCTATTTGACCTTTGTTGTTGTTGTTTTGTGAGAAACTTTAAAATTTAAGACCTGCTTTGAGCCAATTGCCAAGACCTCTCAGAATTTCCTGATTGGAAGCTGAGGTGTTCGGGGAGACATTAACATGAAAGAGAACGTGGTGTCTTTAAAAAATACATAATAGGTTATTCAGCAATGCTGAAGGTCATGACATAGATTCATCTCATGATATTCTTTCTGTTTTTAATTCCTGATGTTCAATTTTAATGTGGAGGGACGTTGGGCAAACAATTTCACCACGAATAAATGAAACTTTCGTTCATGTTGTGTCTAATTTTCCAGAAATGCTAAATAAGGAGAAGATAAGGAAATGTGATGATTTCCAAGTATCTTCCATATTTTACTTGTAGGTTCAGTGAGTCTTCCTTAATACTACATCTGGCTAAGGGCCCCTAGTATCCTATATAATAAAAGGCTAGTTTTTCTTCAGTCCTGCTTACTCTGACATCTATTTCTACAAAATGAGGAGAAAAATGTGGTTTCTAGATGTGCCACAGACTCAGGAAGGCTGGCATTCTTGGGAACCACTAAGCAGGACCACTGCAGAAAATCTGTAACACTTCAGCTTTATCACTGTCTCATTCAGTGAACTGGTGCCAGGCGACTTGTTGCTTTGGTTCCTTGAAATATGAAGTCACAAAACAGCTCAATAGCTCTTCAACTTTTTCCTGAGTAGTCTCTAACTAGAAGTGGAGACTTAGAAGTTTTATGTTAAGACAAAAATAAAAATTTAGGAAGTGCAAGGGCAAATGAAGCTGCAAGAACAAATGGCCAGTTTGGTTTTCTTAGGCAGTGTTAAAATATGAGCTGCACGTTTTGAGTGCTATGAGAGCCTCTTTGCAAACATTTCACTCCAGATATTGTGTTGGAGAGTCACACCTAAGGGATCTCAGAAGCTAATAGCTTGCCAATACCCAAAGCTCCTCACAGGCCTGTGTAAATCTCCTCAATTAATCTCCATTTTAAAAACTAAAAAGTAAATAGGTAAGTAAATAAAAATAACTAACTGAACAGCATCTCCAGGACATATGTAATACATCATTTTTGTTTTATAAGAACAAAGAGTCTGGGAGAGACAGGGAGGGGAAGAGCATTTATACAAGGGTATGGGCAGGGAGAGGTTGAGGGTTTTGAGTCAATAATGAGCATCAGCTCACATTAAGAACCTTATTAATGTTTCTATTAGAGACCCCAGGCCATCCTCGCCCTGTTGCATGTGTAAAGTCTGGTGTCTATTTTCACTGTTGCTTTAGGATAGACTGGATTGAGTATCCAGGGAACAGAGAAGACATTCCTTGCAGATTTTGTCTTACTCCCTAAGGTAATATCATTTCTCACAGTTTATCAGTTTTACTATCTACCCACTGGAAGGAGTCATATCCTCTGAGGGATAATGCATAGTTCCAACACAAGTGGAAAGTTCTGGGAACAGCCTGTGGACAGGGACTCAGAAGACCTAGGGTTTAGTCTCATCTATGACACTTTATCCCATTCATCTTGAGTAGAGTTTTTACCTTCCGGGAGTCAGAGTCCCAATGTTGGTAAGATGAAAATCAATAGTGAACCACAAAGTTCTTCTCTCTAGCTCCAGGCAGGATGTTATAAAGGAGCTCGGGTGAGAATGATGATGGTCTCTAACATTGATCAGGCACCTACTATATTTGGTCACCATGTTAAATATTTGATGAGTGATATTTAACTGTGTTCTCACACAATTCCTATAGATGATAAATCTAAGGCATATTCTTACATTGCAGAGAGAGTGTGTATTCTAGGACTTTTAATGTTTCTTACAAATATTTTTTTGTTTTTTACCTCTTTCTAGCCAGAACTATTGAGATGTCAAAATAAGTAAATGTCTGTAAAAATTCTTTAGAAATTATAAAACAAATTGTAAATGTGAATTACTATATGGATCACCAGTCAGCACTCCATGCAAAATCAGGGACAAGATATTTGCCTCTTTCCTGGATACATTTCAATCTTAATTTCATCTACTCTCTAGTTATTTGAACTGGTCTCTCACTTGTATCTTTCTTACCTATCTTTATTTTTTTAAATTTCATTCTATTCCAATAAAAACTTAGACATTGCTTGGCCTCACTATTGGAACATTAGAGTCTTTATTCTCAAACTATAAAGAAATTGTAAGTAAATTGTCATAGATTATTTCCCATTATAATGGGATGGAGTTTTCAACAATAAAAATAGAAGTTATGCTAGGTTGTCTCATGTGGTGTTCCTACACCAAAGGTTTATTTGGGATGACTCTTAAGAATAACAGCAAGGAAGCCCTAGCTGCTCTGTCAGTGGATAGAGCGTCGGCCTGCAGCCTGAAGAGTCCTCCTGGGTTTGATTCCAGTCAAGGGCACATACCCTGGTTTCTGCTCGATCCCCAGTAGGGGCCGTGCAGGAGGCAGCCAATCAATGATTCTCTCTCATCATTGATGTTTCTCTCTTTCCCTCTTTGTTCGGGCTGGGGGTGGGGGGGCGGGAGGGAATAACAGCAAGGAAGAAAAGGGTAGGAAACAGGTTGGTAAGAGGGAGAAGTTGAACTACAATGTAGTTTTGATGGGAGTGCAGCCAATGTTACAGTGAATCCTGAAGCTGCAGATGTATTCTAAGTTGATATGAGAGGGCCAGGCTTTCTCCTCCCATGTAGATTAGTCAGGAAGGGATATGACCTTAGTTCTTTTCAGCAGAGGCAGGCCCCAAAGGGGCCTGACTCCTGAGGACTGGTTGCCTGTAGCAATCCCAGAAGCTGTGGTAACAGGTACTTCCTCCCTTTAGTCACCCACTACCCTGGAGGATGGACAAGAGGGCATTTTGTGACCTGAAAAGCTTCTCTTCCAAATATACTTTGCTGTGCAAAACTGGTCACTGAATAATTTTGCTAAAGACCATCCTAGAGGGAAAAGTTATATACCCTGATTTTATTTTTTTGAGACTTAATGCAGCAAGGAGACTTTTTCTGTCTACTGACATAGTCCTAATTGAGATCTGCAAGCAGGAAAGGACCAGCAAAATGGCAAAGAAGAACTTAGCAGGTCACAAATAGGAAACTGGCCTGATAACTCATACTTTCCATAGGAACTGAAGGATTGTACTCAAAATGAGTTACACGTTTTTTTCTTGTTAATCTGTCTTTTGTTATAGGGGCCCCAGACAAGAATTCAGAAAGGTCGAAGGAAAATTGTTCTTTCCACCCTTAGAAGACCAATAGTTGAGAATGTGATTAGAAAATAAAAATGGCTGCTATTTACCAAACTTAAGTGTGTGCCACCGTTGCAGATATACAGAGTTCTGAACTAAAAAAGGCAACACAGCAGTGGACAGAGATGCTTAGAACTGGGTGAGACTTATTTGTACTAGTGACATCTTACAGACTTGTTCAAGGCAATTCAAATATTTATTTAATAAATATTTATTGAGTGACTACAGTGTAATGAGACCTCATCTAAGAACTGGGGATGCAGCAGCAAACAAAACAGGTGTAATCTCTGCCTTTAAGGAACTTAAATTCTAGTAGCAGAGACATAAAATAAACAAGCAACTGAAGAAATTAGATTGTTTAAGATAGGATATCTACAATGAGGAAAATAAAACAGAATTAGTTGTGTGGAGAGTGGCTGGAGAATGCTGGCTCCCGACAAAGTCTCTCTCCTTTAACGAACTAACTAAGGTTTGGCTCCTCTGAGCCCTGTTTCCAACTAGGCCTTGACCTTGGCCCCTGTCATTGGGAGAAGCTGCATACTGAAGTCTTAGCAAGAATCTTGCTAAATCAGTTTAGTGAGGATCCCCCACCCTTAATATTGAATCACACTTATATCTGATCAAATTCCTCATCCCCCACTATTGACATCTTACCTGTCTTCAGCAAGAATCCTGTTGTTAGTGTAGCAAAAATTCTCCCCTCTCCTTGATGTCTCTCCTCTTAGAAACTTTCCATCCACTGATCCTTTTTTTTCTTGCTCACGGGCTATAAATCCTCAGTTGCCTTTGCTGTAGTCAGAGTTTAGCCTGATTTTTCTCTCTCTTGTTGTGATACAATTGACTCCCATGGCACTAGTCCTGAATAAAGTTGTCCTTACCATTTTTACAAATGTTAGAATATTTTTTCTATAATAATCTCCAAAATCTCCTGAAAAATGTTGTTTAATATATTAAGAACAGCCACTACCTCAACAGAGTCTGACAGCATCTTGGAGGAGGAAGGATAAGATCTGATCTATTGAGATTTGGAGGTCTAGTTTAAGGCAGATCTTCAATAAGAAGGGTGGTGTTGATCAATACTGAGTAAGGATCATGATATAATAGTTTAAGATTTGTGGACACAGCCAGAGAGGAGGAGTTTGAGGCAAGGGGTTCAAGAGTCTTGAGATGTAAACTTTCTATTGATGCTTTTTCTATTAAAAGTAAGTAGGTCTTTCTGAAAGTTCTTGTAATAAATAAGTTATTCGCAACTTCTTTTCTTGAAGAAGAATCTCCTAGAATAGTAAAGCCATGCTAAATAATGACAATAGTATAGCAAGGTCATGTTACTACAGACAGTGATTACCAAATATTTACTATAGAGATAATATAGCAAATATTTTAGACTTTGAGGACCACATAAGGAATCTGTCACATTCTCTTCCTTGTTTTTGTTTTTACTTTGCTTACAACTGCTTAAAAATAATAATTATTAAAAACAAAGCAACACATTCCTTCCTTATATAAGAACAGGCCACAGGCTGGATCTGGCCAACAGCCCATACTTTGCCAGCCCATTAAGTAGAGAGTCAATTGTGTGAAGGAAGATGGTGTTGCCCTTTAATAAAGCTACTTTAGGATGGTCAGAGAAGGCTCCAATCATGAGCTTTTAGGACTGATGAGACTTTCATTGTCTATTCACCTGACTGGGAGAATCAAGAATATCATACTGTACTCTGAGGAAATCCACTCAGGATTAGATTATTTGATGATGGTGGAAGTCATTAAGAGGCAGGCACTGAGTATTAGCAATAACAGGGGACGGCGTTTAAGTTATTAATTGAAAAAAAAAATAAAAGTGAGCTTACTTATACCCCAAATGTTGAAGCAGATCACAGATAGTATACCAATGAAAAATTATGAGCTGGGTAGGGGGTTGGATTCTCTTTGAGAAAAATATGCTTTCCAGTTAAAAAGTTGAGCTTCATCTTTCCTGCTTCCCTTCTCACTTCAAACTAAGATTAATATAACTAGGAGAAATAATACTGCACCACTGAATATTTTATAAGCTTGTGAAGGTTAGTCATTATATATGTTCCAGGATGTGCCTTATTCACAGCCATTTGCAGCTAATTATAAAAGAGCCTTAGAGGTGTCTGAGGAGGGTAAGTGGAGGGAGCCATTAATTGCAATAGAGATAAAACCTTGTAAACATATATATAAATATTTTAGAAGCAGGGTTAGAAGAAAAATCTATTGTAGCTTAAATCCAATTTCATAGAACATCTAGCACAATAATTTGTAAATAATAGGTGCTAATGACCATTTCTAAATGAAGATATAAAAGCAAGCATAAGCAATGAAAATCATGTAGTTCTATACTGGGAATGGTTTCCTTATTTTTCATCCAGGCAACATATGTTCTTAAAAACTCTGTTTTCAGTTGCTCTCATACCCTTTCCCATTTGGTGATTTCATTGCTTACTGTATAACTCCTCCCTAGATGAAAAAAGAAAACTTGTATCTCTCTTTATTTCAGGAGCTGTTATAGTAGGTACAGACATAAAAGAGATTGATAAAACCAGATAATGGGGAGGCTTGATGATTTCACCGATCTTTATTTTTTTTAGCTATCCTGCTTTACCAATATAATTTCAAGGTGGTCCAAGCAAAATAATTCCAAGAACATAAATTGCTTTAAATTATGCTCTCTATTTCAAGCTGAGTTAAACTTCATTCCATGGTTAGCTAGTTGCTATATGGAAGTAAATACTTTGTGGTGACTTTAATCTTCTTGCCCTGTCTTCATTGCAACAGAAGAGATAATTTATCAAGCAATAGAACAATATCATTGAATAAGATTTGGAAAAGTTTTATCTTGTCTTCAAGAAAAGTGGCTGGTTGTTGTTTTTTTAGAATCTCTTTGGTGTTGCTTTGTCTTTGGGGATAAGGATGTTCCTTCTCTGTGGCTATAGGGAGGGCATCTCTCACATGAGGGTTTATTACCTATTTCAGGGGAGAAGTGTAGAGGAGAGGCAAGTGGCCTCCCTGCTTCTGCTGTTTTCTCAAACTCCTTCACTTTAAAATACTCAATATCCCATATTTTGGGGTCACACCTCCTAAACCCCATCACTTCCTTGTGTGAATATCTGGCCCTAAAAGCATTCTCTTCAAATATTAGCTGTAAATTGAATTGGCCTCAGAAATCAAGAAAATAAAGTTGTCATTAAAATGCAGGTCAATTCACAGCACACACCTGTCATAGAGCACAAATGTTTGTGGGCTAATTCTCAGCTGGTATATGGAACTCCGAGCTTAGTCATGAGGCTCTGGGATGTGAAAGCTAGTGTTTTGCTTTGGACTTTTTTGAGAGAGAGAGAAAACATAACCAGTGAAGGGGTCCAGAACAGGCCTCCCCAAGTTCTGCTACTTTGGCGTGTGAATTAGTTTGCGCTGAGGGCAAGCAAGACCTGGCAGGCTCCAGAGAAACTTTCACCACTCCCTTAAGAAATTTAAATCAGGGCCTTTCCCATAATAAGAATTATTGCCTAAAATAACTTTTTATGGCCTACCTCTAGTGCAGGGCAAACTTCTGATTACTGAACATCTGCTCTTCCTATCATCCTGTGAATGTCCCTTCTCCCCTCTAAAGTCTCAGGAAACCTTACTTTATTCCTTGATTCAGAATATCACATATACCTCATTATACCTTTCTGTTTCTGAACTTATGTAAGTAGGGTCTCTGACTGTCATATATGAGGGGTTCCTCTATGTACATATGTAACTAAGTTTGGTTATTTTCCTTTGTTACTCTCTTTTATGTTGACTTAATTATTAGACAAGGCAAAAGAACCTAGAAGCACAGAGTAAAATTTCTTCCTTCCCCAAAACAGGTTGGCAATATATCTATAGTACCAAAATTTCAGGGAGGATACAATAAGGAAAAATGTCTAAAAATCCTGCAGAGGGGGAAAATAAAGAAAACATGCTTTAGAAATACTAGTTTAGATAGAAGGCTAAAGAAAACTTAAAGGGTAGTTACAATTAAAAAAAAACAAATTAAAATTGAGGTGGTTGAACCTGGTTTCAGAGCAAAGACATTGTTCGGTAAAAATACACAAGTAATTTTCAATTGTGTATAAGTAGGCAGTTTAGTGAGTTAAACAGTAGTTCCAAAAACTTATGGTTAGAGATGATACCTGCTAACAGAAAGAGGATTTGTTAACATAAAAAGAAACATTCAAATCTGTAAATAATTTTTGTGAGTTTATTTGATCCAAACTATCAACAATTGCCCAGAAGCAGAATCTCAATGTATTGGGATAATGCTCCTGAGAATGGCAGTTTTTCCACCTTGTTTTATACATCACCATCAAAGGAGGAGATGTAAGGGGGTTACATGAAATCCACTGGTGATAGATTAGGGAGGCAGGAGAAAGCAAAGCACCCCTCTATTCCCCCTACCCTGCTGCCCTGCCCAGGAAACCTCTGGGATTGGATAAAAAGTAAAATGTTAGGCACATAGTTCTTTTACTTAAGTAGGTGGGTATAGGATAGTTAATAGTCAACAATTAGCATGATAACAATAACAATGGAGGAATTTGTGGTCTCCATCTTGGCGCCCAGGCACATTTGGTTGTGCCCTGAGGGGTTCAGAAAAAGGGAAGTTATAAGTTACTCTGGCATTTCACAGGTATGTTATCTTAGATGCAAAAAGACTATAGGCTCAGTAAAGATGGAAATTGATTTTTGTCAAGGAAGATACTGGCTTAGGACATGACTACCCACTATAAACTGCTTTTTAATTAAAGGTTTTTAATTTCAGAGCATGCTTTGTGATTACTTTAGGTCTCTTGAGTTTGCAAGGCCACCACACAGGCCTTCTCTGAGTTAGTCAGGTTAGCATGTGGCCCCTTTTTTTTTTTTCATCCACAGATTGAAAACCAGAAGGACTCATTTAATGAATTAAACCTTTGCCAAATAAATAGTGACATGAAATGACACTTTTAAATCATGTCACTTCTATATAATTTATTATCTAAAATCCCTTACCACACTTGTGACAATAAGCTATGCAATTTAGATTGACCAAGAATGCTGCACTTCAAGGACTAGACAGAAAGGGATTAAGTATAGTCAATGCCAGTGTCCTGGTTATAATCACACAGGGCCCCATACTTGGAAGGACCCTGTGCTTAGTTTATAACTCTGTTTCCACTGTCTTGAAATCTATATATATAAAAGGCTAATATGCAAAGTGTCCCCTCGGGAGTTCAACAGGGAGACTGGGAGTTCAATTGCTTGCTATGATGTACGCTGACCACCAGGGGGTGGCGCGGAATGAAGGAAAGCCCCAGCTGACAACCAGAAGGCCCCAATTGGCCCTGATTGTCAGCCAGGCCTAGGGACCCTACCTGTGCACAAATTTCATGCACCAGGCCTCTAGTTCTTTATAATTTTGAATAAGAGGACTTATATTTTCATTTTTCACTAGCTTCTGCAAATTATGTTGTTGGTCCTGAGTATAGTAATAAAATAAGGGTGATCTCAGGAGCAGATAGGACTAGTCTTTGGAGGAGAAATTTCCCTTTCCCAATTTAATTTCTCAAGATGTTACAAGAAGAAAGCTTCCCCTGGGAAGCAGTGGGCAAATGCTTCTTCCTGTTTGGGTGCTCTAGGGACCATTTCACTGAATATTTGTGGAAATAAGAGGCTATTCATCTTTACATGCCAAAATGTATCCCACTTATAGAAAAGCAGTGCTACTATTACCATTGTAATTAGCTAGTTATTAACAATAGCAATGGAGCAAAAGGGAAGCCAGACATTGAAAGCATGGCCATCTGAGCAGCTTCACTAGGAAGCTGCAACTTTAAACTCCCCAGAGAACCACCAGTCCATTACCTGCAAATCACTAGGGGGAGGGAGGGATCCAGCAAAGGGGAAATGGAAGCATGTGCAGTGAGTTGGAGTGAGGTAGGGAACACACTTGACTGTCAGACTAACCTGGTAACCATGGATTGGCTAGAGGGGGATGGGTCACTGCAAGTGCACGAGATTTTAGAAGGTTAAAAATCCTCAGACAAAGGAATTCTCACTCTCTTGGCTCTCTTGTTTCACTGGTTTTGTTCCTGCTTCCTTGCATTTGCCTGCATTCCTAGAAACCACATGACCCATGGCTATGTGGACCCCATACACAATAGACTAATGGACTGCAGTTGGGAACACAAGCTAAGCTAATCTGATGCTGGATTAGACTGTGCAAATATGGAACAAAAACTCTAGGGAATGGCTTTAATTCTAGCCCCATTGAAGTCACAGCTGGACTTCTTTCATGGTGGGATGGAGGGAGAGGGGACCTTGAAACTCAGGGCTTTAATTCCCATACAAATAAGTGCCACTCATTCCCCCATGTGAATCTTAGAAAATTCATTTTCTCCTCACATCACAGGAAGCCCATTTCGACAAGCAACGGGGTGGGGATTGGGGGGTGAGACATAAAGAGCTCCCCATCGAGAACACTACTGCCAACCTGTGCATGTGATTGTGGCTAGGTTATTTGCCCTTTGTAGTCATCGGTGTCTACCACCTTCATGTTGGCCAGGAATTCACTAAATCAAATCTAATTCAGGCTTAGCCTTATTCTTTGCATCTAAAATCATATAAGGTTATACTTTGATTATTGGTATCATAAATAAATAAATTCCATCAAAGTAAGCCTATTCCAAAAACTTTACTCCTACCAACTCTAAAATTCCATCATTTTATCATATAAGAGTGGGAGAAATTATGGATAATTATGAGAGATTGCTTTTACCAATGTGAGAGGTACAAGTGAAAATTTGTGGGTAGGCTAAGGAGTTTCTGACTGTAATGTTTTAAAAAGTAAAATTATGCTGGAGCAGCTGTGTGCATTGCAAAATGATTGTATTTCAGAAGCTGATGAACTTTAGTTGCTAGAAGTGCAATGGCAAAGATGAATGCTCCCCGAAAATGTTCTCTTTCCTTCCATATGAATGCTTCCTACCTGGAGGCCTCTCAGGAGTAGAAACAGATCCCTTTTCGGGGCATCAGCCCTATTCACAGGCGTCAGCAGGAGTCACGGAAGAAGCACTCAGCCAGTGGAGCTGCCTTTCTCCCCCAGGGAGGCTGCAGCTCTTTGCAGGTGACTGAGAAGAAGGTGTGATTCTCACATTTAATGAAATCCCTGAAATTGGAGGCTTTCCTTTAACATCTGGTCTTGAAAGAGAAACTCTTGGCAGTCTATTTCCCTGCTGCTGGCTGAATGGTTGGGTCAGAGGGACTCCCTGTCCTCCTCCCCAGTCAAGATAACATTAGCCAAGGGTTCAGCTCCATTCACCCCAGCAGGAGGAAAGCAGCCAGAGGGAGCCCACTCAAATGCCAGACTCCTGACAGCTGCCTCTCGCCATTCTCAGCCTGTGCCCTCTAATCAGGTAGCTGTTCAATTATGTCCAGTGAACCCTAGCTCGGCAATTAAAAAGGCAAACACTTCCTGAGAACAGCATGGCTGGAAAAATTGATAAATTCACTGTTGCTTATGACTCAAGCACAGTGAAAACTGTATAAATGTTACCTTAGAGCCGTGGCTTAGTTGAGCTTTAGAAAGAGCTTACCTTCTCAAAGGGAAGGGGCTAAAATCTGCCAAGGGCAGTGGGAAATTTTAAACAATTGGCAATCTTTACAGCTCTCTCTCCCTCTTATTCATCCTCCCAGTAAAAACTTACTTTCTGGTAGTGATGGTAAGTATTATTGCAAATGCTCTGATTGGCTCTTGTTACTGTGCTGGGGCTGATCAGCAGACCCTGAGCAACGAATGAATGGATTACTCTGACACAACATTTGCGGTGAAAGAGAGGGCTAAGGGACGCCTGGCTAAAAGAACTAGACAGCCTCAATAGCCTGCCTTGTTAGGCTTTTATTGCAACAGCAGTTTGAGATAAAGCTTATCTTTTAGATACAGTCAGCAGGGTAAGTAATATTTGGAGGACACATGTTTGCAATGTCCTTTAAGCAAGGAAACCCTAAGATTAAGTATAAGGATTCAAGTAAACACCCAGGGGTCTGCACCTGCACAGACTTATTTGGAAAGGTCAAGGATTAGTTAGAGGCACTGCCTTCGGCACTCCCCTAAGTCTGAATTCTGATAAACAGGGCAGGCAGGCTTCCGCACACTTCTCTTTTCTCAGAATTTCCTCCTTATAAACTTTCCAACCAAGTCTTGTGTGCTCCCCAACATTACTGTAATCCATGACCCACCAGAGCTTTCTTTTCCCTCTCATCATTGGGGTTGCTTTGATTCCAGAATTGATTATATGAAGGTATTGCAGGAGGATTTCCCAGATACAAGTGGGAGTGAGATTCTTGGGGTGCCAATGAAATGAGCACTTTCAGAAGCCTCCTCGGGAGAATAAGATATGGTAAAAGGCTTTATTGGCATGGAGTTACATTCCTCGGGTTGCAAAATTCCATGCCCCTTAAACCAGTCCTAAAAGAGGTTCAACTGGGGTTCTGGTAGAGCCAAAAGCAAGACCAGTATCCAGAGCTTCCGTTCCATGTTGCAGTCAGGTGTAGTTCAGCATCCAAGCTAATTAAAGTCCATTAGTCCATTGTGTGGAGGCACCTGGGTGCAGGGGAGCGCATCCCCTGCAACAGGAGTCGTGAGAGCCCAGCATGCTAGAGAAAGAGACAGACAGACAGACAGAGGGAGGGAGAGAGAGAGGGAAGAGAGAGCATTCCTTTGTGTGGAAGTTTACATATTCAGGTTTTGTGCACTTGCAGTGGCCATGTCCATCCTGGCTACTAATTTGTTCCCAGGTGTGACCAACAGACAGGCACCTTCCCACATCACTAAGACCTTACTGGGCATGCATCTAAACTGTCTTTGTTCAGTCTCTTCCCTCACTGATCAGCAGACTCTTTAATTAGTAAAGCTGTATAAATGACATATCTATATTATTCAGTCTTCCCTATACTTTATTTACAAAGTATTATTTACTTTCCTATAAAATAATAACCAGATTATTACAACAGTATCGAAGGGTTGTTTCATTGTCATTGCTTCTCTCTTCCATCCTGCAGTCGTTTTCCTCTCCTCTTCTCTCTAGTTTCTGTCCATTTTAAATGACCCAAGATTTTTTCAAAACAAGAAGTTCAAAAAGTAACTATGAAGCAGGACATTGAGAAACAGAGGGAGCCTGAACATGTCGTCCTGTTAGTGGGGAATGGCTATGTAGTGATCAATCACCAAAAACAGTTTTTCCTGTGTGGATCCGGTATTAAATAGATTTGTATTTTCAGAAACAAATGCTATTATATTATTTGACTTAAGAGGTACCACCTACAAAACTATATTCTTAGGAGACAACCAAAGATATGTAAAGATATTAGTTCTTGTAAATTTACTAGTGTCATACGTAGAGGTGAAAAAAAAGGGGGGGTACAAGCTAAGTGTTAAGTAATAGTATTGGCTAAAAAAACCATGGTATCTTTATGCCATGAATTACTAATGAAGTCATTAAAAGCATTATGTAGATGTATAGCTATTAATATTGGCTATAGTATGCTAAATTATACATGTGTATATATGTGCTACCTTTAAATGACAGTATAATGGATTAAGAAGAGGGGTTATTTTTCTGTGAGGACACCCTTCTAGCTATGTTATAGGACCATCATGCTCTTAGAAAACCTCTTACACTCGTATATCTCTCAGAAACATCTATACACAAGATCCCTGCTCTTTACTTGCTAAAATAATTGTGGACTAACTGGGAAAAATTTTAACTGATAATCTTATTTCTGGGCCTTAAATCCTGTTTTGTACAATGAAGGGTTTGACCAGATGATCTTTCAAAGTCTTTCTGGCTCTAATAGTCTGTGATTCTTTATGTTGAAATTATTACTGAGTGACTCTGGTGGAGTTTTGTTTCGCCTTTTGGTCATTGTGACAGGCTTATGATGAATGTATTTTTGGTGAATGGCTCTGTCAGCAGCCACCAAATCACATGGTACAGGTAGGTGTCCTCCCACCTACTCAGCTCTCACACAGAACTAACCCTAGAGTACAAGGAAGAGAGTGCAACCCCAACCAACAAGCATCATAAAATACAGATACTGTTTTCCAGCAGCTTATTGAGTATTTCTCTGATATTTTAAAAATTATGAGCCAAGTCAAATGTCTGAGAACTGTCTACTTATTAGCATTCCAGGTATAAGTTGCCCTTTTTATATGTGAGAGACACCTTTTAACTTCCACCAGAGCACTGTCCATTCTTAGCTCCCAAATGTTGGCCTTTAACTTTCTCTAATTGATTTAGCTTTTCTGGTAGATCTAGATGGTGGAATAAAGTAAGAATATAGCGAAGGCTTTTATCTGTAAAAAGTAAAGGAGGTTTTTATCATTATTATTTCAATTTCCTCAAATATTCATTTCTCCAATGACTTCTGTATTTTTCTTTTGAAACAGGAAAATAAAAAAGGGTTCTTTTTTCTTTTAATTTCAATCTTCTTATTTTCTTAATTACCAAGTTTACATATTATTGTGCCCAGAAGTAAATAACTCTCTAAATATTTATATAAGCCTTAATTCTCATTTCCCTAACACATCACCTGGTTGGGAAACAGATGATTTAGAAATGTAATCTCGCTTCTGCCCCTAATCTAGGAAGACATGGTAGAATTTTATTCAATACTAGAGGCCCGGTACATGAAAATTCATGCACTGGTGGGGGGTCCCTCAGCCCAGCCTGCCCCCTCTCACAGTCCAGGAGCCCTCAGGAGATGTCCTACTGATGTGGGGGCCTAAGCCACAGTCTGGCCTCCCTCTGTGGGAGGCGACGGGGCCAATCAGGGGAAGGTGCTGCCCCCATCACTCAGCTGCTGCTGCCACGGCCGGCCACCACAGCCACCGGCTCTTGGCCCTAGCTTCTTAGCATTGGCCCAGCCCCCCACCCACTGGTCGGCTGGGTGAAGGGCTGTGGGAGGTTGAGGCACAGCAGGTTGCACCCTGTCCAGCCTCTGTGGATGTGTGGCACTGGGACTGGCACCGCTGCCTCTGTGGCTGCCTCTGCGGAAGGTGCAGCCCCCTCTCCTGCCGCCTCTGAGAAAGGGACTTCAGAGCTGGACTGGCCTTCGCCACCACCCCTTCTGCGCCACTGGCCTTTGATCCTCGCAGCCGCTGCAGCTTTGTCCAGAAGGATGTCCAGAAGACTTCTGGTCTATCCAGTCTAATAAGCATATGACCCTTTTATTAGTATATTAGAGGCCCATTGCAGGAAGATTCCTGCAAGAATAGGGCTTCCTGAGACTTCAGCGAAGCAGAGAAGGGAGCGAAGCCCACCGAGGCGCTCCCTCCCTCGCTTCCTCCCTCCCTTCGCCGCTTAGCCCTCGGCTCCCTCCCTTCTTTGCCACCTGGGCTCTCTCCTTTCTCCGCCACTTTGCTCCCTTGCCAGGTCACGGATCCAAGGACCTGATCCCCTGGGCAGCGTCGGGCACTACAAGCCCCGCCTCGCCAGGTCAGGGTTCTGGGGCCCAGGGCCCACGGGCAGCATCGCTTGGTGCCAGCCCTGCCTCACCAGGTCAGAGGTCCGGGGCCCAGGTCCCGCGGGCAGCTTCACATGCTGCCGGCCCCTCGGGCAGCGTCACGTGCTGCCAATTCAGCCTGTAGTATGCAAATTAGATGCCATATTTGTTGGCAGTTAATTTGCATATCAAGCTGATTAGCCAATGGGAGGCGTAATGAAGGTACGGTCAATTACCATGTTTGTCTATTATTAGATAGGATATATTTTGAGTGTTGTAATTTTTGTTTGTTTTGTTTTATTTTTTCTCTAGGAAGTAAGCATTTTTCTTCCCTACACACTTAAAGTATTTGATCAAAGTTAAAAATTATTTTTTTAACAAAATTATAGAGTGACTTACTAATTCATAGGTGCCGGGCTCATGGTTGATTAAAATCATTCCTTATTCAATACATGAGTAGCCTCCTGATCATTCTACTTCTGAGTAAACCTACTTCTTGTTTATCTCTTGCTTGTGACCTTAAGTAAAAAACTTAATTGAACTATAACAACTAAGACAGAATAGTATCTAAATTAGCAAAAGCTAAGGAGAGATCTTACGTTAAATTTACCATTTAAAATAACACCTTAGTCCATATTTAAAGACCATAAACTGATATAGAAATACTCTTTTTAAAGTCCTGCTCTTAAGAAGCTTATAAATTAACTAGAGGCCCGGTGCACAAAAATTTGTGCACTCGGGGGGGAGGGCGGATCCCTCAGCCCGGCCTGTGCCCTCTCGCAGTCTGGGACCCCTTGGGAGATAACAACCTGCTGGCTTAGGCCTGCTCCCGGGTGGCAGAGGGCAGGCCCAATCTGTAGGTGCAGCCCCTGGTCGGACTCAGAGCAGGGCCAATTGGGGAGTTGGGGCGCCGTCCCCTGTCATGCACAGAGCAGGGCGGATCGGGAGGTTGTGATGCCACCCTCAGTCACGCTCAGGGTAGGGCCGACTGGGGAGTTGGGGTGCCGCCCCCTGTCACACTAAAGGCAGGGTCGATGGGGAGGTTGCAGTGCCACCCCCTGTCACGCAAAGAGAAGGGCCAATCAGGGGGTTGGGGCGCTGCCCCCTGTCACGCTGATCCCGGTGCCAGGAGGCCTCATGGCTCCGCTGATCCAGGTGCTGGGAGGCATATTACCCTTTTACTATATAGAATAGAGGCCTGGTGCATGGGTGGGGGCTGGCTGGTTTGCCCTGAAGGGTATCCTGGATCAGGGTGGGGGTTCCCACTGGGGTGCCTGGCCAGCCTGGATGAGGGGATGATGGCTGTTTGCAGCTGGTCATACACCCTTCAGGGTGGGGGTCCCCACTGGGGTGCCTGGCCAGTCTGGGTGAGGGGCTGAGGGCTGTTTTCAGGCTGGTGGGTGACTGAAGCTCCCAACTGCTCCTTTTTTTCTTTTTCTTTTTTATTCTGGGCCAGCTTTAGCTCTGAGGCTTGGCTCCAGCTCTTAGGCCTCCGCTGCTGAAAGCAGGTATCTGGTTTGTTTGGGTTCTATAATCGAAACAATGTATAACTCCAGCTCTGAGATCCCAGCTGGCTGAAAGCAGGTTTCTGGGGTTTTGTTTAGCTTCTATATTTGTAACAATGTTTAAAACTGCAAGCTCAGAGCCTGGCAGTGGCAGGCGGGGAATGTTGGAATCCTCTGTCACTGAAGCAAGCAAGCCTCATGTTCGCTTCAAGCTGCCTGGCTGCCAGCCGCCATCTTGGCTGGCAGTTAATTTGCATATCGCCCTGATTAGCCAATGGGAAGGGTAGTGGAGGTACGGCTAATTACCATGTTTCTCTTTTATTAGATAGGATTGAGAAGAGAGGCATATGTTGGTGAACATAACAAATGTATGACTAATATAAATATATTAACTCTCTGTTATCTAGTATTATTAAAAATGGAATGTTCTGGTTAAACACTATAGAATTTACCAAAGAATTATCTTTCAATGGTTTCCAACCAGTAACTCCAAAATCCATTCTCTAACTAGTTTACAGTATTTTACAACATTCTAGCACTATACATCTAAAATGCCAATTAAGAGAATGATCAGCAGAATGTCAGTTAATGAAAATTATAGAGGTTTTTCATAGAATTATTTTAAGCTATGCTAAATAAGCCTTATATGAGGAATTTATATGTATATCTATATATAAATGCACCAACATAGATGCAAATAATGGCAACCAGATGGTATATTTGTATATATGTCAATGCAGGAAATAAGTAATTTCAAGGTGTGTAGCACATGATTTGATAAGGAACTATAGAGACTTTCCACAAATACTTGCAATCACTGTGACATTTTGATTCATCTTCAATCTGGTATTACAGTTTTTCTGACAACTCTATTCCTTTACTGTGGTTTTCCCAGTTACCATGCTATACTGTGTTTCTTGACTTTGAAAAATTAGTAATTACCTTTCCTGCATGAATGTCCTACCACTCTCCTTTATTTTCCATATTATTCATGACATAATTATATTGTGATAAGCGCCTGAGTAATGTAGCCATTCACCATTAAACTAATATAACTTTGATTGATATAGTAATTCAGAAAACTCTTAATTCATTTTTTTTCTATAGTTCAGGACTTTAAGGACCATAGGGTTATCTTACAGTTGTGGATATAAATATGTGGCCTGCACTTCCAATATTTTATGCATTATCACTTTGAATTTTCATGGAAAACTCTCATTCTCTGTATTAATAGATGAAGTCTCCGCTATTATGTAGATAAAATGAGTATCTCTTTCCATCATCCAAAAAAGAGCTCTGAATCTTATTTGTAGCTTCTCATATATTTTTATAACTTCTAGAGATGAGAAAATTTATTCAGGGTGTTTTGGTTTCAGTTTGAACAAAGTCCAGGAGGTAATTTGTCAGAGCGTGGAAGCTGTCATTATTGGCTTTGGTATATTATTATCTTGGTGCCTGGGCTCTAATGAATGCCATTCAGGGAGGCCAGATGCATCAGCTTAGGAAAGAGCCTGGAGAGGGACATTGTTATCCTTGGTGTTCGTTGCTAATGTTATCTTTATGAGGAATAAGGAAATCTGCCAAGTGTGTGGTACACATCACAGACTGCTCTCTACTACAACAGAAAATGTCTTAACAAAGAAAAATAAATTAGGACATGTTCTCTGGGAAGGAACAGAATCTCATACAAGGGCAGAACTAATAATAAAGAATCAATATGGCCGAAACAAAAACATTGGTTGAAGGCTGGTGGACAAACTTGGAGAAAACCGTGTGGTTTTAAAATTATAAAATAACAATGCCCACTTACAATAGGTTTCCTTTCCCTTCCTGCGGAATAAAACTCAGATCCATGAGGCTAAACAATATCATTCAAAGAAGTTTACAAGTATGAGGAGCCATTGGCTTCGGGATTCAAAAAGTAAAATTCTGATAAAAAATATGAAGATAAATTAAGATTACGATGGGAAGCTGGAATCTCTAATATAAAGAAGAAAATATTTTCATTAGTTTTAGTTTTCAATGCTGTTGCTTGTAAAATGAACAGCTCAGTTGTTCCTGGAGTATTGTTAGTCCTTTAAAGTGTTAATATATGAAAAAACAAACTTCAGTGACATTCTTACCCTTTACTACCTGTGCAACAAGTGGTATCATTAAAATCTGGATTTGGCATTGCTTTGTCTTCACTATCCTATGTTATGAGGCAATTTTCTAATTTTCTCTATCCCCAGGAGAAACGATTAGGTCCCCTGTTGAGTTCATTAGCATTGCCCAGTAAATTAAAATGTAGGAGACAGCTTGAAAGGAACAAGAGAGCACTATTTGTTAATGAAGCATCTTACCTGAACAAGTTTTTACTAATCAGGCTAGGAAAAACAAAGCTATATTCGACAAGGTGCCCATGCAGGAGAGAAGGGAAGGGATCGTTAATTGTATAAGCAAGAAGTTAGCTGGTATTTGGCCTAACCAGCAGAGTTGGCACTCCAACTCTCTACTTAGTGTATTCAGTAGACTAGTATGATTGTAGCTCAGTCCATGAGGGTGTGGTATTTAATCTGTTTAAATGGAGAATTACTGAGACGTGTTAGGGAAATTGGATTTTAAGGAAACATCCCTTTTTTAATAAGGACGAAGTGATTGCATACTCACATGGACCTTAGTTAGCCACTCCTCATTTCTTACCTGCATTAGTGTCAGTGTCTGATATTCCTGCCTCCAAGCTATAGTCTCCCACCCCAGCTACCTCAAAACTCCCTCAGGGTGAATGTTTTGAAAAAGTCTGAATGTGTCACTCATCTGCTGAAAACCCTTCAGAGTTTCCCATAACCTAAAGGATCAAAATCAAAATCCTTAGTCAAGCAGAGAAATCCCTATTAGATTTGGCACCAGGTGACCTTTGCTGTTTTATCTCTGGCTGCTCTTTACCTTGGGCACTCTTGAGCATTACCAAGAGTGTACCGAACCACCTTAGTTCTCCAAACTCCCTGTGCTCCATCAAAAACATTTGGCCCACCTGCACATGTCTGTAGTGACCATTACAATCCTCCTCACCTCTTGTATTACTGGTGAGCAGTTACCCTGCCTTTAAGACTCCGCTTCTATACCTTCTTTCTCATAGTATACCTGTATAGGTGTAGAGAGGTATATTTGTCTTTTATACACATGTACAGGGAGAGAGCCCTCATTTTGCGCAATAGCACAGGACCACACAATGACTATGCAAGCTAAAAAACAAGCACAATGATCTTAATCATCAATAGGGGAACGTATAATTGTTCCATGAACTTTAATTCTTTTTTTGTCAAAACATTAAACACCTCTCTTAGTGTCAATTATAAATGTATACAGAAATAAAAAAATAAGATGTATATTTATTTAGCACACTGTGATTAAAAACATTAGACACACTGAGAATTAGTTTTATTTCTTTATTTAAAAAGGTAACAAGCATTTTGAAGAGTGTTTTTCTCCTCGTGGCGTAACTTACAGAAAACCCTAAGCATCTTTTCCATGTCTTGACAAATGGTCATGTCTCTTTCTCAGCGTGAATCAGCTTCCAACACTTTATTCTTTGGACTCTCAATGTCATGAAATAACTCTAAGGTTTTCTTTGATGCAGTCTTTTGCCAGCATCTGGGACACCTTCACCCTTTTTGTAATAAGCTTTTTCCTCATTTATGTCAGCAAGTTTGCTTTTATTGAGTTCTTCTGGCTGCATATACGGGGTATCTCGAATGCAGCTGTGTAGATATTCCCACAGCCTCCTATTTCTTCTATAATTCTATTTAAATCCAATTCGAATTTCGCTTCTAATGTCATCACTTTTCATTTTTTTTGCTGACTTCTCATCTTTGTTAGCCAGGTCCCTCTTTTCATTATTAATACTTGTAAAACATCACAGGGTTATAGGACTAGGAGACAGGAGGCAACAAAACTATGTACCTTGTTGCCTTAGTATGAGGGTGCATGGTGAGCAAACTCTGACAGACTATAAAAGGAGTGATGTATTTGTCACTGATCATGATGCACTCCTGTTATTTACATTACAGATTGTGAATGGGAGAGCTAGCAATGGAGTGTTTACTTTTTGCAATTACCTTCATCCCTCAGTATGGGTGGAAGATGGGTTCCAGAATCCCTCATGGATGCCAAAATCCACAGATGCTCAAGTCCCTTATATAAAATGGTACAGCATTTGCATATGACCTACACAACCCTCCTTGTACTTTAAATCATCTATAGATTATTTATAATACCTATTAGAATGTAAATGCTATGTAAATAGTGGTCATACAGCTTTGTTTAGGGAATAATGACAAAAAGAAAAGTCTACATATTCAGTACAGATGCAGCCATGCTAGTCCTAACTACATAGTACATATAAGCAATAATGTAACTTTTTCCCCCAGTATTTTTCATCCACAATTGGTTGAACCCTTCCATGGATGTGGAATCCTTGGATACAGAGGGCCAGCTGTACTTATAGTTAATATACCAAAATTTAAACCATGTTGTTGAGGAACTGTTATTTAAGTCAACTGTGAGTCAAGATAACTAAAATGTATGTGTATTGGAATGGTGCAAAGCAAGGAGTACGTGTGTGTGTGTGTGTGTGTGTGTGTGTGTGTGTGTGAGAGAGAGAGAGAGATCATATATTTGTAAATATCTTTCCATTTATAATGTAAATCTCTGTGTATGGAGCATCACTTCAATACTTTTGGCTGCTAGTGTCACCCCAATTGCTCTTTGACTAACTCTGAAAAAAAAAATCAACTGTGCTTAGCTTAAGGTACTTCTCACCTCCCACCCCACATTTTTCTGTTTTTACTGAGGTATGAGATGCCAGGGGATCTGTTTGATACCCACACACAAGCACTCAAGTATGGGAACCAGTAGAAAATTCCTCCCATTCCTTTACTTAGAGAGATTGTTCAGAAACTCAGTAATTCATATAACCTCTCACTGGACATTCCTACAAGATCAAGCAATCCCTTATGCTGAACAAAAGGCAAAGACTTGATGTTGAGTTCTCAAATGTTAACACACGTGGATCTGGTAGTCAGTGAAGGCTTAAAGTGCAGCTGCAGGTGATATACTATATAAAAAAGCCTAATATGCTAAGTGTCCAGTCGTCAGTTCAACCAATCAAAGCATAATATGCTAATGATATGCTAAGGCCGCTCAACTTCTCTCTAGGACAGCCGTGGGCAAACTACGGCCTGCAGGCCGGATCCGGCCCATTTGAAATGAATAAAACTAAAAAAAAAAAAGACTGTACCCTTTCATGTAATGATGTTTACTTTGAATTTATATTAGTTCACACAAACACTCCATCCATGCTTTTGTTCCAGCCCTCCAGTCCAGTTTAAGAACCCATTGTGGCCCTCGAGTCAAAAAGTTTGCCCACCCCTGCTCTAGAACGTGCACTAACCACCAGGGGGCAGACACTCTGACTGGTAGGTTAGCTTGCTGCTGGGGTTCAGCAGATTGGGACAGGCCAGACACACACTGGAGCCCTCCCACAGTCCCTCTCCAGCTGGCCAACCTCCCACATCCCTCCCCGGCCCTGAATGCACTGGTGGAGTCCCTCAGCCTGGCCTGCACCCTCTCACAATCTGGGACCCCTCGGGGGATGTCGGAGAGCCGGTTTTGGCCCCATCCCACAGGCCAGGCTGAGGGACCCCACTGGTGCACAAATTCATGTACCGGGCCTCTAGTTTGAAGATAACTATCAAATTTCCAAGCAGAAAAGAAGGAGGAAGTCCTTCCAGGCAGAAGAAGTAAAGGTACAGAAGCATGAAAGCATGCTAGAACATAGTATATCTGGGAGAATCACCAGTAATTCAGAAAGACTGGACTGTGTGAGAAATAAAAGTGAAAATGGAGATAATTCCAATAACAGTCTCTGGACCAGTGGTTCTCAACCTGTGGGTCGCAACCATCAGAAAACACATATAGCATATCAGATATTTACATTACGATTCATAACAGTAGCAAAGTTACAGTTATGATGTAGCAACGAAAATAATTTTATGGTTGGGGGTCACCACAACATGAGGAACTGTATTAAAGGGTCGCGGCATTAGGAGAGTTGAGAACCACTGCTTTAGACCATGCTGAGAAATTACCACATGGGCTACACGTAGCCTTTAGGAAACTTTAGGTAGGAGACCAGCATAGACTGATTGTCTGGACAGAAAGGTTCTTGGAAGGTAGTAAGAAGGATGAACTGGAGATAGGAAGCACTTATTCTCATCTAGCTAGGAGATTTTGCAAGTCTGAAGTAGGCAGTGGCAATGTGGAAAATATCAGCGATCATGTTGAAAAGACTTTCAGAGGGTAAAACAGCACTGCATGGGATTGTAAGAAAGAGGGTAAAGGAGAAGGAATGGTCTAGAACAGTGGTTCTCAACCTTCCTAATGCTGCGACCCTTTAATACAGTTCCTCATGTTGTGGTGACCCCCAACCATAAAATTATTTTCGTTGCTACTTCATAACTGTAATGTTGCTACTGTTATGAATCGTAATGTAAATATCTGATATGCAGGATGTATTTAGGCGACCCCTGTGAAAGGGTCGTTCGCCCCTCAAAGGAGTCGCGACCCACAGGTTGAGAACCGTTGGTCTAGAATGATTTTCACCTAATAACCAGCAGGAATTTGATTATTTTTGGCTTTACCAATACACTGAGTTAGGGCATTTTTTAAAAGAGCTAAGTTTTTGTAACCTCAAGATCTAGCAGCAGAGTATTTGGGTCAGAGCTGATGTTTGATCATTTTTAAATTTATTTCTAAAGTATTCACCTTCTAATACTTTCTCTATCCCACCAGTTGGGCAAACTGAATCCCCTTGAGAAAGACAGCATGATTGTTTTCTTAAGGAATAATGTAATGTTTCTCTCTTAAATATAATGAAAAAAATGTTCAGCAATAAGTAAGTAAAATGCTTTGACTAGATTCAGGCTTTGAGGCTTAGTTTTCACATTTATGAGTTGAGTAGTTGGCCATCTGGATTTTCCACTTGGATCCATTTGAAAAGGAAACTTCAGTGGTTTATAACGCTAAATTAACTTGTTTCTGGGGCCAAGTAACAGATATGCTTCTCCTCATGTAGCCTGACAGCTCACTTCTTTGCATTTTATCTATGCACATATTTGGGAAGAAATGTGTCTCTCATTTTGGTTCTTGACAGTCATATCATTTAAGATCTGAAGTGTTTTGCCTTCCGAGAACTTGAGTCACATTTGTTAATTTTGATTTATAGCAAATGTTTGGTACTGCACTCATGACTTTCACTTAACACACTTAATGAGCATCAGTTCTCACAGTGCCCCGTATGTGGTCTGAAAATGTGATTTACAGCCTCTCAGTGAGGGAGATGTCGCAACAAGGAGGTAGCAGAATAAGGCAGACGGGGAGGAGCAGGGAAATAGTCACTTCAATATATGCAGTTTCAATGGGTCACGTGCTCAGAGATGAACCTTCCTATAGGCAATGCATTTGTTTAGCCAGATAGATAGTAACAAAGTTTCAAAAATCCAAATGTCACAAGCAATGAAAATGCTATGTTGATGTCTTATAGATTGAGAAATTAAAGGGCAGTTGAATTTATCAAGTAGGTCATGTATGATCACGATCCAGGTATTTCCAATAGATTACAGAGGAAGAAGCCTATTTTCAATAGGTTGATGTAAGAATAAGAATTTTAACAGTATGAGCAGAAGTTGTGACTTCTCTTGTAAGAATTTTAGTGGTGAAGGAAAGACGGTAGATAGAACAACTGCATTTTGATTACAATATAAGGCAATAATGGAGAGTTAGTATTTAACACTGTTTTTGTAAAGGGAAATTTTTGAATCTATTTTTAGTTTTAAGGGGGAGGGCCAGTAAAGAGAGAAACTTTGAAGAACAAAGAGAGAGGGTGGGTAAAAGATTCTGGAGAAATAGAGAAAAAATTAACTCACACTGATAACTGATTCTGTTTGCTTAAAATGTTGAAGTAGGATTTTGGATTATTAGATTACACCAGACTAAGGAAATCCACATAGAAAAAGGAGATCTATGGTAGGTTACCTTCAGGAAGCTTGGCTTGTACTAGTATAAGATCCTCCCTTTCAAGGCCCTGAGAAGACCCTAATAATACCTGGTCATAAGTGTTTGTAAAATTTCAAAAACATGATATTTTACAAGTAATTTGTAGAGACTGCTATGTATTTCGACTCCAGCTTTATTTCCATCACACTTCTCCTTGTGTCAAGTAGCCAAAGAATGGCTATGGACATCTTGGAAATACTATCTAGGTGGAATTTAATTCAGTTATATAGTTTGGTTTTAGAAGGATATATATGGGGCTTTTAGGTACTGTCGTGTGTAGATAAATTATTGACCATCATTTCAGCAAAGAAATATCTTTCATAAATACATTCCTACCACCAACTTGTCTACTCCCTGGTAGCGATAGCATCCGTGTGCAGGACTACAGGTTGTCTAGCTGTATAAAAGTACCCATTTGTGGCACCAAAGTATGTGGGCGGTCGAGCGGGAACAGGTTTGAAATGTATAAAGCCAGAAACTAATCTTTGGGAAATTCTCCAAACTATAGAGCTTATGTAGTCAAACCTCATTTCTCACAAGTCTCCCATCTTGAACAGTTCGGTTCCCTACCAAGTTATTCACAGAAGAAAAAAAATGTATGTATTGGTTGTTGAACCGAACTGTGGTTTTCAGCCTGACAGCCCTTCCATGCAGCTACCTCAGCATGACAAAAAGCCTCTCTCAGGCAATGAACAAAGGGGAGAATGCTTTTGTTGTTGGGGAAAATCAACTACTAGCACAACTTTAAAACATAAAGAGGCCATCAAGAATGTTAATGGTGCTAAGGGGATGAAAGAAACAATGATCACAGGCAATCGAAGAAGTAGAATTTGGATAAATGAAGAGCTGTTGCCTGATGGCAGCATTTTGGAGGCAGGGATATGTGAAAAAGGAGGCAGTGACATGTGAAAAAGCGAAGAAGCTGCACACTGACCTGAAAGACATCCCTGGACCGAATCCTGAAAGTGATTCATTTAAGGATAATAGGGGGTGGCTCCATAAATTTAAGAAAATTAGTGTTTATTTATAGATTAAACAATACATTAGACATACGATATGGGAATTTTGGACTGGAAACGTGCGGTGTTTCCCTGGGCAGGATGGATGAAACCACGGGCAAAAGGTGGTATAGCAAAAGTGGGCATTTATTGAAGAACAAGTACAGATTCCACGAGGGGAGGGGGAAAGAGTTCCACTGAGTCCCTTTTTCCACGGTTTATAAAGGCTGCAGTTTTTTGTGCCTCGATATCCCCTCTGATTGGTCACTATTCCCCTTTGATTTGGTCACTATAGTAACTCCTGAGCTCAAAGATCAAACCTCACATGGGACACCCAAGGCTCTCCTCCCCTCCTTCTTTATTGTTTCCCTATTCCCTCTGGGCTTTCTTCCTCCTTCCCTTTATTCTGCAAATGTGTACCTTTTGCTACTCCCAGCTCCCTTATTTTATAGAAATATAACTTCTGCTGCTTCCTTGTCTTAAGGAAGTGTAACTTCTGCTGCTCCCAGCTCCCTTGTCTTATGGAAATGTACCCTGTTGCAACTCTGTAGCCCTGTGTTTTTTCCATGGACCCCTTAATTTTTAAAATTTCCTAAACCTGCCTATTCACCCCGCAAAATACCTATTTTACCCCAAAAACTCCTTTCGCATATATATAAGAAAGGCTAAAACAGGGACTCATTTGGGGGTCTGGAACGGATTAATTCAATTTAACTTATTTCTAATGGGAAAAAATGATTTTGCTTTCAAACAAATCACTTTTTCAAACAGCATTCTGAAATGAATTAAGTTTGAGAACTGAGGTTCCACTGTATATGAAAAATCTTGAAAAAGTCCCCAAAGCTAACAGTATTCTAAAATTGAATATGCTTTATCAATGAATTGTAAAATTGATACTTTTTTAAATGATCAATAATTAAAACATAACAAATTTAGTCAATCATAATCAATAAAATTATCTACTTTTCTATAGAAAAGTATATTTAAAGATCATTCTAACAAGGGGCTTTCAGAGAGTAGGTAGCCCAACCATGTAGGGTACAAAGAGTTTAGAAGGATCGAGTAGTTAATTAGTAAAAACTATGCTATTTTCCTGAAATTTTGTGATAATTGTGTTATTTATCAGATTTTAGATATATAATTTATTGTCATAGCTTTCTCCTTATAAATATTCATCTTTGCACTC
Organism: Myotis myotis; assembly: GCF_014108235.1. NCBI lineage: Eukaryota > Metazoa > Chordata > Mammalia > Chiroptera > Vespertilionidae > Myotis > Myotis myotis. Next base: position 18,789,418 of record NW_023416335.1, read on the forward strand.
AATTTTGTACTAGTAATTTTTGAAAGGAGTTTTTGGGTAAAATAGGAATTTTTTTTTTGGGGGGGGGGTGAAATAGGCAGGTTTAGGAAATTTTAAAAATTCAGTCCATGGAAAAAATACACAGGGCTACAGAGTTACAAAAGGGTACTTTCCATAAGACAAGGGAGCTAGGAGCAGCAGAAGTTATATTTCCATAAGACAAGGGAGCTGGGAGTAGCAAAAGGTACACATTTGCAGAGTAAAGGGAAAGAGAAAGAAAGCCCAGAGGGAATAGGAGAACAATGAGGGAGGAGAGCCTCATATGTGCCATGTGAGGTTGGACCTTTGAGCTCAGGAGTTGCTATAGTGACCAAATCAGGAGGGAATAGTGACCAATCAGAGGGGATATCAAGGCACAAAGATCGGCAGCCTTATAAACCATGGAAAAAGGAACTCAGTGGGACTCTTTTCCCCTCCCCACATGGTAGTCTATACTTGCTCTTCAATAAATTTGCACCTTTGCTATACCATCTTCCATCCATCATTTCATTCTTCGACTCTGATGGACAAAGGGCCCAGGAAAAGCCATCCTGCCCAGGGAACACCACGCATTCCAGTCCAAAAATTCCCATATCATTTTTTAGTCTTTTCTCAAAGAAGGCTCTCAAAATTGTATGAGTTTCAAGTCTCACAAATCCTGGATTCACTGTGGCTAAGTGTCCAGCTGGGAGTTAGGGGACTTCTAAATTCCCACCCTGGTGCCTGGCAGTTCACTACAGAAAATGGTAAACTGACTTTGTAAATTCCAAGCTTCTGACAATAAAAACAGTGGGAGGAAGAAGTGTATGTGAGGCAGTTAGGAGAGGGAGGGTAATATTATAGAGCATTGCAACTTTCAAGACACTGTGGTAGATACCTGATGTAATTAATTTAGTCACTCACTATATGATAGGTACTATTCTAAGCATTTTTCATACCTTAACTCATTCTATCCTCACAACAACCTTATCAGGTAAGTATTATTATTATTATTCCTCCTTTTCCTGATGGGGACCTTAGGCACAACTCAAATTAGTAATAGAGTTATGATTTATGCACAGGCTATTTGTTTTCAAAACTACAACTTTACCCCTACTGTATCCTTGCCTCATAGTAACATTGGTAAATCCGTTCTTTTGCTTCTTTGTTAACTATAAGTTCATATAAAATCAGATCATCTAAATAACTTGTTCAAGGTGTCACATAGTTTGTGATGGAGCTGAGATCGGAAATTATTCTCAGTGGTTTCCAAACCCATACATTTTTTCTGCTGCATTAAGCAGCCACTTATTATGTCTAGTTACTCTGCATTGGTTACTCACCAAAAAAAAACTCCAAATATGGGGAATGCAAGAAGTACTCATGGGTCAGTTTACTGAAATTCAGAAACAGTGAGCTCCCCTTTCTAAAAATATATACATATTTTTATTGATTTCAGAGAGGAAGGGAGAAGGATAGAGAGATAGAAACATCAATGATGAGAGATGTGCCCTGACCAGGAATCCAACCGTGACCTCCTCATTCATAGGTCCATGCTCAACCACTGAGCCATGTCGGCAAGCCCCCCACCTTTTTGTTTCCTGGTACTCAATCTGCAGCACAATGTAGCCAGGTGAGGAGGTTGGGGAGAAAATACTGAAATACTTGGTCTGTGCCCAATAGGACAGTGCTAGGCAAGTCATTGAAGGTCAACTAGAGTAGAACTCTCAAAAGATATAGAAAGCATGCACTGGATTAAGAGACGTGTCAGTACAGGTTACAGCTCGATGCAGTTGCAGTTTCAGTTGAGTTTGACCCTTTATCAAACTCAAAAAATAGTGATATAAATAAATTCTTGCCACCTTTATTTTCAAAATTGCTTTCTGTTCAGGGGAGGCTTTTTGTTTGTTTGGTCAGTTGGTTTTATAAGTCAAAGAGAGGTCCTTCTCATTATTCTGTTATTGCAAATCACTTAGTAAGCTATTAAGTGTCTGTGACATGATGTAATATGTCAAATCTTGTTCATTGAAGTTTTATCACAAGGAGCAAGCCAGCAAATGGCAGAAAGAGTTTAAAATTACATGTGGAATGACTCATCAATAAAATATATATTTTGCCTTGTGTGGCCACATTAGTTTGGTATAAATTAACTAGATTGTAAATCTGTGAATTATATTCTAGTTTTGGAAACAGACGGACAAATAAAATTCTGAAAAAGCACAAGTGCCCAGAACATGACATACATAGGAAGTTGGAGAAAGGGAAAAACTAAAAATGACACAGTCTGGGCTTCTAGTAGCACTAGATAGACAGTGGTTTAGAAAAGAACAAAGTGAAACATATTAAGAAAGGGCTAAAGTGAAAACAGAATGGTATGATGGAAGACTAGAGAACAGAGGTGGGTTTTTTGTTGTTGTTGTTGGAGAACTATGGTAAATAATGTTTGATAGGTAGGTCAGGAGTAGATTTTCAAGGTCAAATTGAGGAGTCTGGACTTCATAAAGTGGAGAATTATCAAACTGTGAAAGAGAGCAATAACTTGGTGTTATTGTTTTAGGAAAATTGATTAGGTGTTAATCTGCAGAGTTCTTGGGGAAGTCTTAATTCCAGAAGAGAGATTAATGAATGGATATCCTATAGGATGTTATCAACATTTTCCAGAATGAGGTGATAAGAGGCAGAAGTGAGGTAGAAAGTACTGGAATTCACTTTTTAAAAAAATATATTTGTATTCATTTTAGAGAGGAAGGGAGAAGGACAGAAAGGAAGAGATAGAAACATCAATGATGAGAGAGAACCATTGATTGGCTGCCTCCCTATGCCCCCCACTGGGAATCAAACCATGCCTTCTGGTTCACAGATGCTCAACTACTGAGCCACACAGTCTGTGCCACTTTTTTATTTTTATTTTTTTTTTTTAGAAAAAAACAGGACTTGAAGACTATACAGTCTAGCCAGTTGTGTGAGGAAAAGTGAAAGCATTTTCTAGGTAATGTATAGGCGAAATATGGTGGTGTTCAAGTACTTTAAAAGAAAGAGATAAGCAATGTTGAGAGAAAGAGAGAGCGGACTAATGTACTGAATTTCAGCATTCATGGAAGATATTGGCTTCTGTGGAAGTAAACCAAGAGACTGAGGGTAAATGTGTAACCTGTGTGTTTTGGGACACTGGACTCTAAAAATATCCACCCCCCTGTGCTCTAGTTCCAAGCTCACCAATCAGCTACCTCATTATTTGTTTGGTTTCATATATATATATATCAGGAAAGTACTGGCTGGAAATCATGAATACCACAGGCTCAAAAAAGTTCTCTCCCTACTGTAAACAAGTCCTTGGCTTCTTGTTTATGCATATGTTCTCTGTAAATCTGACTGGCAGAATGTGTCTCATTGGGTCCAATTAACTTTGGGCCTTGGACAGGACAGAACTTCTGAGATCAGCTCTGCACTGTGCCCAATTAACCAAGGTAATGCTTCTTGCAAGGTTGTCTTGGTGCTCAGTCTCCTTGTCTGGCACACTTTTCATAACGCCATCCCCTTGGAACTGCAGGCCCCTACAGAGAGAGGGCCATCCCTGCACTGTCTATACTTCCCTCTAGAGGGAAATCCCTGTGTGATTTCTCTCTTTCGTCCTTCGAGGTTTGTTAGAGGAATTGAAATTTTGCATAAGTGAGTTGATATGACTCGATTATTTTAGAAGGTATGATAGAGAATATTATCCTGATAATATGCTCACATTTCTGTTGTGATACAGTATTCATAAATAGATGTGACTTTTCAGAGAGAAGGTCTGAAAAAAATTCTGTGAATGTGTCCTATGTGATCCATACTGAGCCACCCCATTGTCTTCCAAATTATAAAGCAATTGTGAGAAGTAATCAAATGTGTTCCTATTGATCTTTAGTTCCCCATATGAAAGGTGCTTATAGAGGGGTAACAAATACTACAAGAAGCAACTTAGGATAATAGAGATGTTCTTGAATGATCTCCAGGTTTATTCATTAGTAATGAAGTACAAATGAACATACTCTTACCCAATGTGCAGCGGACCATTTATCTATAATCATGTCAAATGCTAAACATTTCTTTCTTTTCTCTTATTGCCCCCTCTTCTTTTCTTTATTCCTTGCTTTTTCTGTGTTGGAACCTATGATACACTATTCCATAATTCCTATACCTTGATTACATTTTAAAATAAGAATCAGAAATCCCATGTGATCCATGAATATAGAGAAGAGAAAATTGAAATGAAAGGATGTAAATTTGTGTATATATTTGTGAGATTAAAAAGAAAACAGAACAGTGTATCTTAGGAAAATAGGCAATATCTCAAAAACCCAAACCCAGATGTAATCAGATTTCAATTCAATCTAACATTTTTTCAAATACTTTGCATCTAATAACAGTGCAAACAGGAGTGCATTACATCAAAATGACATATAGAAGGGGCTCACCCAGCTGGCAGATAGAGACTCTTAGTGGTTGGGATGGTGTTATTTAATGGGTTTATGACTATTGCTTAAGCATGTTCAGAATTTTATAACAGAGATACGAATAGTACTTACTGTATCTCATTACAGCCACATCTGCATAAAAAGCATATGGAAAATGGATTTCCTTTGCACACTTAACCCCAAATTACTGATGTTAATGGCCATCCAGAAATTTTATTGAAAAAAACAAATACTGGAAAGGAAAGCAAAGGTGTAGTTGTCAGGAAGGAAGTTTGATCCTCAAATTTATTAGTAGAGAATATTTCAAATGAGCTTTCTATTAGTTGCAAATTGATGACCTTATCATGAACTGTGCTTGTAACATGGCATCATTTCCTCCCAGGCTTCAAAGTGATATAAACACCCTTTCCCATGAAATGGGCTTTTGTGAAACAGTAGAAGTTCACACTCTTCAATTTAGCCAACACAGCTACGGAGGAACTGAAGTGAAGGACGGATTCCAGAGAAAGCCAGATGACCACATATTTAATGGCAGAATGCGGAGAGATTTTTAAAAATATATAATGAATGTAAATAATCCTTGCCTGTATAAATGCCTCTGGGGGTGCTGTACCCACAAACTCCTTGGAATATGTGGAACAGTTTTATTTCTCAGTATTTCTTAGCTTCTGAATTTAGTAGGTTCCCTGTTTTGTTATAACTCTTTCTTTTATGGCAGCAATTTTCATGTTTTTATAGCATTTTTACAACCCATCGAAAGGCCTCTTGGCACAATGTTTCACCTCCGATCTGTCACAAAAGAAGTCACAATAGTAGGGAGCAGAGCTTCACCAGCTGATTCAACCTACACTTGCCTTAGGTCTAATGGATGTCAGCCCCAAGGTATCTCAAATTACCTTATGACTAACTTGATTCTCCTAAATGTCCACAACCAATGATGGCTGAGCCTTTCTCAAGAGTGATTTCATAGCTTTCAGCATCTATCTTTGGATACCACACAAGAAACATACTGCCGTGTTCAGTCTCAATCCATCTAATTTGTCCTCTGACATAGTTTCAGTAAGAAATTTAGTTCCCTACCAAAACTAAAACCTTGCAGTAAATTATAGATAAGTTAGTTGAGTGAGGGACTGACCTTCCTGCACATTTTTTCCTACTTAGTTCATGGCAGATTCTAATGTCCCATATTCTGGACCTTAGTCCCATCGTCACAGTTGCTAAATGGAGCCTTACCTGAACTTATTCAAATGTCTCTGAAATACTGATGCCCATCTCTCAGACTGCCTAAATAAGAGGCAAAATATGAGATCATTTAAACAACATTGTGTAATTCATATTATAATTGCACATACAGCTCAGAGGTCATCAGACAGCATTGGCTCTCAGAGAACTAGTTAAAGCTTCATCTTCACCATTTAGTCAAGATTTGTGGACATACAAAGCCACCCCCACCCCCCCACCCCCCCACCCCCCCACACACACACACACTTCTACTCGTTCCCAAGGGCTCAAACACTCCTGATTCAGAATCTAAATTTATAGATGATGAAATTTTCAGGCATCATAACTCCAGGTCAAATGTTCCATCTTGTTAGCAGTTTCCACAAATTATCTCCTCATATTAAATTTATGCGATTGTATCAAATTCACTCAAAATCCAGGATGTGTCAGAGGTTACATGGATGCGTTACATTGCAATGCACTTAAGCTTCCACCACCTTTCCTGGCCTCTGTACTCCCTCCTCTCCACTCCCTCACTCCTGCCCCTCCTGTCTTCCCTGGTCTTTACTCCCTCTCTCTTGATTCCCTGGTGCCATTTGATAACCAGGCCCTGCCTAGGGATCAAATTCTACCTCGAGGATCAACAAATACAGCTATATATGTGTAGGCTGTTATAATAATAATTCATTCCCAACAAATTACATATGAGTATATCAAAATATTAATATTAGTTAATTCTTGATGGTAGATTTAAAAGTGACTTTATTTTTATTATTCTGTAATTTCTAAACCTTCAAAAATGAATAAGTGTTACTTTTTTGTTATAAAGAAAAAAAGTTTTTTTAAATGAAATTGTCTCATAATATAGTGAATTGTCTGAAATTAGAGACTAGGTCATAATTTGGGGAACTATTTTAAAAGTAATGGTATCAAAGGGCCCTTCTACCTATAAATGTTTAGGATTCAAGGGTTATTGTTAAGCTAAAATGGTGTAATGAAAATGAGAGTACTTTGAGACGAATCTCCATAAAATAAGTTCTTTTGAACATACTGCTTTGTAGTGCAATGATAAGCACAATTGCTGGCACTGAATAGATAATAAAAAAAAAATAGCAAGTTGTTTCATGAATAAAAGTTAGGAAAAGCAGAGTTCATAGGTAGGAAGATTAATAAATATTTTGGGTTAAAAAAGTAGTCAGCTCTTTTACAATTAGTCCAGAAATGGTTAAAATTCAATTTATATTTCTTGCTTATTGCATCTGAAAGTGTTAGCCACTTAAATCAGAGTGGGCTCGTATTTGTTTTGTTTTTTAAAAAAGTTCTTTTTTAAAAGAAAAGTTCTTTAAGAAATTTTAAACAGGTTAGGATAGAGCACAAATCAAAGGAAAAAACTCCTTAAAAATCTGAGGTTCCTGTCATCATTTTTAAGGAGTGTCATCTATGAATATAAAACATACTTTCGGCTCTGTGAAACCTTAGCATTAAGATTATTGCACATTTTATTAGCCTTTCCCAAGCTCTGAAACTGGAAATTCATCTGCCTCTAACCTTTCCACCCAAGTCGACTTCATACATAAGTTAAGAGCAAGTTGAAATTACAGGGAGCTGTAAAAAAAATGGAAGTTCTCCGCTTTCCTCTTTCAAAACCAATATTAAAATATATGAGGGGCAATTGTCAAACTAAAAAATTGCCAGATGATTCATAAGAAATGAGTGGCCGGCAGGCTAGCCTGACTACCCCCTTGCATTTCTGATTTTTAACTGGTCTTTGGGAAGGAAGATGGTGACTACTATGGAAGTCAGACAGCAGTGAAAGTGGGCCTAGCGGGCCCAAGGGAAGGACAATGTCCAGGTGCTGAATACGATTGGAAGTAGTACTATTTGGCACAGCATGTTCAGATGTTAAACTCTTTATAAACAGCTTATAAAGAAATCCCAAAGGACTCAATTCCTTTATCTCTCCCACCTGCCTCCATTTTATCTTTCCCCCAAGGAGAAACAAGCATACCTGTCAGGCATCCTTTTAACTTGTCAGTGACTGAACTCCAGCCGAGGAGGCCAGATATTACAACTAAATGGATTTACATGAGGGTGACTATCTGTTTCCATTCACTGAACCATGACATTGAGGCCTAATTTGTTGCTTACTTGTCACAGCAGCATTGATTATTATTACCAGTCCGTGAGCAGGTGATCCTGCCCCATCAGAAAGGTCCTGAACCTGCATCTTCTTCACTTATGTGATAGGGATATGGTATGAACTTGGGAAGAGAGCAAAAGGGATGTGAAATCTTATTCCTGTTCTTTAGAAATTCCAACACCACTTCTATGAATGTCATGATGAATAATGTTTGAGGCTTTTCTCACATCCTGATTGCCTTATATTTGGAACTTTTATTGACTTCTCCATTCATTCATCAAATATTTATTGAGATTGTTTATAAAGTTCTAGCAACTGTCCTTTAAGGCCTTGAATCTAATGAACATGAAAACTGAACTGAGTGCATTCATATGAATATATATGTTTAGATCCCAGAGGGAGAGGGAAAGGGGTCATTCTGCTGGAATTGGACAGAGGATGAATGTTGGAGGTTCTCATGGCATGAAACCTAATAATCCTAATGGAAGAGACAGTTAAGGTATATTGTAGTCAATGACCAATGCCAGAATTGAAACAATGGGATAGGAAGAAGTGTAGATAGGACTAGACATTGAAACTCTTGGGAAGTTTATTTGTTTAGAAAATCACTCCAGTAGAAAATAAAGTTGTGTGACCTAGCTGGTTTGGCTCAATGGATAGAGCATCAGCTTGCAGACCCAAGGATCCCGGGTTCCATTCCAGTCAAGGGCACATACCTTGGTTTCAGGTTCCTTCCCGGCCCGGGCCCTCCTCAGGGTTTATGCAGGAGGCAACCAATTGATGTGTTTCTCTCACATCAATATTTCTCTCTGTATTTCCCTGTCTTTTCCACTCTCTCTAAACATCAATGGAAAAATATCCTTGGGTGAGGATTAAAAAAAAGAAAAAGAAAAGAAAGTTGATGTGTATCTTATTACAGACACATTCATTGAGTATCAATCATATGAGAAATGATTTGAGAGAATATTGTGTGGTATTAATTAAAGCATTTTTGACCTAATGCCTCTAGGACGACATACACAACTGCTATCTAACTAAACTAAACAAGTAGTGTTAAATAACAGAGAAGTCATGCCATGAAGTAATTCTTATACGGAAGGGACAGAGTCCTTCTCCATGCCAGTAGAGTGCTTGTGGAAGTGAGGTGAGGTAACAGGGACTAGAGCAGCACTGGAGATGACCCATGGAATAATAACAAACCCCAAAGTCAATTCAGGATCAACTGACAGCACCAGACTCTACAGCAGGTAGAGGAATTACAGGGTTAGCAAGATTAGAAACCACTGGGCAGAGAATGCTTCGAAAAAGATAACTGACAACAGCACATGTGTCACTCTCTTGCTGCGAAGGAGTGTTTCTCAACCCTGGCTACCCAGTGGAATCACCTAGAGAACTTAAAAAACAAACAAACAACAACAACAACAATAAACAACACTTATGCCTGAGCCCTATCCTCAGGAATATAGATTCAATTGGTCTAGCATGAAACCCTGTCATCCCTGTTAGAATCCTCAAGGTTCTAATGTGCAGCCAGGGTTACGGACCATTACCATCAAGAAAAGGAGTGACTGGATAGGCTGGCTCAAGCAGTTAAGCCCAATCGGCCCTGGGGCCAAAGACTAAGTCTATGATGATCCACACCCACCCACTTGAAGGCAGTCCTCAAGATTGTAGTGGTTTGAGAAATGTAATTTACACATAAAAGATCAAACAGATAAACTTAATGTATCTTCAGACAGCATATCAGCTAAAATGAAATTATATTTGCCCTATAAATCAAAATAAGTCTCAGGAGATACATAACATAATATATAATAAATATTAATGTATAATGAATATATATACATATATATTGAATGGAATTAATACATTCATAGTAGATTGATCAAGAAATTGCTTATATCTTTGCGATGAAGCTGAAATACTCCCATAGTTGAGAAGAATTGCAAGATAATGTTTAAAGGCATATAATTTTTACTTTGTGAGTAAGGTAAGAGAAAAAATTTAAACACAGGGCACACATGTATGACAATGAGGGTTTGAATGATTAAAGGAAATATTTAATAGTTTTACATTTCCTCTTTTTTTGGAAACAACCTCTTTTCTAGGGTGATTCTTTTCACTATTTATTTAGAACCTATAAATCCCTTAAGGAGATGCCTCATCTGACAGGTGGGAAATAACTAAAACCATTAGTAAGTATGTTAAGTTCTGAGAATAATGCTTAGTAAATGGAAATTATTCTCAGTCTTCATAATTATAGTTTTGTTATCAACAGAATCCTATTTATGTCCAAATAAAGTTTCCTGAATCAGAACTAGTCCAATATCTTCAAAATGTGTGAGGGTGGGTACTATGTTTTTGGTTGTAAATTATGACTACCATATTCACTGCTAGAGGGGGCAATTCTTTCAGTACCCATATAACCCTGTTTGGAAGTTAGAATATGAGAGACAAAGAGAAAGCTTATTACTATCTCCTGAAAATTGATAGCATGGTGGCTGTGCTGAGAACTAGAGGCTGGAGGAGGCAGGCAGAATCAAAGAGATCAGTGCTAGAACGTTTCTTAAAGAGCTACTACAAATATTTTTTTAAACAAATGAAATCTGAAACTGAGATCAAAAGATTTACCTAAAATCCCATTACTATTTCATTTATTGACAGGTTTAGAACCCATATCTCCAGATTCCCCATCATTCTCTCAACTAAAACATTCTTTCTTTTTAATAACTTTTGTCTATTATGAAATTGCCTTCTAAGCTTAGCATTTCTAAGTTAAATGAATTAGTCTTACAGCTTTACTTTATATGCTTTACCCTGCATAATCTTATAAACCTTACCTATCCTACAAAAAATGTAAAGCTTCTCTTTGTCAATCAGTTGATCACCACAAAATGGCCTGAGATGATAGGGTCAAGCCAATCCCATCAGAAGAAATATGAAATGGAGAGACCATGAGAAACATTGGCTTGCAGCTTCTGGGTCATATTTTAATTGTAATTCCGATGAAATAACATCATACTTTTCATATACACCAAATCAAATAGCTCAACCAGATATGCTCAGAAGTTCTAGTATGTATATATTCTCTATGAGTATATCACTGAAGACATAAGAGATGATAACTTTGATTTAATGTAAAAATTAGAAGTGGGAAATATGGAACTAGAAATTGAGTACCATTTATTTGGAAAATGAAACAAAATTTAATACATTTTTATATTAAATAACAGTTTATGTAGTAACTTTAAGTTAATTACAAATCCAATATTATCTGCATCTCAATTCCTGTGAGGTAGGCAGTGCTATCTTTATCAGAAAGGTTTAGTGATTTCCCCAAACAGACACAGCTCCAAGTTAGGAATCCAGGACCTGAAGTTATTGTGTTCTTTCTAACACAATACTTATTGCCCCCAACTTATTTGAGACACTTTGTTTTCTGTACTAAAAATGAATACATAAATAAATTTTAAAAAGCTGAAGCATGTGTAGCATTTTGAGGTTTTAAGAAATGTTTTCCTGTAGTACTTTCAGCATAAACAGTATAGACAGAGTACAAAGAAACCACAACTGGAAAAAGAATCTTAAAGGTCAACTGGTTTGAGAGGGCAGCAATGGAAGACATCTCAATTTTACTGTGTTTTTGATGTATGTGTCTAAACACAATCAGAAAAGACTAACCTAATATCTTTCTGACCCAGAGTTGACCCAAACACAATCCTAACTTTCAAAAGAAGGAAAGCAGGAGTTAAAGGTTTAAGGCCATCAATCTTATAGCATATCTTAGATGGAAAACATGAACAAACTAGACCAAATAAAAGGATTACTGACCAAAAGTGAAGGAAAACAAATAACAGGCGGTAATAGTTTAGATGCACATTAAAAAGTAGTGTGAGTTTAAGTATAATAAATATCTTTTTCACTGGCAATAGTTATCTGTATATAAATTGTTTATATATACATATATACACAGGAATATTATTATTTTTTGCAGCCAACATATGCTGAAATTTACCTGGAAAACCAGTGTAGGAAAACAATGGACTATAGAGTATTGGCCAACCTTCTCTCATAAAACTACAAAATGTGCCTGAATGCATTAGTCAGCATTCTCCAGAGAAATAGAACTAATAATATATATGATATATATATATATGATATATATATATCATATATATTATACAATAATATATATGATATATATATATCATATATATTATACATATCAAGAATAATAAAGAGCTTTTTGAATTTTTATAATTGACATGTAATATATTATTTTCAGGTATACAACTTAATTATTAGATATTTGTATATTTTGCAAAATGATCTCCACAATAAATCTAACATCAATCACCATACATAGTTACAAATATTTTTCTTGTAAGGAGAACTTTTAAGATCTACTCTCTTAGTGGGTTTTAAAAATACAATCTAGTATTAACTATAATCATCATGCTATATATCACATCCCCATGACTTATGTGAGATGAAGTTATTATAAGTAATTAGCTTATTGGCTCATGCAACTATACAGGCTGACAACATCCAAGACCTGCAGGGTGAGACTCAGGAAAATGAGGGTTTAGTTTCAGTACTTGGGGGAGAGTCAGCCTTTTGGTTCTATTCTGTCCTTCAGCTGATCGAATGAGCCTCACCCACATTGGAAAGAGCAATTTGCTTTACTCAGTCCACCAATTAAAAGCTTATCTCATCCAAAAACACCCTCTATAAACAACCAGAATAATTTTTGACCAAATATCAGGTACTTTGTAGTCCAGACAAGTCAATGCATAAAACGAACCATCACAATAGCTAAAAGTATAGAGACCAATGTTATAACAAATACATAGAATTTATAAAGGCAAGTGAATGTGGTTCTTCAATGTATTTCCTTTTGGAAATAATATATTCATTGCCATAATGTGGTAAAAACATTTATATGATGTTTTAAGGTCTGGTGTGTTGGCAAAGGCAGGACATCCAAGAAAAGAAATCCAAAGCTAAGTTTAGGTTACATGACACAGCAAGTGGGTCTGTAATCAATCCAGTTGTCTTGAACTGAAAGTTAAGAGAAACACCCTGTGAGTCCTTCACCCCTACTCAGGCTAAGGACATGTATATGAAAGGTTTTGTATTGCCATGGAAGTATGGTGTGCGTGCGCGCGCGTGTGTGTGTGTGTGTGTGTGTGTGTGTGTGTGTGTGTGTGTGTTTGTGAGAGAGAGAGGAGAGAGAGAGAGAGAGAGAGAAGGGAGAGAGAGAGAATTGAGTCTTGCTTTTTTAAAAAAAATTATTCCTGCTCTAGCTTATCTGGTTTGGCTCAGTAGATAAAGCATCAGCCTGCAGACTGTAAGGATCCCGGGTTCTATTCCAGTCAAGGGCGTATGCCTGGTTGTGGGTTGATCCCCAGGAGGGGGCATGCAGGAGACAGCCAATCAATGATTCTCTATCATCTTGATGTTTCTATCTCTCCCTCCCTCTCCCTTCCTCTCTGAATCAATAAAAATATATTTTTAAAAATAAAATAAAAAATTACTTCTCCACTGGCAGATGAGGCAAATGTAAAATAGAATCATGGATTTCTCTGCCTTTAGAACAGTCTTGACAATTGCCATTTTGGAAGAAAAGTGTTGAATTCTAAATGTCAGAGAATGTGTTTGATATTGTGAAAAGCATTGTCTGTAATTAGCATTTTTTAAAAGAAGCTGAGCAGGTAAAAATTAAAACAAACTAAAATGTAAGAAGGCTTTCGAAGTGGTTAGCTAAGAGCTTATTTTTAAACTTCTGTCACAAAACACATTGGGGTTTTCTATTCTTTTCCCCCATATATTTTATTTTACGCAATCAAATACTGAATATACCTCATGACCAAATATCTAATCCTGTATAATAAAAGGCTAATATGCAAATAGACTGAATGGTGGAACAACCAGTCACTATGATATGCACTGACCACCAGGGGGCAGATGCTCAATGCAGGAGCTGCCCCCTGGTGGTCAGTGTGCTTCCACATGGGGAGGGCTGCTCAGCCAGAAGCCGGTTCATGGCTGGCAAGCACAGCAGTGGTGGTGGGAGCCTCTCCCACCTCCATGGCAGTTGGACATCCCCTGAGAGCTCCCAGATTGCGAGAGGGCACAGGCTGGGCTGAGGGACATCCCCCGAGTGCCCAGATTTCTTGCACCAGGCCTCTAGTTTAGATATGATAATATATAGTTACATTTAAAAATAACTTTTAGAATCTGTCATGTATTTTATTCTTACACAATATCTTTGATGCTGTTAGAATGGGTGTCTTATCTCCAACTTACAGATGGAAACACTGAGGCACAATTCAGGGAAATGCCTTTTTAAATGTTACATAAAAATTGGGTGGCAGATCTGAGGAGGCATTAGACTTTCTAACTTTTATACCACAATACCATAAAATTCTCTATGGTTTTCTCATGATTTGTGTATAGTCATTGAAGTTCTTTTTTAAAAAGCTTTGTTTTTTAAGGGGAAGTGATACCTATTTTTCTCTTTCCTATTTTGCATGGGCTGAACAACTCAATTATATCTGGATCACAGGGACTACCATTTTGTAACTGTCTGGCATCCTCCTGTTCCCTGTGCCTGAGCTGAAAACCTGATGCATTTGCTTGCTCCTCTCTTCTATTGCTTAAGCAATGAAGAAAACATTACCCTAATCACACTCAATGTGTGCTATCTACCGGCACAGCTGTTGTGTAGGCCTTCCAAGCTCAGCCATTAAAGAGTTTTACCAATGACAGAGGCCAACGAGAGCTACAACTCCAGATACTTGCCCCCTAGTAACATTCATTTTTGCTTTCCTAGATAATTCCAGGAAAGACAGAGTGTCGGGCAAGGTTTCACAGTCCATAACTCTCCCTTTATTGTCATATCCCCTCCTCCCCTTGAGGGGCAGTTTGTGAGCCAACTCCCAAACATAGCACATGGAGCAAAAGATTAAGCATGGCTTGGAGTCAGCCTCTTTAACAAATGAACCCATTGAGTTTGAGCAAAAGTAAGCCTCAGAAAGACAGATGTGCTTTGGCAACTGATCCACCAGTGAAGATGCGTGTAGGAAAAGCAGTTGGTATCAGAGATGAAAAATGGCAAACTTTTCTGGCTGCCTGAGAAGATAACCACTTAAACTTGTCTCTTCTTGCTTAGTAAAGTAATTGAGACTGATTGTTAGTGAACTTTGAAGATCACACTACTGACCTGCTATGGGTGGGCTTGGAGTTTTCTGGAAGTGGCAATGGAAGAATGAGAAAGCCAGATATGTATTATAACTTAACTTAAAATCACACTCATTTCTATTACACCTTTGGGGATAGAAAGGTAAAAATAATGGATTTTCAATCAGAAATCTCAGTTTAAAATCCCAGCTCTGTTCTTTACTAGTTGTGTTACTTAGAACAATTTATTAACACTGTATTTAAACTCAAATTTTCCTATCTGTAAATTGGAGGGTAATCATACCTACCTCTCTAAGTCTTTGTTTGGATTAAAATCTAGATGTAACTTAAGTGTTATATGTAATACACATACTTCATAGAATATGGAGCATCTCATTAAGTGGTGGTTATTATTACTTATTTACAGAGCCATGTGATTGAGGGCGATTATCATTTCAGCAGTGAGAACAGTGAGGCTCAGATCTCAGTGACTTGCCCAAGACTACAGAGCTGAAAAAAATAAAGCTAAGACCAAAACATATCATTCAAACATATAATTAATTAGTTCTGTCATTCCAGAAATTGGACACGTAACCAAGGATTTAAAAGAGCCTCCAGTTCTTCACCTTGGCTTTTTGTCTACAAATTGCATGAGATTATAGTCCTTGATTGAATGTGCTTACTATTAAAGAGGTACACTAAAGAAGGATGATGCGATTGGTCTTGAGCAGTAGCAGAAGAAGGAAAATCTGATTGGGAGAGGCAAAGGAATAAAATACATTCTTCGTTCACTTAAATTATTTCATAGAACAAGTTTAAGAAAAATGAATAGAAACATATCTCTTAGATTGAAAATAGTAAAAGGAAGGACTGAACACATTTACCTATAGAGGGGATGTGATGTGATATGTGGTTTATCTATCTGAATTGGTAGGTGGCAGGAGGTAAATTAGATAGAAAGGATAATAAATAGTTATTTGCAAGTGTTCCTTAGACTTAGTTAGCTTTAATACAGCCTTTGTTACCATTCATTGAAAAGCTGATATAGGGCAGACTGTAATGAAATTATCTCTTATAATATACTTTCTGTGGGTTCATACTCTTTCAGCATATCAAGATGGCTATTTCTGGAAAGAACCATCCCTGCAGGATCCAGTGATTCTTATTGAGAAAGCATGAAAAACTTATTTTTTGAATTTATCTTTATTGTTGAAAGTATTACAAATGTCCCCCTTTCCCCCCCCCATTGACCCCATCCACCCTGCTCCCACCCCTCCCCCAGGCCTTCACTTCACATAATCCACAGGCTATGCATATATGAATGTAAATTATTTGGTTAATCTCTTCCCACATACCCCCAGCCCTCCTTCCTTCTGAGATTTCTCCCTCTGTTCTATGCTTCCATGTCTCTAGATACAGAACTTATTTTTTAGGTTCTACCCTCCTGAATTCTTATCATGACTGTGCTACCATTCTGCAGCTGTGTCCCCTTATGCCCAAGGATAATCAGAGTCCTCACAATGTGCCAGACTTTAAGGCTTTATATCCTCACAACAATCCTAGGAGGTAATACTAATGTTATCCCCATCTATATAATAAAAGCTTAAGCAACCATTATGGCAGAACGACCAGAATGACTGGTCACTATGATGTTCACTGACCACCAGGGGGCAGATGCTCAACACAGGAGCTGCTCCCTGCCGGACCTCTACTAATGAAATAAGAATAATGAATCACGTGGAAGTTAAACAATTCGCCTTTTATCACACAGCTAGAAAACGATGATGTTGGCATTGGAACTCATGCAATCTAGCTCTAGAGCACAATCTTGTATCCAAGAAAATATATCCAATGCCAATCCTTCTCAAACTATCTATGGTCAAAGACTGGATTTATTTTGTCTTGTAATATGCTAGAAACAGATATCCTTATAAACTACTAAAAATCACTTGGTAGAAGCATGAAATTAAAAATATATCCAAAATAGAACTCTTGCCCAGCTGGTGTGGCTCAATGGTTGAGTATCATCTGTGCACTGAGAGGTCACTGTTCAATTCCCAGTCAGGGTACATGCCCAGGTCGTGGGCTTGATCCCCAGGAGGGGGCATGCAGGAAGCAACCAATAGATGTTTCTTTCTCATCAATGTTTCCAGCTCTCTAGCCTTCTCCCTTCCTCTTTCTCTAAAATCAATAAAAACATATTTTAATAAAACAACAAAATAGAACTCTAATTTTTAAATTATTATAAAAATTTAACATGCATAAAATTACCCTGTAAATTGCCATAAATGTTTCTCAATGCTTACTCTCATCTTTATGTACCATGGTCCATTAGTGGTCCCCAAACACACTTTGAGTAACATTGCTCTAGGCTTAGGTGGCTGACTGGAGCTGGGCACATTTGTATCATTGAAATGATTGAAGTTGGCTGCTTGCAACAAAGTCCACTCTGATGCCCTGAACTTCTAGACCTGTGTTCTTTAATCAACTAAGTTGATTAAATCATCTACAGAGAAATTAGCAGATTGAGGGTCCCATTATAACTGGAATTAGGATTTATATACTAGAGGCCCGGTTCATGAAATCCTGGCACGAGGGATGCGGGGGAGTCCCTCAGCCCGGCCTGCACTCTCTCCAATCCAGGACCCCTCAGGGAATGTCCGACTCCTGGTTTAGGCCTGATCCCACAGGGGACCGCTGTGGGATTCCTCTCACAATCCGGGACCACTGGCTCCTAACTGCTCACCTGCCTGATCGCCCCTAACCACTCTGCCTGCCTGCCTGATCACCCCTAACCCTCTGCCTGATGACTTGATCACCCCTAACCGCCTCTGCTTGCTGGCCTGATCACCCCTAACCACCCTCCCTGTTGGCCTGATCACCCCTAACTGCTTGTTCCCCCACACCAACCTGATCTTGCCCATAACTGTTTGCACCCCCACTGGCCTGATTGCCCCTAACTGCTTGCTCCCCTGCCAGCCTGATTGCCCCTAACCTCCTCTGCCTTGGCCCCTGCCACTGTGGCTTTGTCTGGAGAGAATTCAGATGTCCGGAAGATGTCTGGTTGACCCAGTCTAATTAGCATATTGCCTTTTTATTAGTATAGATCAGGGGTGGGCAAACTTTTTGACTCGAGGGCCACAATGGGTTCTTAAACTGGACCAGAGGGCCGGAACAAAAGCATGGATGGAGTGTTTGTGTGAACTAATATAAATTCAAAGTAAACATAATTACATAAAAGGGTACGGTCTTTTTTTTTTTTTTAGTTTTATTCATTTCAAATGGGCCGGATCCAGCCCGCGGGCCGTAGTTTGCCCACAGCTGGTATAGATCCTACTAAGGGAAGTTGAATGTTCTGGTGCATCGATTATAAAACAAATTTTGCAAAATTTCTCTTTAAGAACTAGCCATCTTCTCTTCCAAATTGTTCCTTTATTATAATATGAATTTCCTATTGTTTTCTTAAGAAAATAAGTATTTGCCACATTTTTTGAAAAATAATAGGTATCCAATAAAAGTTTGTGATTGAAAATTCATATTTTTAACAAATACTATTCATATCAAATATCCAGGTAGAATGATATCATATGAATACTACCTGGGTCTGAAGGGATGATATATGTTCCCTGACTAGAGATTAAGGACTAAAGGGAAAATATTACTGACAAACTTCCTAAATGATGATTTATTCAAATGAAGTAAGGGAAATTAATAAGGAAAGAGTTAAATTTAAAAGTTTTTATATTTTGTTTTATTAAAAAATTCAAAAAAAAATTCAAATATTTTAATTTCCATGCTATAAACTTGATGTTCTTGTTATTATAACTTGGAGGCTTTAAGTAATGCATGATTGCTCATACAGTAAAGATTGCCTTTGTAATAAAATTTTGTGTAAAAGTCTTTAAATTAAGAGTGCCAAATTTCATGTTATTCTTCAAAAATTCAATTAGTCATTGTTTTTCTAACAATTCATAAATATGAGTTACACATAATGAAAGCATGCAGTTCGTCACATGTGGAGATCAAATTATTAATCTCAGCACCTATTAAATGCTGAGAACTTGGTACTATTGGATAGAGGTGGGGATGGGGTAAAATGGAATATAAAACAGTTCTGCTCAAGTAGCATGTAGTTTAGTTGGAAACATAAGAAGCAATGAGATTATGGTTATCTTTCCTTTGTATAGCAGGGCTCTGTTCCAACCCCTGAACCCTCCCACGCTCCCAGTCACTCTCCAAGCCTAATGCAAGCAGACAATGAAATAAGCATGCCTAGGCTTCATTAAATGTTACATTGTTCAGTCCACTCCACAAGGGCTCAGGCGATCAGAGCATAGGTGACTGTTGAATAACAATTGTCAATATCTTGTCTGATTCCAACTGTCAGAATTTAAAATATATCAGAAACTTGAGAGCTCTTTAGCTAAACATCTCTCCTAGAGAAGAGTGGGTTTTGAATTAGTTGCTGGAAAGTAATATACATTGACCTCTCCTATCCCTCTTAGTTGGCATTTCTGCTAATACATATCAGGTCATGGGCAGGGTTAAGGCATCCTTTGGATCCATAAAACACTACAATATACATTGCCCTCCCCTCCCCACACTGGATTCAAACCATAAAACTCACCTCCTTTTAGAGTTAGGCTTTAACTTAATCTATGTATTGGAGTCATAAGAACCTCACCCTATCTCTCATAACCATCACAACAATTTTAAAAATCCAGTCTCTTGGAAAAATAGACACATTTCTGAACCTTCCCTTCTCTTCAAGTAATAGCATTATTCCTCTCAATTTTTTTCTTTCTTGGGTATTTACCTTTGTCCTTTTCACATAGCTTCCATCATTTGGAACACATTTCCTATTATTTATGTAGATACCTCTTACTTCAACATAAACTGGCATGATAAAGTCCCTGAAGAAGAGCAGGGACAGAAAAAGCATGTTCTACAGTGTTTACTAAAGAGAATAGGAAAGTTACATAAATGTTCATATCACAACAGACATACTTTCATGTGGCTATACATTAAAGAAGACAGGAAAGCAACTCTTCCTGGTAAAGCTGGTTGGAGAGGAAGTATCCAGAGCAAGCTAGGCTATGCTGTGTTAACACTTGAACTCCCCAATTCTGGTGAGTAGACACAAACTTTGCTGATTTATCTCTTCTATAGCGTTCAGTGTAAAAATCCCTGGCAATTCCCTGCCCAAAAGTGACTCAGGGACCCAGGCTCTTTTCACTCTATGGTATCATTATAGCCAAGAGAAGACTTTCTTAGAGTCCAGGACAAACTTAAGACTTGATGACCTAAGGCATCCATAAATATAATAACACTTTCTTATACATCTAGAATACTGTACATCTACTAACTATGTACCATCCTGGGAAGAACTGAGGAAAAAATCACACAGATAATTTTCTGTGAGCCTTAACTTGCTCATAGAACCTAGGTTTCGAAAGACTACAGTGGCGTTTCCCTGGAGTCCTTCACTAGATCTTCTGTATCCTACCTTCCAAGAGAGAAGAATGTCAACCATTGCTTAAGACATGTTATGACCTAGCCAGGGAGCGATGTGAAACGCTTGTGCCCACTTTCCATTGGCCAGGAAGCCCTGTCTATTCGTAAGAAATTCAGGAAATCGAACCTTCCTGTGTGCCCAGGAAGAGAAAATCATTTTTTGTTTGTTTGTTTGTTTGTTTGTTTGCTTGTTTTCATATAGCCATTCTCTGTCACAGGAGCAACATAGGTAGGTAGCATTGTAAGGCTTCATCTTACCAATCATTTCCTTCTGGTGGATCACCTGACATAATTTATATACTTAAAATGTACTTAAAATGATGCCTGGAACATAGTTAATGTTATCAGTTTTTTATTATTTGTTAATATTATCATCAACAGTATTATAACTACAATTATTATATGACAAACAATACACTATTAGAAATGCTCATCAAGAGACTTTGTTCTTTGAGAAAACAGAGAAGTTCCTCAAGGTACCATCTAGCCCTTTTCAGTTAGTTCATGGTCCTAGAATTGTTTATCATTTATCTAATTCTCCACTTAGACCACAGAAAGAACCTGTCTCTAACAGAAGGGTACTGTTTCACCAGGGGAGATGCTCTGGCAGCTCAAACCCTTGAGTAGCTGTGACAACAGAGGTCCTAGCCCAGAGTCTCAACAGCACATGTCATGACCTTGAACCCCAGATGGAGAGTGGGGCCCGCTAGACCAGGTGCTGGGTGCAGGTGTTTGATGGGCTTGGGCAGCCTGGACAGAAGGGAGAAAGCCTCACAAGAAAACTAGAATGAATGGTGCTCAAAGAATCCCTCCCCCTGCATCCCAGTTCTCCCAATGCTCTTTCCACTCCCCAGGACCTTTGGTAAGAGTTTTTGTTTAGCCGTTCTCAAGTCAATAAAATTTCATTTTCCCAATAAAATGTCAAATTCCCCAAGGGAACCTTTCCTCAAAGCTTTAGTGCATGCCGGTTAACTCCCCAATCCCTCAATCTCAAGTGCCAGCCATGTGCTACAAACTACTGAGCAGGGACCTCCCAGGGATACACAGATTGGCTTTTTATTGCTCACTGATCTCAACAACCCCCAACCCTTTCCAAAGAAAGACACACACAAACACACACACACACACACACAAAAAAAAAAAATCTACACCTTTACTGTTCAAAGCCTGAAAAAGCTGGAAAGTAGAAACAGAAAGATCATTTCACTTTATTGGATTTATCTTGCATTGTTTTGTTAGCTTTTTTTTTTTATTTGCCTTTTTTCTCTCTTTAAGAGTTCCAGTTATTCTGTAACCATGGTGTTAGTTAACACTTAAAATGGCCCCTTTTGACAGGAGAATAAACACCATGAAGAAATGGTTTATAATCCACCTTCCAAAGAGAAAACACATTTTGGGAGAGCAGACATTCTCCTGGACATTTGTTAGGTGTGTTTCTGTCTAGGAGACAAACGTGATGGTCCATTCCTATGGAAGCTGCAGTTTTGTCAATGGACTGTTCTTTCCCCTAGTCTGTAATTAAAACTTGACCCACCCTCTGGTCCCAAGGCTAATGCCTCCTCCATCTTCTTCCCCAACCCTTCTTACAACATCATGACACTTACTCTTTCCTCAAGTAGACCTGATCCCCCTACTACACTAAGGGTAAGATTTCAGGAGTAAGATTTGTATATGATTCATTTCTGTATACCTCATAATGATGAACACAAATTAAAAGATTGATACTTTGAGATAATATTTAAAAGATGGCTTAAAGCTCATGTCAGCAATATTGCCTGAAATGAGAGTGAACAATGTGTTCCAGAATGTGGACTTATCACAAGATAAAATGTGAATTTAAAAGAGAGTTCTAGTATGCATGTGAAATTCAAATAGAATGATATCTTGATCTTCATTGTCTGAATGCGTTCTTTCACACAAAAAGAGCAAAGTTACAGCCCTAACCGGTTTGGCTCAGTGGATAGAGCGTCAGCCTGCGGACTGAAGGGTCCCAGGTTCGATTCTGGTCAAGGGCATATACCTTGGTTGCCGGCACATCCGCAGTAGGAGGTGTGCAGGAGGCAACTGATCGATGTTTCTCTCCCATTGATGTTTCTAACTCTCTATCCCTCTCCCTTCCTCTCTGTAAAAAATAAAGTCAATAAAATATATATTTTTTAAAAGAGCAAAGTTACAAATTTCTACAGTAAAATATTCCTATACATATCAAAATGTATAGAGAAGCATTTGTTTTTGTTTTCCTGCCCATAGTTTATCCAAAATATCCAATTAGTCCTATTCTATAGATTATTGGGAATGGCTGAGCATCTTAATTACAGTAGGCACCTAAAGATTATCAAATGGATAAAAGCAAGAGTCAGGTATAAGGTAGGATGGAAGCACACATGGCCTTCCAAGTGTGTTTTTAAAGCCAGGCCTTTTCCTCCTGGAAAAACATTTACAAATGTAACAACAAAATTTTACCAAATTCTGACTAAATTTAGGTATCAGATGATATACATTTCATAATGTGCAATGATGAATAAGTCCTGCCCCAAAGAAGCTTCTATTCTATTTAAGAGAAGTTAGATAGATACACAACAAAATATACAATGAGATGTAACACATTTTATATAAAGCATCTACACAAAATATAAAGAGGGGTCAGAGAAAGAAATCGCATTTGTTAGGGTGATTCAGATTTTTTTTAAAAAAGAAAACATGTTGGTTGTGTTTTAAGAGACCTTAACATAGAGTAGAATTTGACTGCAAGGTAAAGTGATTGGAAGGGAACCTTAAACAAAGGGACAAAGAAGGCAAGCACCTAGTAGAAGGAATTTTTATCATTACAAAAATAATCTCATCTTTTTGTTTAATATACTTGAATCATAATCTTTCTCATAAACTTTATTCAGATATTATTTTCTTTAATTAACTCAGTGTAAGTGACACTGTGTGAGGTGTATAGGTATGTATCACCTGCATTCCTTTGCCTTCTATGGCTTTAATCTAAGACTGGCCCCACCCAGAAATCATTGACTTCAAGAACATGTCTTGGGTTTTGCCTCATTTGCTGGCTTTCAGCATCTTTATCTTGATATTTTTCTTTGATTTGAATAATCCCTGTCATTCCTGTCTTTGATGTCTCTGGGATTTGGGGATTAACATCTTTGGTTTGCTCCCAAGCATCATGTCTAGCTTTACTTTTGAATGTTGATGCTTCCTCTTATCTCCCTGATCCACTGTCATCCTAAATCAAGCATGTCAAACTCAAAGGCTAACAAAGGCCAATACACAATGTTTAAGTTCATGTGGGCCACAAAAAAACAAAAGCTTCATTTTTCATAGAAACGTAGGTTTATTTCGATAGAGACATGCTGAATACAAAGGGCTGAAATAAATGAGTAATCATTAACATAAAATAATAGAATGTTCTAATAAAAATTAATATTTTTTTCTTGAACATTAACTTATCAGACACTGAATAACTGCACAAATTAATAAACGTAACACAAATAAACCTATTTTTCTTGTTCTCCGAAAGCGAAATATTTCCTGTTGCACACACCAAATAAGTCAGTCCAAGACTGGTGGTGTGGCAATCAGCTGCTAAAATATTCACTGCTAGTATTAGTGGAGAGAAATGGTGCCTAAGGTGCATAAGGGAAATGAATACAACACAATTATAGTAATCAGTCATTAGTGAACACTGTAGTTCGTTATTAATAATCATGTACAACAGGATATTGTAAAAATTAAGCTATGAAATTTTTATTAAAATGTTTCTTACATACCATTATATTGGCTGGGCCGCAAAAATATTCATTGTGGGCTCATGCAGCCCACTGGCCAAGAGTTTGACATGCTTGTCCTAAACCCAAGAGATCAGGAATAAAATTATCATACAATTAAAAAATAAAATGACAATTAATATGGCCAAAGATAACTTCTGAATCATATAAATTGGGGGCTAAAATTCTTTCCTTGATGTAATTAAAAACATTCCTGTATAAGACAAACATTTTTATTATACACATAGATGCTATCTTCCACACATAACCTAAATTTTCTAGTGCTGACCTTATTATATTCAAGATATGAAATAAAACCAAAATCTCTATATATTTTTTGCAATGGAAATATAAACAAAACCATAGTATTTATTCCCCATGTTATTCTCAGTTCCCTCATCTCTGGCTGTACAACTATGGACGCATAATGAAACCAATCCTAATAAACTGTGCTGTGTTTTAAATCCATGCCAATCCTATCCTCTATCACAGCTGTGCTTCTTAGCATGCCTACAAGAAAGGAAATCAATGTCTGAGTCATTTCCATTTGCTCTCCTTTGTAACCTGAAGTTAAATGTTAATTAATCATGATGATGATGGCATATTTTATAATTATTAAAAATATAAAAAACACAGCAACCACCTACAGAAATTCTATTTCTTCCCCAACTGCAACTTCCCTCGTGCCATATAGCCTACCACCTCGCCATCTGTTAGCACTCCTTTTCTTCACTGCCTCATCCTCTTGTCCTTTTTCCAGACTCCTTCTTCCACCTTCATTCTTTGCCAGACATTTAACGTGAGGCCCTCCCTAGAAAACAAGTTTATGAGAGAAGAAGATAAATCCTGCAATTTCATAAAGGTGGTTGCTGTTTTCTGCACTTAGCTACAAAAATTAATTTTCTCTGTGCACCCACATCAGTGTTGTCTGCTTTAGCAGATAAGCTTCTTGGGAGCGGGGACCATGTTTTTCTTAATTAGGTACAGGCTTTTTTAAAGCTTTTCATCCTGGACCGAGGTCTCAAGGTCCCTATAGGTGCTCAATAAATATTAAACACCGGCGAGCCTTGTCTAATGGCATTTATTAAGCATGCCCCTGCACATCCAGCTGTTCAGAAAAAAGTTCAACAGTCCAAGTCCTGCCTGCTAGGAATCTGTGCTGGAAAATGGACAGCACTGACGCACCATTGCAATAAAATGATGAGTAAGAAAACCTTTCACGTGCTCCCATACCCAAGGACTTCAAATGGATTTCTTAAGTAAATATTCACATTCTTTATTTTGATTGGCTTTCTATCAAATCAGCCATCCATTGAGTACTGAGTCTCCAGTCCTATGACAAGTTCAGAGAAACATAGCACATACTCCTTACATAAGAGACCTTGAAACCTATTTCTAGTTACTTAAATTCCTATATTTATCAATAAGGTAACTGCTTACATAAATGGTGCTACGTGGTGCATTAAAAGTCACATGAATAAATTGTTTAAGGGGGGGTTGGGTTTGAGTGGTCTTAGGCAAATGTTGAGCAGGTTTCTGTAACTTTCGTTTATTAGACCTAAATATATCTTTAGAAAAATTAAAGTTATAGTTCTTCTAATCTGTAACTGAGAATATAAATCAGATACCCACCATCTCACCCACTAGCTACATCATTTTACATTATAGCTATCAAATAAGGTAATTCCTGATAGTTTTCTTTTTTTAAGATATGTTTTTATTGATCTTTAGAGAGAAAGCAAGGGAGAGAGAGATAGAAACATCAATGAGAGAGGAACATCATGGATCAACTGCCTCCTGCACACCCGCTACTGGGGATAGAGCCCACAATTGAGGCATATGCCCTGACCCCTGACCGGTTCCTGGACTGATGCTCAACTGCTGCCAGGCTGGCTTTTGCCTTTTTAACATTTTGATAACTATTTATTACACCTCTCTCTGGGCCCGGCTTTGTGCCCGAGGCTGTGAACTCAATTTCTTCAACTGGAGCAGAAGCTACTCAAAATGATTTCTATAAATACTAACACATTAGAGTCTGATCCTTTTTTAAAGTATTGGTAACTTATTATTAAAATAAGTTATAAAATTATCTGTTTTTTGACATTTTTTTATTTTGTAGGATATTATATAATAATAATAAATATTTGTATGTAGGTGCAAAAATAAGGTTTTAGTCTAAAACAAAGTGAAACCACCATGAAATTTCAAATTGCACACCAAAATTACAAGTCCTCTATTGCATCTGGAAGGCATATTGCATCTGGAAGGCAACTCTTTGTCCTCCAAAAGAGTTGTTTGCACTTTGTCTTATTTTCTATAGAAAGAATAAGATACATAAAGTAGATTTTTAAATAGGTGTGGGTTGACCAGATGTTAAATAAAGCAGCAGCTACCAGGTTGGAGGAATGGTTTCCATCGCTTTAGCTGGCATGTCACCCTGAATTACTACGATGTCTCTGTGGAATTTTGTCTTTATTTGAATCTTGCAGTCCCTCTGTAGAGAGTCCACTTAATTAAAAACTATTTTATGTAAGTAACTGGAGAGAGATCCTGGGAATGAAAGCATTAAAAATCATTTTTTATTATTACACCTGTGTTTCTATGGGCAAATACATGTATAGCTAGTACTTCCTCATTCACATATGCAGCCTATTTTTAAGTCAATAGCAGCTCGTTTGGAAGGTGTTCAAAGCAAATATCAGGACACTTGACTTTTTTTAGTTATAATGGGTAAAATTAATTATTTTCTAGAAAACTCTTAGATTTCCCTGCTGGTAATCATTTTGACATTTTTCTTTTTGCTTTGCTCTCTGAAGCCAAAGCTAGAATAGCTTTTAAATGAAAAGGTGGGAAGTTTTATCAGAAAAGGCTTGCATGTAATAGTGTGAGCTCAGTTACAGAGTGATTATCAAGACAGCAAGCACAAGTACTAGGTCCTTTTCCATTTCCCAAAGTAAAAGCAAACAGCATTTTCTCTCACATATATTGCTGTAGTAGGAACAGACTAAAGACTATGGTAAAATCAATATCATTTGAGAAGCAGGAGTGTATGCTAGAATGAGCACAATATTTGGAGAGGAGAAATGAAAATTAAATTCTGACTTGGTCTCTTACATTTTATGTGCCTGAACAGATGACTTAACCTTCATGGCATTATCCTCTTCATCTGGAATCCAGAAGGGCTTTGATAAGCTTAAATAAAGCAAAATATATAAAAGAGCTATCATTATATTAAATAAAATGAAAATAAGCAATCATTATATTACTCCTTCAATAATATATTTATAACATATTTCATTCAAATTTTAACATTCTTAAAAGATACTCATTGTGACAAAATTGTTTGCATTTATAAACTTATATAGGACATAATTTATTTATCTACTTCTCATTTTATTGTAATATTTGAATTATAGTACCAAAGAGTTATTAAGTTTTACATTTGGATATCTATAGTTCATTTGAACTGTTTTTAGAAAAATTGCTAAGCGGCGGTGCATGGAAAGGAAACATCGTTGTGTACTAATATTTAGAGGAGCAGAGAAACAGATTTTCATGGTATAAGTTCATGATACAAATTTTATGAGACAGGACATAAAAAGAGAAGACACCCCCAAGTAAGCAAACCTATGTGTTCTTGTCATTGAGATGAATGCAAAACAATTGTCTGTCACATGTCAGACGCATCAATTAAAAGCTATAGAAATTGTCAAATATCTTGGAATACATCATAGAATTTTCAAAGTCAGGAAAGGTTATATGAACAAGTCATACCTCATAAAATCACTCAAGTGCTTCTGTCTACCTTCAGATTTTCCAACTGGCTTTCAAGAGTCTGTTTACATTCTATAGATATTTAATTCAATCCAGGCAAAAACCAGACTAATTTGACAGTAAATCTCAAAGTATCTCATCAGTAGTAAAGGTTGTCTCAATGATAATTAAAATACCTATTGATACTATCTCACAGAGGACCTAGTGTTATTTAAAAAATAAATTCTGAATATAAAGAGGTCTGAGTCAAAAAAATTTTTTGTATCCCTGTGGAATAAAGTAAATTATAATTGCATTGGTAAATGTATACTACTTGTTGGGTGACTTAAAAAAATCTCAAAGTTTCTTTCCTTACACAAACAGAAGTTGTTATGTTAATGTTAATGTAGTGATTTAAAAATAACATAAGTGATTTCTATAAGAAATGATAATAAAAATTTAGATTTAAATAATATATTTTCTTTCTAAATGGTCAAGTATCTCCAAGCAAATTATTATTATATTTTATTTAGAAACTATTTTGATGAAGTAGGATAGAATATTTCATATTAGTTTACAGGTAGGAAAGTAGGTACAGAAATGTTCCATGGCTATTTTCTTATATTATCTACTAGAGCCTGGTGCATGGAATTTGTGCACTGGTGGGGGACGTGACCTGTGGGGATCGGCCAGCTGTGGGAATGCCACTCATCCCAGTCGGCCAAGCGGTGCTCCCACTGTGAGAGCACACTGACCACCAGGGGGCAGCTCCTGTGTTAAGTGTCTGCCCCCTGGTGGTCAGTGCGTGTCATAGCAACTGGTCAACTGGTCATTCTAGTGGTTCCACCGTTCGGTCACTGGGCTTTTATTATGTAGGATTATATAACACATTATCTTAAAATAAGTCTGTTTAAAATAGTGAACATTTATTATGTCACAGAGTTTCCAAAGGTCAGGAATGCAAGAGTTGCTTAGCTGGGTCATTCTGGTTCAGAGTCTTTTATGAAGTTGTAGCTAAGCTGTGGGACAAGGATTCAGTCTCTGAAGACTAGACTGGGGCTGTGATGTTCACTTCCAGGCTCCCTCACATAGTCACCTGGCTGTTAGCAAAAGGCCTCAACTCTTTCCCACACAGGCTTCTCCATAGACGTCTCACAATATAGTAGTTTCCAGAGCAAGTGATGAGAGACAGAGAGATAGCAAGAGACCAAAACAGAAGTTGTATCTTTTGTATTCTCAGATATGCTATACCATCATTTTTTTCCATATTATATTTACACATAGACCAAACCTGTGGGAGGGGACTATTCAAGTGGATAACTACCAAGAGGTGGGATCACTGGGGTCATGTTGGAGGATTGTCACAGTAGCTGATGTACATGACTGGTGACACAGCTGGAGCTAGTGCTATTAATTCTACTCTAAGATTCAAGAAGAAAATAATTCATTTAGAAACTACATAACTGCTCTGTATCCTAGAAGGCTAAAAGAGTTGAAATCATATGGTTTGTTTCTTTTTGTTTTGATAACAATAGAGCTAATAGCTTGATGACATTCATCAAGAATTTTCTGAAATAATGGTATAATTTAAGCCATTCAGATGTCTATGTACATACATGCAAATTGGGGAGAGATCAGATAAATGCTTCCTAAAATATGCTAAGCTGAAAGTATGCTTACTAACAGCTCCTAAACTAGCAATGTGGAGCAGAAAGTAGATACAGAGCACTAAAACTGTTGGCATGGAGGATGCTAGATGAATTTGGAAATTCCATTTCTAGCCTGTGGTTGTATTAGCTTCAAACTGCATAATACTCAGAGGAAAAATTCTGGTGGACAATTGTCTAATTTTTGAAGTAATTGTTAGAGTAATATGCAAATCTACAAGTTAAGAAGTCCCAGTAGTAATAACTACTAAAAATAGCAGGGTATTTATAGGAATTCTTAATGAAAAGAGTTTTAAGCTAGAAAATAGTTCCTGCTCCTCCGTGACATTAGGCTGTTTTGAGAACTTCTCTCTAGCTTCTAACTCTCTGAATTTATTTCTTTTCTTTTTTGACTCAATTTATTCAGGATCAATTTTTTAAGGATTTTTTTTTAATATCACAAATTATTTCATCTGTTCACAATGAAAAGAGAAGGATTCCTGTGCCTTAACAAATGGATAATAGCTATTATATTTGCATAGAATCCCTGTCATCAACTTTCAAATCACTTGGATTTTAGAGCATTTCTATGAGAGAATTTTTGTTTGGAATCAGCAGACTATTATTAGAGAAATACAGTGGGCCCGGGAAACCTTCTAAAGATATATGCATTTTCTCTGCTATTTTTTATACCACACACCCCTTCTCCTCAGTTGAAATCTGGTTGTTTCAGAGCTTGAAAACCTTCACACAAACAAGAGTTGTTCTTTTTATCTAGAAAAAAACCTCTTTATTGGTACACATTTCTAATGCCAATGTGATTAAAAAGAATCTAACCAGATATGACTGGCCAAGATGATTAACTACATTTACAAGCTATTTCTCCTTCTTAAAATTCCATTAAAAGTCATAATAGCCCTAACCTGCTTGGCTCAGTGGATAGAGCATCGGCCTGCGGACTCAAGGGTCCCAGGTTCGATTCCGGTCAGGGGCATGTACCTTAGTTGTGGGCACATCCCCAGTGGGGAGTGTGCAGGAGGCAGCTAATCGGTGTTTCTCTCTCATCAATGTTTCTAACTCTCTATGTCTCTCCCTTCCTCTCTGTAAAAAATCAATAAAATATATTTTTTAAAAAGCCATAATATTACTGGAAGAATGAAATAATGCTATTCCCATACTGAAATAGTTATTTCCTAAAGATATAAATATATTCTATTGAGTGAAATCTGACAGAGAGGTGGAACTTACAAACATATAAAAATGAAAAGATTCTCCAAAATAAGATGAGTCTTCTTGGCAAAACTTATAATAAGGACTCAGTTAGTGGAATTCAATACAAAGAATGGGCCATGGGCAAGCAGGCTAATGCATTAATCAACTTTTGTTGTAACAGCACACACAACCAAAATGCCATTGTTTTGTAACAATGAATATTAATTTCTTGCTCTTGTATAAGAAGATTGGCTCTGAAAGCTTCACTTAGAGTGTGGCTTAGGTTCAGCTCCTCTCCAATTGTTTTATTTTTTTCTTAATATATATTGATTTCAGAGAGGAAGAGGGAGAGAGAGAGAGATAGAACTATCAATGATGAGAGAGAATCATTGATCGACTGTCTCCTGCACACCCCACACTGGGGATGGAGCCCACAACCTGGGGATGTGCCCTGACTGGGAATCAAACCATGACCTCTTGCATAGGTCAACCACTGAGCCATGCCAGTCAAGCTTCAATTGTTTCCTCATTCCAGGACCCAGGAAAAAGCACATCTTATCTGGGGTGTCCTGTTTTCATGGCCAAAGACTGGAGCATAATAAAGTGAGTGGAAACCTGTGATGCCTGTAAAGCCTGTGCTTGGAACTGGGATACCTTTCATTTGCCAAGTAAATTACATGACCAAGCCCAAAATCAATGGGACAAGAAATACACTCAAAACTTAGAGGATAGGGAGTGAACATTGTAAGCACTGAATAATAAAATCAACCACGGGCTTACCAGTTAGTCAAAAAATATTCACTTGATTAGTAATATAAAATACCTTCACCTCATACTTCATAAAGAAACCCAAAATTCCATTCAAACATGACATCAGACTTAAAATTTAGTACCTCGGGATAGTCACTTTATGGTTCCAGACACATATAGGTTCTCTTTACTCAAAGACCTAAAATGCTAAGTTATCTCTCCCACAGCATATAACATACAATGTTTGAGCAGAAATAAGATAACTGCATAAATACTCATATTCAGAAAGGGTAAGAATGGAAGACATATGCTAGTCATTGATCCACAGCAATTCTGTAATTTCACAGGAAAACTTTACAAGGTTCCCCAATCTAAGTAACATAGGACTGACTAGGCACCAGTCTTAATTGTCCCTGGGAGTAACATTTTGTTCTATTAGCTCTGAACTCTGTTCTTGTGAATTTCTTCCTTTTTTGTTTTTCTCCTTGAATGTATCTGAAAAGCATGTCAGAAAATATTCTTTCCAAGGTGGCTAAGCAGCACCCATCCCAGCCTGCTTTCTGCCTATTTAAAATGTGAGCGCTTATGCTCTGGTTTCTCTTCAGACCGCATAAATCTTTCACCTTTTAAAATGTGAGCGCTCAAGGGCCATTTTATATCTGAAAGATTTTAAGTATCTTCTAGTCCAGATTGGAAATGCATTTCTCAAAAACTTTATATTTTTATTTTGGTTTAGTTTATTTTTATATATTTTATTCTACCAGTTCCTTACGCAGATGTACCCATTCATAACTGTTTGCAAGTTATGACTCTGCATTTCTGCTGATTTTGAGTTTCTTAGATGTCTGTGGGAACATGCCCAGAGTATCTATACTAATAAAAGCCTAATATGCTAATTAGACCGGACAGCCGAACGACCTTCTGGATGAAGCCGGGACTTCAAGGGCCAAGGCAAGCCACCGGGGCTGTGCAGGCCAAGCCCCTTGATGAATTTCATGCACTGGGCCTCTAGTCTATTGTAAGAGTCATTTTGATCTTGGGTCAGAATAATTCATCAGTGGATTCAAAAAAAAAGTGCAATTGTCATGCCTTGTTAGGTCTTTTTCTGAGGTTGTCTTGATCTGGGTCTCACCAGGCCTTTCTCACTCAAAGCTGTTCTCAATTTTATCTTTTTAAAAATTCATCTTTATTGTTGAAAGTATTACATATGTCCCCCACTAACCCCCTCTAGCTCAGACCTGCCCCCCACCCCAGGACTTCACCACATTATTGTCTGTGTCCAGGGGTTATGCATATATGCATGTAAATGTTTGGTTAATCTCTTCCAACCTACCCACCCATCTTTGACTGGTTGACAAGGAGATGGAATTGAATCATTCAACTTTGCAAGTGACAACATTTATGGATTTTTCTCTTTCCCCTCATTCCTAATTTCAAACTGATTAATCACTTTTTAATTTTTTTTTTTAGCTAATGTCATTTTTAGAACCTTCTCAAACACTGCCAGTAATAGTCAACTCAACTACCATTCTCTCTTTTCCTACTACATCAAAGGCATGAGTTTGTCAGATAGCTTGACTACTTTCAAGATATTGCAAGAGGCAGTTTAATCAACTGTCTATCTCTATAATAGGATTGTCTTTTTTTCAGTCTTCTATAACAGTTTCCTTGCCATTCACTGTCCTGCCCTAAAGCCAATGACAGATAATTTGTTTAGTTTTTTTTGTTTCCTTTTTTTTTTTTTTTTTTTTTATAACAGCATCATCCCATTCCTGGTACCAACTTCTATATTAGCTAACTTTGTTGCAGTAACAAATAGTTCCCAGATCAGTCTCTTACAATAACAAGGATTTACTTCATGCCCACAGATCTGCAGTGGCTCTGTTCTAGGCATTGGGAGCAGTTCAGGTCTATTAAATTGGCTTGATTTGCAGAATCAAGAGCAGTCATTACCTGGGGCATGTTCTATTTATCCTAGAATGCAGGAGTAAAAGAGAATAAGCAAATAGCACAAACACCCTTATAAGGCCTCTGTATACCATTGCAGTGGCCAAAGTAAGATATGGCTAAACACAATGGTATTAGGGAAAGTGAATATAATGCTCCCACAGATGGTAAAACAGAAATGAATATGTACTAAACAATGCAGTTAGCCATAGCCAGGCAGTAATTAATAACTGCTGTTGAAAAAAATGTGTCAAGTATGCATTTTCATATAAGTAGGCACCAGTATTTGCCCTCAGGATAAAACAAGTCAACTTTATTTCTCACAAAATAATTAGGAATTCTGACACAAGAGACTCTGAAAGCAGGTGCTAGTGCTATAGAAGTAGGACAGTGTCCTACATAAATTGTTTCTGCCAAAAGGGACAGGAAAATCCTATACTCCGAAGACCAGCTCCACACATAACACAAAGCAGGCTTCATTAATGACACATGTTAAGGGAGGATCAGTTCTTATCAAGACAGAAGACTTGTTTCATTTGTCAGGGAAAAAAAGTTTCACTTTTCTGTTTATTTGAAAGGATGTAGACATGGTACACTCTCCAGTTCACCACAGTAGCCACCAATTCTAACTATGCTAAAACCTCATTAGCTTTGAATATTTGCTTTACCTACTTGGCAATAGTTTCTCATGTTCTGTGAGGACCACCCATCTGGCCACAGACCTACTCCACAGACTGCCATCCACTATGCCAGGGCGAAGGACTTTGAATCCTTGATGTCTGCCATGAAAACAGACATATTCCCCAAAGTTGAGGAAATACTCTCTAGCTACAAAATTTGACCAAATATTAGAATCTCACTCACAAAAAAGAGCAGAGAAAAACTATGCAAATGAAGCTTAAAAATAAAAATAATTATCCATTAAGGAAACAGTTAACACAAGAAACATAAATATAAACTAAGTACAATTTTTCTAGTTTTTTTATTAAGAAATAATTGACATACATCACTGTAGAAGATTAAGGTACACAGCATGATAGTTTGATGTACTAGTATATATACAGGGTGGCCCCAAAAATGTATACAAATTTTAACAGCTGATAGTTCAATTTTGAAAATGAAATATATTTTATTTTATTTATTTATTTATTTAAATACATTTTATTGATTTTTTACAGAGAGGATGGGAGAGAGATAGAGAGTTAGAAACATCGATGAGAGAGAAACATTGATCAGCTGCCTCATGCACATCTCCTACTGGGGATGTGCCCGCAACCCAGGTACATGCCTTTGACCGGAATCGAACCTGGGACCCTTCAGTCCACAAGCTGACGCTCTATCCACTGCGCCAAACCGGTTTTGGCATGAAATGTATTTTAATAAACACTGTCTTTATAAGTGAGTATGTACATTTTTGGGACACCCTATATATATTGTGAAGTGATTACCATAATAGGTGTAGTCAACTTACATGATCTCATATAGATACAATGAAAAGACAAAAATTATCCATGTGAAACTCAGTACAATTTTAATTCTTAAGTATAAAATAATGTAATTGGCAGAAAAATGAAAGAGGGAGTGAGAAAGGAAGGGAAGGGGAAGAGAAAGAGAAGAGAGGAGAAAGGAAGAAGTGCCATGAAAGCGCAGTAATCAAAGTTATTGAAAAATTAAATTCTGGAAATAAGGTTGCACAAATAAAATAAATAGAAGGACTAACGTTGCATGTTCACAGATTACACACATTTAAATATGTCAGTTTAAATTAGTTAGTGGAAAGATCAAGCCCAAGTATTCTTTCAGATTGCCAATACGAGAGTTAAAAAGATAAAAATTCTGAAATTTTTTTGAAAAATTAAGAGATATGGAGCATCTGTATTGAACATTCAATATCCCACTAAACAGGGAAGATGTTCACAGTATTTGGCCAACTGTATGGCAAAGGCGCCAGACAATGGTAACAGATACCAGTCACAATGGAACGTGTCTGGCACACTGTAATGATAGTTAGCTGACCATTAGCCCAGCTTTAATAAAGGATCCTAGAGTGAAAAGAGAAAGAGCAAAGAAAGAAACATGTGGAATGTGCTTAGGAAATAAATTTTAACTTAGTCATTACGGAATAAACTGGCCTCAGAATCCTAAATTGGAGTATGCTTGCTAGATAGAATACAATAAATCAATACTGTCAAAGTTCTGAAAGATGATAAAAACTGTGATGATTGCCGAAACCGGTTTGGCTCAGTAGATAGAGCGTCAGCCTGCGGACTGAAAGGTCCTGGGTTCAATTCCGGTCATTGGCATGTACCTGGGTTGCGGGCACATCCCCAGTAGGAGATGTGCATGAGGCAGCTGATCGATGTTTCTCTCTCATCGATGTTTCTAACTCTCTATCTCTCTCCCTTCCTCTCTGTAAAAAATCAATAAAATATATTTAAAAAAAAAACTGTGATGATTATGATTACTATTTGTTATGATCATTTTATTCCTTAATTCTATACTCAGGCAATACCTCCAATAGTTTCAGTCTTTGGGTAGAAATGAAGTTTCCTTTCCTGTTGACCAAGCTTGGTACCCATCTAGATTTTTCCCTTCTGATTCAAATCCTAACGGACTACAACTTTACTGTGTTTATAATTAACCACCAAAGAAAACGAAGAATTATTTAGAGAAATATGAGAACTGTATTATAGGTAATCCTAAGAATTATACAAGGAAGCCCTTGGTGCTGCCTGACACTGAATTCTCTTTCTCCCGCTTCCCTCAGGTAGGTACAGCTAGGCTTCCAGTCTGGAAACTTATTTTGTTGTTGCCCCCATCTCTGCATCATTTTGCTCTGTAGGGAGGTAGTTACATGCTACTCCCTTTGAAGCCATGACAGGTTCTCAGAAAGTCACAATAGTTGAAGAAACCTAAGTTAAAACTTCTGGCAGAGAAGAACTTGTTTCCTTGAGATCAGAAATTTAGACACTTTGTTCCTAAGACACAGTGTCAAGCGGGTAGGAAATGGTCAATGAATCCATGTTCAAACAAATTAAACCATTACATCAAATTTCTGCCATCATAAAAACTAGAAGGCTCCTTTTTGGACTTCATATAATTTACAACTTTGTTTTTACAGCAGAGTATAATGGAACCATGTATTTTTTTAAAACATTTTTACAAGGACCCTCCCCTTTCAAACAATAATAAGAAATGTAAGAATGACTTTCTTAATTTATCAGTTGTGTAACTTGGGAAGTGTATTAATGTCTCAGAATTTCAACCTCCTTCATATATAAGGTGTGAATAATTCCCAATGTACAGAATTATTGGAAGATTTTATTTAAAATGTCTGATTCTTAGAAAATCACATATGTTTTTTTAAATTATTTTAATCTCAAAAAACAAACAAACAAACAAAACCAATGGATTTTTCCACACAATTAGCATTGTTTAGAGGAGGATTTCCTCTGAGGGGAACATTATTCCTGTTTTGGCAGCCTGGTCAAGAGAGAGATTTGTGAGCAGAGTGATGGGCCCATTTGTTGCCTGGATGAATTATATTCAAATAACTTCAGCACATCTCCCCAGAGAACTGTTTATAGGGTTACAAGCTCATCAAGATCCTGCTCTGGGTAAGAGAAGCCAATTGGGTTTGAACTGTGGGAACTTAAAGCATAAACCAGGGTGCCAGGGTCTCCCAAAGCTGACTGGAGTTCTGCCCTCCTGTGCCCTCTGCTTCCATCCACTTGTGGCAACTCTGTGTGGCAGGTCAGGTTTTTGGGAAGCTAATGCTTTTGTGGTTATGATTAAGTCAGACAAAGGGAGGAGTTTTCTGAATGACATGTTTCTCCCTCCCAAGAATTTGCATGCTCACTTACCCTCCCTACCCACCCCTCCCCCCCCCACACACACACCACAGCCAACTTAAATATTTATAGAAATGTTAAAGATGGGAGGAGACAACACCTTGTAGTTCCTGCTAATTCTACTTCTAACATTAACATTGTAGTTAGGTGCTTGCCAGAGTAGTGCTTACCTTGCCGGTAAATAAATCTTAAATATCACCTAGAAAAAAAAAAAAACTGATGCATAAATCGTGCTTTATAAGCACTTTCTGCTTTGTTTCTTCACGAAATCATGGAAAGTGACTCCTTCTGTTTTTCTTTTTGGAAAGAAGATAGATTGCGTGTGGTTCTGTCCATCCCTAGTGGTCTCCACATGGACTGTCTCCTCTTGGAGCTGACTTTCCAGTGTGAACTCTTGCTGTAAGTCATGGCGGAGCACTGATGACTATGGAGTGCCCAGTGGGATTTGTCCCATGAGGCCTTGGTTTTCCAGAGGATTATTCTCCTAATCATGTCTGTGTTCTGTAAGCTCTTTAATCAGCCCTTAATCCTTCCTCTTTCCTTTGCAGGAACTAATTATGGGGTGGGCAGTCTCCAGGATGTCTGAAGGAATGGATGCTTGATCGGCAGGCCAGGGCTTCTGTGTTAGAGATGGTTATTGGAGTGCCCAGCCCAAAGATGGCAAAAATGGTTCACTGACTGCAACAGGAGAGCAGAGACATTGTATCTTTCGAGGAGATGGCATTTCTCCATTAGGAAAGAGGGTCCTTTCTGACAGAGCATTCAATTCTGGGAATTATGCAGGAAGCAGTGAAAGGGGCCTGTCTAGCCCTCCAGACCTCGGAAGTCTTGCTTAAATTAATGATGAAAGGGATACCGCTGATGTTGTAGGCTGATCACCACCCACAGCTCACCATCTTTGGAAGGTGCTGACAACAGTCACATCAAAAGGTTGTGTCCGGTTGGTTCCTCTGGGAAGCCTTTCATGGATCACCTGCCTACCCACTCTCTCATTCTTAAGACTTCTTGTATAACAAGTATAACTCACCCAGCAATTAATCAGGTGCTTTCTGATAGCATTTCTTATGTCACTGGCTTGAAGTATTATTTAATCATTGACAGTGTTGTAATCTTTTATTTCTCAGTAACCAGGTCACACATTTATTTGTTATCTTCCTTATATTGCTTTGTTAACTACATTTAATTTTCCAAGACCTCTATAGGTGAAATGTTTCCTAATTGAAAAATCTCAGGGAGTTACAATTTAGCATTGCCAGGTCATCAGTTCCATTCTTCTACCACTCATGTCTCTGATGAACTTTTATTAAAGTAGGTTTACTTTACATAAAGTTTCTAACATCCTAGGCTATAAAGATGCCTAAGAAAAGCTCTTGTTCAGCCCAGCTGGTGTGGCTCAGTGGTTGAGCCTCAACTTATGAACCAAGAGGTCATGGTTCCATTCCTGGTCACATGCATGGGTTGCAGGCTCAATCCCCAGTGTGTGGTATGCAGGAAGCAGCCATCAATGATTCTCTCTCATCATTGTTGTTTCTGTCTCTCTCTCCCTCTCCCTTCCCCTCTGAAATTAATAAAAATATATTTTTAAAAAAGAAAAAAGCTCTTGTTCAGAAGGAAAGTAGTGCCATCAATCGACCTTTCTGTGATGATGAA
This sequence comes from Myotis myotis, assembly GCF_014108235.1. NCBI lineage: Eukaryota > Metazoa > Chordata > Mammalia > Chiroptera > Vespertilionidae > Myotis > Myotis myotis. The sequence goes on from NW_023416335.1 coordinate 18,828,505, forward strand.
AATGTTCTATAATATATACTGTCCAATCAGGTAGCAGTTACTTATATTATACTATAGGCCCTATGCATGAATTCATGCTAGGGGCTCAGCCCTCGCAGCTGCCCTGGCATCGTCTAGAAGGTTGTCCGGAAGGACGTCCAGAAGGTCATTCGGCTGTCCGGTCTAATTAGCATATTTTGCTTTTATTATTATAGATTATTATAGATATGGTGATTGAGGAATGTGACCAATGTGACCAAGGAACAAAATTTCTAATTTCATTTCATTTTAATTAATTTTACTTTAAATAGCTACATGTATTGGACCCTAAACCTGTCATTAGTTCCCCCTGCACCTCTACACACAAAAAACAAAAATTACAATTTCAATTTAGTTTGCAAATAAAAAGGAGGTCTCTATTCCCACCCTCCCCCCTTACTGGCTATTTACAATGTAAACAGAAAAGGGAGCCCAAACCAAGACTGTTCTGGTGTCAGAGAGCCTTCCAGAAAAAGGGGACCTCTCTGTGTAAGCAGCTAATGAACTAGCACAGGAATTGCAGTGCCAGAGATGTGAAGATTAAAGAACATAGATTGAGTTGTTCAGTGGTGTGGAGCGCCTGCCTAGAAAATAATTTAACCTTTGATAGTTCACTCTGGGGAACAGGGTAGAATGGATCTCACTTTGTAAAGAAAAGTGCTTTCTTATAATGGATCCCCATGTAGAAATAGATAAGTTAGCTGGTAGCTTTTAACATGATTGCAGATAAATGAGAATGATTATAGAAAGCCCCACAAATTAGGCAGTGACGATGACATCCTCAGCAACTCCCCAGACAGCTTTGGAAATACATTACCACCTAAGACAGCTCTGCTCATTTATTCCCACCTTATTTGTATTTCTCTCCTTCCAGGATATGTCACACAAGATGTTTATATAAAAGAAAAGGCAGGACAAGATCATCTGGGGAACTTTTCGGCTCCTGCTGTTAACAAGGAGGCACTCTGGCAGACTTCCTGCAAACAGGCGGGGGACAGCTGACACTAAAGTTTGTCCAGCCACTCAGAGACGTTTCTGTTAGCGGGAGTTGTTGAAGCTGAACAAATTACTCCCCTGCTTGGGTGCTCCCTTTGTGTCACCTCCATGCCCTTTCTAGGACTGAGGTTTTGCCCAGCTTGTGGCTGATGAATCAAAACCTTATGCTATTCACTGAGTGATGGCAGCGACATTCAGGTATGGAATTGGCATCGTGCCACTGTCTATACTACTGAATGTCAAAACAGAAGGCAAACACAGCAATGAATTAAGTAGTACAAAAACCTACAATTATTCCCTACATTAATGTGTAATGTTGAAGCTTCCCTGAGCACATCAAGAGAAGCACTTTGGGGAAATTCTACTCAGGTTTCAGTCCTCAAAAGGCAGGTAGACTATTTTGTGCTAAGCCATCTAAACGGCTTGTAACATAATTAGAGCTGTTTGGAGTTCTGGGGAACAGCCTGTCAACTCTTCCTGGATTTCATTTTTAATTTGCCTCGGGAGCATAGGACCTACTTCAGAGTCTATTCAAATAGAGACAATATTGCACGGGTAGAAAAGTAAATATCCCTCCAAGGCTAAGAGGAGAGGATAAAATACGCTGTTGTGGTTATTTGCCAACTTGTTTATGCTAAACATTTGAGAAATTCTGGTCTCTAGGGAGATCACTTTGAAACTTATAATTACCTAATAATTCTTCCTCATTCCTAAATGTGCTCTGACTTTTGTTATTTTTAAATTTGTATAATATTGGATGATATGACTGAGCAATTCCATTTCCAGGTATATACTCAACTGATGTGTGTGTAGGTGTGTGTGTGTGTGTGTGTGTGTGTGTGTGTGTGTGCTTACACTCATTAAAAGACATATACAAGAATGGTTTGTAGAAGCACAATTTAGAAACAGCCCAAATATCTCCCAACAGGAGAATGGATAAATCCGTTATGGTATATTGATAGAATGGAATACTATACAGCCATGAAAAAGAATTATGGTTGCACACAAAATGGGTAACTATCACTATATTATTAACAAAATTTATTACAAATCATGCAGTGCATGAATGAGTTTATAGAGGGGTGGGGAAAAGCATAAGTTCTAAAGATAGGATGGCCAGCACTAAGATGATTATCTCAGGCTGGTTAAAACATGGTCAAGGCAAAAAGGTCAATGTTTTCTATGAATGAAACTCTCCTTCAGGATTCCATAAAATATTTTCCATCATTAGATGGGTTCAGTTACTAATTTGCTGGTAATTATTTTAAAGTAAGTTTCTTGATTCCAACAATGTACCAAAACAAAAGTAAAAAACAAAACAAACAAACAAAAATATGTTTTATGAAAATTATAAATGAAGCAAACTTCAACTCTTCACTGCTTAATTGAGCCTGAATTGTGTTTACCTTATCATCCTACTTTTAACTTCAATTTGATTATTATGCTGTTTTCATATAAGAAAAAACAACTTTTACTATTTTAGAGAAAGAAAAGGAATTTTCCAAAATAATCTAAATGGTTCAAAGAAGACTTCCCAAGCAGAAGGATTGACTTGAAGTCAACTTCCAGGTTTTAGAAATTAGGAAGTATAACCATAGTGTTTTAGCAAACACACCCTATTAGGACACTTCTGCTGCATCTATACTACACAGCTATTAAAGTCGGGTATTGTTGTACACTACCAGTACCATAGCCATTGATGTGTGTATCACTTGCTTAAGATTCAAAGTCTGGGATGGGAGCATCTTTTCAGCATGAAATGACTGTCTTGGCTGCTGTGGTGAAAAGAGAGGGAAAGTACCTTGTTCCTCATGTAATCATACAGAGACAAATATTGCCTGCCACCAAAAACAAAAACACAGCTTGGCCGGTATGGGTCAGTGGTTGAGCATCAACCAATGAGCCAGGTGGTCACAGTTTGATTCCAGGTCAGGGCACATGCCCAGGTTGTGGGCTCAATCCTCAGTATGGGTCATGGGGGACAGCCAATTAATGATTCTCCCTCATCATTTATGTTCCTATCTTTCTCTCTCTTTCCCTCTCCCTTCTTCTCTGAAATCAATAACAAAAAGCACACACGAAGTGGGGGAGCATTCCCAACCAGGAAATTCAAAGGAATGCTAAATTTAAAAATGCATTTATTTAATAGTAAAATGATCTCATTTTTGTCTGTTAGTTACTGCTCTATGATCAACTTGACAATAGAAACAGCATCTTGTTGTATCTCCCTTTGCCTACAAGAATGTTTACATTTGAGCACTTAATAGGAGCTCAATGACTGTTTGATGGGTAGATAGATGAATGCAAACAATTATTGAATCCTTCAAACCAGAACCTATGCTTGCAAAATTTTGTAAACTCTCAAACTATTCTTGTACCTGAATCTAAGCCAAATCAGCATTTGATTTGACCTTACATATCAATAAGTAAAAGGCTAAAATTTCATCAAAAATGGTGAAAGGACATAAAATTCATACAGGAGGAAACACAAATAATGAATGTACACATGAAAAAGCTGGCTAGTTGCTACCAAAATGCAAAATAAAGCAAATGTGAGACTTTATCTGATTCCCTGGAATCTAGAGCAGCTCTGGGTACACAATGTTTATACAATGACCCTTCCATTACTGAATATTCAGTTTGTTGAATGAATGAATGAATGAGTGAATGAACGACCGACATAAACCCACTCTCAACCATAAAATGTACAGAGATTGAATAAATAGTCATAGGTAATATTTCAAGTTTGTAGGGGGAGGATAAATAGGTACAGCCTTCCTGGAAAAAAATTGGTTAAATATGCTAAAACGGTTAAGAAATTTACTGTTTACCCAACCATTAGTCTATACATATACTGTTTTAAAATAACCAAAAATGTACTTAAAGACTTACAGACAGGAGTATTCATTTTCATGTTATTGCCAATAGTAATAAATTGGAAAATAATTTAAGTTTTGAAGGACTTGGGAATGATGAGATTAATTATATATATATATGATGGAATATTTTGTAACTATTAAAACTTATGTTATCAATTTTTCTACAGTATAATAATTAATGGAATGATGTTTACAGTGTAATATGTATCAGGATACAAATTTGGGTATAAATATTATCCCAATTATATAATATAAGCAAAAACACATACTAAAATTATTAGAAAAATACGTTGAATGTTAAAATGTTGCTACTTATAAATACAGAGATTTAAGTTGACTATTATTTCTCCTTTATTGTTTTCTGTATTTTTCATGTTTTTAAGAATGTATACATATTAAAAATCAACATTATACTTTTTTTAGTTCATTCTATTTGCTCTTTCAAATTTCAGATCTTACGACACAAATAAGGCACACTTGTCTCCATAATAATTCTGTTTCTACTTACCAGTTTCCATAACTGAGTTATGTCTTGTATCCTCAGCCACCGACTTCTCCACTGGCATCTGTTTCTCTCCTTTGAACTCCAGATATCACCAGTTTCTAAACTGCCAAGCCCAGGATCCTCCATTCATTTCTAACACACCTACACAACACTGACCACAACACACAGCCACACTTCCTCAGAGTCAACCTACCTGATCTCTAGAAACCATGTTCCACCTGTTGGAATGGCTGTTCCAACTGATACCATCTCTCAGCATCTCTCCCACAACAAAGAGTAGAGAGAGCTCTAGATTCCATTCCCGTCCATTCTGCTCCATCCAACTGCAATGGACCAAGCAGTGGGAAAACTGCCCTTGAGATTTGAGAAGCTCTGAAAAGACACAATTCTTGTTATTAAATTTGAACTTGGCTAAAGATCATTTCTTCTCTGTGGTCATTTAATAATTTTCTGTAATAATATGCTCTATGAGCCCTTTAAGAGGCAAGAATGTGGACTTTGGATTCAGACTGCCAGCTCTGCCACTTACTATTTGAGTAATGTCTTGAGCAATTAATTTAACTGTCTAGTGTCTCCGTTTTCTCATTTGTACTATGGACATAATTAATGGGAACTACTTCATAGGGTTGTTGTAAGAATAGAAGATGTAATTATAAGTAAAGTGCTTAGAGCAGTGAATACCACCCACGCTGTGGCTTCTCCACAGGTAGAACTACACAGCCCTGCTTCTGCAGTACTTCATGGCTTTAAATAATGATCTTCTGAGGAAGTCAGTAAAAGATCTCTGAATAACGTAGGGTATCAGAAAAAGACTACATACAAAGTACTATTATTGGAGGAGTTAGGACCCCTTGGATAACCAGGGTTGTAGGCAATCTCCAGAAAGTAGAATAAAATAATTATTATGGCCGTCAAAATTGTAAATAGGGGTATTTTCCTGTTGTATATTCACATTCCAACTATGGTAAAATAATCAGAGTCTCTACTATTACCTCTCCATTAAGGAGTGTCTATGGGCTTGATTACCTGGAAACTGGGTGATATCATGGGCTTTAGAGACCTTAACAGTAAAAAGGCTTTTATTCACAAACCCAAGGAACATCCATGAGTTACACCTGTATTGGCAACATGTGGTGATAAATGAAGCTGACTCAGAGTGCTGAAATTACCATCCTGTAAAATGGTAATTCACTTTGTGTTTCCTCTATGGAGATATTCCTGAGACTAATTCACAGTTTTCCTCATTTTTTATCTTTCCACTGCTTGTTCTATAACCTGTAAGCCATACGCTTCTCAATTTCAGGCTTTCATCAAATCCATCATTATTACATTCCATTTATTCTGTTCATCAACTGCCACAACATCACTGATATTTAGTGGCCATTTGAATAGAGGTATAATTTCCCTATGTAGATATTATTTGACAATATTAAATGAATAACAAAAACTCTTCTCTTAGTTTTAGCTTATATGAACACATTCTACGGACATTCTCAAAGGCTTCTGGTAACTCTACGGACATTCTCAAAGGCTTCTGGGAACACTTCCTCTTGACCCCTGAGCTGCAACTCAAGAAGTGCACCTCCTGGCCACCATGCTGAAGAGACCACATGGAAAGCCACACCAACCTCAGGAAAGAGGAGAGAGATGCCCCGGCTCAGCTTTTCTAGCTTCTAGCTATCGAGTCAGTCAGCTTATGGCTCCAGACACCACAATGCAGAGGTGAGTGAGCGCCACACTTCCTGCCCAAATTTCAGAATAGTGAGAAATGAAAACAACCAGTATTCTTAAAAACCAAGTTTCAAGGTTGTTTGTTACATAATGATATAGAACAGAAGCATAATCAATGTGTGTACAACTAAATTCCTTGGCTAAAAAAAACAAAACTGGGCACACCTGGGGTATATAATGCACTCTATCGCCAATGACCTGAAGGATATGAGGGACAGTATGCTTGACACCATATATCCTGAATGCCCAGTGCTGGTAGCACTGTTGTCCACCATTGCCCACTCTCGGGCCCACACATTTACCACAACTAACTCCAGATCTCAGCTGCACCCCATAGTAGTTCAATCAACAATACAGAAGAGTGGCCCTGCTGGCTGAACCCCAACTTCCAGAGTTTGAGTTTTATTACATGCCAAATGAAAATTATGAACATATTTTCCATTACTTTTGTGAAGCTTTATGGGCACTATACCAGAAAACTCTAAAAAAATTGAGTAATACCGTGTTAATTTTATTCTAAGGAAGCTGTAAAAAACTTTAAGTATATCTGATATTTTATTTAAGAACAATAAGACATTTAAGTCAACTGGGGAGAAAGAACTACTTCAAATGCATGTTGTTTTGAATAAAACTATATTAATTTAATAAGACTTCATTGCATAAAGAAATGCCATTATTTCCCAGCCAGCATGGCTCAGTGGTTGAGCATTGACCTATGAATCAGGAGATCATGGTTCGATTCCCAGTCAGCACACATGGCCTGGTTGCAGGCTGGATCCCCAACATGAGGTGTTGATGAGGCAGCCAATCAATGATTCTCTCTCACCTAGATGTTTTTTTCTCTCCCTCTTCCTTCCTTTCTGAAATCAATAAAAATATTTTTTTTTAAAGAAATGCCAGCCCTAGCTGGTTTGGCTCAGTGGATAGAGCCTCGGCCTGTGGACTGAAGGGTCCCGGCTTCAACTCTAGTCAAGGTCACATGCCCAGGTTGTGGGCTTGGTCCCCAGTAGGGGCATACAGGAGGCAGCTGATCAATGATTCTTTCTCATCATTGATGTTCTATCTCTCTCTCCCTCTCCTTTCCTCTGAAATCAATAAAAATATTTTTAAAAAAGAAATGCCATTATTACATTATTGGATATATTATAGGAAGGTGTTTAGAATTATGGTAGCCATGGCCCACATTTCATCTTTGTGCTAACCAAAGGTTCTGTGATGTTAGCCATTATTCTTTGATAAGTTTTTGGGATTCTCCCTCATCCCTTCCTCAGCTATGTGTCTCTGTTTCACCTGCTGTCTATCCTGACTGTGGCCCTTAAAGCTTTCTGAACCTTAAGTCCATATTCTGCTGTCCCTGGAGGCAAATTGAAAATATTTACTAGGAGTCAAATTGTCTTTGAAAGCTCATTTCAAAGATTCTTCCCACAGATGGAGAATTCTTTAGCTCTGAAACAGTCTGCATTGTTCTTGTACATTTCCTAAGTTTTAAGTTGGATGTCTCTAGCTGGTCTGTCCAGTGCCTGGCCTACAACTTCCTCCAGGCACATACCTCACTCCGTCCTTGTCCTATGTTGCCACCAGCAGACACAAAGGCAGGAGTCGGGGGATGGGTATTTATTCTCAAGCTTCATGAAACCACACCTCAAGCCTGGCATCTGCTCCTGTGAGCTTAGCTGCTCTCCTTTCATAGCCTACCCTCCCAGGAGTATCTGTAGTTCAGGTTGGTGCCATGGGGTAAATTTCCTGGGATACTGTATCAAGCCCTACACGTAAGTTCTCCCCTGGAAGAAGTGGGGGAAATGGTTGGTGGCCGGGAGAATTTAACAACATTTCTCAAGTAAATCGTATTTTCATGATCTTTATAGTTTACAAAACACTCCACATTTACTGTATGAATATCCTTGTAATGAGGGACATGTTGGTAATCAGTTTTATAGATTAAAAATTGAAATTCAGGAGCTTAAGTGGCTTGCCTAAGGCCCCATGGATATGTAGCATATAGATTTGGAGTACCTTGGCATGAAAACTGACTTTACAGTTTTCACTGTTCCAAGATTTTGGACTTAGGCCTTGGGGTTTGGGCTAGGGATGAGATAGAGCTCAGATTTCTTAACTCAGGCTTCCTCTGAAGGAACGTAAAAGGCAGAAACAGAGCTTAACCAATGGATCTGTTACTAAAAACAAATGTCATTTCCGAAGAGAGGAATCATGAAGCAGATCAGAACCAAGAGTGGAGAGGCAGGAGTTCATCCAGATGATTATATAGGAAGAGGTGGAAAGACGGGAGGTGAGACATGTCAGACAAGGTTGGGAATGGAGAAGGCAGAAAATACTAAAGGGCAGACAGTTGTGTCAAAGACTGATAAGAGACCAATCTCTTACATTTTGGATGCTGCTGCAGACTTCACTCTGTACAGTACTGGTACAATTTTTGAGGCTGGATAACTATCCAAAACCATGAAACCACTTTGATGTGGCCCTCTCCCTACCTTCCTTTCCTTTCTATGCTTGAAACTCCTTTATTCTTTGCTATTTATACTTACCTGTTCTGTCTCAGCCTCTCCTCTCCTGTTTACTACTTAATGCTTCCTGGAGACTAACAATCAAAGATTTATGAGAACTTGACAAGCTAGGTGATGACAACTCTGATTCCAACGCATCATTTATGGATCCTGTTTAAATTTCCAGGCTGACAGAATACCGCCTGACACTCCTTGAGACCAAATCTTAATCTATGACAAAAGATGGCCTGCTAAAGTTTTATACTTCCTTCTCCTCTGCCTTCATAGATATCTGTTAACTGAAATCTCCCTGATTAAGCTTAGAGAGTTTGGTCAGTTTATTATAACTAACCCTTTGCAATTATATCTCTTAGGTAGAGACTTTCATAAAGTACCACAATTTTCTTGTTTTTGCCTCATTCTTTCCTACTACTTTGGTGCCATTGGCAACAGGCGTACCAAGGATCAGTTGCTGATGATTCAAAGAAAGTGCATGCTCCTGAATGCTTCCTGGCTTCCACTGTGGATGACTTTAGGTATTTGCCTCAATCCAGAGTATTATAAGCAGCTATTGATTTTGCTTGGCCCCAGGGAGCAGGATAGCAGGAATAAATCAAATGCCTTCATATGCCTCCACTGGTTCTTAATCAGGAACTCATCCCAGCCTTCTCCCAAACAAATATTTCCTAGCTGAGTAGGAAAAGCCTACGCTTCTCCTGTATTTCTCCTTTATCATACTCCCAACACTTCGGACACTAGCTGGGTGTCCTACTATATAACTCAATTCTGACATCAGTTATCTGAATATAGTATCATCTGTAACAGGTTAAGGGCTCAGTGTCACAAGACTGCACCCCTCAATCCGTTTCGAATGCCACTCAGAATTCCAGGTTGTGACTTGTGCTTCTGACCAGTACTATAGACTTTTTTCATGTAAGAGCCCCTCTGCCTCACTTTCTGATGGAACTGTAGGCAGGTATGACCAGGGCTTGAAGGGAAGCCACAATAATAACTGTAATGAGAAAAAGTTTGAAAAATTTACTATTAATTCTTCCTCAAATGACGAAGGGCTGAGAAAACATGCAAATAAAACTCGACATATCTAGATGTATGTCATGGAAGCTGATCTTATTTTTCTCCTTTTCCCCCCTTTGATTTATTGTGGTCTCTGATTTGGTTGGTTTGGACTGTAATCGTGCATACCCAAGTGTTTGGTTTTCTTTCACTAATGTATCCAAAAGCTATAATATTTGTTTCATCTTTTAGTTTTGCAAACAAAACAGCTTGAATTTACTGCAGGGATTTACTCTATTTTATCCTACCTTTTGTTTCATTCCCCCCTCTCTCCTGGCTGGTTAAAATTGGCAGCTGCTTTGCACATTCCCTGGAGGTAATCCTACAAAGCTAGTGATGCTAGTAGGGGTTCCATTCATTGCAGAAAAATGTCAAACAATGTACTTAGGAAGTATTATTATACACTATAATTTAGAGTGCAGGGGGTGGGGAAGGAAGGTCTGTCAATTCCTTGCATTTAAATGTCATTCTTGTCTGTTTCATGGAATTTTATGTCAGATTGAATATAATTGAGATCTGGCTAGTATGAGTTAATGGAGCTACTTCTTCTGGTAAATATCTTTTCCCCTTGTTTTCAGAAGTTATAAAAATCTGGGCAGTCTGATGAGAATTCAAAGTGTTTTATGCCACACACACACACACACACACACACACACACACACACACTCCGTGTAGTCTTTTCTGTCACTAATTTAAGATTTATGTGGTAATCACATTGTAGGTATTGCCCCAGCAAACATATTCCATGAGTATTCATAAGACATGCAATCTTCCACTACATCATCTTATACAGAATTAGTCCCTGCCTCCTCTGTCTTCTCATCTTCCTTCTTGTTCTCTATCTATCTATCTATCTATCTATCTATCTATCTATCCATCCATCAATAAATGCACTTTCTTTTTTTTTTTACATATGAAGATAATGAGTCTAATTAGTCCCTGTTATGAACTAAATTTTGTTGTCCAAATATGCATATGTTGAAATTCAAGACCCAATGTGACTGTATTTGGAGGTGATGAAGGTTAAATAAGGTTGGCACCCTAATCCAATAGAGCTAGTAACCTAACAAGAAGAGAAAGAGACAACAGAGAATTCTCATTCACTTTTCTGAATACACAAAAGAAAGGCCACGGAAGAAGACAGCAAGAAGGTGACTCTCTATAAGCCAGGAAAAGAGGCCTCACTAAAAACTGACTGCTGGCACCTTGATCTAGGACTTTGAGACTCCAGAACCCTGATATGTCTATTTACAGTGCTGGATCCAATTCAGAGTTCTTTTTTTAAAATATATTTTATTGATTTCTTACAGAGAGGAAGGGAGAGAGATAGAAACATCGATGAGAGAGAAACATCGATCAGCTGCCTCCTGCACACCCCCCACTGGGGATGTGCCCGCAACCAAGGTACATGCCCCTGACCGGAATTGAACCTGGGACCCTTGAGTCCGCAGGCCGATGCTCTCTACACTGAGCCAAACCAGTCAGGGCCAAATCAGAGTTCTTTATTGCATTTAATCATATGCATCTTTTCCCTTCAAATTTTTAAAGTTCCAGTCTTCATTTATCTCTCATGTACTTGACAATTTTGAAGAATACTGATTAGGTGTTTTATACAATATTTTTAAAATTTAAATTTTTAGCTACTAAAAAGTAGCTCCATTAACTCATTTCTCTGATACTTCCTTGGGATTAGGTTGAGATTATGCAATTTTGGCAATAATGCCACAGAAACCATGCTGTACCCCTCATAACAGGGAGCACATACTTTTGATATGCCTTATTATTGGTGTTGTTAATTTAGATCGCTTTCTTAAGGTGCCGTCTGTTAAATATAGCCACTTTGTAGTTACTATTTTCCCTTTGCAATTCATACATATCTTTTGAAGAGATACTTTGAGATTATGCAGATGTCTTTTTTATCTCGTCATATTTTTGTCCACTAATTTTAGCATCCATTATTGAACTTAAAACCGAACACAGGTTCAACGCCTGCAGGTTAGTCTGCCTGCCTCTTCAAAAGCCAATATTTGAGAAGCAGGTGCTGATGTAGGAAAAATGGTTTATTAAAGAGCTGGAAGCCTGAGAAGATGGGGAACTCTCGCCCCAAAGACCACCTTAACATCTCAATGCAGGCAAAAGTTTTGATAAGGAGGGGGCGGGAAAACAGAACAAAGAGCACAAGGGGAGGTTGAAAAGTTCTCTACAAGCAGACCAGCACAGTCCATTCTAGTAAGGATCTCAGAACTGGTCAAGTGATGGTCTGGTGTGCATCATCCTGGCATTATGGCTAAAGCTGAAATACCTGAAAGTGGGAGTCTGTATCTTTTGAAGTTAGTTCCTAGGATTCTTACACAAACATGCTGTTTATCTTCAAGCTGCATATTAGTCAGTGTCAGCCTTTACAGAAACAATGTTAAAAGAATGGTGGGGTGGGTTACTAACCTTATCTGTAACTATTTTTATTTCTATCACTCCTTCTACATTGTTAAATTGGAATTCTTCTGTAAGAAGATGCTTTGCCTGATCCCTAATTTATTTATTTACTCAATTATTTATTTCTATCAGTATGGTCTGATGGATATTGTATTCTTTGCATTATAATCTATTAATGTCATATTTTGTTGTTCAAGTTGTCACACATTTGGTCAATGAGAGATCTTCATTTGCCTCCTGAGTTCTTTTGTCAGACCTTCTTTATGTTTTAAGCACTTTCTTACTTCCTGGCACCATAAAATATTCCAAGATGATTTTGTATTTCTCCTGCCACAGTCCTATAATCAATCATTTCTCCAAGGAGCTCTACTTCCTTATATTGAAGAATGATGTTTAGAAACCAAGATCTGGGTAATAGATATGTTCATTTCTATTTGCTTACACGTCTCTCTTTAGACAAAGATAGTGAAATATTTGTATATTCACATACATACAGATATAGCCTTGCCCATTTTATTATATGTAACTTCTCTTTTCAACAGTGAGAAGCCTGATTTTCATTATATACTATATAATATATATTTATTTATTTTCTCAATCCCACTATATACATAAATTTGTTTCATACTTACTAGTCACATCCCCATGAAAGCCAAGTGTACTAAATAGAATGACATGTGCAGTTCTTTTATTTTTATCCTGGCAGCTTATAAGCAAAGTCTTATTTTCCAATGTTATTTAGGTCAGTTCTTTTCTTTCCCACCCCCTTTAATGTAATAATTGTGTTCAAGTTATTCAAGCATTAAGAGTCACAGTCATTTGTTACAGTTTGACTTCCATTTGGGATTCCCCCCTTGCCCACCACAACATCCTGGTTGATGTTAATTCTTTATTTATTGAGGAAGGGGTCCTGCTCACCAAGTTTCAATGTGGAGCTGGTGGTAGGGATTTCCCCTCACATCTAATAAGCAATTCTAGGACACCCATCTGAGTATCCCACAATTCAACTCAATTCTGACACTATCTACCTGGATAAAAGGTAAGATCCCATAGGTTAAGGTCCTCCTCCCCAATGCTGTCAGTGAAAATCAGGATCTTCCATGGGATCTCCAGGAAAGCATTTTCTAAGGATGCATGCACAGATTGTGGTGTAGCAAAAATTATTCGTGTAATAGACCCCTGGGTTTTCAATGTCTCATCTTTGCCCATCCTGCCATGGAAAAAGTCCAACTGTGTCTTTAGCAAAGACAAAACAAAGGCCACTGTGCAAAGTTTCTGTTTCATACTTAGTTTCAGTTTAGTCTTTTAGAGCCCATGTGCATTGGACCTCAGGTGGCACTAGACTCTCATGGTTGCTTATGGAGAGAACTCTCAGATCAATAGGGCTGGTTCAGGTCCCGATTTGGGGGAAGAGAGAGAGAGTGAGAATAAGATAGATAGATGATAGATAGATAGATAGATAGATAGATAGATAGATAGATGATAGATAGATAGATAGATAAATAGATAGATAATAGATAGATAGATAGATAGATAGATAGATAGATAGATAGATAGATAGATGATAGATAGATGATAGATAGATAGATAGATAATAATAGATAGATAGATAGATAGATAGATAGATAGATGATAGATAAATAGATAGATAATAAATAGATAGATAGATAGATAGATAGATAGATAGATAGATAGATGATAGATAGATGATAGATAGATAGATAGATAGATAGATAGATAGATAGATAGATAGATAGATGATAGATAGATAGATGATAGATAGATGATAGATAGATAGATAGATAGATAGATAGATAGATAGATAGATAGATATAGAACTTCTTTGTAACCCTGAGTTTTTTATCATCTTGGGCTTGGGAAGAACCAGGAGCTTTTTCAAAATAACTAATGAACTTCCCAAGCTTTTGTGGGCTTTTGATGGGACCACCTCCTAGCCAATGATTCCTTTCCCAAGTTAGGCTGACAGGACCCTGTACCATTTTGACTTCTATTGCACATGTGCTTACCTCCCTCTTCTCCCCTTGACAATCTGGCCCTGGAGGGCGAGCAGTACTCCTGGGGAGATTTCCTGTCCACTCTGAGAGGATTAAGTCTCCTTGGTGGCAGTTCCTGGAGTATGTGAATGAGTCTGTAGCTTCCTAGTGAAGCAAACAGGCTCAGTGTCCAATTCCCTTTGCTTTCTTTTCCTTCATTAATAACTAGCTAACCAGGGTAACAACTTCGGACCCCATTGCAAGTCCTTCTGACCTACTGGATACAGATCAGAGGTTCTTAATGACATCCTCATCGGATTCAAATAATTTGCTAGAGTGCCTCACAGAACTCAGAGAAACGTTTTACTTACTAGGTTTGAACCCAGATTCATCAAACTAATTTGTGATCTTGAGAAAACCAACATATATAAATCTTAGTTTCTTTGTCAATAAAATAGAGATAATAGGATCTATAGTGTAAGGTTGCTTAAGGATTAGCTAAGCATCACATCTAAAGCTCTTAACAAAATGCTTGACATTTGGTGAAGTGCACATGAAATGTTAGAGTATTAGTAATATTAAGTGTATCAGTACAGTATCTGTGACTTTTTAATGAGATAATTGCCCCTTGCTAGCAATTTTTTGTCCTAATTGCTTTCTTTAAGTGAAGACCATCAATCACTTTGCATATAAATAAAAATTTTCCCCAGGGAATTATATAAAAGACATAACTAATCTTACTTTTAATTTGGAAGAAAGCCCTCAAGTCTGCCACAGTAAGTTCTTCACAGCTATAGAGGGCTCCCATAGCAAATTCAGGGTCTAGAGTTGAGACTACACTTGACATATTTCAGAATGAGCAAGAAAGTCAGTTGGAAGAGAAAAAGCAAGTGAGAGGGTAAAAGAAGTAACATCTGTATGACAGTGAAGACCACTTTCCTACCTGTGAAGCTGCTGGAGGATTGTGAAGTTACTGGATGGATGGCATGATCTGGCTTACAAGTTAGAAGGATCCCTTTGGCCATTGTTCTGAAAATAGGCTGTAAAGACATGTGGGTCCAAGCAGGGAACTCAGTAGAGGAAGGAATCCTGGCAACTGAAATCAGACAAGAGATGGTGGATTCTTGGACAAGAATGTTGAGGTGGTGGTTTACTTAAATAATTTTGAATGTAGAACCTACAGAAAAAGTTATGTGGGGTATACAGAAAAGAGAATAGTTAATGACAAATCCAAACTTTGGACCCAAGCTTCCATAAGAACTGTTTAAATAACTTATTATGTCTTAAGAGTCCCAGTATAGAAGCCATTCTCTCATTCATTGTAGGAAAGCTGTACTCCATTTACTGAGAGAGAAAAATTCAAGAAAGGAAATGAGCTCAAATTAAAACACAGGGTAATACACTTTTCAGGAATACTTAGAAATATTGTGTCTTACTCACTTGCATAGAATAGAGACATCCAGATCTGCAGAGACATTTTCTGATTTGGGGGGCTGGGGGAAAGCTCAGGCTAATCCAGCCCTATGAAGTCCGGTTGGAACCTGAGTCAGTGTGGTTCGCATCTCTATAGTGTAAGCTGGTACATTTTCCATGTCCTCTTCCAGGGCCTGAAACATGCTTCACCCTCTAACCACTTTTGAAAGTTTACTTTGTTAGACTAATATCTTGGCATTTATGCAGCTTAGTAAACACCATGCTTGAAATTACAAAGTTTCTGCCCAAAAATGATCGGGGTCCACTGTCCATGAGATTAGAGCACTTTATTTAACTCTAGAGTAGAAAAAAAAAAGAATAGCTTTTCTGCCCAAATGTCTTCCCACGGTTTAGAAAAATCTGATGTTCCTTTGCCCACGGTGGAGGAACACCTGACATATAATGTTTTATCTTATTGTTAGATGTGAAAGTTTCCTGTATTCTTTCGATTTTTGAAGGCCGTGGTAGGTTTATTTATTGTTGGGAAACGTATGTGTGTGTGTGTTTTATGTCTGAAACATTGTGTTTTTCTTTTCCTTCCACAGTGTGTCAGGTTGCCTACATCTATCCACATTCTTAGAAAAATAATAAGACTGACTTGAGAAAATGAATTTATGTTGGCTCTACTGCACTGCCATATGCATTTTAAATGACCCAGAGGAATTATCTGCATTAGTAAAAATGAATTATTAATTATGTCTTATAATTTAATAGTTGAGGGCTGATTTTTTAAGTTTAATTTTAGAAAGAGGTGTCATTTAAAACTATAGTGAGCGCATTTGCACATTTAGATACACTGGTCTATGTTTCAAGCCCTGCTTTTGGAGAAGGCAGTTCTAGCTACAAATATTGCTGCAGAACAAAAGGAAGAAACAATGGATTCAAAGGAAAAGTTGTCCATGCATTTCATGTGACACTTGGCCTATGTTATAAGAAGCAGAGAGCAACTCTGAATTTTATTCCTGGGGTTTCTGGCAATGCACACAGCTGGTGTAAACCCACTGAGTGTATCAAGGTCTAATGGAAATGACTGTACTAATTTACGCATGGGCGCTATTTGCTCATTAAAAGCTGCATGCAGGTAAGCAATGCTCCCAAAAGGATTTGGAGCTGGATTCATAAGGGACCATCTCCACTCCGACTTTCCAGGCATAATTAAACTAATTCAACACAGTTGAATCCAGTGATGTTTCATCATTGGAAAGCGTCCTAGAATTGCAGTGAGGTAACATAAATTAAATGGTATGACAAGTGGCAGGGCACACAGATTTATTTCTGAGCCTCACTTTACTTATCTGACAAAAAGTGTGTGTGTGTGTGTGTGTGTGTGTGTGTGTGTGTGTGTGTGTGTCTGTGTGTGTTGGAGTAGATAAATTTTAAAGCAACTTTTAAATTTGAAGTGGAAAA
Organism: Myotis myotis; assembly: GCF_014108235.1. Classification (NCBI taxonomy): domain Eukaryota; kingdom Metazoa; phylum Chordata; class Mammalia; order Chiroptera; family Vespertilionidae; genus Myotis; species Myotis myotis. Next base: position 18,845,516 of record NW_023416335.1, read on the forward strand.
TAATCTCTAAATGTTATTGTCCTTCATGAGGCAATCAGCATTTTCAGTGATTTTTTTTGATAATGTAAGTCATAAAGTTCTGAGAATTAGAGATATGACCAAAACCAGAAAACTCTTAAGGTCATCAGAGCTTTGTAGCTAATAGTTCAAACAGCTCTGGGTGAATTATTACACTATCTACATTATAAACAAACTTGAATACTGGGCAAGTTAGAGATTTAGGAGCTTCCAAAATGGAGACTTTGTTATAGAAAGTAGAGTTTAAGATGAGGGTTTGGTCTGAAACTCATATTGGAAGACCTGGTACTTAACATAAGTTACAAAAAGAGGGAATTAGAACTAAGGTTGGCTTAATTCTGAGCTGAGTCACTTCAATTTTCATCCCTGACTTTGGGCATATTTGAATAGATACTCACAATTGGTGATACCTGGTGTCAGCATTTATAGCTCCAACATTGGGAAGAGACACGGAGAACCAGTTAGATATCAAGTTCTATCATAACAAAGGGGAAATGAGGTTGGCATTTGAGTGCTGATTAGTAATGCCTCTCTTTATGGTTTGCTTATCTGTTTGATAATACTTTTACCTTTCTAGTTAGAAAATTGGGTTAGATGAAGAACTGGCTACTTTCCCCTCTGGAAAGAAAATAATCACTAAAGATTGACATTGTCTCATAGATTCTTCTCATGAGCATTAACCATACTGATAACTACAGACAATTTGCTACTCATACCTTGCCTCCCTAGAAAGAGTTTTCATATGCCATAATCAGACTAGGGAAACTCTAGATCAATCACAATTATTCATCAAAGACCCTTCTCACAGTAATAACAGCATTTGTTCCTTTATTAACTAAGATCTTCAACTTGCTGAGAATTCTATAAAAATGTTGTGGGAGCTAGACCAGCACCACCAGAAAAGGATAAATTCTCTCATTGTTATGAAATTCTAAAATATATATCAATGACCAGCGTGCAGTTGATACTTTTTCATTCAAACAAACAAGTGATCATGGAAGGCAAATCCACCTTAAGACAGTGGATTTGCTTGCAACTCAAGACAACTTACTTGCTTTCTTACTTGCAATCTCAAGACAGAAACAATTTTGTCATCTTTTTCCTAACTTTTTCTCTAACTTGGGTGAAAACTCATTATCAATGTGATACGTTCACCCAGCCAGGGTGGCTCAGTGATTGAGCATCGACCTATGAACCAGGAGGTCATGGTTCGATTCCTGGTCAGGGCACATGTCGAGGTTGCAGGCTCGATCCCCAGTAGGGGTCCTGCAGAAGTCAGCCAATCAATGATTCTCTCTCATTATCCATCTTCCTATCCGTCTCTCCCTCTCCCTTCCTCTCTCAAATCGATAAAATATATATTTTTAAATATAATATGTCCAAGACATGTCACAGCAAGAAAAATAAGTTCACCCATCTGTGCCTACTCTTGTATGAAGTTTTGGTGTTACCCACTAACGTTTAGCAGGAAAAAGAGGCGATAACCGGCTGCCTTGTGGTCCTGATGCACACCAGGCATGGAGCCAGGTGGGGACCATCTCTCAACTTGCACAACATGACAATCAAACCCTTGAAAATAATGTGACTCAGGCTGCTGCATTGTGTTTATTGGGAACAGAGACCAACTCAACGTGAGAGCAACTTGGATTAACATAATAGGAGTTAACAGAGTAATTAAATTCTTCCACATCACATGTAAGTATAATGTGTTAATAAAAAAGTAATCGCACCTCCATTGTTTCTGCAGGTTCAGTTTAATTACATGGCAGTTAGAACTCTCTCTCTCTCCTTATTCATACTCAGCAAGAACTCCCTTTACCATCTGCTGATATTTAATTAATATACATTAAACACCCGGCTCTGTTATTAAATGTAATTTAACAACTTCCTCTGTACTCTCAATTCAGGGCAACATGAATGTAAGATGAAATGAAAGAAAACAGTCTACTCCCCTTATTAAAATATCATATACATATTTATCCACACATTATTTAGTCCCATTTAGGAAAGATTATTTTTCCACCTCTTAAGCATGGAATGTCTCTTGGAAGCTTCAAGCATTCATGGCTTATACACAGCCAAGAAAGAGGTTTTTGGTTTTTGTTTTTTTTTGCTTTGTTTTTTTTTGGTTGGCAGAATTATCTGGTTGGAAAATAGCCCCCTGTTGACCCTATTTCAAAAGCTTGGGAATTTAAGGAATTGGCAGATAATCAGAAGGAAAAGTTCGTGTTTCTTTCCATCTAATATTTTCAGTATATGTTTAATACTCAAATATTATACTGTGCAGACCTCAAAGATCAAAGAGAATTATGACAGGGTATAGAGAACATAGTTGCCCTTTTACAGAAATTCAGATGCGGTCAAGGTTATAGCTTAACTTATATATACTTAGCATTATAAACCAAATAATATTACAACTGTAACTTTCTAAATTTTGTGAGTGAGGAAACAGAAGGGGAGAACAATCGGGATGGTCTGTTCCCTCCCCCAGCTGCAGGCAACAAAGGGGTAGTTAGTGTTTAAAAAGAAATTAAAAACAATTATAAAACCAATTAAAGTCAGGCTGCTTTTTATTATCACCATGCAGTGGCAATTTTGATGATAAAATACTTCTCCCAGCAGGTCAGAGTTCTGTCCCAAGTTCCCCTCACTTCCCGTTGATATGCCACTGCCCAGAGCTTCTGGTGCCAAGATCCAGTCACATGTTACAACATCATGCAATCTCAACTCTCTCTAAAAATTCAAACCTTTAAAAAAGGTTTACACAAACAATGCTTCAAATGGGGTGTCTTTAGAGAGGTGACAATCCATTGTAGGTCTATCTGAGCTAATCTAAATAATGCAGATACCAGATCCTGCTCTGAGGAATCCTGGCATGAAACCACTCTTTGAAATATAATTCTCAAAGAACTATGCTTACTGAGTTATCAAGAGGTGGGGGGCGAGGGGGGAAGTGTTTCAGGAATCCCTCCTCTGAACTATGCATTCCTGAAAATTTAAAAACCTTGTTGTCATAGTAGCAACAGAAAACATGTTTGAACCTCATGAATGTCAAAATGTGAGTGCTGGGGTCTTGCTCCAGGATCCCAGGCCCAGGCTCTGTAAACACAACTGGCCCTTTAGTTTGTAAGAATGAAATCGTGAGGAAATCTAAGTAGAAAAGATTGGAGACATTGTCTGAAGTTTCCTGTGTCAACCAGGCCTTTTCTCTAACCGACCAACATTTTCTCATAAAAAGAAATTGTAAAACTTAACAAAGAAAACCAGAAAACAATTTCTAAGAATGAAATTGCAGAATGACATTGTGGAATGAACCTAGAGGTACTGAAGTCCCACGCCATGCTTTTAAAGTGAGGTAGAGGTCATGGGTGATGAGTCCCTTTCTTATTTGTTGATTTCTTCTTCAAGGACAGTAGATGTGACCTTAAGACCAATTATGTGTATGCAGAGTCATTAGAAGTTCTGTTTTTATTCCATTCTCAACCTTCATTTTACTTGCCCCAAAATAAATGGCTGATAAGCTCTGTACTCAGGTGCTAGAAGCTCAGTGTCTACTCTACAACAGTATATTAGAGTGCCCCATACCTGAGTTATGCACTGCCATGATCTCCCTTTATCAAATACCTAACCATCTATTCTCTCGACAACTCCACTTGCAAACATTATATATATATATATATATATATATATATATATATATATATATATATATATCCTATATAATAAAAGGGTAATATGCAAATAGACTGAACGGCAGAACAACCAAACAACAAATCAAAGCATAATATGCTAATGATATGCTAAAGTTGCTCAACTGCTCGATATGACGTGCACTGACCACCAGGGGGCAGATGCTCCTACCGTTAGGTTAGCTTGCTGCTGTGGTCCAGCCGATTGGGACTGAGCGAGATGGGCCAGACATTCCCTGGAGCCCTCCTGTAGTCCCTCCCCGGCCCAATCATGCACTGATGGGGTCCCTCAGTCTGGCCTGCACCCTCTTGCAATCTGGAACCCCTTGGGGGATGTCGGAGAGCAGGTTTCAGCCCAATCCCGCAGGCCATTCCCCTTGGGAGGGAGCCAGACACAGGGCTCATGGCTGGTGAGTGCTGCTGTGGCAGCACAAGCCTCTCCCAATCGGGACTGATTGAGTGCATGCCCGAGGCAGGCAAAGTGGGGCCGGGATGAGTGGGATTGGCAGGTAGGAGCTTCAGGCGCCATTGGACTGCGGGTTTCAGCCCGATTCCTGCTGCAGGCCACCCAGAGGGACCCCACCTGTGCACAATTTCGTGCACCAGGCCTCTAGTATATATATCCCTGTGCATAATTATATCAAGCCCTACCATAACGAAGGGGAAAATGTGGTGAGGTGGCTTTTGAGTGGTGATTAGTAATATGTTCTCTTTATGATTTATTTGTCTGATACTTTTACCTTTCTAATGAAGAACATATAAAGTACAAGAATAGTACCATATATCATATATATGTATATACATTTTTTCACATATTAAGATACATAGTATATATTAGTATAAATCTAAGATATATCAGTATGTATTAACACTGCTAATTTAATAGTGAACAATTTTTGCAATGTAGCAGGAAAGAGAGACATTAAACCATAAGTTACAGTTCAAGTATTGTAATGTGGGGTTGGGATACACAGTGCTATGAGAACACATAGCCCATAAGATCTAATTAGTTTTGGGGTCAATAAATGTCTCTCCCAGGATAGGATATTTAAGCTGAGACCTAAAGGATCAGCAGAAATTAGTCCAAATAAATCAGAAAAAGGAAAGAAAAGACATGTGAATTCCCTGGAGTCAAATATTCTGGTGGACTCAAAGAATTGGAGGCTACAGCTGGAATCCACTTGAGAGGTGATGATGGCCTGGATGGGTCTGGTGGGAACACGGAGAAGCAACAGTGAGAGGTGGGCATTGTAAGCTGTGGCGGATCCGCCATGAGAGGTCAAGGATGGCTCCTGGGTGTGTCTGTCTTCTCAGCCTAGTTCAACATGTCTTAGTCCTCCCATTCTCTATGACACATGGAACATACCCTGTGATGCCTTATATTAAGGTTTGTTATTTGATATTGAGCCCATAAGATGATGAGGTATTCTTCTTCTTTATGCCCCTAGGGCTTCGATCAGCACCGCTAATGTAGGTAACTTTGTTAATGTGTATTAAATTGAAATCATTTGATCAGAACCCCTGTTCTACAACAGAACTGATACAGAAAAAGTTAATTGGGATTAAATTATTTGCTATGAGGTCATAAAGCAAAACCGCAAAATTGCTCATTTCTGCCTCTGAGATTCTCTTTCCAAAGTTCAAAAAAAAAAAAAATCTATCTCCCTAATCCAGTTAGCAGTCGAGGTTCAACATTATTCTCTCAGGAACTCTTTCAAGATCCTCTCTTTCTCCCCCATATCTTCAATAAAATAAAAACCTCCTCAGGATGAGTAATTTCAAATATATGAAAGCCTAAAAGTCTCAGTTCCCTTTAAAGAGATGGTCAGAAGAAGATGTTCTCATCATTGTAGCTGAAGCACCCTGTCAATCATTACTGACAAAGAGAAAGAGCAAAAGCTATGCATGGAACCATCCCTCCCTCCCTGCCATTGCTACCTTTCCCATAGGAAATGCTCAGTGCACTTTGCGTTCTAGACAGCCAATCCATTTTTAGAAGTCACAAAAATGCATCAGTCAAGGTTGCTTTTACTTTTTATTCAGTTATTTCTTTCCCAAAAAGTGTAGGGGGTATATAAAGGGAGAAAACAACCCAGGGAAAACATTTAACTGTAATTTCAGGTAGTAGATAACAGCTCTAGGCTGGCCCTCTTCTGTGTCTGATTTTACAAGTGTGAAATTGAATGCATTCATGCTTCCATCCTCACGGGGCCATCAGCAGTTTCACCCTGCTGACTGCGCGGTGCCTGTGTTCAGAACAGAGAGGACCAGACACTGGTGTGGCCCAACCTCATGATGCTTACACTGTGATGAGGGGCCATTATTGTTTTCTGCTGGATATAGTCATTGCCTTGCCAATTGTTTTTCTATCTACACATGTCTTATATGTAAAGGGCATGTCCTGTTAACTTCCAAAGTTAATATTTTCTCTTCCTTTAGTATTATTTCTCACTTCCTTTTAGAGTAGCATTTCAAAACCTTTTAAACATAACCTAGAGTAGGAATTACATTTTTCATTGTAATCCTGTAATTATGCACAATATTTTTTGTGCATTTAAGTATATATAGTAAAACAAATGTTTCATGCTTAACCATATGGTGAGATATTTTCTATTATTTTCCTTTTTCTTTTCTCTCTTTCTTCCTCCTTTCTCTCTCTCTCTCTTTCTCTCTCCCTTCCTCCTTCCTTCCCTCCGTGCTGCTCTCCCTCCCTCTTTTACTTTTTTGAAAAAAATATGTCACTACCAACTAATGGGTTCCACTTCAAAATATTGTCTTATGCCACATTCATGCATATTATCCTAGATATAAAAATCTATTTTATAACTGAAACTGATCATCTTTTCCATAAAGAAAATTATCCTGACTGTCATTTTGGATTGTTTCCGGATGACTCTTGTTGAATATACTTCTGTGGCTAAAAGACCAATAGAGTGTTTAGAACAACCAAGAATATGGGACATAAAACAGGAAAAAAACATTTATACAAAGTGCTGGTTAGATCCCATGTGGACTAGTGCATGCAATACTTCTTGTTAAACTACTCCAAGAAAGAGATAATGAAACTGGGGAGATTGCAGGGAGGCAAATGGCAGGGTTGAGTCTCCTTAGATACCAGGCAAAGGAGAAATGTGAGGATGGTTTCTCACAGAGCACTCAGGTCCTGTTCTCATCGGCCTCATGGCACAGTCACACTGCCTTGTCTCTAGCCAGCAGTGAGACTGAAAAATTTTTTTAACTGGCTTTTTTATATTGCTATTAAATATTTATGTATTTATTACTTATTCATTTTTTAAATCAAGAAAATACTGCTATGGACAGAATGAGTCTTCCCAAAATTCAGATGTTTAATCTCCAATGTGATGACATCTGTAGGTAGGGTGTCTAGGAGATAATTAGATTTAGGTGAAGTTCTGAACTTGGAGCCCCATGATGGAATCAGTGTTCTAATAGGAGATGAAGAGAGCAGAGGTCTCTCTCTCATAGGGTGAGCCTATGTGAGCAAGAAAGGAGAATTAAATGTTTGTCGTTTAAGCTACCCAGTTTGTGGTATTTTGTCATAGTAGCTCACTGAGTAAAACAAATACTATTTTAATGTAATCTGTCGCTGACTAAGGAAAAAATATAACTTCACCCTCCATAGATTTCTTTCACTTCTTTGTCTCCCTAGTCCCTGAATCTAATCTCCATACCAAACACAAGTAAATGGAACACCTGGCTATGAGTGAGACCACCTGACCACTGTTGGGCGTAGGCCCTCAGAGATAAAGCAGGACAAGATTATGCCTGAGATCTCTTTCTCATCTGCCATCCATATCATAATTGTGGACTTGAGCAAATATTTGGGTCAAGGTAATTGTCTGGAGAATTTATTAATTGCACTGGTTAATGAGTAATTATCAGATCACACCCAGATGCTCTCTTTTTCCACCCCCCTCCCCCCCACTGGCACACCTAATGCAGCAACAAATTTTCTATTTAATATACTAATAGATTTGCTTTATCTTGTGTTTCACTGGGAATTTATTTAACCAAGACTTCACCAGTATGAGCAGTTGTTTAAATTGAAAAATTGCAAAGCCTTCCCCAACAACCTTGATACAAGTCTTATCTGTGCTTGAATGTGAAAAAGATATCTTGTTATTGAGACAGTGTAGGGATGAGCTAACTACATAGAGATGTTATTTTATATCTAGGATTAAAAATAAAGCAAAGGCTTGGTCCTTTCTTATGGATCACCTGATTGTGGGCACAAACTGGATGTGAGTGCATGGATGAGTCACGCTCAGCTGGACCTATAGCTGCAGCCTAAATGGGGAGGGTGATATACTTCCATAGAGAAAGGTGTGGATTTGACATTTAGGTTTAAAAGGGGATCGGGTGATAGAATCTGGGGAGTTCTTTTCAATGCAGGCTTCTAAGTATTAATTATGTATCAACTTGACATTTTTATAGGGGCACCTGTAATGTATTTTATGAATAACCTCTCTTTTGCAATGGCCATAATTAAACATCAAAATAATGAAAGAATATATTCAGAAGAGCCACTCCTGCTTAAAAAAACACACAAAAGTTTTAAGTATTACATTTCTTATCAGAAATAAATACAATACTCTAGGCCAAAATACATCACACAGATGAATACTTGTTCCTACTCATAAGACAGTCATGTTTATGGAAATGCCTGGACACGTCATAACGTTGATTTTTTCCCCTCGTTTTTTATTATAATTTTCCTTATATGAAATTATAGAAATTGTAAGGATCCATACTGTGGAGAGAAGGAAGAATGACTGGTATGTGTTTGTCTGAGCCTGTGTGTGTGTGTGTGTGTGTGTGTGTGTGTGTGTGTGAGAGAGAGAGAGAGAGAGAGAGAGAGAGAGAGAGAGAGAGAGAGAGAGAGAAAGAAATTGGGAGAGAGAGAAATTGGGTGGGAGAGATTAGGAGAGAGGTGATAACGGTTTGGTTAGACATTAAGGGTACAAATAGAGGATTACCAGACCACAGGTCCTCCAGAGTAGGGGGAAAAATGCTCCTCGGAGAGTTGAAGCTGGTTCACAGGAGTGACCGCTGGTATGTGGGCCAGGGGCGTACTGTGTTCACATAAATCATTTCATAGAAGTCTATTCCCTAGGTGGGTTAGTAAAAGAATATTACTAGGATTTTAAAAAAGAACCAGAGAAGAGCATATAATATATTTTAGGTTCTAACACAGTCTTATAGCCTCAAAGAGATAAAGAAAAAATGCTTCATATCTTTGACTGAAGAAATTGCAGCGCCAGCTACAGACAGTTTGCCTCATTCCCATGCAGAACCCCTGGGCTAGCAGTAACACATTCATTGTTATGAGGTACTTTGAGATGTCTTCAATCCATTTAAAAAAATACACACACACACATACACATACACACACGTTTTGTAGCACTTCTTTTCAGCAGCAAATCATCCCTAAGAGGGTTAGCTCACTTGTTTATGTCTATGTACGTGAATGAAATGTATCTGTGCTGTAAGAGAATATAGTCGCTGACCTTTACATGATATATAAGGAAACACTATCAATCTTACTTTGTTATCACTAACCCTTTAGCTAGTCCTCAGCCCACAAGGCATTAGTAAAATGCTACCTGTAAGGAAATAAAATTTTAAAAAGTCAAGTAAGAAAATGACAGTAGCTAAAGACACTTGGCGCCTATCGGCTAAATGAAGGAATTCTACCCATGGCTTTTGCAGAATGAAATGCTTTCCTAGCTTCAGAGCCTTTGCTAAATTTCCTTTTTGTTTTGCCTGCTAGGAATCCATTTACAGCCTGTTGGCATAGCACCATTTTTTCAGTTATCATGAGGAATGTTTAAGCTTCTTTTAGGGAATTGGTATTAAAGAGGATCATCCTGACTCAGTCATAGAAAAAGAGAGCAAATTGCACATGCGTCCCCAGGTCTCAGGACCAAGGGAGATGCAGAGATGTGGCCCTTGACTTGGCAGAGCCTCACAATCCTCAACACAGAGGCAAGATAGCAGGCATTTAAACAGGGATAGAACAACCACAGTCATCAAGCACATAATGTTTGTGTTCCTTGCCTTATCTTTAGTTCATATAATAATCTTCACAGACTAATATTCTACCCATTTTGCACATGACTAACCTGAGGCCTAGAGAGGTTAATTTATGTTCTCAGGGCCACCCACCTTGTGAATAATGGCAAAGACAGGATTTGGTCACAGGTCTCTAATTGATTTTACATTTGCCATTACTTCACAAAGGTGCCCAAGAATCAAGCTTGAGAGGGGAGATGTTTTTTATCCAAAACATTTGGGCAATAGCTGTCATCCTAGTACCTAAGTTCTGACTTAGTGTAAGAAAGTCTGTTGAGTATTATGGACCCATTTATGCAAACACATAGTCATTGAAGAGAAAGAAACACACAGCACAAGGAAATTATAATGAATGTATATTGGATACACACACACACACACACACACACACACACACACACCCCAAAGGGAAAAAGGGTGAATGGAAGAATAGAAAAGGAGTAGATTAACTCTTTTTTGGGTGATTAATAACACTCATGAAAATGGTTTAAATTTAATTATGCTCTGAAGGATAACTACACAGACAAAATTATAGATAGAATGGTGAGGATCAGCTCTGAGCAAAGATTTTGGGCAAAGTCTGGAAGTTTCATGATCTAGCTGGATTAATGAGAACATAAGGGTTAAAATATACTTCAAAAAACCCAAGTTCAGAAATTTAGATTTTACTCTGCATGCAAAAGGGGTACTTGAATTTTTCTAAACATGAAAGTGGTATGCTTGTTTTACAGACTACACGTGAGAATAACCTGGTCCCAGGAAGCAAAAGATAGAATTTGAAAATCTTTAGACTCTGGGGCAAGTGCATAAAGTCTCGTAGAAATAGAAACAAAAATATTTGGAAGAGATATTTCCGTCTGAAAGCATTGAGATTTGTAAAGAGTAGCTGGGTGACTTGCCAGTGTGCCCAGCAGGAAGTACTAATAGATAATAATCCCAGATAGTGCCCATTCAATTAGCATCTCCATGTCTGAGAACTCTTTCCTTGTGCTAAGAAGAGGATAGTTGTTTTTAGAGGAATGGCTTGCATGCATCTCCTCTAGAGAGAGAGCAATAAACATTCCTTCCACCAACCACACTTTGGATAAGCGTTAAAGGCAGTGAACTTCCTGACAAGTGTCTGGAGAGCTGTAAAGTGTGGAGCCTTATCTTTTAAGTGCTGGCTAAGGTAAGCTTTGGGCTGACATCCTCTTGTAAAAGCTGAGAATGTGGGAAAGACATGTCTGTGCTCTTAAACCCACTCACTCACACTCTCTCTACACACAGAGGCCTTCTAAATACACCTGGCAAAAAAGACCAAAATTCTTTCTAAAAAGTATCTTTTAGTGGTCATGATCAAGCACCAAACTGTCTACTTGCCTTCAAATCTTATGACTACATCATTTAAGTCTTAAAATATTTAGAGCAGACAAACCCAAACTCCATCATCATTATCTGTATATACAAAAGCCTAAGCGACTGAACAACTGAACAGTTGTTTGACCAGTCGCTATGATGTGCACTGACCACCACGGGGCAGGTGCTCAATGTAGGAGCTGCCCCCTGGTGGTCAGTGCGCTCCCACAGCAGGAGCGCCACTCAATTGACTGATGGGCACCAGACACTGGGCTCACGGCTGGCAAGCGCAGCTGCGGCGATATGAACCTCTCCTGCCTCCGCAGCAGCGTGCTACCAGGTGAGGCAGGCACAGCTGGGCCAGGATGACTGGGAGTGGCTCAGTGCCCATCCCAGGCTTGGGCTCCACTCCAGCTGCCTGCCACTTAGCTCACTACTACATCCCTCAGGGGATGTCAGACTGCCGGTTTCAGCCCAATCCCCACAGGCCAGGCTGAGGGACCACACTGGTGCATGAGTCTGTGCACTGGGCCTCTAGTTTTAAATAAAGCTCCCAGGGACTGAGGTGGATTTAGGTGGAGCTAATGAAGTTTAAGTCTCAGTGCCCTGATTCACAGGTCTCTGTAAGGCTCTAGATCAGCTGTGGGCAAACTACGGCCCGTGGGCCGGATCCGGCCTGTTTGAAATGAATAAAACTATTGAAAAAAAAGACCGTACCCTTTTATGTAATTATGTTTACTTTGAATTTATATTAGTTCACACAAACACTCCATCCATGCTTTTGTTCCGGCCCTCCGGTCCAGTTTAAGAACCCATTGTGGCCCTCGAGTCAAAAAGTTTGCCCACCCCTGCTCTAGATTCTAGATCCGAAAACCACAGGAACTCTGTAGTGTTTGTTAGTTTTTTATTTTGAGTTGTAATTTGTTAGTATTTTTTTCCTTGTCTAAGTAAACATGTAGAATGTGGGTGGGGTTTTTTGTTTGTTTGTTTGTTTGTTTTTGTTTGTTTTAGTTGTAATAAAGAGGGCCTTCCCAAATATTATAGCCTGCCCCTATATGGTTCCTTCACCATGGGTCATATAACTTCCTGGTGTAGTCACCAAGGTAAATTGGTTGAAAATATAAACATAGCTAACTACATGAATTAACTCACCATATGCAGTCATAGTAGTTTCCCTCTGTATTCAGTCTGGCTTTCCACAGTTTTAGTTATCTCAGTCAACCACACTTCTAAAAGACTAAATGAAAAATTCCAGAAATAAACATTTCATAAGTTCTAAATTGCATATGGTTCAGAGCATTGGGATAAAATCTGGCACCAACCTGCTCCATCTGTGGTAGGCAGTTAGACAGACATGAGCAGAGCAAGGACAATGGGCCAAGTACAGAAGGTCACAGGGTGGAAAGTCCTTGGTGCCTAACAAAGGACAATTGTAGGGTGGGACCTTGCCCCCAGATGACCTATCTTCCCCGAGCATATTGTTGGTCATTTGGTTTGGACCCCCTGACCTTTCCTCCCTAGACATAATATCTAGGCCTCAGTTGTAGTTCAGCTCTGGGTCCAGAAAAGCTGCAAAACCAGACAAGCAATGCCATGGCTGGCCTCAGGACCAGCTGCGTTGGAGAATGAACCCTACCCTGATGCCAACAATCAATCAATGGAGACCTAGACCCTGAAAGGACCCACCTGGAAAGCTGCTGAATATTCTGTTGAGATCTTCCCCAGGGACCTCCCCTAAAATCTCCACCTTTAAAACCCTTAGGACAGAGGACCGGACCAGCTCTCCCTCAGGGAGCATGCCTGTGTCTTTCCCTCCCTTCCCCCTCCCCTCAGGTGCATAACCTTACCTTCCTCACTCCCTTGCTTCAAGGGTCCTACTTTTACCTTCATCACTTGTTTCTTTAGCCCATTTCTTCTATGATTTACTTCTACCTCTGTGATTTTATAAATAAATGTCCTCTTATAGTTGGAGTCTTGGCTCTGCATTCTTTCCTAGCCAGAACTCAACTACTGAGGTTGCTGAACCCAGGTCCTGTCTGACCCCCAGTCTAGAACCCAGTGCCATTTCCACTGCCTTCACCAACACATCCCCCAGAGATGAGAATCATGCTGGTCCAGCCTCTCCATGCTGTACGCACTCCCTGCACATAGGAGCCATCTTGATATTGCGGTGTCTGCTGTGGTCAAGGAGGCCTTATTTGACATAATAGTGGCTCTAAATCACAAAAGTAATGATGCTGACAATTCAGATATGCTAAAGAGAAGCCATAAAGCACTTCCTTTAAGTGAGAAATGAAAGTTCTGGACTTACTAAGGAAAGAACAAAAGTGTATGCTGAGGTGGCTAAGATCAATGGTAAGAATGAAGCTTTTATCTGTGAAATAAGATATTTTGAGAGAGAAAGAGACAGTATAATTGTTCTATTTTATTACCTGTTATTGTTAATCTCTTCCTGTGGCTAATTTATAAATTCAAACTTTGTCTTAGGTATGTAATACAGGAAAAAACAGTATATATAGTTAGGTACTATCCATGATTTCAGGCGTCTACTGGGGATCTTGGAATGTATTTCCAGTAGATGCATTGATTTCAAGTCATTTAAATACCAGGGGTCATATACCAGTCACTAAGTTGATTTCGTAATACTTATTTTATAGCCACTCATGTTAGCAGTTGACAAAAATACCAGTTCTCTATTAAGGCCAACCCTCACCTGACAAAAATCTATGTAATCTGCATATAAGAGAAGGTATCATCATTTTTTTTCTCTGTGGTAAGGGGAAATTATTCATTTTATCCAAGAGTAATTTCAAGTTACCAAGGAACAAGTTAAAAAATGGAGGTGCCGCACACCTCTCAAATTTGAATTGCTGAAAATTGCATTGTTATCTGATATAGCTCCTCTAGTATTTTGACAAATGTTTAATATGAACAATAATAATATAGTAACCAGAGCTTATATTGAGCTCCAGCAGTGTACCTGGCAACAATTCATATCCACAGAGACAAAGAAAGTGTAAAGGCCAGTAATTGCCATAACCTTGTATTCTTCCAGCTAATTGTACAGAAGGTGGTAAAGAGTTCCATTAATTGGGGTCAGCGGCCATAAAACTTACATCAAGCCTGTTCTCTTTTTGTGCAGAATATCAGCCTTAGGATGAACAACACAGTGATCAAAAGAGAATTGGCAAATGTTTTATATGGAATGTTTAGTAAGCTAATGACAGGTAATTAAGAGGAATAAAGGTTGGAAAGTTTTTTAAAAAACTGACATATGCTGCAATAAATTCTGGCAAAACAGATGATGTTCATGGAGTTGATAAAGATAAATAAATTAGCGAAGATGTGTGCCCATCAGCCAAGAGGAGTGGTTTTGGACAGGTGCAAAAACAAAAAAATCAAGTTCTTTTTTTGTTTTGTGTTTATTTCGTTGAGTTTTCTTCCAATCCTATATAATAAAAGCCTAATATGCAAAGCGACCTAAAGGCGGAAGGACCTGTCAGTGGGGGGTGGGGCCATCAAATGGGCAGTGCCAGGCCAGCCAAGGCAGGTGCCAGCAGGCAGAGGGAGGACATGGTGATCAGGGGGTGGCAGCTGCAGCAGTGGAGGGGCAGTCGGGGGGGTAGGACCAGCCACTTGCCAGCCAGTGCCGGCCCCCAATCAGCCTGCTGGTTGCCTCCACAAAGGGAGGTCAGATCCTGTGGGGAGCAGGCCTAAGCTGTCAGTCGGACGTCCCCCGAGGGTTCCTGCACTGGGAGAGGGCACAGGCCGGGCTAAGGGACCCCCCCTCCCCAAGTGCACAAAAGTTTTGTGACCGGGACTCTAGCTATGTAATAAATATGGACAATAAACAAAATTCTGTCAGCACCTAATCAGAATGGCTTTGACTTTATAAAGTTCAGGGCAGTTTGCCTCATTTGTGAAGCTTGGGAAAGCCAGCCCCTCTGTGTTCCTTAGGATCTACTTTTATATCATTTGCATCCCAGATCTGTTGGCCACCAAGATCTTTGTTATTACATCTGAGGTTTTGTGGTTTTAAGATTTAAAATAAACTTTAAGTAGAATAAAAATCCTAGAGAAGTTTTTAATATTTTGCATTATTAATATGCAGGGTGTCCCCCCAAAATGTATAAACATTTTAACAGCTGATAGTTCAATTTTGAAAATGAAGTGTATCTTAATAAACTGCCGGGGCTGACAAGCAGCCCCTGAATGACAGATGAATGGATTACTCTGACACAACATTTGCTATGAAAAAAGGCTAAGAGATGGCCCAGCTATAACAACCAAGCAGCCTCGATTGCCTGCCTCATTAGGCTTTTGTTAGAATTTTTATCTTTAGATATAATCAGTAGGGTGAGTAATCTTGGGAGCATACATGTGTTTACATTGTCCTCTAGGCAAGGACATCCAGGGATTAAGCATAAGGATTCCAGTAAACACCTGGCATTCTGCATGTGCACAGACTTGTTGGGAAGGGTCAAGGAATAATTAGGGGCGCCATCTTCAACACTCTCCTAAGTCTCTCCTAAGTTGGAATTCTAATAAACTGGGAAGGCAGCATTCCATACACTTCCCTTTTCTCAGAATGTCCTCCTAACAAACTTTCCAACCAAGTCTCATGTGCTCCATAACAATAAACAATGCCTTTATAATTATTCAAAGTGTGTGCATACATTTTTGGGAGACACCCTATATTTTGTTTTACTTTGTAAGCTGTTAATGTGTGTTAAACATTATGCTGTCTAGAATAAGAGTCTCCTGTTTACTGATGTGCTCTCAGGGTAGAATTAACTTTAGAGTATCAGCCATCTGTTGATAATGAGTTGTTTTTAATGGCTGGAAGGAGATTCTACATTTTAATGATATTTATTGCATTTTCCTGATTAAAAAGTAGTAAGTGTTCCTTTAAAAAAAACATGATTTATTTTTAATTGTAATTGTCCGTATTCCTACTTTATAAGTCACTTGAGATTTTGATTCAATAGATATGATGTGGGCCAGGACATCTGTGACTGCAATAAATCCCCCAGGTGATTCTGAGCTACAGTAATTTTGAGAACCAATTTTGAATTATATATGATATCTGGTTTTTATATATATCCTGCATTGTTAACAAAATATTTATGAAACCTTTTTTCATTAAAAACACCTTGAAAGCATGATTTTCAGTGATTTCATGGCTTCCCATCATAGGAATGGATCATGAACTTTAAAATATTTTTCCATATATTCTTTTTTTAAAAAATATATTTTATTGATTTTTCACAGAGAGGAAGGGAGAGAGATAGAGAGTTAGAAACATCGATGAGAGAGAAACATCGATCAGCTGCCTCCTGCACATCTCCCACTGGGGATGTGCCTGCAACCCAGGTACATGCCCTTGACCGGAATCGAACCTGGGACCTTTCAGTCCACAGACCGACGCTCTATCCACTGAGCCAAACCGGTTTCGGCGTATATTCTAAATTTACTCTTATGAATTATGTAGCAGGAAACCTTTCAATATATAAAGACTTGAAATCTTCTGAGAAATTTTTGCAGATATATTTTATAAGTAATATTACTGAATAAAAAATGTTCATTTTTTAAGTTGCTAAATTATTTTCCAGAAAAGTTATGATAATTTGTACTCACAACTATATTGCCCTGTGACCCCACTCCTCCAATTGTAAATGTGTTAATTATTTTTATCATTGCTAATTTGACAGCTGAATATTATCTCCTTGTATTCTTAATTTACATATATTTGTGAATATACAAGTTAAACATTTGTTTTCTATGTTTATGGGCTCTTGGTAATTTTCTTTAGTGAATTGTCCAGATCCTTTTCTAAGGTAGGGTTAAAGGTCCTCAGATAACCACGGGTCACCAAGAGATTTTGAAATCCACCTAGCACATCTAAATATTATCCTTCCTGTGCCAGGTGATCTGGCCTTGTCAAGGCATCAGGGGAGAGTTATTTAAATGTTTGAACAAATATAGCAGGCTAATTTTTAAGTTGATAATTTTGTATGGCCTGAGAATGATGTTAAAGATATCCAAATGGCCCTTGGCAGAGGAAAGGTTCCCCACCCCTATGTCCTCAAGTCTAACTAATGAGTGCAAATGGGTTTCCAGGCAGCTATGATAAGGTTATAATTTAAGGGTCCAGAATATTCCCTCTCAGGATGAAAGATGACAGGAAAGAATCAGCTTCCATAGTCACTATCCTGTCCTTGACCATAGGCAGAAGAGAGGTAGAACCCTAAAGCTCTGTCTGCTCCTGACAAGACTCCATTCCCTCTTCTGAAACTCTCAAGTTCACTGCCACCATACAAAAAGAATCCCTTCAGTGCCTCCAACCCTGCCAACTACTGTCACCACAAGAAACTCACTTGGCACTCCAGGTTTTCCAATTTCATTCTCCAGACTCTGGCCTCCAACACCCCCTAACCCAAATCCATCTCCCGCCCTCTCTCAGCTCCTCACACCTTCTCACTGTACCCTCTGAGATTTAGGGTCCCTATCAGCCACACCTTTTATTTTTGGGTTCTTTGAATGCTTTGGTTTCACAGTCCTCTCTTTGGCTCAAAGAGGAGAGCACTGCTCTCCTGCAGCTCTCTCTGCTGATGGCTGCTTTGTCTCTCAGGTACTTTGTACTCCTGAGCTTGGATGTGTAGTTGTGTCCTCGCTCCTTGGGCTCCGCTCAGAGCACAGTCCCTCCATCTATACTAATAAAAGGGTAATATGCTAATTAGACCAGATAGACCAGATGTCTTCCAGACAAAGCCGCAGTGGCTGCGAGGGCCGAGGAGGGCCGGTGAGAGCTGGCAGCTGCAGTGGCCAGCAGTGGCAGCAGCAGCAGGGTGATGGGGGTGGCGCCTTCCCCTGATCACCTGGTTGCCTCCTTCAGAGGGGGGCCAGATTGCAGCTTAGGCCCGTTCCCTGCAGGGAGCAGGCCTAAGCCATCAGTAGGACATCCCCTGAGGGCTCCCAGACTGTGAAAGGGGGGCAGGCCAAGCTGAGGGACCCCCTCCAGTGCACGAATTTTTGTGCACCGGGCCTCTAGTAATCTGTAAAAGCCTCTAGCTTTGAAGCCCTTGCTAACACTCCACAGGTGTCTACCCCTCATTGTTGCAGTCACCTATGCACCCCTAGTGTACTTTCTCTCATTCCCTGATTGTTTTGGCTCATTGTTGATGGGTGGAACACTAGCCACATGGTCATTTTTGGTGACTTCAATACTTTAAATTTAAAAGTCTCCTAAATTTATTTTTTAATATATTTGTATTGATTTCATAGAGGACGGGAGGAGGGAGGGAGAGAGAGAGAGAGAGAAATACCAATGATGAGAGAGAATCATTGATCAGCTGCCTCCTGCACAACCCCTGCTGGGGATTGAGCCTGCCAATCTGAGAATGTGCCCCAACCGGGCAGCAAACTGTGACCTCCTGGTTCATAGATTGATGCTCAACCACTGAGCCTCCATGGCTGGGCAAAAGTCTTCTACATTTAAGGGAATAGAGCTCTTGGACCTTCAAGAAACCAGGTATTCCCAGCAGAGTGCATTGCCCCATCCCTGAGTATTTCTGTTCACCTGACCCAAAGTGAAGTTTCATACTGGGATGGGGGAACATTGTAGGGTATGTGGACTAGGTTTGTATCTTACTGGTACGTCAGCCAAATAAAATTTTCTTCTCAAAGATTAAAATCACACAAAAGCTTCTGTTGGCACTGGTGGTATAAATGGTGGGAAACAACATCACTCGGCAAACCAGATATACCAATGTGTAAAGAAAAGGCTCAGTGTCCAGATCTCTTGATAGTCTGGTGAGAGCTGCCTGAGCAACACAGCCTAAGGATGGAGGTACCTCACAGGGTGCTTTGAGGAGCAGCTCACAGGAAAGGCCTCTGGGCTTTAGGGTCCAGGTTCTCATTTATACCAACACACCTATAGCCATAGTCATCACAAATTAAAGAAAAACACATATTTAAAATAAGGATTAATGTTAGAGGAGAAAGACTTTTTGCATTTTTAAAATTTAAAATAATGACTGTATGGCAGACCATTAAATGTAAATAAAAACCTAAATACCGAGAGTAAAGAATGAGAGAAAATTAAAAGAATCCAAAAAAAGTTCAAAATAAAAGTTCCAATTCCAATAAAATTAAAGGTTAAAAGTTAAAAATAATAAGATAAAAATAGATGAGATGTAAAATAAAAGACAGAGAGCAAGAAGCCAATGAGATAAAAGGTTAAACACATGAGAGTAGAGAAAATGAAAAATTAAGATAAAAGACTAAAGGTCATGAGATAAAAATTTAACGATATAAAAGAAAAATGGATTACGGGTTAAGAATAGAATGAGGAACTTGAAATACAAAGCTTAAAAAAATGTGTTCTGAAAAAGTAAAGAGCATTAGGAGAAAAATATTTTAATGGAGGATGAAAATAAATAGCATTTTTTAAAAGCATAGGAATATCTTTCAGCAGTTGACCAGGAGCAAGAATTTGCTGTAACATATTTCTTAGGAGCTCTTGTGGAATTCCTCTTCCTCGAGTGAAATTTGTCCTTTGAAGTAGCATTTCCTCAGGAGCCCCACTTGTAGAGAGCTTTTCAATGAAGTAGATTTCATGCTAGGGCCTGGGTCTCCTTTGTTTAAAGTAACAGTAGGACTGACCTCTGAGTTTACAAAAGCAACACCCAGTTTGTCCCCTGGAAAACTCTAGAAAAAAAAAAGTATATATGACATATAGAGTCATTTATTCATCACATACATTTACCTAATGTGTTCATTTGGATGGCATTTTCCCATGTATTATTTCCTTCGGGCCTTTAGAGCAAGCTCACAAGGTGGAGAGAGATCATTCTCACTTTCATGAAGAAACAGGTTCCTAGAGATCGAAGGCTTACAGAGCTGAGGAACATGGATTCAGAATTACCAGTATAATAGGAAGAAAGAGTACTAACCAAGAGAATATTATTTTAAAGCTAAAGGAGATATAGCCATATATTAACACACTCATAAAACAGTAGGAAGACTCAGGGTGGGTAAAGGGAAGCCTTGCAGAATGTTTGAGAGAAAGCCCAATTGCTCGACCTGTGCTGTGAATTGCCTTAGCAAGAAGGAAGTCTCTGTAAGGGCCTTGGTGCCATTTAGTCTAATCCCTTTCCTGTTTTCTGCTTGCCCTGCCATATGCAATCTATCCCACCGTCATTTGTGCAGCCACCTCGTGACCTTGCTATGGCAGGTAAGAAATGAGAAATTTTGAGGACGGCTGCACTCCCTGGATTTTCGTGGCCTTGGCATAAAAATATTTAGTACAGGTGCTTCCTGAGCAGTGAACTGGTGAGGACGTGTTGCAGAATGCCGTGAGCCTCAACATCACCTTTCTGCCTACAAGGGGCTACCCCTGCTTCGGGGGCCATGGTAGTCTGTAAATACCAAGGTCAGCAAGGAAGAATTATTGTATGCTGTGCCATCGTTAGAGAATTCCCATGTCTTTTTGAGCTTTTCCAGACCTCAATATAAAAATATGAGTGTGTTGTTTTGTTTTGGGATGTGTGCGTGCGTGCGTGCGTGCGTGCGTGTGTGTGTGTGTGTGTGTGTGTGTTGTCTTCTTGTTTCTTTGGCTTATTTCTGATCTTTGAAAGGAAGCACTTCATAACCAAGGATTTATATGGACTGGAAACCATTTGGAGTCTGAAAGAAGCATCATTGTTTTCTGATTAACCAGATATTTGATGTTGGAGAGGTTCTAGAAGGACTATGCTAGGACAGCTATTTCTCTCTAGCCTCCGCTTCCTACAATTCTGAATCTTGTTAATATGCTGACTTGTTTTCCATGCTCCTGAGCTGTTGAAAGATCGAAACAACTAGGCATGAAAGGGAAAAGTTAACAAGGGCAACAAAATAAAGAGAGAAAGACATTGAAGACATTGTAGGTTACAGAGAAATACTCATGAGATATTTTTACAGAGAGTCAAATATTCTTAAAAATAATAAGTAAGCCATGGATGTCAGAAAAATCTGAAAAGTCTCTCCTTGGGCTCCTCTGTTGTAGACTCTTGTTTCCTCTCTGTTCTGACTTTACCCACCCCCCTTCTATTCTTTCTCTTTTATTTTCCTGACTTTTTAGAAAGCTGAACACATAGTTTCTTTCTAGCATCTCCACCTCCAGGTAGCAGCAGCATGATATGACTATACATTCATTAATTTGCAAATATTGTGTGCCCACCATGTACTAGGCACTGAGAGTGCTAATGACAATAAATGCTTATATTGAATATCTTCTATATACAATAATATTCAATATAAAATATTATAGAAAAGTAGCCTGAAGCCTTCTGAAAGAAATGCTGACTCAAGCTTGCTTCATTAAGAAGTTAGTCCTTGCTGGTTTTGCTCAGTGGATAGAGCATCAGCCCACAGACTGAAGGGTCCAGGGTTTGATTTTGGTCTAGGGCACATACCTGGGTTGCAGGTTCGATCCCCGGCCCCAGTCAGGGTGGGTACAGGAGGCAACCAATTGATAGGTCTCTCTCACATTGATGTTTCTTTCACTGTGTCTCTCCCCTTCCCTTCCACTCTCTCTAAAAAATCAATGGAAAAATATCCTCAGCTGAGGATTAACAAAAAACAACAATAACCAAAAAGTTAATTCACTTCAAATACATTCTCTTTTCTTTGACCCATATTTTTCATTTGCAGGAAGAAATAATGGCTGGATAGTTCTTGTTTATCACTTTGTATCAATTTCTTATCCACCCAAATAGCAACTCTACTGGCAGAAAAGTTATAACTGGTACATATCCTGTACCTAATGTCAAATATTAATGTATCCTGCATTTAAAGCAGAAGACAATACAGCAGTCCTCCCTTACCCACAGTCTCAATTTCTGCGATTGCAGTTACCCATGGTCAGCCACTGTCCAAACATGTTAAATGGAACATTCCAGAAATGAACAATTCATAGGTTTTAAATTGCAAGCTGTTCTGAGTAGCATGATGAAATCTTGATCCATCCTTTTCTATCCCCTCTGGGATATGACTCATCTCCTTGTCCCCGTATTCACTAAGTAACCAGGTTTGTCAGATCCATTGTTGTGGTATCACAGAGCTGGTGTTCATGTTACTTTTATGTTCCTGTGGCCCCATAGCACAGGATGGTGATTCTGGCAATTTGGATTTGCCAATGAGAAGCTGTAAAGTGCTTTCTTTAAGTGAAAAGGTGAAAGTTCTCAACTTGATAAGGAAAGAAAAAAATCACACGCTGAGGCTGCTAAGATCTACATTAAAAATGCATCTTCTAGTCATGAAATTGTGAAAGAGAAAGAAATTCCTGCTAATTTCACTATTGGACCTCACATGGGTCAAAAGGTCAATAGTAGCCTAATGCTTTGTCACAATGCCTACATCATTCACCGCACTTCATCTCATTATCTAGGCAATTTATCATTTCACATCATCATAAGAAAAAGAAGGGTGATTATAGTACAATAACATATTTTAAGAGAGACCACATTTACATAACTTTTATTACTGTATATTGTGACATTTGCTCTATTTTATTATTATTGTTGTTAGTCTCTTAATGTGCCTAATTTATAAATTAAACTCTATCATAGTCATGTACATAGAGGGAAAAACAGTATATATAGGGTTGCATACTATCCAAGGTTTCAGGCATCCATTGGGGGTCTTGGAACATACCCCTCCAGAGGTAAGGGGGGGACTATTAAATATAGGAAGGGGTTACCACATGAAGCAGGTCTGAATTTACATACAACTAAGATATGTAAACAAAAATAATTTTAAATAATTTTAATTTTTTAAATGAAGCACATCCTGTTATTAGACCTCATTATCAAGGTTTGTGATTCATATTAAAAGGCATTAGATTGTGAGTCTTTGACCCCAGAACATGTGTCATGAATGCTGGAACCGGACTAAACAGCAGGTGCTAACAAGATACCCAGAGGAAGCAGGTGGGATCACCACATCTGAGAAGACATCAGCAAAGAACACTCAGGGATGCAAAAACCCAGAAAAATGAGGGATGCCTCCAGAAGGTCAGCGAGGACCACCTGTGTGGCAGAAGACCATGGGCCATTCTTCCAGTAGCTTCCCCTGTACTCAGTTTCCATCATGGGAAGGGTTGAGGAGAGAAACAATCTTGATAGAGAATTTGCAAAAATTACAATAATTTGACAAGATTGACTATTTTTTCTCAAGAACTAGAAGAGATCATGTAAAATACAGAGAATGCTACCATGTTTTGGCCATAGGAGTCATTGTGTTTCTAATGCATTGTTATGCATTGCTCGGCCTGGCCAGGACTAGAACTCTCTTTGGAAGGATAGACCCCAATGCAACTTTGGTGTCGGTCTGTTAATAGAATACCAGAGGGGGGGGGAAACAGATCAATGAGTAATGTAAACTTTAGAATGAGCCTAACTTTATCTATTAAAAGATGAACTAAACTGTGCCTTCTTGGTGAGAACCCGGACTCACACTGGTGAACACTGGTGAACATATGGCAACAAAAGCCAGTGTTAGAAAGAACAACAATTTTTCCCCAGTATAACTCAGGTAAAAAACTATTTGAACAAACTCTTTCATATGTCAAATATACCTTTGTCTTCTACTACTAATCTCAGCAAACCAAAATAAAACTAAGAATGAATCATGTAAATAAACTTGTCCTAATAAAAATATATCAATTTTTTTATACCCTGTATTGAAGCAAAGGCAACTGACATATCACCTAAAAATTGAAAAAGGAAAGAGAAAAGCTCATCACACTCTGTGTTTCTCACTTTTTAGAAACTGTATGGCATTGGCCTAATCAGGAGACTTTTGTTGTTCTTTTATGTTCCTTACTCAACTGTTCATTACAAGGACAGGATCTGGGGGTTTTATTAGCCAAGGGGCTCAGCGTGGAACATTTGTGTCTTAGTTGGATGCAAAACCTCACTTGATTCCCCGCATTGTTCAATAATAAATATTTAACAGGAAGCTGTGAAGAGATGGAAGGTATTCAACTCGGAGGAAGATGTAACGCACCAGGCCAGTGGTTAAACCAAATTACTACGGTTGGCAAACTGGAGGCAGCAGATCTATAAATGAACTAACAGAATAATTGAACCACCTTCGAAAGAGCATTGAGTCTAGAAGATGTTAATCCACCTACCAGCCTCAATTACTTTTATTTAAGTGTGTATAACATGTATTTTCATTAAAATGTATATACTTATTTGAACGGTATAAACATTTCATTTAAACAGATATAGAACATAAAGGAGGACATATATAAGTCCAGGTAATAGGAATCATGGAACGGTGATCTTTAGAAAGAGGGCTATGTCTGTCACTCCCTGCCACAGGTACAGAAATGACTGAAGTGATTGTCCTGTCTGGTCCACACTGTTAATCAAATAGAAAGAACCCTTCATCATGGACTCACACGCCCTTGGTGAGTCTCCTATTCTTTTCAAAGTCTTTTCAAGTGCTGGTATCATCTGTTTTCCTCAGTCCCTTTATCATTGCTCCTTCAGAAATTTAAAGATGAGGATTCAAGACTTTAACAGGGTTTTCTGAGGCTCTAGTTATCATTAACAAAACAATGTAAATAAATGAATAAATAACTAAAGGGTGGTTCTTAAAAAAGCTGTTTGCAAACTGATTTTCCTTCAATTGAGTTCTGTTTTAAATACAACTAAGAAACCTCTTTCTTTAAGGCAGCCCTGTCTTGAATCCTATAAAGAAGCAAAGATTGCCTTATATCTGTTTTGTATGTTAGATTTCAACCCATTGAATTCCCTAAAGCAAGAAAATAATATATAAATGCCAATGATAAAACTCACCATGAAGTTTTTAAATGATCCAAGCTATTCCTTGTCCTTCTAGCTGTCTTTCTTTTATGCCTTTGCTCTTTCTCTCCACACCTTTCTCATTAAAAGGAGACTAAGTCTGGTCTCTTGAGGCCATTATTTTTTCTGAAGACAAAAGGAAAAGTCAGCAGCATCCAACCTCTTTCCCACCCTGCTTCCCACCTCCTTTTTGTTTATACTCCACAAGGGACCTAATTGCCTAAAATGGGTCAGATATGAATATCGTCAGGAAAGATTTATGTGAGATTGCCTCTTCCCACTTAAAATTCCTGAGATATACACATATTCTGGCAGTCATGTGAAATAGAACAGCTTCAATTCATTTAAATTAGAATCTTTCTCTTTTCCTCCTGTTTAAAAAAATTCACTCAATTCAAGTGACATTTTGCTAATAGTGATTTTATCATTCAGTGAATATTTAACCTCTGTAAGCTTCTGATTTTCCCAATGAATAATCTTTATTGTGGACAGAAAGCCTGTCAGGACAGAAGGTGGAGAGACAGAATGGTTTTCTATAGGCCAAGGTGAGAGGCAAGGGTGCATTTTATCTCCCTATTTGTTTAGTGTGTGTGCAGAGATATACAAAAACACTGGGCTTGAATGAAAGAAAGAGGAGGAAATATGGCTGGGAGAAATAACTTAAGATTTGCAGATTACACTATCTTATTGGCAGAAAGAAGCAATGATTTGAAATGACTTTTGATGAAAATGAAAGAAGAAAGTGTCAAAGCAGGACTGCATTTGAACGTCAAGAAGACGAAATCAGGACTACAGAAGAAATATGCAACTTTAACATAGACAATGAAGACATTAAAATTGTTACAGATGTTGCTCACCTTGGTTTAGTCATCAATTCAAATGGAGACTGAAGCCAAGAAGTCAAGAAAAGGCTGAAACTTGGAAAAGCAATAATGGAAGAATTAGGAAAGATCAAGAGCAATGATATGTCATTAGAGACCACAGCTAAAGTCATCCACATCTTTGTATTTCCAATTACTCTGTACAGATGCAAAAGTTGGGTAGTGAAGGTTGATAGGAAAAAATGGATTCATTTGAAGTATGGTATTGGGGGATAGCTCTATGAACAACACAGAGCAACAAACAGATGACCAAATCAATCCTGAGCAAATTAATCCTGAACCATTGCTGGAGAAAAATGACAAAACTGAAGCTAGTCAGGCACATCATGAGAAGGCAGAGTTCCCTGGAAAAGACACTACTACTCAGAAAAATAGAGGTATCTGGAAAAGAGGACGATCAAATATGGATTGACTTCATACAAGGACCTATAGGCATGAGTCTACATGCTGAGCAGGGCTGTTGGGGATAGTACATTGTGGACACCTCCCATTCATAGGGTCACCAGGAATTGGAGCCAACACAATAGCAAGTAACACACACATACACAAGCCACTGACACTATTCTTGTCAGTTTTAAGCACAGATTTATTGAGTAGTGTGTACATGCATTTTATATACATTGAAAGTTCAATACTTTTTAAATCTTCTAAGTAATGTAAGGAAAAAGTAGCAGTAATAATAACTAATATTTATTAAAAGAATGGTATGTGTCAGGCCTTGGTCTAAGTACTTTTCATGTATTAACTCATTTAATACTCACAACAGTATGAGATGAGTCGTATTACCACAGGAGGAAACTGAGAGAGGTTGAGTTATATGCCTAGGAACCCACAAACTGGAAGTGGCAAAACCAACATTTAAGCCATGGTAGACTGTCTCCAGAGCCTGTGCTCTTAATGAAATGAAGAAATAGAGGAAATAAGAACATCATTTAAAGAGAAAACAGGAACTCTAATTAGAGATGGTGCAGTGATGAAAAAGGTAAGAGATACACGATTGCTTGTGTTTTGATCACTGAATAAGAGATGGCCAGAGATAAACTTCATCCAGGGCACAGGCGTCTCCCCCAAATCTCCTCCAGACCAAGTGGAGCATGGAGGGGAGTGCTGGTGTTTAAGATGATGGTCCCCCCACCTAGGGATTAGAAATGGAATGGAGAGCAGAGTAAGACAAGATAGCTTCCTGTGGTAGAGAAGAGTCTGTTCCAGCTGAGAGTCAAATCCATAATCAGCCCAGCAGAGGGTAGGAGAGCAGGTGCAAAGCTATGGGACCTGGAAGAGTTTAGGGAGGAAAAAGAGCACGATTCCTGGGGATCTTTAATACATGTCTGTAAGTGAGAACTAACTGAGAGGGTTGGGAAAAGTGGTGCAAGTTGAAAAGCCAGTTTCAACTTTGTTCAAAATTGAGTGCTACCAAGATTCAGCCTCAACTATTCTCAGAGAACCCTACATTTGTTGTTGTTCTACAGTCTATTTTCAATAGAAATCAGAGCAATTCTATTCAAATACAAATAGACACATGTGACTGCTCTGCTCAGACAACTCCAATGGCTTCCTATCTACTGGAAACAAAATCCAAACTTTTACCAGAGACCACAGACTCTCCCACAGTGGTCCTCAGTCACTTTGCTCTGCCCTGATTGCTATTCCTCAGTTCTGCTAAGTCAGTGGTCGGCAAACTGCAGCCCCTTGAGTGTGGCTCTTCCACAAAATACCATGTGCGGGCATGCACGTACAGTGCGATTGAAACTTCGTGGCCACACTCAAGGGGCCAAAGAGCCGCAGGTGGCTCACGAGCCGCCGTTTGCTGACCACTGTTAAGTAATCTGTCAGCCTCAAGGGCTTTGTACCCTCTATACCAATTACACTTAAAACAGCACTAGGCACACAATAGACATTCAATAATAATTGCTGAATGAGCAAATACATTAGACATTGCTGGGAGTTTTGAATAATGGTAATGAGAAAAAAGGAAAAAAAAAAAAGCAAAGCCTTATTTTATCAGTCTAGGCAGCGGTTCTCAACCTGTGGGTTGCAACCCCCCTTTCACAGGGGTCACCTAAGACCATCCTGCATATCAGATATTTACATTACAATTCATAACAGTAGCAACATTACAGTTATGAAGTAGCAACGAAAATAATTTTATGGTTGGGTCATAACATGAAGAACTGTATTTAAAGGGTCAGAAGGTTGAGAACCACTGGTAGAGGCAATAGACTTACTGCCCTTAGGCTGAATTCAGTCATCAGCCATGTTTTGTTTTAACCACAGAGCAATTTTCAACAGTATAAACCAAGTAGAGGCCTGGTGCACAGATTCGTACACCAGTGGGGTCCCTTGGCCTGGACTGCGGGGATCAGGCCAAAATCAGCTCTCTGACATCCCCTGAGGAGTCCTGGATTGTGAGAGGGTGCAGGCCAGGCCAAGGGACCCCACCAGTGCACGAATCCATGCACTGGGCCTCTAGTATGCATATAAGATCTTTGGTTAATCTCTTCCCGCCCTTCCCTCTGAGATTCGTCAATCTGTTCCATGTTTCCATGCCTGTGGTTTCTGCTCCTGCATTGAGCATCTGCCCCCTCATGGTCATAGCTACTGAATGGCCGGCCGTTGGCTAGTCAGCCAGTTGCTTAGGCTTTTATATATAGAGATATTTAAATAGCAAGAGAGTTCACATAAAACTCTAGAATTCTGTCTTCTTTGGAAAAGTGTAAAGGACTTGGCATTCACTGCCCTATATTCCCACATTTCAACAACCAGCTGATTTTGAGTAGGAGCCACCCCTTTAAGGCCAGGCCTGTGTTCTCCGGCTTGTACACACACCTACAATTATCCTCCAACATCAAGGCCAAGTGTTAGTTGCCACATATCATTGTTATTGCACTATTGTATGAATAAAAGTAAAGAAATATTTTTCTATACCCATGTCTCTGTCAAGAGCAGAAAAATAAAAGATTAAGAGGATGACATGACTCAAGAAAAATGGGAGAGAGTATACTTCTTTGTGGAAGTGAAGACATTCGTATATGTTTAAAATGCCAACATTGGGCTCCTTGTGTCATATATATTATCTGCCTGTTCCCTGTAGTCACTTGAATTCATCATATCTGCACTCCACAGATGCAGAAAGACAAACAGAAAGACAAGGGGAAAAGTGGGGCTGAGTCTAGCAGGCCTCTTGGAGACTGGGCATCAGTGACCTTAGGAAAAGGAATCTTGACTCAAATATGCGTGTCGTGTCTACTTCTGTGCTTTTGTCTTCCATTTTTGTTTGTTCTATTTTTGACTTCATTTCTTAGAAAAGTTTCTTTGGAAATAACTCTTTATCTCAGGTGAAGAACATGACATCTATGATTTATTATCAAGTACTATGTGCCTTAAACAATGTTAAGTGTCTTACTTGTATTGATTATATAATTTAATCTCCCCAGTGAACTTACACAATAACAACTTCTACTCCATTTAATAGGTAGGGACATTGAGGCACTTACACCAAAACACTTTGTAATAACATCAGAGCTAGTAAACGGCAGAGCCAGAATTTATGACCAGGTCTGCCTGGCTCTAAAATCTGTGCTCATAACCACCTCCCTGCACTGCCCTTCACTGTAACACCCAGCATTACTGACTTTAGACAGTGGGTGCGGTTCTGTGCAATGTGGAATGCTTAGCAGCATACTTCACCTCTGTCATCACAATCTCCCCCACCCATGGGACAACCCAAAATTTCTCCTGACATATCCAATGTTCCCTGGGGAGCAAAGAGACCCTGGTTGAGAACCACTTTGTAAGGTGACACTAAAGACTGCTTGTCTCTTCTTGGCCAAGCTAGTTAGAAGGCTCAGAGGGCCAAAAGAAAAGGGGATGGTTAATGTTTTCTTATTGTTGTTATACACAAGTCCCCTTTGTTTAACTTAGCTTGAATCAGTTTTGTTCCTACCCACTAAAAGACTGGAATAGTGATAATACAAATGAAACATTACATAAGTTGTCAGTTGGTACTTTGTAAATCAAAGTCATTGTTATTATCATCACCACCAAGACCCTTTAGGGTTGACTAAAATATATCAGTGGAATGGTAAATCTTGTTGCAAGGAAAGAGATCCAATGAATATTCAAGTAGTTCTACATATCAATGTGTCCACATATTTACTCACTCAAAAATTTACTGAGCACCTATCATCTGACAAGATAATCCTAGATAACAAAAATTGCATCTTTCTTTTCCTAGCATCTAGAAAAGTATCAGGCACAGAGTTGCATTCAATAAATGTTTTCTGACTTCATAAAGTTCACCTATAAGGAGATCTAGAACCCAAGGATAGAGACAATAAAAATAATTTAGCACAGTGTTCTGAGGAGAGCATTATGCTAAGTGAAATCAGTCAGTCAGAGAAAGATAAATATCACATGCTCTCACTCATTTGTGGATTATAATGAACAACATAAACCGATGAACAAAAACAGATGTAGAGACAGAGAAGCATCAATCAGATGCTCAAAACTCAGAGGGAAGGTAGGGGAGGGGGGGGAGGGGGAGAGATCAACCAAAGGACTTGTATGAGTGCATATAAGCATAAGCGATGGATGTGGACAACAGGGGGTGAGGGTGCAGGCAGGATTGGGGGGATGAGAGGACATTGGGGGGATAATGACTCATTTGTAATATCTTAATCAATAAAGGGAAAATAAATTAAAAAATAATTTAGCAAATTTTGAAGTTAAACATTTAGATACAAATTATGCATATAAATTTTAGATACAGCAACAAACTGTGGCATGTAGGCAAAGAATGAACTGCAATACAGGGCACTAGTGATTGTCAATCCATTTTCATCATGAGTTTCCTCTGCTGAGCACCTGTGGTGTAATGTAAAGCGAAGGCAATCACAGCACTGGTGGTCAGTGTGAGGCCTGGGCAGAGGTGAATTGGAAAGGTAATAGCACCAAAAGAGCTGGGAATACTAAAATAGTTTAGCAGCACACTAGGCACCTACTTGGTTTTTAAAACATATGCATTAATTTATAAGCTGATAGGTTTAATTTTTAAACAGAACTAAAATATGCATTTTAAAATTTCACACTATGGAATAAACATGATTTTCTACTCTCAAAACAGAAAATAGTACAAGAATAAAATTATGGCCCTAACTGGTTTGGCTCAGTGGATAGAGCGTCGGCCTGTGGACTGAGGGGTCCCGGGTTCGATTCCGGCCAAGGGCATGTGCCTTGGTTGTGGGCACATCCCCAGTGGGGAGATGTGCAGGAGGCAGCTGATGGATGTTTCTCTCTCATCGATGTTTCTGACTCTCTATCCTTCTCCCTTCTTCTCTGTAAAAAATCAATAAAATATATTTTTTAAAAAAGAATAAAATTATGATCTATTCTTCTCAGCTCTGCTTCACTGCTATTGCTTTTCTGGCCAAGTGCCTCCTCTCCACTCAGAACTGTCACTGGTTGTACAGTGCCTTTCACTGTAGAGTCAGTGCACTGGGCTTTTAGAAGGGTTTGCTTCAATTATTTCTCACGGCAAGAAGTGCTATTTCAGTTTGAGCAAAAAGTGGTTTCTGGACTTAGTATTAGTTATAAGAACTAGATTCAATGGTATATTTATATTTCATAAAAATAAATATTTTTGGCTAAATACCTAAAGGAAATAAGTATTTGTTGACTAAACACCTAATGGAAGTTTCTAGCTATAAAATAAAAAGAAAAAAATTAATGTAAAAAAAAGTGAACTATAGCTAAAGCCACTTTTATTTGTATTTGAGTCTGCCTTCCCTTCACAGGGGGAAGAATAATAGTATGTGTGTGGTTTGGCAAAATATTATTTATTATTCTGATGCCTGTTTGACAGGTAGCCTGTGTGCAAAAGAGTGCTAAAGGGAGGCAGCATGGCTTAGTGAAGACACTTGCGTACAAGTCACCATCTCAAACTGGCTTCATCATAAAGGAAATTGATTGGAATGCTTCTCAGGTGTCACACAAAATCCAAGGACATTATTAACACCAGGAGCCAGGAAAAGGGGAAGCAGAGCAGCCTGGGAATCTTAACAGCAGGAGTTCACAAACATTTCCTGGAAGTTGTACTGTTCAGAGTTCACCCTCCATTCTCAGCTCTGAGGATCTCAAAGGTCCTTACTGGGTAGGGTCCAAGAGGTGAGAATCCTATGATAGGAACAGGCTATAAGAGGTACACATGTTGCTGGGAGAGAGGGCGGTCCTCGATAATAAAGTCTAAGCAGGCACTCCATAGGTGTCTAGAATTATATTTTTGAGGTAGAGGGAAAAAAATAAAGTAATATAAGGAGAAGTAAGAATTCAGAAATCATGGGACTACAGCATAAAGGCATGGTCTCTGAAACAAGTGAGCCTGGGTTCAAATTCTAGCTCTGCCACAGACTCTGAGCAACTTTGAGCAAGCATTTAACTTCTGTATGCCTGTTTCTCCATCTGTAAAAGGAAGCCAGTAATAAAATCTAACGTACAGCATTGTTGTAAAGATTTAAAGTTAATATTTAGATGGTGCCTGGCTCAGAGGAAGTCCTGGATAAGTGTTAACTAGTATTAAGATGATCGAGATGTAACCCAGATGTGGCTGGCTGCTGGTGTTGGGGCATTGGCTCTTGACCTTGCCCACCTTTAGGTTATACTGAACCCAAACTTCGGATGTTCCCTTGCTTGAAAAATTTTCAACTTTGCAATACATCAGATAGATAGATAGATAGATAGATAGATAGATAGATAGATAGCACTTTTATGGGAAGGCAAAAAATGGTTTACATATATACAAAATTTAATAAAATCCTTACTAGGCACTTCTGATCTTTCCTCAAATTTCTCTACTGCTGCAAGTTTTCCTTTTTCCCATGCAGGCTAATAGCTTCACCAATTCAAACTGACTCCAGCTTTACAGTCTGGCGAGGGGGTAAAAAAAAAAAAAAAAAAAAAAAAAAGTGCTGCAATTAACCAAACTCATACTCCACAGCAAGGTGCCCATCCAAGTATCCAGACACAAATCAAACAGACCCTGTCCTGGGCTGAGTTCAGAGAGAGGGAAAGAGCAGGAAACTGAAGAGGATGGATTCTGCTGCTAAGAAAATCTAGATTATTTTTTACTCCAAATTTTAAAAATTTCAAAACTGGAAAATATAGGGATATTGTTTGAGGCAGAGTGTATCTCAGAAAAAAGAGTATTTTAAGTTATGAGCAAATCAGCTGCACCAGGTCTGAACTGAGGAGGCTGTCAGTCACAGATCTCATTTTGATGGAAATGAAAAGCTTAGCGTGGAGACCCCTAGTGGCGATGTGTGGAGGATATTGGGTCAAGGTGGGGCCCCGGAAATCTGATGCCCTGCAGATTAGGCTACAGGAAGCAGGTGTGTGATTTGTAATATCTTAATCAATAAAGGGAAAATAAATAAATAAATAAATAAATAAATAAATAAATAAATAAATAAATAATAAAATAAAAATAACACATACTTCATAGGGTTGTTTTGCTCATTAAACAACATATGTGCAGTGCTTATGACAGTACCTGTACATCACCAGACCAAGTTGTTATTACAATGAGTATGATGCATTGTGATCAAATTGTCTTTCCAAGAGGCAGAATATGCATGAGGCTTGGGGTGGAGAGGGAGGTGGTGAAATTGAGAACAGGGAATCTGGGATGAAAGCCTATTAAAATTCCAATTTGGTTTAGGC
The DNA here is from genome assembly GCF_014108235.1 of Myotis myotis. Classification (NCBI taxonomy): domain Eukaryota; kingdom Metazoa; phylum Chordata; class Mammalia; order Chiroptera; family Vespertilionidae; genus Myotis; species Myotis myotis. The sequence goes on from NW_023416335.1 coordinate 18,879,101, forward strand.
AATGGACATTTTAATATAATACTCGAAGTTATGAAATTGTATACTTGTCTATAATTTGTGTGATTGCAACAAAATGTAATAAAGTAATTTTCACCCTAAAGAATGGGGAGAGGAAAGGGAAGTAAAAGAAATAGGTCATGATCCAATAAACTGTGGTTTGAAGAAGAGTCCCACCACTTACCTCCTCGTGCCCAGTGGCCTCAGAGTGTGGCACTCCTGGCCTCAAACTCTACCTCACAAAAGAGCTTGTGGAGCCTAGAACAGGGTGAGCCACAGGTTGTACCCATACATGACACCTCCTCAGCTTGGTTCTCAGCTTCATTGTCATCATTATCCACCACCTGGTTCGGTGCATACTTCAAGGCGTACTTACTTAATAAAAGACTAGACGCTATGCATTTCATCCTCTCAGCCTTGTGAATGTACTGTCACCCCCTGATGTATTATCATTCACATTTACTGACAATGAAGCTCAGAGAGATAAGTACTTCTCCAAGATCATACAACTAAGCAGGATTTAAGCTCTGGCCTTTCTTCTGCTGTAATATTTTGCAACAATCTTTTTCTGAATGAAAGCAAACAAACAGAATAACATCCTGTTGCTTCCCATTGCAGTAAGAAGTGATTAGACTGACATTTCAGTTCCTGCAAAGACCTCACACCCGTCCACCCTTTACACTTCCTTTCCCTCCTCTTACTTACATTTGTTTTATCTTCACCAAGTCACACTGCTCTCTAGGATCCTGAAATTGCTACGTGTTGCCTTTGCTCTTGTTTCCACTCCTATAAGAATTCCTCCACCTCATGCCTTCTCCATTAAGCCTTTTCCAACCACAAACTGGAAGTAATTCTTTCCCTTCTTAATCAGTATAGCATATTCTTGTGTCTCTACTAAAGAATTTTAAATTACAAAATGATGATTGCAGTGTCTGTTTCATCCCAGAACACAAGAGAAGGGAATCACATTGTGTACATCTCTCTGCTGCTTAAGGTGTAGTTTCTGCAGCCTCTGACAGTCATGAACATAGGGATACTCACTATTACCTGAGAGAAGGAACATACATGATCAGACGTGATCTGGTAGAAGAGTGAAATGCACTTTTGGATACTCAGTTATGGCACAGCCTGGGATACCATACCTTCATAGAGCTAGATAAAGTCCTTTGGGTGTGATATGTGATTTGAGCCAGCATGTAGCTGGGACCCACAAGTCTGGGAACCCAAGGGTAGAAATGAGAATGGATCTTATGACAGGTAATGACTCACTAGAAGTTTGTTGCTTTTCATCCCAAAACTTTGGGTTCCTTTTGATTAAAGGTCTCAGTTTCCAAAAGAGAGAATTATCCATGTGACATTGACCTGAAAGTTGAGACTGACAAGTGGCTACTTGTGTTCCTCAAACACACGAAGAGTATATATTGTCTGGGTGACTATCACAGGGAAACAGAATTACTGTTACACAATAGGGTATAAAGGAGCATGCCTGGAACCCAGAGATTCTCTGTGGAAACTTTTAGTATCCCCATTTTCTATAGTAAAAGCTACTGAGAAACCACAATAACAAAATACAATCAAGACTACTAAAAGCACAGACCCACCAGGATAAGAACTGTACCATCTGGGGTACTGGCTGAGTGCAAAAAAAAAAAAAAATGAAATGAGCAGTAGAGAAAGTTACAAATTATAATTATAGATTTGTGCTCAATTGTAAAATTGGCCACTGGATTATTTATGCATATTTTCATTGTTTTAATACGTGTGTGTGTGTACACACACAGAATTATTTCTTTTCCTTTCCCAATTCACTTTCTATCTGATATCAGATGTGTGTTAATAGTGGTTAATTCTATAAGCCAGTATTTAAATTAAAGGATATCAAAAGGATTGTGACTTACTAGAAGAGAATAAATATCAGCCAGCGTGAATAAAGTAGGACACACAGCTTGATGTCCCCATTTTTGTGAGAAGACGAAAATGTATTTGGTTATAGTCAGAAGGGCTGCATCATGTTAGGCAGATGTTGTTCTGGTGTTTTTTTCAAAAGCTAAACATGGATTAAAGGAGCGCTGTGGATGCTAAGTTAACAAAAGGGTGGCCTGTGCTACATTGCTAGATGCCAACCATTGACTAGATCCTCCATGAGGTGGAGGTCATGAGAATGTGTTTCAGAGACCTCCAGTTGCTGAGTGCTTTCTTGAGGAAGGGCCCCTGCTGTGTGCTCTGAGATTCATCACCACACTTGCATTGAGACCTATAAGTTACTCACAGCCAGTAGCTGAGCGTCGCAGGGATATAAGGCAGGCATCTTTTGGGGAGGAGTGGAATTCCACTAATGATCAACTTTTGCTTTAAGACTCTCCAACGCCTTGGTAAACCTTCATTAGGTCTATAGAATGACATGTCATTTCCACCCAACTTTACTTCCCTGGTTCTTTATTATGACCAGAATGACATTATGGTCTGATATCTCTCCCAACTCCCCCCCCCCTTTCTCTTTTTATATTTCTCTTATTTGCATTGCCCCTAATAAAAACTGCACATTTAACTTCATCATAGAGATAGCCTTTTGGAGGACCGCCATACTAAGACCTCCTCTATAATGCAGAATAGAAGCCAACAGCTACATTTTCAATATACTCCTTTCATATACAGCTTGGGGGTAGAAGGTACCTATAAAAATAATTTGAAATACATTCAGAACCCAGTATGATCTTCCCAAATCACAAATATGATTTTATGTCAAGTCTCATGTTTAACACACTTAAAGGTCTTCTCATTGCTTTTATAATACAGCCCAACCCAAACCAACATCCTTCAATTGCTTTTCATGGCCCTGGATGATATTTCTGTTCTCATTGAAAACACTTTCCTGAAATAGTTTCCTCTCTATACACATTCACTGGTATGTGTGTGAAAGACACATATCTTTCACCACATTAATTTTACTCATGTTGCAGGTGTTAGTTTAAACCCCATTTTCAGGAAAGCCATTCCTGATGCCCTGACTAGGTCAAGTTCTAGTATTACCAAGTTCTAGTATTATCCATTCTCAAAAGAGTTTCTTCTGTGAATATTTACCACAGTGGTATTTAGTTCATTGTTCTGTGAAATTTTCCATTTAAAAGTTCTGTGGGAATAGACCAATACTCTTTTTTAAAAATATATATATTTTATTGATTTTTTTTTTTTACAGAGAGGAAGGGAGAGGGATAGAAAGTTAGAAACATCAATGAGAGAGAAACATCGATCAGCTGACTCCTGCACACCCCCTACTGGGGATGTGCCCGCAACCAAGGTACATGCCCTTGACTGGAATGGAACCTGGAAACCTTGAGTCTGCAGGCCAACACTCTATCCACTGAGCCAAACCAGTTAGGGCCAGACTAATACTCTTATATTTTTTATCATATTTATGTATGTTAAGCATTTAATAAATATTTTTATAGATATTCTTTATATAAACAAAGTTCATAATATTGTTTTTTTTGTCATTGTAGCTATTTTGTGTGTTGGATTCCAAAAGTGAGCTAGTGACAGATCATTGTCTTCAAGACAGAATATTGAAATTGGAGTGAATGTTAACACTTATTTCTATTTTCTTAGAAAGCACAATAACTTATTGGCTTATCAAAAGCCTAGATCATACAAGTTAGAGTAGAAAATTATAATAAAAATAAAGCATGTTCACATACTTAGATCACTTAAACCAACTTTCTTTGAAAGTAAAACTTTATGTCCATGAAAACAAAGTTTAAAAAGAAAGAGATAAAATTAGTAGTCTGGATTGACTTTATTATAGACTTCCAGGGAACACCACATATAGACAAATTCTGATGAAACGATATTGGCAGCATTGTCCAGATTTGTCTTGGGGCAACAGCATAGGATCAACTGATGAACAAATGTGTCCCTCTCCCAATTACCATCCAGGTGCCCACTTGTCTCTTTTATGTTTTATGAAACAAACATGCATGCCCATGCTTTAAGACAAGACTCTCACACTTCCTAATGACTGTGAGATGAACCATTTTAATCTGTACAAACAAAAATATAATACCTATTCCATTACTGATTTTAGAAAGAGGCGGTATCTGGGAAAAGAACAATACTTCTCGTTATGTTGAAAATCCAAACAAGCTTAAAGTGGTCCTTGGAAACCTCCTTTGCAGATAAGTGGATTGTATTCATGTTTCACACCTTATTCTTTTTCCTCCCAACTGAAACATTAAGAATTTCTCCAAACAATCTGATCTATTTGTCTATAACTTCAATGGTTATATATCATTCTTTTGGATCTTTACCTGAGAAAATTTTTCCCATGGTGTTTTTTAATTTAACTCTTTAACTTCAAAGTAGGCTAATATCACAGAAAAAGACAGTTCAAGCTTAACATTTAGGCTAAAGTAGGCTTGGTGAATCATCTTATTTAATAAAGAGGTGATATGCAAATTGACCATCACACCCTCACACAAGATGGCTGCGCCCATGTGGGCACAAGATGGCTGCCATAAGATGACCGGCAGGGGAGGGCAGTTGTGGGTGATCAGGCCAGCAGGGGAGGTCAGTTGGAGACAACCAGGCTGGCAGGGGAGGGCAGTTGAGGGCAATCGGGCCGCAGGGGAGCAGTTAGGCTTCAATCAGGCTGGCAGGGGAGTGGTTAGGGGGTGATCAGGCTGGCAGGCAGAAGCAGTTAGGGGCAATCAGGCAGGCAAGCAGGCGAGTGGTTGGGAGACAGCTGTCCCGGTTTGTGAGAGGGATGTCCAAATGCTGGATGTCTAAACCAGCAGTCAGACATCCCCCGAAGGGTCCCATATTGGAGAGGGTGCAGGCTGGGCTGAGGGACATCCCCCCACCCCCTGCCCACACTGGGCCTCTAGTATTATATGAAGTCCTTAGCACCCAGTACTTTTGGATGAATAAAGGCAGAACTTAGAAGCCTTGAAATCTAGAAAGTGTTGCAGCCCTATCCTCTAGAATAGTAACCACAAGGCATTAGCCCTTCCCTGGGAGTGGTGCCATGATTTGCGACACCATCAAGGACTTCCAATATTTAGGAGTAGGTGATTTCTGTCTCATTTACAAAACCTAGATGTACCTTTGAGAGTGACCATAAATTGTTATAAAGTTAATCAGATGGTGATGCCTGTTGTGGCTATAGTTCTGGAGCTGGAATCTACTATCACAAATCAGCCCAGCTCCTTGGCAATGCAGATATTGACTGAACAAATTCCTTCTTTTTAGTCCACTTCAAAAAAAATATTCAAGAGCATTTTGCCTTTAGCAGGCAAAGACCGCAACTCAGCCTCATTATCTATGCTCTGAGATAAGTGACCCCTCCATCACTTGTATGAAGGGCACTGAAATACTTGATGTACCATAGGAGAGACTACATTGGCTTATTACATTAAGAATAATTTTCCTAAATTGCCCTGGTTATTTCTTAGATATTTGTTTATGCTTAAGTAAGATACATTCATATCAGAATCTGAGAGATAAACTGAAAGAAGTACAGGGCCCACCACATTGGTGAATTTTCTATGGCCCACTAATGGGAAAGAAGTCTCTGCCCATGTACTACTCATTCAATCATTCAATACAATGAGGCACAAAATTTGGGGGAGGCAACATTTTTTGGTTTCTGGGAGACAGCAAATGTCACAGTTGGATGTATTGTGCTGTTCAGTTTCCTAGGTAATCCCAAAGTCTATCTCTTTTCAATAGGATCTGGAGAAAGAGGAGACTTTGAATTAGGATTAGGCTGCTATTCAAGGTACTCTACTCCTTGCCTCTTTTGATCCAGTAGACCCTGTGGTGTTATACATATATTAGACCAAATCTAAGAAGATCAAAAAGTTACAAATAAAATGCATTAGCAGGTGCTTCAGATTTTGTTAGTACCCTCTGTTGCAACCTCTCCTTCAACTCACACATATGATCAATTCACAGAGGAGGACAATGCATAGGCCTGGTTTATGGACAGGTATGAATAGTATACTGGTATCAGCTAGAATTTCATAGTTGCTACATTGAAGCCCTACTGACAGATGCCTCTGAAAAACAATGCTGAAAGGACATCCTTCCAGTATACAGAACTTCAAGCAGAAAAATCTGTTTGTCCATCTTTTTTGAAGAAAATATTATCTAAGGTATAGAGACACATTGAATGATAGACAGTTGCTAATAGTTTTAGTGGTCAAGGACTTGGCACAAGAATGAAAGACTGAAGATATGTAGTTGGGCTTCTTAGAATAGAAAGAGAATTCTATATAATAAAGAGGTAATATGCAAATTAACCCTCACAAGATGGCTGCCTATGACCAGGCCAGCAGGGGGGTTAGTGAGGGATGACCAAACGACTGAACAGCAGGCTGTGTGGGACAACCAGACCAGCAGGTGACCAGGCCTGCGGAGGGGGGTGGGGTAGGCAGTTGGGGGCAACCAGGCCAGCAGGGCGGGGACAGTTGGGGTGACCAGGCTGGCAGGGGGAGAGCAGTTAGGGGCGACCAGGCAGGCAGGCAGGTGAGTGATTAGGAGCCAGTGGTCCAGGATTGTGAGAGGGATGTCCGACTGCCTGAGGGGTCCCGGATTGGAGAGGGTGCAGGCTGGACTGAGGGGAACCACCACCCCCGCCCCCCACCATGCAAGAAATTTTGTGCACCGGGCCTCTAGTGTAAATATACTTGTAAATACCAACTAGAAGGCACCCTTTGTAGAGGAGGTAAACAAAATATCCTGTTTGCTAAATATGTCAGCCTCTTTTCTTTTATTCATTTATTTATCGGTGCCTCTTTTCTTAACCACCCAGTGCCTCTTTTCTTAACCACCCGTTTTGGCTCAATGCACCTATTTTAAAAGTGGTCATGGTGACAGTGATGGAGGCAAACATTGAGCTCAACAGCAGAGACTTTGCTTTCCTCAAGTTGATCACACAATGGCCACTTAGGGCCAACACTTAGCCCCCAAAGAGCATTATTATTTAGAAAAAGCAACCATCTACCTGGTCGCAGGTTGATTACATTGGATCTATTTTCATCATGGAATGGGAAGTTATTTGTTTATGTTAGGATCAGGGTCAGAGTGTTTTCCTACAAGATGTAACTCATTCCTTACACATGTGAGCAATAGGTATACCTACCCATTAGCAAAGTGAACTGGTCCTGGGAAGAGGGGGTGCCAACAGAAGAGGCCACTCTCAATATAACACCTCACACTTACAGAGTTTCTACTTACCTTCTCCATTAGCTTGAGTGGATTTGGAGGTCCAAGTGCCCAAGAAAGAAGTGCTTCTACTGGGGAATACAGATTAAATTGAAAAACTGAGGCTGCCTCCTGGCTGTTTGAGGCCCCTCCTGCTGCTTAACCAATAAGTAGAAAGGTAATCACTTTGCTGGCTGGATGATTCCTCCAGATTACTAGAAGAAAATAAGATAAATCAGGGATTTTACTGAAATTTAGCATATTCACTTGGATAGCCTCTTAATCAATTATACTAATCAATAAGAGACTGAGGCAATGCAATAAAATTAGGACCACCAAAGACGCAGCTCTTGTGAAAATTATAATTTGATTCACCTCATCTTGTGAAAAATTACATCATGGAATTAGTGACAGAAAAAGGAAACTCTGCTTTTCAATTTTGTCCTTATAAGCAGCTATAGAAGTCAAGACTATTGGATGTATATATTATTTTAATTAGTTGCTATTGTTATTTCAATAACTCCCCTTTTCCCACTTTTGGATAATATAGAGCATATTAGTGAGGGCTAATATTTTTGGCTTCAGGCGGAAATCTGACTGAAATTATATCACTTTGTGATAGTATGATAGCTTATGGGGTATTATCCACTCTAAGAGGAATATATATTGCTATCTAGATAAACAAGAATGGATGCTGATAGACAAACTTAATGGACTATGCTACACAATCTCAATTTGCCATCACATTCATCTGCACCAGTTTCACCCCCTCTTTTCTAGTGTTTTTCCCAGAAAGACTAAACACTATGGACTGCCTGAACTTTCTGGCCTCTGTCTGGGTTCAGCCAATGATAGGCAACTATGGGACATCATAGGGCAAGAAATTTACACTTGTGCATCTTTGCCTGTCAAGCCAGAATTGGTAGAAGATACATTCTTCAGTTGAGGGTCAAAGATCTCCAGCAACTCTCTTCTATAATCTCTCCCTTAGTTTTGCTAACCACTTCCTCCCCATCCCACTTTAGGTGGGGTAGTAACTACTGTATTAACTCTAGGTAATTTCCATTAGCCTTGTTGACCTCTTTGCAAATAATTCCCTCTTTAAATTATCTTCAATTATACCTTTGGAATGTGCCATTTGTTTCCTGCTGTGACTGAATTGAAGAAATTCTATGTTCTATCTATCCTGGAATTCTTTGTTTCTTTTCAGTTCTTATTGTGTCTTTATTTTATTATTATTTTATATTTTTTTCAACTTTTTTTTCTTTATTGATTAAGGTATTACATATGTGTCCTTATCCCCCCATTGCCCCTCCACCCCACCCCCACTCATACCCTCACCCCCCTGGTGTCTGTGTTCATTGGTTAGGGTTATATGCATGCATACAAGTTTTTTGGTTGATCTCTTCCCTTTACCCCCACCCTCCCCTACCTTCCCTCTAAAGTTTGATGGTCTGATCGATGCTGCTCTGTCTCCGAATCTGTTTTTGTTCATCAGTTTGTGTTGTTTGTTATATTCCACAAATGAGTGAGATCATGCAATATTTATCTTTCTCTGACTGGCTTATTTTGCTTAGCATAATACTCTCCAGTTCCATCTATGCTGTTGCAAATGGTAAGAATTCCTTCTTTTTTTACTGCAGTGTAGTATTCCATTGTGTAGATGTACCACAGTTTTTTAATCCATTCATCTACTGATGGGCACTTAGTCTGTCTCCAGATCTTAGCTATGATAAATTGTGCTGCTATGAACATAGGGGTGCATATATCCTTTCTGATTGGTGTTTCTAGTTTCTTGGGATACAAGGTATACCAGTTAATAATGTGGATTTTGTAATAAAAAAAAAACACAAGAATTTTAAGAGAAACATCAAAAGTGCTTTATTCAAAGTAATGTCCATCGTTAGCTACACATTTCCCCCACCTTTCAGGTAATTTGTGGATAACATCCCAATAGAACTTTTCTTGTTCTGAGACAAAACATTCAGAGACCCAATTTTCCACTTCTTCATACGTTTTGAAGTGCTGCTCAGAAATTGCATGTGCCATCGCTTGGAATAAGTGGTAATCTGAAGGAGCAAGGTCTGGTGAATACGGCGGGTGGGTTAATGCTTCCCAGGCAAGATCTTTTAACAAGTCTTTAACTGGTTTTGTAGTGTGTGATGGTGCGTTACCATGGAGCAAAATTACTTTTCCGTGTCTTCTGGCACATTCTGGTCATTTTACGATAAAGCGTGGTTCAAATTGATTATTCATTGTCAGTAGCAATCAGTATTAATGGTTTCATTTGGTTTTAGAAGCTCATAATACACCACACCCTCCTGATTTCACCAAACACAGAGCATTGTCTTCTTTCCAAAGTGATTTGGCCTTGCAGTCAATGTTGGTGGTTGACCTGGATCAACCCATGATTTTGTGCGTTTGGGATTCTCAGAATAAATCCACTTTTCATCGCCAGTCACAATTCGATGCAAAAAAGACTTTCTTTCATGCCGTTGGAGCAACATTTTACTGATGACTTTTCGGTTTTCCATTTGTCTTTCATTCAGTTGATGTGGCACCCATTTTCCTTCCTTTAAAATTGTCCCCATTGCTTGTAAACGATCAGAAATTGTTTGCTGAGCAATGTTTAATCTTTCTGCAAGTTGTTTTGAGTTTGAAATGCATCTTCATCTAATAATGCTTGTAATTGTTGGTCTTCAAACTTTTTTGGTTGACCTGGACGTTCTTTGCCTTTCACATTGAAATCATCACTTTTAAAGCGTTTAAACCAGCGTTCACAAGTATCTTGAGATGGAGCATGTTCATCATAAGCTTCCTGAAGTATATGGTAACTTTCAGCAGCACTTCCTTCAAAATAAAGTAATGAATTAAAACTTCCCGCAAATGCTCATTTTTTGGCACAAAATTTGACATTTTTAAGCTTAAAACTATCTATGATGTTAACACCTTCAGAAAATTTGACATGTGATGTTTTGAAGCTTATTGTCAATGCAACAAAATAGCATACATATCAAATCGCATATATATCAACATATGTGTAACTCCATCTATTGAAAAAAATTTGCATTTATTAACCAGTACACTTGGTATATTCCTAGAAGTGGGATCACTGGGTCAAATGGGAGCTCCATTTTTAGTTTTTGAGGAAACTCCATACTGTTCTCCACAGTGGCTGCACCAGTCTGCATTCCCACCAGCAGTGAGCGAGGATTTATTGTGTCTTATCTCTGGGTTAACTTACCTGTTCTCTTGCCTGGGAGATTATTCTGCAATATTATTTTTAAAAATACTAGAATTCTATATTCTTTTCTATTCTTTAAGTTCAATATGTACAATGAGTCCATCCATCTTACCCTCATCTCTCAGCACCTCCCATAGAGTGTGGCATAAAATAGGCACTGAATACCTGGGATAAATGACTCCATGCTCTCAACAGCCCCATCCAAAAATGTTACATTAAAACTTTTTTATGAAAGGGTTTTTGCTTAGTGAAAATTGACAGTTCTTTCACATTATCTGTCATGCTTTCATTCAGCATATTCTCAATTAGATTGAAATTACCTTATTTGCCCCAGGCATACATGCTTCTCTGCTTCCATGACTAACAGAAGCTTACAGGATAGATTAAACACATGACAGAGCAGGTTCTAAAGTTTATGTTCCCCCAAATTAGAGATGAAGAGTAATGTTTGACTCTGATTTCAGGTTAAACATATAAATTGTGACTCCCGTCTTTATAGTTATAATAATAATAATAATAATAATAATAATAATAATCTGAACAAACTAAAAATCAATGAATTTCCTTGGATCAATCAGATAATTGAATTTTGAAGGGCAAATTACCAATATGGAATCCGATGAGACAGGGAAGCCAAGAGAGTCTGTTCACTTAGAGCAGAGGTTACTAGTCAAAACCTCACAGGAACAATTAAAGCAAGAAAATCCTGGGAACTGCAGTCCTGGAGCCCCCAGATCTTTGCAGGTTTTACCTCCAAGAACCAACTAGTTTCTCAAGGTGAAGATCCAAGAAAGATTATCTTGCAGTTCCAGAGAAATCAGTGCTGAGGAGAGCAATCATCACGAAATACACCCAACAGTGTTCTTCAAAACAAAGACATACTCTCCAGGGAAAGAGATTTTACCAAAGGCCTATCTGAAATGAGGCAAGAGCACTGTTGCCACTCTGAGCCCTTTAGCTTTCCTGTCTCATCTACGGGAGGAACAAAGCTATAAAAATGGTGAAATAACCTGTGAAGGTCACAGCCCAGAGTCCCAGATCCTTGAACAACTGGGATTAAATCTTAGGTTTATAAAATACCTTCTCTCCCCTACTTGCCATCACATCCTTTTATGATAAAAACGCTCAGCAAACTGCCAATAAAAGGGAACTTCCTCAACCTGATAAAAAACACCTTCAGCTAACGTGATACTTAATGGTGAGGTACTGGATACTTTCCTCTCTAACATCTGCAACAAAGCAATGATGTCCACTCTCCTTTTTATTCAGCACAGTATTGGAAGGACTAGTAGCTTCAATCATACCAGAAAAAGAAATAAAAGACTCACAGTTTGATAAGGAAAAAAAAAACCTCATTGTTCTCAGAAGACAGGATTGTCTATGTAGGAAATCTCAAAGAATCAACAAGAATACTCCTGAAACCAATAAGCAAGTATAACAAGGTTTCAATATAAAATTTTAATATAATGAAGTCAAATGCTTTACTATATGCCACCAATAAACAATTAAAATTAAATAAATGCCATTTAAAAAGCACCAAAAATTGAATTCTTAAGTACAAACTCTAACAAAATATGTAGAGACTCTATACATGAAAAACTACAACACTGATTAAAAAAATCAGACTATTTGCATAAATGTAGAAACAGTTTGTGTTCATAGATTAAAAGACTTAATATTATTAGAATGTCAACTTTTCTTAAATTGATCCAGAGATTTAATGCAATCTTATTCAAAATCTCTGTAATATATTCAGCATATATTAACGTAAACTGATTTTAAGTTTTCCAACTGTATTCTTCTCACTTCGGCAAATAACCTAGAATAGCCAACATACTACTAAGTGAGAAAAATATAGTTGGAAAACTCACACTAACTTAATTTCAAGTGTTAACTATAAAATTTTAGTAATAAACACTGCAGTATTAGTGGGGAAAAAAGACATAAATCAACATAGCAATAGAAAGCCATCCAAATATAATTAACTAATATTTGACAAAGGAGTATAGACAAGTCAAAGGAGAAAGGATAGCCTTTACAACAAATAATGCTGAAACAACTGAATGTCCAGATGCAAAAAACAAACAAACAAATAAAAAACCCAACAACACATTGCATAGAAAAATATTCAACACCTTTCATACAAATTAACTCAAGTAAATCATAGCCCTAAATGTAAAATTAAAAACTATAAAACTCTGGAAAAATATTTAGAATTGGCAATGAATTTTTAGATACAACACCAAAAGTAAAATTGAAGTGAAAATAAATAGAGCTTTATTAAAAACAAACAAAAAAAACCGACAAAACTTCTGCGGTGCAAAAATCACCATGAAGAGAACAGAGAGAAGAGCCACAGAATGGGAGAAAAAATTGCAAAGTACAAATATGACAAGGGACTTGTATCCAAAATATACAGAGACCTTAAAAAATTAAGCAGTAAGAAAGCAAACAACCAAATTTAATAAATAGGCAAAAGTCCTGAGCATGTCACCAAAGATATGCAGATGGCAAATAAACATATGAAAAGATGTTCTTCAACATTTCTTGTTAATCAATTACAAATTAAAGCAATAAATGTGACACCACTAACACCTATAAAAATGGCTAAAATTTCCAAAAGGAGAACAATACTAAATGCTGGCAAGGGTATGGAGCAATAGAAACTTTCATTCATTAGTGGTGGTAATGCAAAATGATATCATCACTTTGAAAGATAGTTGGACAATACCTTACCCAGATAAACATAGTATTATGATACAATTCAACAGTCATGTTCCTAGATATTTACCTAACTGATATCAAACTTATGCCCAATCTAAAGCCCGCTGTTGATGTTTATAGAAGCTTTATCTATCTATAGAAGCTATAATTACTCCAAACAATAAGCAACCAAAATGTGTTTCTATATATGAATATGTAATCACACTATTCTATATTTATAAAATTGAATATTATTCTTCAATAATAAGAAATGGTCTATTAAGACACCAAAAAAAATGAATGAATATTAAGTGCATACTGCTATGTGAGATAAGCCAATATGAAAGGTTACATGCTGTATGATTCAAATTATATGATATTCTGGAAACACAAATCAATAAAAGAGCCAAAATGATAGAAAGATTAGTGTGTTCAAGGGTTATGGATAAGGGGGTATGAGGTTGAATAAGTCAAGCACAAAAGAATTTTCAGGGTGGTGCAACTATGCTGTATGATACTGTAATGGTAAACATATGGCAATATACATTTGTCAAAACCCATGAAACTTGTACATACCTTTCAATAATTACTTTAAATGTAAATGGACTAAATTCTCTAATCAAAAGATATAGAGTAGCTGAATGGATATGTCAATAAGACCCATCTATATGCTGACTATAAGGAACTCACTTCAGAGGTAAGGGAACACATAGACTAAAAGTCAAGAGATAGAGAAAGCTATCCCATGCAAGTGGAAACAAAAAGAAAGCTGGTGTTCATATCAGATAGAGTAGACATTTTTTTTAAATATATTTTTTATTGTTGATAGTATTACAGATATCTCCCATTTTCTACAACTCTTCCCTCCTCCTAAAACAAAGAATATAGCCTGGCTGGTGTGACTCAGTGATTGAGCATTGACTTTTAAACCAGGAGTCACAGTTGGATTCCTGGATAGGGCACATGCCCGGGTTGTAGGCTGAATCCCCCACCCACAGGGCAGAGGGGGCATGCAGGAGGCAGCTGATCAATGATTCTCTCTCATCATTGAAGTTTCTATATCTCTCTCCCTCTCCCTTCCTCTCTGAAATCAATAAAAAATATTTTAAAACAAAGACTGTAATAAAGACAAAGGGGGCATTACATTATTATAAAAGGGTAAATATAGCAAGAAGACACTCATACATGTATATGCACTCAATGTAGAAGCACCAAAATATACAGAGCAAATATTAACAAACCTCAAGGGAGAAATTGATAGTATCCCAATAACAGTAGGATTCTTTAACATCTCACTTGCACCAATAAATATATCATCTAGACAGAAAGTCAGCAAGGTAACATTGACCTTAAATAACACATTATACCAGGTAAACTTAATAGTTGCATTCCATTCAAAAGCAGCAGAATACACATTCTTCTCAAGTATATATGAAACATTCTTCAGGATAGATCACATGTTAGGCCATAAAACAAGCCTCAATAAATTCAAGAAGATTGAATTATATCAAGTATATTCTTTGACCAAAATAAAATTAAAAATAAATTACAAAGTAAAAAGAAAAAAGAAAAAGCTGTGGAAACTAAACATGCTACTGAACAACCAATGGCTAACCAAAGAAAACGAATTTTTTTTAATCACAAAATACCTAGAGACAAATGAAAACAAAATTATGACATACTAAATCTATGGGATGTAGTAAAAGTAGTTATGAGGGGTATTCATAGCAATACAAGCCTACCCCAAGAAACAAAAAAAAATCTCAAATAAGCAATCTAACTTAACACCTAAAGGAACTAGAAAAAGAACAAACCAAGACTAAGGTGAATCTAAGGAAGGAAATAATAAAGATCAGAGTGGAAATAAATGAAATAGACACTTAAAAAAATAAAAAGAAAATACCAATGAACCAAACAAAATGGCAGGTTCATTGAAAATATGAACAAAATTGCCTGACTGGCGTGGCTCAGTGGTTTAATGTCGACATCTGAACCAGGAGGTCACAGTTCGATTCCTGGTCAGGGCACATGCCCGGGTTGTGAGCTTGACTCCTAGTAAGGGGCATGCAGGAGGCAATCAATCAATGATTCTTTCTCATCATTGATATTTCTATCTCTCTCTTCCTCTCCTTTTCTCTATGAAAATCAATAAAATATATTAATAAAAAGAAAAGATAAACAAAATTGACAAAACCTTTAGCTGGACTAGCCCAGATAAAGGAGAGTTCAAACTCAAAATCAGAAATAAAAATGAGGAAATTACAAAAAGAAAAAGAGAAGTAATATCCTATATAATCAAGAGCTAATATGCTAATTAGACCGAACAGCAGAACAACCATCTGGAAGACCATCTGGACGACCTTCCAGACGAAGCCTGGGCTGTGAGGGCCAAGCCCCTTGCATGAATTTTGTGCATCGGGCCTCTAGTTGGATTATAACCCGAAGTATAAAATAAATACCCATGAGTGCCATACTGATAAAAATAAATGAATAAACAATGAAATAAGGCAGAAGAATTCAAAATAATTTATGTAGATACTGTGCTCTCAAGGAGATGTGGTATAATGTCCTCTCCTTACGATTGGGTTGCATATAGTGACTTCCTTTTGAAGAGTACTGTATAGAAAAAGGAGACCATCACTTTATAGTAGAGAACCTGGCAAACACTACCTCAGCCAGATGATCAAGGTTTGCATCAACACTGATGTCATGTTGCTTGCATGTACCCTTGATATGTGAAGAAAATGGCTTTTTATCTTTGTGGTGTAGTAGCAAAGACTAACTTATCTTTTCTTTTGAAGAGTTGCACAATTCCCTAATGACTAAAATGTAAAATCTCAACTTTTCAGTTCTTTTACTGAATTCTGCTAACTTAAATCTCATCTCTAATATTCTTCCTTATTTACCTTGTGTGCCAAATTAATAATTCAGTTTTCTTTAGATAGGGACATTCATGCTCTTCCCTATCTATGCATAGTTGGAAGTGAACTTCATTCACTCTGATCATCTGTTTCCTCAATAAAGACATTTTTAACCCTTCAGTTTAAGATTTAGGTACTTCTTACCCTGTCCTTCTATATTATTTCAAAATATTGTATCACACTATTTCAAGGTATTTATCTACAATACTTGTTACATTGATGCAACAATGTTTACTTATTCACCTTTCCAACTACACCATGGGATTGTCAGTAAAAATGGCTGTATTTTCTTCTGTATAGCCCCTGTCACTCACAGCGTAGTTGGCATTTATCATATCTTCAAATGAGACCTTATTGAGGGAATAAATAAATGTGAATAGAGAAAGGAATGTATTCTAGCAAGTATGCTATCCAATGTCTAGAAAACCATAGAAATTTGGCATTGTTGACATATTTTCCACAATATTCCAGAAAATGCAAACTATCCTAAGAAATGCATTGTAGAAACACCACTATCCCTCTCAGAGAAGGGTCTGAATCTTTAAAGCACATATTCCATAGATGCTACTCCATGGCTATGGCCCTTCTTTATTACTTTATATTGTATATTTTGATTGTTTTATTCTGTATATAGAACTTTACAGTCTATAATTCACTTATATTATTTAAGGACCTGCCCTGTCTCCTACACAAATATGAACCAGCTATCTATCTGAAGCACAGATTACCTCTCTCAGTTGCAAGTTCCCTTGAAATTTCTCTATCTATAATAATAAAAACAAACGTAATATGCTAATTAGACTGGATATCCTTCGGAACAACCTTCCGGATGAAGCTGGGGTTGCAAGGGAAGCCCGGATCCCGGGTGCCGGCAGCCGGCTGAAGGAAGGCCTATTCTTGCACAATTTCGTGCATTGGTCCTCTAGTGTTTTATAAGAATGTGAAATACTAGAGAATGTGGTCCCATTTTCTGTCAGTTTCCAACCAAGCAAGTGGAATTTACTAGCACATTGGTCAAGTGGCTGATACCTGGCCCAGACAGGCACATAAGTAGATCATTGCTTTCCAGGTGCAAGTTAGCATCCTAGAATGGTAACGCTGGAAGTAGTTTCTCTTCATTCATTTAGCACGCGTTTGGAGGGCACACCACCTGCGTGCAGGTGTGAAGCTGCGCTTGGGGATGTTACAGCCCCAGTTCAGTACTTTCATTTTATGCAAGAAAAGACAGAGGTCCTGAGGGGCAAGTCAGTTCTCCCCAGTCACTGAACTAATTATTGCTGGAGCACAAACTAGAAGCCAGGCCTCCAAGATTTTTCCATTATTGCTTTTTCCAGATGTGAAGAGTCTGGTAAAGTTTCCAAAAGGAAAATCGTCTCCTTTCCAGAGTTGTCCTCAATACAGAAATCCCACTATCCATTCTTTAGGGCTTCTTTCAGATTCTCCTGGGAGAAGTAACTAATATTAAAATCTGTAGCATTATAAAGTAAATTAATTTTTAAGCGTGAAAACAATTAGAGCAGCATAGAAACCCTGGGAACCTGGCAGGAAACAGATACTAAGGAGCAGATGGGAAGAAAATCTCAGAGGTGCACTGAGGCAGAGGAATGCCAAGCACCGCACGTCTTTGTCTCAGGCTGCCCCTGCGTGTTTCAGAATGGAGTGATGCACCTTGCTGAAGTTTGCGCCCTGGTTCTTCCGTCAGAAAGTTTCCCTGCGGTTAACACACTTCATCCTGTTTGTGAGGAGGCAGACCTACTGAAAAGTCTCCCCTGGCACTAAGTGTGCTGTTCATTAGCAGGGTTACTTCAGGAGTGCCCACTCTCCAGGCCAAATAATTTTTGAGGGTGTTTTTTTTTCAAGTATTGATTGCAATGCTCTTTCTTGTTCAGGGTCATAAATATCAACAGGAAGCAAGGACAATTAAGAAATAATTTGTTTGTTAACTTTCAAGACCAAAAGAAATTCTAGCAGGAACACAGGTGTTTTGATAAGAGACAGCCAAAAAAATGCTTTAGCCTGGATCAGTGGTCAGCAAACGGCGGCTCGCAAGCCACAAGCGGCTCTTTGGCCCCTTCAGTGTGGCTCTTCCACAAAATACCACATGCGGGCGCACATGTACGGTGCGATTGAAACTTCGTGGACCATGCACAGAAGTCGGTATTTTGTGGAAGAGCCAGTATTTTGTGGCAGAGCCACACTGAAGGGGCCAAAGAGCCGCATGTGGCTTGCGAGCCACAGTTTACTGAGCCACAGTTTGCCAACCACTGGAGATGAATGGATTTTTTCACCCATAAATTGATTGGGAATACTAGGTAGACCCTTAGTGAAAGTAGAAAAGAACAATTTTGGACAACCCAAAGGTCAAGCTTAATAGGACTGTGCCTGGGCAGGTGGCCAGCTAGGTGAAAGCATGTTAAAGGAAGAATAATGCCAGACAACTCAGAACTACAAACAAAGCTACAAGGTGTTTGGTATTCTGCTGATGTTAAACTAGTACGTCCTTTCTTTTACCTGTTTCTTTCTTTCTTTTGGCTCTTGGTTATGGAAAGATTCAGACACAGATGGTAGAAGAGCACTCAGGGGCATATTCAGGTACCCATGACTGAGATTTTCAATTGCAATTGTTTGCCAATCTTGTTTCATCTCTTTTCTCCCACTCCTCCCCCTACTTGCACTGGGTTATTGTAAAGTAGACCTCAGACATCATATCATTTTGTCATAAATAAGTTAATGTAACTTGCATTTGTGTAACCTATATTAATAAGATGTATTTGACGACAGAATCATTTGGCTGGCTGTGCTGGGGATCAGATGCTGCCTTCTTAGATAGTACGCCCTCTTCTCTGTGCCCAGAATGCTTCCCTCCATCGTCAGTGACATCCTTAAGAGCATTGGATTTGGAAGCTCAGCAAGTACAGTTAGAAACAAGAGGGGGTCCTCCATGGAAACTCTTCTCCCTGGCCCCCTGGACTGAGTTCTAGTCTCTATGATTTGAATAAGGGTAGGAATTGGATGGAACCATTTCCCTGTGAGAGTGAGAGTCTGGGTGTGCGGTTGGGGCTAGCGCCGGGAGGAATTGTTTGGGAAAACATGGAAAAAATTGATCAAAATAAAATGTATTTTGAGGCCCATGTGTGAGATGGGGCTTGGCAGAAAATCACTTCCCCAACTTCTGCGTGGAACTCAGCAACACTCTGACCCTCTGAGATTTATGTAGTATTGGGTAGTAACTTTTTTGGCAGCCTTAGGCATTTACATAAAGGACACTTTCAGTTCTGGCAAGAGCAAATTCCCACCATTTATCCATTGATTGTTTTTATTTTACTTATTTAAAAATATATTGAGCTCCTCCTTCTGTGGGCTTAGTTCATGTTACTGGAGTCATAACAGAGATCAAGACAAAAAATTGCTAATATTTTATAGAGAAGAAGAGACAATATTCTTTACATATATAATACAATGTTGGTAGATAAATGCAAGGAAAGTAAACCAAATTAATAGGAGACTAGCTTCAGGCTCAGGGCTGTCTTTTACACAGGTGGGTATGGAAGGCCTCCATGAGAGAAAACATTCTGAGCAGAGGCCTGAATTAAATATAAGGGCAAGACATGCACAGGTGTGGGTGAAGAACATTTGGGTTAAAGAAACAGCAAATGCCAGCTCCCTGAGATTTAATAAGTTTGGCATGTTCCAGAAAAGAAAGATCATGCCCACTAAGGGTCATGCAGCAGGTAGCCGATCAATGATTCTCTCTCATCATTGATGTTTCTATCTCTCTCTCCCACTCCCTTACTCTCTGAAATCAACAAAAATATATTTTTTAAAAAAATAAAAGACCAGTCGAAACTGGTTTGGCTCAGTGGATAGAGCGTTGGCCTGCGGACTGAAAGGTCCCAGGTTCGATTCCGGTCAAGAGCATGTACCTGGGATGCGGGCACATCCCCAGTAGGAGATGTGCAGGAGGCAGCTGATCGATGTTTCTCTCTCATTGATGTTTCTAACTCTCTGTCTCTCTCCCTTCCTCTCTGTAAAAAAAACAATACAATATATTTAAAAAATAGTTTAAAAAAAAATAAAGACCAGTGTGGCTGCTGTGGTGTAGTGATCCAGGGGCAGAATGAT
This sequence comes from Myotis myotis, assembly GCF_014108235.1. Classification (NCBI taxonomy): domain Eukaryota; kingdom Metazoa; phylum Chordata; class Mammalia; order Chiroptera; family Vespertilionidae; genus Myotis; species Myotis myotis. The sequence goes on from NW_023416335.1 coordinate 18,899,288, forward strand.
AGGGGTGAAACCAAGGCAGTTTGGATCTATCTTGTGTGGCTCCAGAGATCAAGGTCATGAATTTGTTTGTGCTGTGTGCAGGGTCTCTACTTGCTTAATGATAAGGTGCCATTCATTTCCTAGTCCACACAACTGGACACCACGTAATCTGCATGACCATGGACCATGGGCCTGAGGCTAAGTGTTGGAGCAAAGGAGTAACAAGATCTGTTTAAATTTTAAAAAGAAGACCCTGGCTTCTATGTAGTCAAGTGTTTTCAGGGCAATATAACAAAAGCAGAGATCTTACAAGAAGCCATTGGAATAGTCTGGCAACATGATGGGGTAGAGCCTAACAAGGAGATAGTGAGATGCACTTGGATTGAAGCTCCTTTATCAGCTACAGCAGCAGGACTGCTGATGTCTGCCCTTTTCCAAGGTGGAAGAGAGTAGGTTTGAGAGTGATGTAGATCCTTTTATTTGATACCAAATACCTTTCCTCTTTATCCTCTTTTTTCTGCATCAATGTGTCCCTCTCTGTTTATTCCTAGGAGTAAACGAATGAACAATTATATTTCCCATGTCATATCTACTCCTTGGGCCTCCCTGGCTCTGCAAAGTCTGAGTCAGCAGGTGGTATTTTCCATGTTCACTGGTTAGTAGGCTTCTGCTGGGTTTGGCCAATGGGAGAAAATGGAGAAAGACTGGCAGATAAGGGAAAGAAGAACACAGTGTTTCCCCTGCACCCTCTGCCTCAGGTGGGTGGCATCTCTGGGGGAATCAAGAACTGATCCCTTTGCCTCTCTAACTCTATCTAGGGTTCAAGAGGTCAAGAGGATCCAGAAAAAGGGACTAACATGGAGATACCAATGGACAATGGGAAACCCCATAAATCAAGTGATAAATCCCTATCCAAAAGGGAATAATTGAATGTGTCAAATGCTGCTGAGAAGTCATGTAAGATAGTGACTGAGACTATTGATTATATTTCACAGTTGATTCTATTTGAAGAATAGATTAGCTGGATTAGTGGAAGTGAATGCTTGATCAGGAAAGATTAAGGCAAAATATGAGGAGAGGGAATAGAAACAAGTATTGGGAAGTTTTAAGGGGACCAAAGAAATGTGACTAACTGGAAAATATAATGTGTGATGGACATTTTCTAAAGAAGGGATATCTATCCCTAAGAGTCCGTCCAGTAAAACAGAGCTCTCTCCAGCATTTAAAACAAAGGTTATCTAAGGAAATGGGAGAGCTGAGGCCCCACATGAGCACCTGCAGGCCACTATTTCCTTCTGTCTAAAAGGACAAGGAAGGAAAGATGTGACTAGAGCCCAAAATTTGGGGTCACCCGCAGAAGCTGGAACGATAGCAGTCATGTCCATCTGTAGCTGGAGCCAGGGAGGAGACTCAGCTTTTACCAGAGACATTCTACCACGTAAGATTCTTCTCTCTGCCACTGCATTGGAGAAGTGTACACTGGGCATGATTCGCAACCATGCCTGTACATATGAAACCTCTTAGGAGTCTTTAAAACATACCAGTGCCAAGACTATATCCCAAACCAATTAAATCTATAAAGTGGGGAGCAAAGCCCTGATATTTTTTGTAAAGATCCCCAATTGATTATAACATACAGTCAGGACTGAGAACCCCTGCTCAAGAGTCTGCATTATAAAACAGAACTCAGTGCTTCCTTGCACAAAACTGTCTCTGATGCTTGAATCCAGACCTAAAGTATCCATCATAGCAATAAATGGTGTAAGCCCCATATCTCTCTGTAACATTGAATTAATTTCCTTAATGAAATAGGTGCCTGATAGCTCCATCCTTTAATGCTGTTTGGAGGTTATGAGAGCAAAAACTGAAAAGCCCAGAAGCAACATTCTCTGTTTCCTTTCACTGTAACAGAATGATTAGGCAGCATAGTTCCCATGAGGCATGGAGAGATACAATTTCACGGATGCTGTAGGTCACAAGTGATAGAGGTAGAGGGAATTAACATATTTCTTTCCAAACCACTAACATGCCTTTCAGAGTGGCTCTTGTGTGTTTTCCTCTAGTTTGGAATATATTATATACCTCATAATTAGGGCATCTCTTTTTCTTGGAGCCTGAAACATTTGTTACTTTTAGGGATTCCAAATCTTGAGTCTGTGGATCAGAAATAAGTTTCTGGTCTTTTACTGAGAATCCTATGTCTCGGATAGGTAATTTCCCCAAGCAGCTGGGATTTAGTCAGTGTTCTCAGTTATAATTAAATGATAAATCTTCACACGGAAGGCATCCAGCACCAAATATGTCAGTTCCATTAAAGTGGAATAGATCACAAGATACATTTACCTAGGAAAGTGATTTCACTTTGGAAAACTATATTCTCTTGTCAGAAGCCAGATGACAAGCAGTTGCCTGTGAACAGTCAATAACAAAAGGCTCTGAGTGGCTCATGATGCATCTTTCACAGCCAGCATCCATGCAGTTTTCTGGAAATAATGAGTGTCTCCCTCCCCATATGACATTTTCTTATTGGCATCAACATCTCCAATGTCCAGATAGACTTAGCATTCAGTGTAGATTTAGGGACGTTCTAATACTCAGCTGGGATGTGAAGCACACAGATGAATCTATCTTTCAGGACTATTGCTTATGCTACTTTCAAATATCTTTACTAAGAACTTATGACATACCTACAGTGGACTGGGCTTGTATTGGGCAATGTGGAAGGCACACTTTTGATTCACTTGTCCAGTCAGGCATTGGAAACTCATTAAGATGAGGGAAAGAAGAGAGCCTGGACTTTGTGATTCAAACTATTTTGTCCTTTCCAAATTACAAATTATTTGGCTTGTTTACATATGTGTCCTTATCTATATAGTATATATAAAGAGCCAGGGGCCATCACATCCGAAACAACCCAATGGATGACCAAACAGGCTGAGTAGGGCGACAAGGCTGGCAGGGGGGTTAGTGAGGGATGACCAAACAACAGCACCAGGCTGCATGGGGTGGCCAGGCTGGCAGGGGGGTTAGTGAGGGACAGCCAAACAACTGAACAGCAGGCTGTGTGGGGCAACCAGGCCGACAGGGGTTTAGTGAGGGACAGCCAAATGACTGAACAGCAGGCTGTGGGGAGACCAGGCCGGCAGTGGGGGCAGTTGGCGGCAGCCAGGCTGGCAGAGGGGGGACTGTGAGGGGCGACCAGGTCAGCAGGGGTCAGTTAGGGCTGACCAGGCCAGCAGAGGGGGAAGCCTGGCATGGGGAGAAGTTTGGTGGTGACCAGGCCAGCAGGGGGTGCAGTTGGGGTCAACCAGGCCAGCAGGGGTTTAGTGAGGGACGGCCAAATGACTGAACAGCAGGCTGCATGGGGCAACCAGGCCAAGAGTGGGGGCAGTGAGAGATGACCAAATGACTAAACAGCAGGCTGTGTGGGGCGATCAGGCCGGTTGGGGAGAGGGGTAGTGAGGGATGACCAGGCTGACGGGGGGGCAGTTGGGGGCAACGAGCCGGCAGGGGAGCCAGTGATGGGTGACCAGGGAGGAGCCCAATCCAGAGCTGGGCGCCATGCCACTCACACTCCTCCTGGTCCACTGCACCTGCTGCCGCCACTCAGTAGTGCTGATGCGGCATCAGGAGAGGATACTGATGCTGCGGCAGCTGCGCTCACCAGCCGTGAGCCCAGCTTCTGGCTGAGCAGCGCTCCCCCTGTGGGAACACACTGACCACCAGGGGGAAGCTCCTGCCTTGAGTTCTGCCCCCTGCTGGTTAGTGCATGTCATAGCGACTGGTTGACCGGTTTTTCCAATTATTCCAGTCGTTTGGTCGTAATGGTGTCTTAGACTTTTATATATATAGTAGAGACCCAGTGCACAAAAATTTGTGCACTCGGGAGGGAGGGGGGTCCCTCAGCCCGGTGTGTGACCTCTCGCAGTCTGGGAACCCTCAGGGGATGACCACCTGCTGGCTTAGGCCCGCTCCCCGGGGGATTGGGCCTAAGATGGCAATCAGACATTCCTCTGGCAGCCCGGCATCCCTTGGGGGATGTCCACTTGCCAGCGGGGAGCAGACCTAAGCTGCAGTCAGACATCCTTAGCCCTGCTGGGGAGGCAGGAGAGGCTCCCACCACCACCGCTGTACTGGCAGCCATCAGCCTGGCTTGTGGCTGAGCAGAGCCCCTCCATGTGGGAGCACACTGACCACCAGAGGGCAGCTCCTGCATTGAGCATCTGCCCTCTGGTGGTCAGTGTGTGTCATAGTGACCAGTCATTCCCAGTCTTTCTGCTGTTAGGGTCAGTTTTCATATTACCCTTTTACTATATAGGATAGAGGCCTGTTGCACAGGTGGGGGCTGGCTGGTCTGCCCTAAATGGTGTCCCAGATCAGGGTAGGGGTCCCGCTTGGGTGCCTGGCCAGCCTGGGTGAGGGGATGATGGCTGTTTTCAGGCTGCCTTCACCCCCTTTAGGGTGGGCATCCCCACTAGGGTGCCTGGCAAGTCTGAATGAGGGGCTGAGGGCTGTTTTCAGGCAGGCCAAGCCTGCAACTGAAGCTCCCAGTCTCTACTTTCTTTCTTTCTTTTTTTTTTATTCTGGGATTTATTTACCTTCTGTAATTGAAACTTTGTGCGGCTCCAGCTCCAAGGCTGGCTGGCTGAAAGCAGGTATCTGGGGTTTGGTTAGCTTCTATAATTGCAACATTGTTGCATCCGGAGCTCAGAGCTGGGCCGTGGCAGGCGGGGAACCTTGGCTTCCTCCATTGCTAGGGCAACCAAGCCTCATGTTCACTTCAGCTGCGTGGCTGCTGGCCGCCATCTTGGTTGGCAGTTAATTTGCATATCCTGCTGATTAGCCAATGGGAAGTGTAGCGGAGGTATGGTTAATTACCATGTTTGTCTATTATTAGATAGGAGAGATGCCTTTATTACAAATAGTGTTTCTTTGGCTTTAACATTGTTTATTGTGGTTTTTCAAACTAAATAATGCATCTTCCTGTTCCCTTTACCCTTGTCATTGGAGGGTGAGAGGGTAAGTCATCAGAAGCTGTGGAATTTAAAACTCTAAGTCCCCTTCAAATGCAGAGTCCTCTGATGGCCCACCTCTCTGCACGTCTGCAGTTATACAACACTCACATCAGACTTGTATTGAATGGAATCTCTGAATTTCTAACTCACATTAAGCTAATTGCCATCCATGCCCTCTCAGGTCTTTCTCTCATTTGCACATAACTTCTCCTGTATTGACAAAGTGTTTTGTTTTCATAAGAAGAAACTTCTCTTTGTTTCCACTACCCTTGTGCAGCTTTTCAGGGAGTTACAAGTGTCAACTGTTGAGGTGGTTTTTAATTATTGACTTATCAGCCTTGACCTTCCTTGGGGAAAGGGAATCTGCTTTTTGCACACGCATGCTATTGAGGGCAGCGTCTAAGATGTGATAAATACATAACAGGGCATGATGAATGTCTGATCCTCCATAGGCCACAAGAGGAAACTTCTGTCAAAGCAGCTTCTTTCTCCCTTTAACAAGGCATCATCACTGCACCAGCCACAGCTGCTGCTGTGGAACTCAAACGAGTGCTTCAAGCACCCATTTTCTTCTATGTTTAGGAAGAGGGGTGGCAGGTTTAATAAATCCTAAGTTGTAGGGCTTGTCTCTTTTCATCCTTTCTCTGGCCCCATTTTAAAAGAAGAAGAACGGAAGTGAGATTTCCTCTCTGGAGACCAAGATGCATGTCCTTGCTTCATCATTGTAATTCTCTTAGCAACCTGCTGTCTCTGATGTTCAGTTTTCTTATCTACAAAATAGAAATATTACTTCGTTCTGCCTACACTGTATCATTGTTAGGAAACCCCAATGAAATGATATGCATGGAAAACATACTATATAATAAAAGCCTAATATTCTAAGTACCTGGTCGACTGGTGGGCCATTCAACCAATCAAAGTGTAATATGCTAATGATATGCTAAGGTCTTTCAACCACTCACTATGATGTGCACTGACCACCAGGGGGCAGATGCTCCGACCAGTAGGTTAGCTTGCTGCTGGGGTCTGGCCCATCAGTACTGAGCAAGATGGGCTGGACACGCCCTGAAGCCCTCCCGCAGTCCCTCCCTGGCTGGCCAACCTCCTGAGTCCCTCCCCAGCCCTGATGGTGCACCGGTGGGGTCCCTCAGCCTGGCCTGTACCTTCTTGCAATCTGGGACCCCTCAGGGGATGTTGGAGAGCCAGTTTTGGCCCGATCCCACAGACCAGATTGAGGGACTCCGCTGGTGCATGAATTCGTGCACCGGGCCTCTAGTGAAATTATAAATGTGTATTAGCATCACTACTAAAAGGTATTTTTTTCTTTCACACGTTCTTTAATTTTACAAATGTTTATTTTAAGATCTATGAAAGCTGGGGCTTTGTTTTGCTTACTGCTATATTCTCAGGACCTAAAATAGCACCTGACACATGGTGAGCACTCATTAAATGATTGAGAAATAAACGGGTGAAGGAATAAAGAAATGAGTTAAGCATCTACCATGCAGTTACTATGCCTGATACTGGCTAATGTAAAGGTGAATAAAACAGGTATACATCTGACCTTTTGGGATTTATAGCTTCATAGAAAATATTCATAGAGAAAAAGATACTGAATTTCCCCTCTAGTTAGGACTAGGAAAAATACAACATAATTTAAGTCTAAATTTTAAGTGTGCTTTTGAAGCTGGCAAAGCCATCTTGGGGACTCAAAATCTGTTTTTCCTCTATTTTCAAACTTTTCTTATGAAAATACATCAGTGGTTTTCATATTAATGTAATTCTCAAACTAGTGTTCTTGGAGATGTCAATATTTGTTTCAAGTAAAGTGGATTTTCATGTTCAATAACTTTGGAAAATGCTTGGTTAAACAATATTAAACAGGGGTTATTGAATCTATACATGAGTTTGGTAAGAAATGATACCTTTGAATGATTAAGTCTTCCCATGTATGAATGTCTATATCTCTCCATTTACATAGACTGTTTAATTTTATTCAGCTATATTTTGTAGCTCTTAGTGTAGGAGTCTAGCACCATACTTGTTAAATGTATTTTTGTCTATTGTGTTTTTATGTTATTTTAAATATTTTAAAATTTCAAATAGTTTGTAACTAATCTACAGAAATATAGTTGATTTTAATGTACTAACATTTTATCTTCTGACTTTAACAAATTTACTTTACTTATTTCTAGTAGTTTTTGTAGATTCTTTTGGATTTTATATGCTGATGACCGTATCTTTGAGAATAAAGAAAATTTTTCTTTTTTCCTAATAAATATGTCTTTTATTTTCTTATCATATCCTATTGACTCAAGACAACCAAGTCAATACAGATAAAATTAGTGAGAGTGGACATCATAGATATAATGTACTCAATGTTTTATTCTTAAGTATAATGCTAGCTGTGGACTTTGTCAGGATGGGGAAGATTTCTTCTATTCTCAGATTGCTGACAGTTTTAAATTATTATGGGGCTAATTGAAATTTTATTAATTATTAATGTAAGTGATTTAGTATTTGTTAATAATCTTATTAAATTATTATTTTATGAATCATGGGGTAAGTGTTGGATTCGGCATCTAATGAGATGGCAATGTGAGATTTCTTTATTATGTTAAATCACATTAACTGGTTTTGAATGTTAAATCAATTTTGCTTTTCTGGAATAAGTCCCACTTATTCATGATATATTATCATCTTATATATCACTGGGTTCAGTTTGCAAATACATATTTTAAAAGTTTGGTGTCTATATTCATGAGTAATATTTGTATATAACGTATTCTTTTTGGAATATCTTTGTTAGGCTTTGCTATCAATATTTTGTTTGTCTAATAAAACAAGTTGGTACATGGTTCCTCCTCTACTTTCTCATAATATTTGTGTAAGATTGGTAGTATTACATTCATCAATGTTTCATAAAATTAATCACTGAAGCAATCTGACCTGGAATTTTCTTTGTGGAAGGATATTTGATAAGCCATTGAATTATTATAATGGGTATATGAGTCTTTAGATTTTATTTTATCTTGTGCCACTTTCTTTCATTTTAAAATTTCAAGTAATTTACCTATTTTGTCTGAGTTGTTACATTTAGTGGCATTAAATTGTTCATAATATTTTCTTAGTACCATTTAATATCTCTACATCTATTCTAATATGCCATATTTTATTGCTGGTACAATATTGGTCACTCCCTCTCTGTATACCTAGGAATATATTAATTCTGTTAATACTTTCAAAGAAACAACTTTCAAATTTATAATTTTCTCTTACCTGAATTATTATCACAATCTCATAACTTGTCTCCTGGTTGTTATTTTCTTTTTATCTTTGCCAAACCAGAATCTACTGTCAACCATGTAGGTCAAATCCTATTACTTCTGGCTTTAAACCCTCTACTGGCTTCCCACCCAACTCAAAATAAAAGTCAAAAATATTTCAAGAGCCTAGAAGTCCTACACCATTAATCTTGCCCATGACCTCTCAAATCTCATCTGCTACTGTTTCTGTTCACTTATTCTGTTCTGTCCATACTGGTCTTCTTGCTATTTTTTCCACACATTTTATACACATTTAGGACTTCCTGATGCAGTTTCCACTTCCTGTAATGCTTTCCTCAGATTGTTGTGTGCCTTATTTTCTTACTCCTTCAGATTTTTACTGAAAATATATTATCAATGAGGTCTTCCATGATCATCTTATTTATAATTAGAATCTTTCAATCTTTTTTACTTCCTTCTCTTCCTTATTATTTTCTTTTGAGAACCATAGCCTCCCACTGTACCACATCTATTTTTCTACCTATCTATTCATCCACTCATCTCCATTTATTTACTTTTGTCTCCCACTTGCTCACTTCCACTTGTGGATAAAATTTTGCTTGTTCTATCTACATATTTAAAAATAGTATATTATAGCCAAGTATTAATTTTTCCAACCAATCTAAGGTATATCTAAAATTTAAATAATGAGATACTTTTATGTGTTGGATAATTGAAATAGTCATTATTTATTGAGGATTTATAATATGTCAGCCTCCAGATTCTTATTTTACATGTACTGTCTCATTTCATAACAATTTATTGAGGTAAAAATGTTCTTCCCATATTTTCAGGTGAAGAGACTACAGCAAGAGAAAATAAATAATTTTCCCAAAGTTGAAGAGCATGTTGGCAAGTTTAGTATTTGACTGAGGCATTCTGATTCTTAGCCACCACAATAACATTTGAGGTAGGTGTGCCTTTCTACCAGGGATCCTTTCTGAGTTTTGCCTTTTGCTTGCATTGCATGTATGTTACAGATATTTGTGAACAAACGTTTTTTTTTACTTTTCCTATTGATTATAAATTATCTGAGAAAGAGAGATTCAACCTTAAACATCTTTGAATATACCATAGTGCCCAGAGCTGGATCTTTCACATGGAAGAACTCATTAAATATTGGGGTAAGAAATAGACTAATGTGTGACAGTTTGATGACTGATTGAAATTAAAGTAGTAATTTGGCATTATGGACGTTTGATCCTAGAAGAGCAGTGAAGCTCTCCAACTTCTATTTTTTTCTTTGAAGTCATTCTTAGGAATGAGAGGCATGAGATGAATTAGAGGCAATAATTTCTCAGAATGATGCTAACCAAGTTTGCCTTCTTTCAAATATTTTTTAGTATACAGTTTTCAGCATTATGCATAAAAGTAGAATATATTGATGTTAACAAAAATATTCAGAGTAAGGGCTTTATAATTAACTAATTAATGCCAAAGTACTCTTCTGGGTTTGTGAGATATTTTAAAAATGATATAAATAAATTTCTTTCAATTAACTTAAAATAATTTAATCACCAATAAGATGGTTGTCTCTTCCCAAACATAAGGGTGTGTTTTTTTTTTAATATTATTAATCAGGAAAATAAAAATAAAAAACTTACAAGATGTTTTAGAATTAAAAAAATAGAACCATGATCTCATATTTTTCTTTGGTAAGCTCTTATTATGAGTTATGCAACTGTTAAAGTTCCTTTTTTTGGGGGGGAGGGGGTGGGGGTAATTGGTAGCTTTGAATATATAGTTCTTAAAAACTCCTAAAAGGACACAACTAAAAATTTAATGGGCATTTCAGTTAAGTCTGTTTCAATTTTGTATTAAATTTCCCTTTAGCCTTGGGTAAAGACACAGAAAAAATTGCCTGCTTAAAAATGTAATCATCGCATACAGGAACCTTCCTAAAGTCAGCATCAAATAGAATAAAATATATTTTATTAATGATACAATTCACAAAATTACAAGGTCTGCCGCTCTCTGCCCTCCAGGAATACCTCTTACTTTTATTACATATACACCCATTCACTGGTGTTTGTTCTGTGCAATTTAACCTTCTGATTGCCTTGAATGCTTAATGAACTAGATTAAGTGCAATGCTGATTAGGAGCGTTGACTTCTGTTGGGAAAGTAGACCAGTAAAATCCCTGTCTTGAGGCAGAACCCAAGGAAACCCAGTCCTGGTTGAGGAACTAGAATTAAAAAAAGGACATGCGAATTTTTTTTGTTTCCACATCTAAAGTTAAGGTTAGTAAGTAAATGGAGTCCATTTCCAAAGACCCAGTCAGGCCTGGGAATCTAGGCCCCTTTCAAGGTGCGGCGGCCCTGTTTATACTAAATGCCTTATTTCTTTTTTTTTTTTTTTTATTTTTTTTTTTAAATATATATTTTATTGATTTTTTTACAGAGAGGAAGGGAGAGGGATAGAGAGTTAGAAACATCGATGAGAGAGAAACATCGATCAGCCGCCTTCTGCACACCTCCTACTGGGGATGTGTCTGCAACCAAGGTACATGCCCTTGACCGGAATCGAACCTGGGACCTTTCAGTCGCAGGCCAACGCTCTATCCACTGAGCTAAACCGGTCAGGGCCTTATTTCTTTTTTAAAAATAAAGATTTTATTGATTTTGAGTGTTTATTGATTTTGAGAGAGCAAGAAAGGGAGAGGGAGAAGGAAGAGAGTGATAGAAATATCAATGAGAGAGAAACATTGATCGCCTGCCACCTGCACACCCTCTACTGGGGATTAAGCTCACAGGCCTGTGCCCTGACTAGCAATAGAACCAGGGACCTCTTGGTGCATGGGTAGATGCTCAACCACTGGGCCACACCAGCCAGGCTACATACCTTATTTTTTTTTTCCCCAATATGTACATTTAGGGGGTTAGTGAGGAGCTAAATTATAATTACTCTCTGCTCTCTTGCCTCAATTTGGTTGGTTTATCTATATCTCAAAACTAAATAAGTTTCTTCCTCAAATTTGTCTCAAAGAAGGAAGAGTTATACTTCCCTAGAAGATTGGTACACAAGCCTAATCTCCATCATGAAGCAAATACCTCACCTTTACAAAGACTCCCAGCAAGGTGCTATGGCTTCTTAGAGAGATTTGTTAAAATACAATTGGTTAATGTTTATCATTTTGTAAGAAATAAAATTTGATTGTTATATTTTAATCTAGGATTCATTAAACAATGAGTATTTATTGACTATTTCTTTGATGTTAAAATTTGATTAGACTTTGTGGGTGGACCTTTCCCTGAAAAAAGAACATTTTCTTAAGCAGTTTATAGCATCAAGATCTGGCAAATAGTGATGTAACAACTAAGAAATACCAAATAGAAATTTTAAGTATTATTGGATATGGCCAACCTTAAAAGCTAAGATGCAAAAGATAAAGCTAGAGCAATTTATAATAACAATTTTCCAATATCTAACATGAATTTTATTAGTTAAAGAGAAGAAATGGTCAAAATGGCACATTGATTGTTCTAGGAGTAAATTTTTACTAGCTAAGTAGGGTTATACAGAAAAATAATGATTCATTAAACTTATTTAATCCCAATGAAATTACGTCTCCACTTCAGAGGACATAAGCCAATGAGAAGATAAACTCTTGTTTCTGAGGTGTCTTAGAGTGGAACAATAAGCAACCCTCTTTCAACAGACAGGAGCTTTATGCATGTATTGGTGTGGAGACTGCTAAGGGACATATACAGCAGTGAAGCCATAGCTACACACTGGACCTTGTGTGACTGTCATTATTTCCATCCTGTTCAAAAGCTTCTCTAAAGCCCCAACTCTGCACAAAGTCAAACCATGTGAGATTCAGAGGGGCTTCTAACCAGCATCACATCTTTTGTAAGACATATTTCACAAGAGCAGAATTCCATACCATGAGTTAATTTGACCCTGATATGGGTGGGATTGATTAGCATTACTTTCAACTGTTCCTTTACTCTAATGCCCCAAATAGGTTGGGGTTTTGTTTTTTGTTTTTTTCATTTCATTTATATCAGAAGAGTCTGAAGTGAAAAGTATTTAATTGGGCTGAATCATGTACTTGTGCTTTAAAAAAATTAAATAGGCTATTTGTAAACTACTCCAGCTGGCCCCTAAACGTTTCTGAAACACTGCATTAGACAAAACAACAATTAAATGTAAATGTCATGAAGCAAAATATAAGTAGAGAGAGAGTGATCTTTCTACCCTCTGCTTTATGACCTCTGGCAGAATTATTTTTAACTGTTTAATCTTGAATTGCTAAATGCATGTGCTCAGTAAACCTTTGTTGAATAAAGTAATTCACAGAAGAAAAATATCAAAAATGCATATAAAATAGGAGATAATTTTATGACAGTATTTTAATATTTTTAATAATTTTTGATTAGTAGATATAAAGAACCCCACATATTCTTAAAAATGGTTGGTTATCTGTATTTTTTAAGCCTGTCTATTTTGATATAATCAGTCTTTCTTTAAGAGGATTGAGGTATTCATATTTGCTCAATTTATTATTCCAATTCTTCATTTCTATATAAAAAAGATCCAGTTTCAAAATCGGGTTAAAGATGGTTGTAGGTGATTAGTTATGGTGACAAAATAGAAGTATTTTCTGAAGAGTTGAAAAAAACACTTAATGATCAGATAGCTAATGTAGACAGAGAAAAACTTCAAGAAAGACTTATACCTAATTCTAGTTGAGAAATGGTACAGTAGTTTATAGCAATTATAAAATGATAAAATAACTATATGTACATTTGTACATATACACACAAATTAAAACATATGCATACATTTACATACACTCATTTGATTACACTGGGGAAAGACCAAAAGCAAGCAGATAAGGATACTGCGGACATAGTGTATATTCTTAAGATTCTAAGGAAATACCTAAAATAAAATTCAGAGCTAAAATAGATCCTCACACAAACTGTAAACCCAACTGCCCAATGAAGGTGATCAACTGTAATTTCACTGCCTGCTAAAATAAAAATCATGACTTTTCAGAGAAGTGTAACTGAATTCACCATCTCTATAATGCATCAACAAAGTCAATTATGCAATAAAAATTATACATATTAGGAAACTAGAGTATATGAACCATAGTCAAAAGAAAAGATAATCAAAAGAAAATTATTCTGAAGTGATCTAGATACTGGAATTAGCATACAAGTATTTTTAAAAAGCTATTATAACTGAAGTATTAAAAATATAGGCTCATAATGAAAGAACAGGAAAATCCACAAAAACTTAAATACTATAAACAAGGACCAAATTAATGTCTTAAAAATGAAAACTATAATGTCTGAAATAATGAATACTTCACTAAATGGACTCCACAGTGGACTAGAGATGAAGGAAGAAATGTTCAAGGAAATTTAAATTGACAAACAAAAGCACCCACTATGAAATGAAAAGAAAAAAAATGAGGGGAAAAAGAAAAGCTCAAAAGCATGTGGGAATGTACTAAATGATTTGCACAATATATTCATAATTTTAGAAGAAGAGCAGAAAGAGATCAGAGAAAATATTTGATGTAGTAATGGCTGAAAAATCTACAAATCAATGAAGACTATAACTTCATAGATTTAAGAAGTATAGTGAACTCCAAGGAGAATAATACAAAAGAAATCAAATCTAGGTACATCATAGTAAAATTCTGAATTAAAAAAAAACTGAAACTAGCCAAAAAAATATGCCACATTAGTGAATGGGTGATAAGTTGTGAAAAATAGCTGTTTTCTTATCAGAAACAATGGAATCCATAAAATAGTAAAACATGATCTTTAAATACTGAAAGGGGGATACGAAACCCAAATCCGCCAACTCAGAATTTTATATCTTGAAAATATAGCAGTCAAGAATGAAGGCAAAATAAAAATCCTTTCAGATAAATAAAAATGGAGACTTGTTTCTCAGTTGATCTACACTAAAAGAAATGTAAACATGGTTATTTAGACTTAGGAAAATGATTCTACATAGAAACTTGGATTTTCAAGAAGTGATAAAGAATGTGGATGAAGATAAATATGTATCTATAATAATAAAAGCATAATATGCTAATTAGACCAAATGTCCTTCTGAACAAAGCCTGCACTATCATGGAAGCCCGGGTCCCAGGTGCCAGAGGGAAGTCGATGCTAGCAGCCGGGGGAAGGACATGCATGCATTTCATGCATCAGGCCTCTAGTGTATATATATTAGAGGCTGTTTTCCTCTTTTAAGACTGAAGAAGAGCCTAGCTGGTTTGGCTCAGTGCATAGAGCATCTACCTTCAGACCAAAGGCTCCCAGGTTCATTCAAGGGCATGTACCTTGGTTGCAGGCTCATCCTAGGCCCAGGCACTGACCAGGGCATGTGCAGGAGGCAACCAATCCATGTGTTTCTCTCACATCAGTATTTCTCTCTGTGTTTACATCTCTCTTCCACTCTCTCTACAAATCAATGGAAGCCCTAACCAGTTTGGCTCAGTGGATAGAGCATCGGCCTGCGGACTGAGGGGTCCCGGGTTCGATTCCAGTCAGGGGCATGTACCTTGGTTGAGGGCACATCCCCAGTTTGGGGTGTGCAGGAGGCAGCTGATTGATGTTTCTCTCTCATCAATGTTTCTAACTCTCTATTCCTTTCCCTTCCTCTGTGTAAAAAATCAATAGAATATATTTTTAAAAATCAATGGAAAAATATCCTCAGGTGAGGATTTAAAAAAAAAATAGATTGAAGGAGAACTAAGTTGGAGAACTGACACTATCTGGCTTTAAGACTTATTATAAAGCTACATTAATCAAGACAATGTGGTACTGGTTAAAAATAGATAAAACAAATTAATGGAACAGAAAAAGAACCCAGAAAGAGATCCACATAAATATAGTCAATTGATCTTTGACAATGGAGCAAAGATAGACTTTCCAAAAACTGTTGGAACAACTGGACATCCACATTAAAATATATATATATATATATATATGTATATAGACATAAATCTTACACTCTTAATAATAAAATTAACTCAAAATGGATCATAGCCTATAAGCAAAATACAAAATTAAAAACTTCAATGAAGATAACATAGGAGAAAAACTAGATGACCTTAGGTATAGCAATGGCTTTTTTGATAAACATGATCCATGAAAGAAATAACTGATAAGCTTAACTTTATTAAAATTAAAAGGTGTGCCCTCCAAAAGGCAATGTCAAGAGACTAAGAACATGAATCTCAGACTGGGGAAAAATGCTGGCAAAAGACACATCTGATAAAGGAGTGTTATGCAAAAATAAGAAAACAAACAACTTGTTTTAAAAATTGGCACCTCAGCAAAGAAGATATACAGATGGCAATTAAGCATACAAAATGATTCTCCACATCATATGACATCAGGAAAATGCAAAATTGAAGCAATTATGAGATACCACTACATACCTATTACAGCAGCCAAAATATGGAACACTGACAACATCAAATGCTGATGAGAATGTGGAGCAATAGGAACTCTCATTCATTGTTGGTGGAGATGCAAAATGATATAGCTTTGGAAGGCAGTTTGGTATTTCCTTAGACAATTAATGTACTCTTACCATAAGACCCAGCAATCATATTCCTTGTTAGCTAAATTAGTTGAAACTGTTTTCGAGCCAAAACCTACATTATTGTACAAACTTGCAAGCGTAAGCATACATGATGTCCTTCATGAGGTGAATGGATAATGAACTCTGACCCATCAGCCAGTGGAGTCTTATTCAAGACTAAAGAAATGAGCTATCAAGCCATTAAAAGACATGAAGGAACTTTAAATTCATACTCTAACTGAAAGAAGCCAATCTGAATACACTATGTACTGTCTGATCTAACAATACAACTTTCTAAAAAAGGCAAAACTGTAGAGACATTAAAAAGATTAGTGGTTGACAAAGGCTGGTAAAGAATACAGGAGAAATAGGTGGATAAAAGATTATTTTTAGAAGAGTAAAAGTACTCTGTATATTATTATAATGAATGCATATCATTATAACATTAATATAAATCAATAGAATGTACAACACTAAACGTGAACCTTAAGGTATATTATAGAGCTTGGGTGATTATATGTCAATATAAGTTCATCAATGTAACAAATATACCACTCTGGTGAGTGATGTTGATAATGGAAGATATTTGGGTCAGGAAATATATGGGAAATTTCTGTACTTTCAATTTTGCTAAGAACATAAAGTACTCTAAAATAATTGTTTATAAAAAAATAAAAAGACTTATTAATGATAGGGGAGGGTGAATTACTATAGTGATGTACTTGGGATGTTGGAATGAATTCAGTCCTAGAAGCACCTTAGATGGTGAATGAGGTTGCAGGATATTATGAAAGTTTTATTCTGATTATTTCTATTTTCTCAGAAAATTAGGAAATACACTATTAAACTGAGAGTATTAAGGAAGAGAGGAGAGGTATGAAAAAAAATTTTAGGAGGGTGCTATTTTTCCCTAATCTTTTAGTAATTATAATGAGCTGTCCAGTGTGTAGAAACTGCTATCTGCCAACCTAACTAATTATCTGCTTATCTCTAACATTTTCTCTGCTGAGATGACTGACTCAGTTTTGCCACTTTACTGTTAATTGAGAACAATAATGTTTTTGTATTTCTGGTACCTATTTCAGTGTCTGGGACACAGTGGACATTTAATTAATACTTAAAATCAATAACTATTTTAGGACCTTATTGTATTTGTGAGAATTGCTGATTTTTTACACATCTATATCAGTTGAGGGCACTAATTATCCAGTTAATCCAGAATACTCTGTGTTTCCCCAAAAGTTAAAAAAGAAATATGCTGTCTTTTAAGGAATATTTTAATGGCCCTGTAAATGGTAAGATTTGGAAATAATCTTTATGCTGACATGTATCTCAGGGCAGAGATTTCAATTGTTTCTAGTGTACTATCAGCACCAAGACATTTAACATGGAAGAAAATCTATACGGTTTGAAATCAGAGATTGTAATTAGAAATTACAGTTCTATTTGGAAAGTTATTTTAACCCTCTCCAGGCCTCTGTCTACGACATGGATTACATATTAAATGAGATATTATGGCCCATATAAATGATAATATATAGTGGGCATTTAATAAATTGTAGCTAAGAAACCAAGTGCTTGCATATTATATTCCTACTAGTGCTCCAGTGCACGGATTTGTACACGTTGAATGGAAATTAATTAGGAGGTGGGGTGGGACTGGGAAAGACAGGCTGGACATGCCCTGAAGCCAACCTCCCACGGTCCCTCCCCAGCCAGCCGCACCTGGAGTGGTGCCGCAGCTTGAAGGGCGTCTGCAGAGTGAGCAGGGTCCCTCCAGCAGGTGGGATCTCTCAGCCTGGCCTGTGGGGATCGGGCCGAAACTGGCTCTCTGACATCCCTGAGGGATCCTGGGTTGAGACTGATGCACCCTGGAATTGGGCTCCCTCCTCTCTGGTTCTGGGGTGTGTCACCCGAGAACTGCTGTTGCCAAGTCACCACAGCTCGGCAGCTCCTGCATTGAGCATCTGCCCCCTGGTGGTCAGTGTGCACCATACCTACCAGCTGGTCAGACGGTCAGTCACTTAGCCTTTTATATATATAGATTTTTTTAAAGACAAGCTGACATTGAGAGTTGTCTAGTTGGAAGCCACAAATTACCTTTGACTGTATTTTGATTAAGGAAGAATTACATGAATGGAATCACATCCTATATAATAAAAGGCTAATATGCAAATCGACTGAACGCTGGAACAGCTGGTCACTATGACAAGCACTGACCACCCGGGGGTAGATGCTCAACGCAGGAGCTGCTCCCTGGTGGTCAGTGTGCTCCCACAGGGGAAGCACCATGCAGCCAGAAGCCAGGAGCCAGGCTCACAGCTGGCGAGCACAGTGGTGGGCCTAACCCGTCAGTCAGACATCCCCCAAGGGCTCCCAGACTGAGTGAGTGGCAGGCAAGCTGAGGGAACCCCCGAGTGCACAAATTTTGTGCACTGGGCCTTTAGTTTTAATATAAATGTAAGACTCGTAAGCACCTGGTGACCCAGGGGTAAAGACTGTAGTCAAATATTTTTGTGGAGACTGGTACATTCAATGGACCAGTTTTGAACATGGAGACAAATTGAAGAACGTCAATGGGAGAGTGGGCCTTACCACTGAAGAACCACTGATATTTCTGCAAGTGTTGGAAACAGAAAAAAAACATAATTATCTCAGTGAAACAGATGGATTTAGACTGGTTAGACCAATACTTTACTGATGGGCAAGTGTATAAGAAGCAGCAGTAAAAGAAGTCCATGATGGCCAAAACCAGTTTGGCTCAGTGGATAGAGCGTCGGCCTGCGGACTGAAAGGTCCCAGGTTCGATTCTGGTCAAGGACATGTACCTGGGTTGTGGGCATATCCCCAGTAGGAGATGTGCAGGAGGCAGCTGATCGATGTTTCTCTCTCATCTATGTTTCTAACTCTCTATCTCTCTCCCTTCCTCTCTGTAAAAAATCAATAAAATATATATATATATATATATATATATATATATATATATATATATATATAAATATAAAAGAAGTCCATGATGTATTAGCATAGTAAGCCTCCCTGGTTTCAGATAATTCTGCCCAAATGTCTGAACATTAGCCAGTGAATTAGGTCATACAATTACATTTTTTTAATTAATAATATTATAATCATTATTAGGTGGTACCTTCACAGAAGAACTCAAGGGGAAAACAGAATGGTCCACTGTTTCCCTCTTGTATGATTCCTTTGAGTGCCAAATGTTCTTCTGAAGCGTTTTTATCTCAGGCATTTAACTAGGACTAAGATTCTGAACCCAAGGCCCTACTATTTTTCACTTAACCCTTTTACCCTGGTTTTTTTTTTTTTTTTTCTAGAGGATTCCAAGGACAATAGCAACAGCAGAGCAGCTGAGTATCCTCTTTGGAGAAAATGCCAGCATGGTCTTGCCTTCCTAGAAAATCCATAAGCTTTTAGTAGGTAAGTACTATCTTATACTTGATTTATGGTTCTCCATAACATCCAGCACAGTGAGTAGATTTATGATTGATGGATTGTTTAGTTGTGAAAACCCATTTTTTAGTGGGCAGTGAACCTGGGAATGAAGAAAGCTCTGTCACAGCTGGAATGTCCAATATTCCTGTGGTGCTAATCATGACCTTCCTGCAGCTTTACTTATCTGACATGTCTATTTCTCATCAGCCTTCACCAAGTGCAATGGTTGATGTTTCACTATTCTTACATAGACTTTGCCATTCCACCCCGCCTCAAAAAAAAAAAAAAAAAAAAAACACTCAGAAAACTTTTTTGGGTTGCTTTTCATGTAAAATGCCAAGTCTGTGAAAACAGTTTATACAAAGATCAAAAAGAAAAAGAAAGGTAGTTGGTATGAAAATTTTACTTGATTTGTCCTTCCCCTCACACTAACATCACTGCTTTTGAGTCTTCTTCCTTTCGCTATTCTGCTCTATGACAGCAACTATATTTAATACATCGACTATCTCCATTCTTAAAAGTAAAGAAACTATTCACTGTGTCAAAGGCCTTTAAGCATCATTTAATAACATTTTTTAAAGAATGTTAAAGGCATTGAAAGTATTTAACCACCAGGTGAACTTCGGTAAAGAGGCAAGATTAAGAAGCACAGTGTTCCAAGTCAGTGAGCAGCAGGCTGGATTGAAAGAATGTGAGTCAATGGAAGAGGAAATGTGATTAAAATGTTGGTCCTGCCAATGGTCAATTACTTTTTTTCCCAAAAAATATACTAATAGAGTTCCTCAAGCCATTTATTGTGTCTTTATCGCCACCATCACCTTTCTTTTGGGGGCAAGTAAGGCCTTCAATATGGTTTCCCAAATAGCTTCTTACTATTGAAGCAAGGTAAGCCTTCAAAAATTATGTAATTATTATTTGACAACCAAGCGCTTGAACGTTTTGTCTGGGTTTATCTTCCTAATGGGAATTTTAGCCCTAATTCTCTGCCTCAGACTCTTAACAAGCTAGATAAAATTGTTGTGAGTGATTGGGTAAACATGACTCAAAATCGTTGAAACTAGAGTAGGGTAAAGTGAAAATTGATGTTGAGATTAAGTTCAAGGTACAAATATCAGGTGCTCACCACCAAACCACTTCCTCTGAAGAAGCTCCTCTGATTTCAGGCTCCTGAGCATCGCCCACCCCCACCCCATCCACTCTGTTCTAATTCACCATCTCTAAGTTTGAGTATATAAGTATTTGATGTATTATTTATTCAACCATTAAGTTTATATTTCAACCATTAAATATGTACTTCAACCATTAAGCATACTTAACACTCCCTCTAGGCCAGTTATCATGCTGGGTAAAGGGGATAGAAAAATAAAATAGTGTGTGGTCCTTTTCCTAAAAGGCTCAGATAGTCTTCCTGGGGCACAGTCATATAAACAAAACAAAGCCTGAACCAAGGGCAGTGAAGCATAGAAGAAAGAATCCCAACTGTACATGGGAAGACCAGCAAAAGCATCACAGACACATAAAGCCTGAGCTTGACACAATAAATGATTGATAAAGAAGATACCCCCTTAGAGAGAGCAGAGGGAACAAATGCATAATGGCAGGAAAAAAAATGGTGGGTCTAAGGCAGGGGTGGGCAAACTTTTTGACTCGAGGGCCACAATGGGTTCCTAAACTGGACCGGAGGGCCGGAACAAAAGCATGGATGGAGTGTTTGTGTGAACTAATATAAATTCAAAGTAAACATCATTACATAAAAGGGTACGATCTTTTTTTTTTTTTTTTTTTTTTAGTTTTATTCATTTCAAATGGGCCGGATCCAGCCCGCGGGCCATAGTTTGCCCACGGCTGGTAAGGAAACCTACTCAATTGTGATAGTAGCCGTGCAGGGAGTTTAGGGGAAAGGCAAGGATGGCAATGATTGAAACTAAATGATTCTATCACTGATTGGAAACTATTGAAGAAGAATGTTGTAGAGAACATTATGTGATTGTTTGCTCTGATGGGCAAGTATAGGTAAAACCAGAGTGAAGGAAACTAGAGGCCATCCCAATAATCCTGAAAGGAAAAGACAAAAGCTTTTGCAAAGGCAGTGGCAATGGTTATGGAGAAAAGTGGTCGACGAGATAGTTGAAGTTAAAATTTCGATAACTGAGTTATACTGAAAGATTTAAAAAGAGAGAGAGAGACTCCCGGGTTTCTGGGTGGTTTATAATGCCCTTAATAAAATTGAAATATAGGAGGAAGAGTAAACTTGAGTGAAAAAAGTTGTGCCTAGATTTGAACTTTTTTTTTTTTTTTTTTTTTTTTTTTTTTTTTTTTTTTTTTTTTTAGTTATTTGGAGTTATAAGGAATGGGTCAATTCCTTAGGAATCCCCATAGCAAAAATTTAAGTAGATATGTCTGTAATTCAGAAACGCGTTCTGTTCTGGAAACTTGGAAATGTCTGAAATTCAAGAAAGAATTCTGTTCTGGAAAAGAGTCATCTACCTCACTTCTAAACTCATTATAATCCTATCTAATAAAAGAGAAACATGTAATTGGCGTACGACCGCTAACCTTCCCATTGGCTAATCAGCGAGATATGCAAATGAACTGCCAGCCAAGATGGCGGCCAGCAGCCAGGCAGCTTGAAACTAACATGAGGCTTGCTTGCTTCAGTGACGGAGGAAACCAATGTTCCCCGCCTGCCTTGCCGGCCTCTGAGCCTGCAGTTTGAGACATTGTAACAAATATAGAAGCTAAACAAAACCCCAGAAACCAGCTTTCAGTGAGCTGGATCTCAGAGCTGGAGTTGATACAGAGTTTCAATTATAGAACCTAAACAAACCAGATACCTGCTTTCAGCAGCGGAGGCCTCAGAGCTGGAGCCAAGCCTCAGAGCTAAACCTGGCCCAGAATAAAAAAGAAAAAAAAAGAAAAAAAGGAGCAGTTGGGAGCTTCAGTTCCAGCCTGAAAACAGCCCTCAGCCCCTCACCCAGACTGGCCAGGCACCCCAGGGGGGACCCCCACCCTGATCCAGGACACCCTTCAGGGCAAACCAGCCAGCCCCCACCCATGCACCAGGCCTCTATTCTACATAGTAAAAGGGTAATATGCCTCCCAGCATCGGGATCAGCGGAGCTGTGAGGCCTCCCGGCACCAGTATCAGCGTGACAGGGGACAGCACCCAAACCCCCTGATCACCCTGCGGCTCTGTGTGTGACAGGGAGCAGGGCCACAACCTCCCTATCGGCCCTGCTCTGTTCCTGACAGGGGAAGGCGCCCCAACCCCCTGATCGGCCCTGCTCTGTGCCTGATAGAGGGGAGCTCCCCAACCCCCTGATCGGCCCTGCTCTGTGGGTGATAGAGGGTGGCACCCCAACCCCCCCACCCCACGGGCCCTGCTCTGTGTGTGACGGGGTAGAGCCATAACCTCCCCATCGGTCCTGCCCTGAGTGTGACAGTGGCGGCGCCCCAACCCCCTGATCAGCCCTGCTCTGTGGGTGATAGAGGGCGGCACCCCAACCCCCTGATTCGCCCTGCTCTGTGCATGACAGGGGGGAGCTCCCCAACCCCCTGGTGGGCCCTGCTCTGTACATGACAGGGGGGGAGCTCCCCAAGCTTCTGATCGGCCCTCTTCTGTGCGTGACAGGGGGCAGCGCCCCAACCCCCTGATTGGCCCTGCTCTGTGCGTGACAGGGGGTGGCGCCGCAACCTCCCCATCGACCCTGCCTTGAGTGTGACAGGGGGCGGTGCCCCAACCCCCCAATCAGCCATACCCTGAGCGTGACTGAGGGTGGCATCGCAACCTCCCGATCTGCCCTGCTCTGTGCATGACAGGGGGCGGTGCCCCAACTCCCCAATCGGCCCTGCTCTGAGCCCTACCAGGGGCTGCACCTAGGGATTAGGCCTGCCCTCTGCCACCCGGGAGCAGGCCTAAGCCAGCAGGTCGTTATCTCCCAAGGGGTCCCAGACTGCGAGAGGGCACAGGCCAGGCTGAGGGACCCGCCTCCCCACCGAGTGCACAAATTTTTGTGCACCGGGCCTCTAGTATTTTAATAATGAGGATGATGTGGCATTGACATCAAGAGAGAAAAAAAATAGATAGAACCAAGGAAGTGAGTAGAATATTCAGTTCACACTCATGTGGTCAATTGTCTTTTGGTTAAGACACCAAGATAATTTAGTGAAAATAGCTTTCTTGAAATGGTGCTGGAACCATTGGATAAATATATGCAAGAAATTAACCTTAATATTTAACTTACAGCTTATATAAAACTTAAATTGAAGTTGAGCATAAGCTTACATGTAAGAATTAAAAATCTATATCATCTCAAAAAAAAAAAAAAAACCAACAGAGAAGAAAATCATAATGATCTTGGGTTTAGCAATAGCTTTTTAAATAGGATTCAAAAACAATGAACTATAAATGCAAAAGTCAATAATTTAGTCCTCATCAAAATAAAAAATAAAACTTCTTCAAAAGATACTTCAATAAGAGTGAAATGACAAGCCACAAACTTTGAGAAGATACTTGCAACACACATATATGAGAAATAATTTGACTTTTGAATAAATAAAGAATACTTACAAATCAATGTTAAAGAGACAAATAACCCAATTTTTTTTAAATAGGCAAACATAATTGAATAGACATTTCACAAAGATAGATAGATGAGCAAATAAATATGAATAAAGAGGCTCAATATCATTAGTCATTAGGAAAATGCAAATTGTTATCACAAAGAAATATTACTACATACCCACTAAAAAGACTAAAATTAAAAAGAATAATCTTATAAATTATTGGTAAGACAATGAGGCAGTTAGAGCTCACATTTATTGCTGGTAGAAATGTAAAATGGTTCAACTAGTCTGGGAAATGTTTAACAGTTTCTTAAAAAGTTAAACATAAACATAATATATAACCCAGAAATTCTACTCCTAGATACTTACCCAAAAGGAATAAAAATATATGTCCAAATTATTTGTGCATAAATGCCCATAGCAGTTTTATTTGTCATAGAAAATTAATAACTGGAAACCATCAATATATCTTTTAATATGCGAATGAATAAATAATTTACAATATATTCATACCATAGAATACTATTCAACATTAAAAAGAAATAAACTACTAATATATGCAACAACATGAATTTATCTCTAAATAATTTTGCCGATGAAAGGAGCTAAATAACAAAGAGCCTAAACTGTATGGTTCCATTTATATGAGATTATAAAAAGGTGAACTAAACTATAGTAAACAGAAATCAGATCAGCTCTTGTCTGGGTCAGGGACAAGGGTGTGGGGGAGGAAGAGCCCAAAAGGAGTTACAAAGAGGCATAAAATATTGTGGAGCGTGATAGATATGTTCATTGTCTTGATTCAAAAATTAATAAGTTGTACACTTTTAATATCATTTATCAAATTTGATTATACCTCAACTAGAGGCCCGGTGCATGAAATTCATACACGGAGGGTGAGGGGGCGGTCCCCTCAGCCTAGCCTGCACCCTCTCCAATACAGGACCCCTCAGGGGATATCCAACTGCCAGTTTAGGACCGATCCTGAGGATTGGGCCTAGACTGGCACTTGGACATCCCTCTCACAATCCAGGACTGCTGGCTCCTAACTGCTCACCTCCCTGCCTGCCTGATCGCCCCTACTGGCCCCCCCAGCCAGCAAGGTTGCCCCTTACTGCCCCCACCCACCGGCTTGGTTGCCCCTCATGGCCCCCCCTGCTGGCCTGGTCACCCCGAACTGCCCCCCCTGCTGGCCTGGTCACCCCTCACTGCCCCCTCTACCAGCCTGGTCGCCCCTCACTGCTCCCCCCTGGCAGCCTTGTTGCAGCCAATTGTGCCCCCTGCTGGCCTGGTCACCCCACACAGCCTGCTGGTCGGTTGTTTGGTCGCCCCTCACTAACCCTCCTGCCAGCCTGGTCGCCCCATGCAGCCTGCTGCTCAGTCGTTTGGTCAACCCTCACTAAACCCCCTGCTGGCCTGGTCACCCCACGCAACCTGTTCTCAGTGTTTGGTCATCCCTCACTGCCCCCCCTGCCGGCCTGGTCACCCCACACAGCCTGCTGCTCAGTCATTTGTTCGTCTCTCACTAACCCCCCTGCCAGCCGTGTCACCCCACTCAGCTTGTTCTGTGGTCCGTTTGGTCGTCCATTTGGTTGCGATGGCCCCTGGCTTTTTATACATATAGATAAAACTATAAAAATATATTAAAGACTAATACCTCAAACAAAAAGCATATGCCTATTTATATACATTATTTAGAAAGTAGAAATAACAAGCAGAACTTCTGGGTAGTTTACCATACCACCCTCTTTGATTCATATTTATCTAATCAAGCCTCCTAGAGGTCCCACTTTCATGACCCATATTGTGTTTGGTCAGTGGAAAAGGAAAACCAATAATCTATCGAGGGACCAGGAAGGCATGAATCTGCTCTCTTGCCTCAAACACTGCCCACCAGAGCCCAGATTGGCACTGTGTGTGGGTGAGAATTTTGCTATGTCAATAAAGTAAGACGCATTTCTACTTATCAGCATTGATCGTGGGATTTTACTGAAAACTCCTGCTGTTTGAACCAGACCTTTGCTTCTATAGGACCTCTCATTGCAATAGGATCTCTATGAGACACTTATATCATCCCATTTACAAAGTGAATTCTGAAACTTTTCTTTCCATTGGAAATTTTTTATGTGTGTGTATTACCAGGTCTCTCAACCATTGTAGAGATGTGTTATATAGACCACAATAACTGCTACAACAGAAAGATTTAAAGATAATATGAGTTGCCTCAGTAAGCAATCTTAGTTCAATTCACTTGAAGATGGAGTCAGTATATATCCAAGAATGAAGGAGTTCAATCTTTTTTGGAAGAAAGAAAAGCTTACCAAAAGGGAGTGAGAATTGGCCACTTACCTTTGCCAGGCCTTCTCAGCCTTATACACTGGGAGGTTTGCTTGCAGACTGAGCTACAAGTCAATTCTGACCATGAGTAGCAGTATATCAGGAGTTACCTTCCCACCCAAGGAGCAGTGAGTCTGGTCTGGCCAGTGTTGCTCAGTGGGTGAGTGTTGTCCCATGAACCAGGAGGTCAGGGTTAGATTCCTCAACAGGGCACATGCCAGGGTTGCAGGCTCGATCCCCAGTAAGGGGCATACAGGAGGCAGCCAATCAATATTTCTGTCTCAGCATTGATGTTTCTATCTCTCTCCCTCTCCCTTCCTCTCTCAGAAATCAATAAAAATATGTTTTTAAAAAAGGAGCAGTCTGAAATTTGTGTTCCCAAATTAAACTTGGTGTCAACTTTGAACACTGTGTAGTCACTGAGTTGTAGCTTCCCAGCATCTCTCTGCAAATAGTTTTTCCAGTCCTAAGTTTTGTAATTATCTGATTACATTTTGTTTCCCTTCACTGAATATTCAGTAAATCCTACTCTGCATTAAACTCTGGTAAATCAAGGATAAATACTGATCAAAAGCTCACCAGTTATGAAAATACAAATCTAAGAAATACATGGCCCTTGTGCCTCAGTGAACTCATATCTAAAATAGGAGGCTGAGGGGTGGAAGGGGTCCATGGTGGGAAAATGGGCGACATCTATAATACTTTCAACAATAAATAAATACTAATAAAATAAAATAAGAGACTTACCACCAGCCTTCTCACTAATCCTGGTCACATACCTATTTATTGTTTGGTTTTAGACATCTCCTGGGGGCACCTTTCTGTTACTGACACAAAATTCTTGCGACTACACCAGGGGCCATTTGGGACTCCTTAGGGACTGATCCACAGTCTGTGTTTTCCAAAAGCTTTGACACTGTGGTTTGAATGATTAACAACCTATCTTGGAGTTATTCCTTCAGTTAATTGTTAGCACTGCCCATTCCTACTTTCTTTATCTTCCCTTCCAACTTGCTGCAATTTTCCCATAAATTTTTGCACCAAAGCTTCTATGGACTATGAGACTCATGTCACTATTAGCTCTAAATATCCTTATGGCTCTCTTTAATATTCAAATATTGTATTTGACTTACCAAAAATTCAGAGAGGATGTCTAAAGTTAGTATAAATAACAAGCATCAGGACCTCAAAAGGCAGGCAGAGGCAGAGACCATAATTTTATTCAAATGTCAGAATAGAGATAAATTGGTCATTCTATAGAGAGAATGATGAAGAAAAAACGATTTTTCTAGAATAATATAATCTGGTCATGTTCTCTGACACAGTAAAAGAAAAATATTGTAGGTAGGGGGAAGCTGAAGGAAATGCTGAAGGGGAGAGTTAATCTAGGAAAGCTGGTCTGAAAGAAAGAGAAGGGGCTATGAAAAGGTGCATAGGAGAAAACATTGGTAAAGATGAGGGATGCAATCTTATGTGATGCTGTAGCCGACAGAGAGGAATTCCAGAAGAACGCTAATGATTTTGAGATGTTGAAGAAAGTAGAGAAACTCAAGTCAGAAGTTTTTTATTCTGCCAAGATCATAGGTGTGGTTCACACCTTCAGATGATAGGTGTAGGGGTGACAACCTAAGGAAATGAACAATGTGGAATAATGTGGAGGAGTTGCTGTGAAGGATGTTTCTTGCATCCCCCACATATAAATAAATAAAGGATTGCTGAGCAGCAGGGAGGAAGACCTAACTGTGTTTACTTAGCATGAAATTGCAGTGGACCCAATTATTTTAGTTTTCTCCTTTCTTTGGCTACTGCTAACAATCCAGCAGAAAGAGCAGAGATGATGCTTGTTGGGGTTAGCCAGGGTTAGAGATGTATAAAGCAGACAGAAGCTCCGGAGTGGTTGTGGAGAATCCCAAGATGTTAATGAGGTGTCACTGAATTGTTTGACCATGGGTTCCAGGATTCGTAGGAAGCCAAGTGAATTCAGATAAAGTTGGTACACAACAAGAACTGGGAGAGTTTCAGGGATTCAAAGTTATGAATAAGATGAAAACCATGTCAGAAAGAAAACAGATTAGAATAAGGGCCTGATAAAAATATTATGGTCACACACATACACACACACACACACACACACACACACACACACACGAAAGCATCTTAGGTATCCCATACTGAAAGATAATGAGGTCTAGTAGGCATTATTATTATTATTATTATTATTATTATTATGTATCTGAAATGGAAGAAATGTAAAAGTCAAGACAATGGCAAAAAAACAGAATCGAGAGGAAATATGTAAGGTAAATATTATACTCATTTCAACAGATGGAGAAATGTCCTGTGTGTAGACAGATGAATTTGGTGAGCATAATTGGTCTTCTAAAGGAGACTAAAGAAAGTGGCATAAAACTCCAAGGTAAATACTAGAGTCTGGAAGTAGCCATAGCATGACTGAGGTTAAAAAAAAGTCTGACTCCATCAAATTGCCTCAACAATTGTCAAGGCAATGGAGCCGAGAATGATTGGAAAAAGAATTTAGGAAAAGTAATCCATTGGAGAATACCGATTTTCAATTAATGCTAAGAGATAGAAGGATCACTAGTGGAAATTTATTAATTATAGGGAAATTTTCTTGCTGAAGGTACCACAAAGTTTCCATATAGCACAATTAAAAGGAGCTGGGGAGGGGGGTGGAAAGTGTGTAGAGCGCCTAAGCCAGAAGGAATCTAACCTGACAGGAAGTGGGAGTGCTGAGACAGGAAGGAAAGAATTTGCTTGTCCAACAGTAACTGTCGGTAAATGAAGGAAGTGTTTAAGAATTAGCTATGTTATCTCTACTCTTCTTTGCTAAATTTATTACAGCTTCACATTACTTCTTACAGATGATACTTTGATATTAGAAATAAAAGAAGTCATTGAGGGTTGGTGGAGAAAAAATTAAAAAGTAAAGTGGGAAAGACATTTAGAATTCAATCCATTCTTACAGTAAGGCGAGTGAATTTAAATAACCTGTCTAAATGTCCTCAGCTTAGAAATAAAAGTCATGTCTTTTAATAATACTGCCCCCAATTAACTACCAATCAAAAGATTCATATTTTCACCTCATCTCTGCTATTAGCTAGCTTTCTTTGCATTATTTTAAGCACTACATGCTTTTTTTTTAATTGTTATTTTTCATAGAAGTCACATAAAAAATCAGAATGCTTTAATCTCCCAGTGTCTCTTGGTGGTAAACTCAGCCTCGGACCATGTGTCAGCAATACTGCATGGCGCTTCATTTCTTTTCTCTAGTAGAATGCCAGGTACAACTTTGAGTTTGAATTCAGGATTCTCACATTTCCACAGGCCATTTTGATCAAAATCTTACTAAAATTACAAACAGCTACAGAGTTTTCTTTCTAGTCTGTTCTTTTTTCTCTTATTTCTCTTATTCTTCCCCTGTGGATTAGCATGTAAAATATTAACAGACTTTGCTACTGACAAATATTTAAATTTGACCAGTTCCTCTTTCTGATCTCTAAGTCATTTATATGTGAAATGAGAAAGTCCTACTGCACCATTTCTAGAAGGTGCAAGAATTTCCTATGAAACTCATGTGTCCTGTTCTCTTTTACTCTTTCCCCACAAATGTTCAGTGTCAGGATTTCCCCCAACCTCTATGAGTTCAGAATTCTGTTTAGTTCAGAAATGTGTATCAAGTAGAATCTACCCTATGGCCATGCTGCAGGAACATGGGACCCTCAGATTACACACAGTTTGTCATGCAAGATGAATAAGTCCTGAAGATTACTGTCTAGCAGTGTGACTATAATTACAATATTGTATTGTACACTTGACATTTGGCAAGAGGGTACATCTTAAGAGTTCTCACTACCATGGAAAAGAAAAAAAAAACAGAAAAGAAAAAATAACTATGTGAGGTGATGGATATGTTAATTTGTTTGACCATAGCAATTATTTCACAATGTATACACATATCAAAACATCAAGGTCTGTACCTTAAAACTATATAATAAAGATGGAGAAAAATTACAAATTCATACAAAGTCCACTAGACCCCAGGTTAATTTTCTTCCATGTAAAAGCTCAGCATTCCTGGCTGCTCTAATCTTATGATGCCTCCACATCACCTATACTATCAAGATTGCTGGGCAGATTACCCAGTGGAGCATTGAAAATAAAATGTTTTACAAGAAAGTGGCATGCATCACTTTTGCTCCCATTATATAGGTCAAACAAGTTCTATGGTCCTACAGAATTCCAGAGGGTTGAGAAGTGCCAACCTTCAATGTCTTCTGCTGAGCGAACTGGTTCATGGGGATTAGTTGAAATACCCATTACAGGATGGGAAAGTAGCATTTAAATTCGATTTTTCTCACCTTAAGTGTTTAGAATAGTTGGTAATAATTCAGTATCCTAGGTGGTCTTGTATTTACATGCCATTAAGATGTTTATAGTAATGTGCAGGTGCTCTAGTCTTAGTTTAAATGTTAGCTAAGGGAAATCAGTTGCTTCTTAAATGGTTGTAAATGGAGAATAGTTAAGATTTATGGACTCTAAGTCATTATTGTCCATGAATTTAATTATCTGTATATATTTTTAAATTCAGGGGGGAATGGTTATTATTTTGGAGTTGCTTTTCTGTTTGCTTTTTGGAATTTTAGTCTCTAAAGACATGTAGAATCTAAAAGGTATTCATCCAATATAGAAATCTGCTATATTAAATTATATATTGCAATAATATAAAATTCTGACCCAGCTTGTTGTTCCAGTGCTATACTGAAGAAAATGCTCCTAGCGCTACTTTCAAAAAGGGAACTAGGAAAATTACATGCACAAAGTTTGGATTTCTTATCAACTATGTGACAAACTTACCCAAAACTTATTTAAACTTAGTAAGGCCAAGATATAATGTCTGGGGATATTTTTATAAGAGGCATTTTACCATTGGCCTCTTTATTTTCCTTGGTTTGGACTTTATCTATGGAGAGGGAAAGATAGAAACATATACCAGGAGCCTGCCAAGGCATAATGGGCATTTTTCTAGTATGCTTCATGCTAACGTCTGTGGGCTACATAATAAATTTGTCTTCTCGTGCCCTTTCTCATATAGTAATGTTTCCACAATAAATTGGGACTCATCATTCTGGACCTTTACTTACAATTGATTGGACCAGCAACGAGGGATCATGTGACCCCCAAGAAAGTAATACGGAGTGTCTGCCGTGGAAATCCCGGGGGCTTTCCAAGTTCTGGTTCAGGAACTCCCAGAAAACCAACAGCACTTCCCTCCCTGGCTTTCATAGTTACTGCTTTAACTTAAAAAAAAAATGTAGCTTTTCATATATTTGTTTTGCTTGAGGTAGTTTCCTTGCCTTTAGGCCCCTTTATAGCCACATTATCACGGATGAAGAAGACACTAGGCATATGTTGGAAAATAGTAGGTAATAATTTTGAGCACTTACTGTTTTCAGACACTATTCTAAATGACATATTATTTTAATTCTCATGAATGCCAAAGATAGTTGCTAAAATTATCCCCAATTGACAAAAGAGGGACCGAGGCACAGAAAGGTTGAATCACCTACCAAAACCACAGAGATCGCAAGTGGCAGAGCCAGGACTCAAACCTTTAGTCTAGAGGATGTGCTTTAGCCCTTGTGCTATATGCCCTGGAAGGTGAAAGTGCTTGGTGTCTCTCTGCTTGGCTTTGTATTCATTTATACCAAAATCAGAAAACGGTAGGACTGAGAAGTTTTAAAATGGACAACCTCCAGAATAAGAAGTCTGGGAAAGCATTGGAAATGAGAGAGCATCTCAGGTCTAGAGATGCCAAGGTCCAGTTAGTGTATAGTGATGATGACATTTCATTTATTGCCTGAAAAGTTTGCTGAAATCCTTACTTGGAGCAATGATGTGGAGAAGAATGTTTTTGCTTTGACACTTTTAGCTTCTTAATAAGACTTTGTAAGTTAAGGCAACAGCTTATATACATGAATTATTTGCTGAGTTACTAGGTTGCTCAAGTTTTTACTTTCCCAGAAAGATAATTGATTGAGATGCTTTGAACTATACTTTCTATTGTTAATAAACTCTGAGTACTGTTGTAACTGACAAAGATTGAATAGATAGATGATAGATAGATAGATAGATAGATAGATAGATAGATAGATAGATGGATGATAGAGAGGTTATTATCTATAGTAATAAAAGTGTAATATGCTAATTAGACAGAACAGCCAAACGACGTTCCAGATGCCCTTCCAGAAGCACCTTCAAGATGAAGCCAGGGCTGTAAGGGCCGAGCCCCTTGCACGAATTTTGTGCATCGGGCCTCTAGTAATTTTATAATCAGCTAACTCCAACAAGTGAATTAGTCTCTAGCACTTCATTACCAGAACTGGCACAGACTACACATTCCTCTGCCTCAACAGATTTCCGCAAAGATACTGCCACAAGTCATGCTTCTAATTTCCTCCCCCTTGACAAGAGACATTGGATATATTGTGAAGTGTGGCTGATTTTTATCGACTGCATTAAACAAAGCACCTTTTGTTAGCTCAATCATACTTGGCTCCTTCATGGGAAACACTCAGCATGACTCATGGCACCTGCTGCTGCTTATTACCTTGGGCTGTGCAAAAGGTAAAATAAAAATGATCATATGTAAAGGGCCAGAAATAACAGAGATACAGAAGGAAAATCATCTGAAATAAATGGTTATTTGAAGGCATAGCAAATGCCCAGTAGCTAAGTTCTGAAGTGGGAGTGATTCCCAGTCCCCACTACTAATGAAGGTAAAACAAAAGTTCCGACATTTGGGGCAGTGCGAATCAAATCAGTCACTTGGCAGGGAGAAATGCTTGTGATTGCTCTGGTACTTAAGTCTAAGTAAAAGTGATAAGTAGATGAGTCAAAATCATTGCAGTATATTGAGTATACCTTGCTATTAACAGTTTTGTATCCACGTTGAGATAAAGAAAACAATGTTAAGGAATATGTCTGTATAAAATGTTCACAGACTACAGCTGAGAAATATGATTCACATTTCTCTTTTTAAAATATAATTGTATTGATTTTAGAGAGGAAGGAAGAGGGAGAGAGAAATAGAAGCATCAATGATGAAAGAGAGTCATTGATCAGCTGTCTTCTGCACACGCCCTACTGGGGATCTAGCCCACCACCCAGACATGTGCCCTGACTAGGAATCAAGCCATGACCTCCTGGTTTATAGGTCTGTACTCAACTGCTGAGTCATACCAGCCTGGCCTGACTGTTCTTTTTACCAATGAAGTCAACGTGCACTTAAAAAATCTGGAGACTGAAATATGGACAAGCTACTTATGCAACAATGTGTCCCCCGCTGTGTCCTTAGTGGTTCAACCTAGTATAATACTTTACACTCTAATTTTGCAATGTCCTAAGTGCTGCAGCCCTTTTTGTGAGCCTTTAACTACTGTAATAATGGCCCCTTTTCATCAACTTGGCATTTTTTTTTGGGGGGGGGGAGGGCGAAGGGCAGCAATTTTAGAATAATACCCATCAATTTCATAAGGAGGAGAGCAGATGAATACCAGGCAGTTTTATACTCTACAGTTTTCTTACCTATTAGGCTTTTCTATCATTGAGCTAGGTTCGGCATTCCCCAGCATTAGTGAATATAAGAATCACTCAGAGAGAAAACTTTTATACAGATTCCTGAGCTTGTCCCCAGTAGTTCTAGGGTTCAGTAATCTGATTTTTTTAACAAAGACTTAGCTGACTCCTATGTTCCAAGGCCCTCACTTTGGGAAATGCTCCTGGAATCACCAAGTTTCAGAGCCCATTGCTTAAGAATAACCCTGGCTAGGGCTCTGCTTAATACCAACTTGAGATGGATGCAGAGAAGAGCTAAATAACAGACGATGGATGGACAGGAGAGTCTACTGCAGGCCCAAGATGCACCTACCTCCATGCATGTCTCTACAATGGGAAGCAAGTCTCATTTTTGATGAGTAGAGAGGAACTTAAGAGCAAGTTCCTAAGGAAATGGAGTTTCCTAAGGTCTTAGATCTCTTCATTCTAGAGGTCTGGATATCACTAATTTCTAGTCACATAACCAGGATTATTCAGGGAGTAAGGGGATCAATCTCCTGATTGAGATCTGCAGGCTCAAAACAGTAACCCCAATCCTCTCTATCTATCTGTTCGTGGTCTGGCAATCCCAAAGAAGAGTATCTCCCATCAATGCTGTTCCTTGCTTAAGGTGGCAAGGTACACAGAGTTTTGTTATCACTGCTATCAGCTCCCTTAAAGTTCCAGTCTTGACCAGCACAGGTCTAAGAGGAAACATGTGGTAGCTCAGTCATTTGCTAAATAGTTACATATTATGTGGCTGAATTTTCTCCTGAGGCCCCATATTTGAGATCAGAATTGAACCTTAGTGCATGTTAAATAAATAGACCTACTTAAATAAATAAATAAATAAATAAATAGTATTTTATAAATGTTTCCTTTTATTAATGTTTAAAAGGAACAAGGGGAACTATTGCATTATGCACAGCATTTCAGTTAAAAAAGAAAAACTATTTCTCCACAAAATTTAATAACTCCCCCAGTTTGCACACTTCACTAAACAAAGCCTTCTGTTACTAGTACTTAGGGAAACCAAACCATGTCTGAAACTCAAATGTATCCCCGCTGGTGAAGTGAGGAAGGTCTCCTTTAATTAGTAAGCTTTCAAACTCTGACTGCCTCAGTGAATTAAGGGAAGATGTTTCCCTTCTTATTAACTACCACCTCACTCCTATATGTTCCTTTCCTTTGGATTCTGAAATAAATCAAAATGGGAAGTATTTTGGGCTCCTGAATTGATTAACTGCTTGACCAACATTTACAAAATGTATCTGTTAAGACCTTTGGGAGCAATTTCTTAAAATAAGTACTTACAAGTTGCCTTCCATTTGCCTAAAGTCATCCTTTCCCATAAAAGTAGTGAGGTGACTGTGTGTCCTTGCTATTTCTTTGATGGCCGACGATGAGCCTTGCTCTAAGGGCAGTGGCCTCATCGTTTTACATGACAGTCCCTAGTAATACATCATGCCTGACACTTAACCCTTCTTCCAGCCAGTGGGAACACAGGCCCCTGCTGTTTTAATGCCGGTGGGAGATCAAATGCGCTCAGGGATGTCATCAGTCCTTGTTAAGGGAAGTCTTAGCCTTCCAGTTGCCTGTTTTTCAAAAGCTCACAGCTGAGAGTAGATAAATCTGTCGGTAAACTGTTCATATTAAAGTTTAATTGTATTATTCTTGCAGAAGAGTGGGCTTCTTTGTGCATTGACTTTCCTGCATATCAAATATGGGAATATGAGAAATAGAAGTCAGAGACAAAACTCAGAATCTTGGAAGAGTGAAGTTTAATAGGCTTTAGAGATGATGGCATCTAATCTCCTCATTCTACAGATGAGAAAAATGACATCCAGAGAGAAGTGTCACTGCTCTGTAAATGTGTAACTTTCCAATGACTCCTCCTACCTCCACCTGCAACTTCCAGCTCTCTTTTTTTTCCATTTTATCACCTTCTAAATATGCTGAAACTCCAACTCAGTGCTGCAAGTCCAAAGCCCTTTGTTCTTATAATAATACCTCAATTTTAGACTAATAGTATTTTAGTAAATAATTGGCTGCATGTTTATCACTTTAGGGGCAGTGCCTTATTAAGCTTTTCACTTTCAGTTCCAACTGCAATGCATTGTAGGGAGAAATTACTGGAAAAAATCTGTGTGGCTTGCTCAAGGTAACACAAGCAGCCATAACAGCCACTGATTCATTGTCGGTGTGTGTGTGTGTGTGTGTGTGTGTGTGTGTGTAACTGTCTTCAACTAGCACTATTTCTATTTCATCATGGAGATTCAGAGATCCTATCTAATAATAGACAAACATGATAATTGACCATAACTTCGCTATGCCTCCTATTGGCTAATCAGCACAATATGCAAATTAACCAGCAACAAAAATGGTGGCTAATTTGCATACTGAAGGCAGGGCAGGACAGTGCGATCCACCACCCCGCTGCCCACCAGGCCTGCAGTCCATGTGCATGGCCCGGTGGCTGGTGGGGCCTGCAGTCTGTGAGCGCAGCCCAATGGGTGGCGGGGCAGGGCGGATCGAGATCTGCCTGCCCCGCACCCCACCTAGCCCCGCCACCCACTGGGCCGATTGCGATCCACCCACCTCATCCCACCACCCGCCAGGCCTGCTGTGTGCAGTGGGCAGCGGGGCGGGGTGAGTGGCAGAGGGCCTGCCATCTGCGACCCAGCACGGGATTGGGCCCTGCCATCTGCCACCTGGGGAGCCAGCCTAAGCCAGCAGGTGGTTATCTCCTGAGGGGGTCCCAGACTGTGAGAGGGCACAGGTCCATCTGAGGGACACCCCCCACCTCTCACTCCCCCCACACCAGTGCACAAATTTTTGTGCACCGGGGCCTCTAGTTGTACAATAATTAGGTATTCTGCTTTGCTTCTCTTCTTATCAGCCTACATCTGAAAAAGCTGTACATTGTTGAAAATACTTAGCCAGATACATTTTTTTTAGTGACACTCTACCTCATCTTTATGGAATGGAGAAACAAAAATAACAAGACTTTGGGGATTTAAAATGCATAGGATTAAAATGTCAGTTCTCCTACTGTCCTTCTGTGGAATTATTCAGCTAATATGAACTATCTATCTGATAAATTATTCTTCAACTTATTGAATCTTCCTTCTAAAAGGGTTATTGTAAAAACTCAATGAGATTAAGTTTATAAAGATGGGCAAACAATAGCCATTTTGTTGAGGTTACTCCTCCCCTGTCTTCCCCTATAATTTGACACGTTATAATTTCCAGCTTTTTTAATGTACATTATGTGATTTGAGACATTATTGTTCTGTGAGGTGGGCAGAAGAGATATTACCTTCTAATTATAGACAAAGAAAATGGCATGTTTGAGCTATGTTTCTAAGAAATAAAATCAGGCATTATTTTTTTGCATCTATCAACATAGTATCCAGCCAGTGCCAGTAGTGAAAGCTAAATGTTTCCATGTGCTAAATCAGCAATTTCAACCTCTGTGCTGAAACATTTTTTAAAATATGCAATACCCGACTATTTTGTCAGGGGCATTGACCTATTTTCCCTTAGAGTGTCAAATAAAATAAATGATAACAGCCAACACAACAATAGCCATCTGCTGTGAATGAATCAAAATTATACCTACTATTTTGTCAGTTCAGCAAAAAATACAATATATCACCCTAACCGGTTTGGCTCAGTGGATAGAGCATCGGCCTGTGGACTGACAGGTCCCAGGTTTGATTCCGGTCAAGGGCATGTACCTTGGTTGTGGGCACATCCCCAGTCGGGGATGTGCAGGAGGCAGTTGATTGATGTTTCTCTCTCATCAATGTTTCTAACTCTCTATCCCTCTCCCTTCCTCTCTGTAAAAATCAATAAAAATATTTTTTTTAAAAAAATACAATATATCTTTTGGTGTGCCACAGTATTTAGTAATTAGTTCATGTATGCCATGAGATGAAAAGGTTGAAAATTGCAGCAATCGAGTATAAGATAAACACAAGCTCTTCCTTCCATGGATACCTGAACTTCCCTAGAAAATGTGAGGAGAACTGAAGATGAACCATATTACAGTCTCAGAAATAACCACAATTCTTTTTAATAAGGTCTTGTTTGAGTCAAGTGTACCATCAATGTGGTTAGGGTTGTAAAAAATATGCAATTGAAATATATCATTCAGATGGGGGCTATTATCATTGATTTGTAATTAAAATATACAGATGTATCTTTCAACATACCATGATCTCTATGTCTATATTTATGCCAGTACCATGCCGTTTTGATTACTAGAGCTTTGTAGTATAGTTTGAAATCAGGGAGTGTGATGCCTCCAGGTTTGCTCTTCTTTCTCAGGATTACTTTAGCGACTCAGGGACTTCAGTAGCTCCACACATATTTTAGAATGTGTATTTATTCTATTTCTGTGAAAAATGGCATTGGAATTTTTATAGGGATTGCATTGAATCTATAGATTGCTTTTGGTAGTATGGACATTGTAACATTATTAACTCTTCAGATTCATGAACATGAAATATCTATTTGTTTTTCAATTTTTTTTCATCAAAGTCTTGTAGTTTTCAGCATACAAATTTTCAATTCCTTGATTAAATCTATTTCTAAGTATTTTATTATTTTGTTTCTATTGTTTATAGAATAGTTTTTCTTACTTCTTTTTCAGATGTTTTGTTGTTAGCGTATAGAAATGCAACTGATTTTCGTATGTTGATTTTTGCATCCTGGAACTTTACTGCATTTGTTGATTAGTTCTAAAAGCTTTTTTCTTGGTGGAATCTTTAGGATTTTCTATATTATAAGATCATATTATCTGCACACAAATACAAGTTTATGTCTTCCTTTCTGATTTGGATACCTTTTATTTACTTTTTTCTTGTTTGATTGCTCTGGCTAGAACTTCCAGTACTATGTTGAATAGAAGTGGTGAGAGTAGTTACTTTTGTCTTGTTTCTGATCTGAGAGAAAAATCTTTCAACTTTTCATCATTTAATTTAATGTTGACTGTGGGTTTGTCATATATACCTTTTATTGTGTTGAGGCATGTTCATTCCATACCCAATTTTTTGAGCATTTTTATCATAAAAGGATGTTGTCTTTTTTCAAATGCTTTTTCTGCATTTAAAAGATGATCCTATCATTTTTATCTTTCATTCTATTAATGTGGTATATCACATTTACTGATTTTCATATATTGAATCATCTTTCCTCCCAGGAATAATTCCCACTTTACCCTGATACAGACACTACAAGACAATAAAATTGTAGACCAATATCCCTGATTCATATAGATGCAAACATTCTCAACACAGTATTAGCAAAATGAATTATACAACACTTTAAAGAGATCATGTGCCATAAACGTTTCATGCATAAAAGTTATGCTAGGACTAGGGAGAAATTAAATGATGTACTAATATCATCTTCAGGGAACTTGACCCAAGGAACTAGAACCTGTAGAAGAGAGCAAGTAGCACACAAATAAACTTCATCCTTCATACAAGCAAGATGGAGGCAGAGCATCTCAAGCTTGAATCCCACCTCTACAAATCAATAGCCTGCGACATTGGGAAAGTCACTTCATCTTTATGAGAATAAGAATATTCTGAGACAACAAAAAATCTTACTTTATATACTTGTATAGAAGACAACATTTTAATTGAAAAGGAGGTAATAGATCATTGTGATTGAAACCTGGAGCCATACTCTGCCTGACCCACTACTATCTCTGTGATGAGTTAGAAAACTTGTCTAATTGGAAAAATCCATCCATGCTGTGGCAAATGGTAAGAGTTCCTTTTTCTTCTTCCTCTTCTTAAAGAATACCTTTCAGCATTTCATATAATGCTGGTTTGGTGGTGATGAACTCCTTTAGCTTTTTTCTTATCTGTGAAGCTCTTTATCTGACCTTCTATTCTGAATGATAGTTTTGCTGGATAAAGTAATCTTGGTTGCAGGTTCTTGCTATTCATCACTTTGAATATTTCTTGCCACTCTCTTCTGGCCTGCATGGTTTCTGTTGAGAAATCAGCTGACAGTCGTATGGGTACTCCCTTGTAGGTAACTGACTGTCTTTCTCTTGCTGCTTTTAAGATTCTCTCTTTATCTTTTGCTCTTGGCATTTTAATTATGATGTGTCTTGGTGTGGTCCTCTTTGGATTCCTTTTGTTTGGGGTTCTCTGCGCTTCCTGGACGTGTAAGTCCATTTCTTTCACCAGGTAGGGGAAGTTTTCTGTCATTATTTCTTCAAAAAGGTTTTCAGTATCTTGCCCTCTCTCTCCTTCTGGTACCCCTATAATTCTGATGTTGGTACGCTTGAAGTTGTCCCAGAGGTTCCTTACACTATCTTCATATTTTTGGAATCTCTTTTCTTTTTTCTTTTTCGGTTGGGTATTTTTGTTTCTTTGTATTTCAAATCTTTGACTTGATTCTTGGGATCCTCTTGTCTGCTGCTGGATCTCTGTAAATTATTCTTTATTTCAGTCAGTGTATGCTTAATTTCTAGTTGGTCCTTTTTCATGTCCTCCATGGTCTCACTATACTTATTGAGGGATTCATTAAATTTATCGGCGGTTTCCATAAAATTCTTGAAAAACCTTATAAACGTGGCCTTGAATTCTATATCCAATCGTTTGCTTTCCTCCATTTCTGCCATTTGTGACCTGTTTCTTTGTCTCCGCATTTTGGCAGCTTCCCTGTGTTGATAGAGTGGCCCTGTGCGCCAGGTGTCCTGTAGGGCCCAGTAGCTCAGCCTCCCCAGTTACCTGGGGTGGACACTCTTGGTGCACTCTTGGTGCCTTGGTTGTTGTAGAATCACTGGGAGGAATTGACCTCCAGGCCAATTGGCTGTGAGAATCAGCTATGTCTAAAGTGGGAGAACTTCTGTGCTGAAGACACCCTTCTGGGGCAAGACTTGCTTCAGTGGGGCTTTGGTGCTCACTGAGTCTGCTCCCTGAGTGTGTCCCTTATGGATCTGAGGAGTTGCAGTCTGGTACCCTCTGACCACTGGGTACAGTGGCTCCTGGATCTAAGGAGGTGCTAATTCAGCCTCTGCCTGAGGCCACACAGCAGGAGCCACGAAGAGGCTCAGCTGTGAAGCAATGCAAGCCGCTGCGGGGCCTTGGGCCTTCTCTTGGAAGTTCCGGGTCTGCCTGGCCAGGCTGCAGTTAGGAACATTCACATGCAAAAGCCTCTGCCGCAGCCTGGGTGGGGCGGGGTCTCAGGGAATCAAAGGGCGGATCAGGGGGCTATGGCTGATTCTCCGCTAATTCAACTCTTTATCCTTAGTTTTAATCACCTGTGAAATATACAAATGGGGGAAAGGATAAGAGTGGGCAGGCTTGTGAGGTTACCAAGACTTTCAGTATATTTACTCTGAATGTTTTATTCCTTTAAGAGACAGGGGGCTATTCCAGGAGAACTGCTGACTGGAGATATAGATACAGGAGTGTCAGGCATCACAGTGATATTTAAATCTGTATTAGATGTAAGGCAGAAGGTAAGAAGTGGGAACTTAAAAGGAGCATACACTTGTAAGGCTTTGTAGCCACTGCCAACTGACTAGTGGCTACCTAAGCCCCCCGACGTCAGATTCCAGCATAAAATCTTTCATTCTGAAGCTTCCGAAGTGAAAATGCAAAGGTAGCAAACAGGATGTAGAAATCTGTTTCAGCTACCAGAGTACAGTGAGTTAACAGGAAATAGCTTGATTTAAATGTCTGTCTCTCCATTGGAATCTAGGTTCTTGAGGGCAGGGATTATATCTTCACAGCCCTAGCTCCCAGCACTGAGCAGAGCAGACACTGAATAAATGTGGGGGTTTTCTTACAAAATGAATGATACATATAGTTTCTTAGTGCTTGCTGGAA
Source organism: Myotis myotis (assembly GCF_014108235.1). Classification (NCBI taxonomy): domain Eukaryota; kingdom Metazoa; phylum Chordata; class Mammalia; order Chiroptera; family Vespertilionidae; genus Myotis; species Myotis myotis. Next base: position 18,940,998 of record NW_023416335.1, read on the forward strand.
TTTAACTTCCAAATACATAAGGTTCTTAATAGTAAAACAGCCAACACTGACATCAAATGACTTACATTCATTATTAAAGAGTCAGACATGCAATAAGAAATAGTCAAAAAGCAAATTGCCTTAGAAATGAGATATCATGCCTGTTTCTCTGGATTTCAGCCTCATCAGCTTCTTGTCCTGCAAAAGTGATTGTCATTTTATCCTCATTCAAGTTCAGTCCTTTCTGAGGCTCTGAGTGAGGCTGTTGTGGTCCCCACTGAAGGGAATTTAAGTCACTCTGCCACCTGACTACTAGGCCGTTTCTGAGCTTGAGATGGAGCTTTAACAACAGGACTTCTGCCTTGTTCTTGAAGCCCTAACCCCATCTTCTTTCTGGTTTTGGACACTGGACCCCTGTTTTGTTGACTACTTCTTACCCAGCGGCAAAGTTATTCTAGGACCAGGTCTGCTTCAAACCTGTCCATCTTTATAACTGGCATATCACCATGAAATGGTGGACCTGAGTTTGATGGCTGCATTTCATACCCCTTTTAGTAATCTATTGCGCAATTTATATTCACACATAAACTACACCACAATTTCTGCATACCAGTTTTAAATCTTTTTTATCCTTCCTTTGTTTCTTACTCTTCCCTTTTTCTCTATTTCTCCTTTGAAAATAAATGAAGGAATGTTCAAGTGAGAACAGATACTACAGGACTTGCTGTAGCAAGGGAGTTAGCCACTGTCACTTGCATTTTGGCAGAGACTCAAAGGTAGTCAGAGAAGTGGGAAAGCTTTGTACTGGGGAAAAAGGAAGGCTTCAGATGTGCTCTAAGTGGAAGCTGTTAGACTGGGAAGCTGTAGGCAAGCTAGTTACAAGCAGGCCATACCATGTGATTGGCTCTGGATGCATATTTGGCTTTCTCTGGTTGATCCTTAATCGAGTTGGGGAGCAAGGACAAAACTCAGGGAAGCTGACAGTTGTTTTAATCAAGTCCTGGTCATGTGGGGCTGATTGTTGTAGAAGTGATTGCTTACCCTCCTGGATTGTTCTTAGAGATGGTAATCTGGCTTTTCACAAGTTTGACTTATGGCAAACAGGCCTCCTGGGATGTACATTATAGATAAAGGGGTTGGCTTCCTGAGAAGTTGGCTGCAGATTGGGGATCATATTTCTGTTTTCAAAAATGGTCTGCCCATCACCCATTAGTATATTCAGTCTCTCAGGATCCTAACTTTTTCACCTCCTTCTCTTCAAATCTTTTTCACATTTTTCCTTTATTTCTTCTTAATGTTTATGTCTTTTCTCCGAGTTCAATAACGATTGCGGAATGGGACTGTGAAATGTGGCTGAGTTTCAGTGTGTCAGGGAACATTTTGCTCATTCACATCAAGCTCTGAAGAGCTCTTAAATAAAAGATGGAGAATTTAGGCAATTTTATGACCCAGAATATACAGTAAAGTTTGTTTTTATGAACAAATATTAAATGTCATGTCATTATCTGGCTATGGTCAAACATAACATTGAAATGCTTTTCTATATAAGTTTCACAGAAAATATAAAATTAAAATCTGAAAACATGATTCAGTATCTTCTGGAAGTGAGATGGAACTTAATGCACTTCCGTTTCTCTGCTCTGGACTTGCCAACACATGGATATATTTTGAGGTGATACAGCAGAAATCAATAATAGCCTTTTATATTTACCTTCAAAATATTTACTAATTTTTTTAGGAACTATGAATGGGTCTTAAATGCAGCTATTTGTCCTAACAATGCCTCCTGTTGGAAGATGCACCCGAATTAAAAAATTAGACTTTAAAGAAAGTGGGTGTTTGTTGTCTTCTTGGAATATTGCCAACTGGAGCAGTAATTCTAAGTGAGTCAGTGAGCACCAAGAGAGAGAAACTCATTTAAATAAAGAGCCAGAACTGATATTTTTGTATGACACCTGCTCCTGTGTGCTGAAGATCTATGATAAAAAAACTAGAAATATTTCATATTCATTGCATACTTGCTAAATTTGTGCATCACATTTTGTCATGTGAAATTTACTTTCAATGGAATTCTTCCTCTCTTCTTGTTTTTTTTTCAAGCCAATTAGGCATTAGTATCTTTAGCTGTGAACATCTGCAGCATCTTCTCCACTCCACTCTCCACCTAGCATAACACTGGGTCTTTCCAAGGGAAATGAATGTTTCTGTATGTCTCTAAATCCAAGGAGCAAGGCAGGTTAGGCACCAAATTACAACGGCCTCCTCCTGAACAAATGTGCCCCAGAACAACGTTTTTGAAGGTGATCCAGCTGTGCTAGCTGAATCATTGCTCACAGTAATTTTACTAATGCATCCCATCCTGAATTTTAAAAGCCTGATGAGTCACCCTCTATGCCCAACTGCTTTCATTATTAAGCAGAACGTAAAAGCATTTACATATATTGGCATAATCCATTGCTGGATCAACCAAATTAACTCCTACTGTTATAACTCTTCAAACTTCACATGAACAAAATAAATGATCCTTTAACCAATGGAATGTGCTGGCAAATATAGAATTTAAATGTCAGTTGTTCTATTCAATCTCATATTTTATATCTATGTTGTTCTTCCATAAAAGTAGTTAATCACTACACATAAATCTGAAGGAGAATGAAGGAGTAAGTTAAGTTGCCTAATATGCTAAAATGATACCCCCGTTAGAATATAGGGCAATTTCCATTCGTGGTTTACCAAGAGAGTATCTTCCACTAATTTAAGAGAGTCTAGATGATTTTCCTTTCTTGAGAGTGAGATTTATTTGAGGTGTCTTACAAGCCTTTATGCATAAATAGCAATGCTACTGTGTTTCAGAAGAGGAAGCAACTTTTGCCAGGTAACAGGAGTGTCTCTATTTCCTTGGCCATTCTCTAGCGCTATGGTCGTCACTCATCATTCATGGTACATGGCACTTTTAATCTTCAGAACATTTGAGGCATTTTATCAAATTTTCCACACATCACCAGCAGGCACAGCTGCCTATGACATCCTGGATCTCACACTGTACTTTTGAAAAGTGTCATGGGATGTTATTTATTGAGTCATTAATGATAGGAACAGACCATCTATATTTATCATTATCTGTAAAAGAACGCCATCAGTCATTTGTCCATGCTTCAAAAGTATTTGCTTATAATAATCCCCAAGGAAAAGGTGTGATGTTTCCAATATCGCACTTCTTTGGGGCATGAGGTGCTTTCTTACTGTGGCTTTTACATTTTTGCTCCATAGTCTAATCATGTTATCGTGCTAGGTCATCAGACATCTAGCTTGGTCCCTGAACATTTTGCACTCTGTGTTCAGGTAATAATGATCTCATTAGTGGAACAAAGTGTGAGATAATATTTAAGCAGTATTAGATTATCAAAACGTTACAGGGATCTTGAGGAATCACTATTTCATTCTCACAGGTGTTTGCATATCTCCAGTAATAGGTAACTCCTCCCTTAAGCATCTTGAGGAGACTCTAGTTTCTAAAGGGTACAGGGACTAGAATTTGAACATGAACGAAAGGGCAATAGATCAGGCTTGGCTCCTTCAAGGCAGAGAGGGGAAACTGAGGTTGTCACACAAAATAAAAACTTCTTTAGCATTACAGACATAGCAAATGAGTATCCACCAGACTAGGAAGCATCACAGAAGTCTCTTTGGGGTTTTATAGTTGTTGCTGTTGTTTTTGTTTTGTTTTGAATTAGGTTTTGGCTTAGCTTCTGTGGTTGGAAAAAGCCCACCTTCACTAAAACTCGATAACATATGCATTGAGATTTAAATTTATCATTCCAAATGGTTCAAAAACACCTATCCCCAGGCTCATAAACTATAGTCCTTGACCATGGACAGCGATGGGGAACTTAGCATATAACATAAAACCTCTCACATGTCTCAAATGATGTCACTTAGAAATCTCCCCGAAATGTCAACAGTAAATCATTTCATGAACCACATTTATAAAACAAAGAAATAATGTACTATAAGTGAGAGAGAGGGCTATTGGAATTAAAGAACTCTAAGAGCTGTGTATCTCTTTCTTGTACATTCACTGTTGAATCTGAAAAGTCAGGTATGGATATTGAAAATTTAAGGGTACCTACTGTATTTATGTATTTTCACTTATACCACCTTGGTTGTGAAAGATTTTTACTCTATCCACCATTCTTTTCACTTGCTTTTTTTTTCTTCTTCTGTCATTTCTTTCTATTTAGAGGATTTCCTTTTATTATTCTTTTTAGAGTAAGTCTTCTCTTTTTAGAGTAAGTTTCCTTCGTCTGACAATGTCTTGATTTTTACTTCATCTGTAAAGATTATTTTCATTGCATATAGAATTTGGGTTTGAAGTTTCTCTTCTTTTCACACTTGAAAATTTTGTGCCACTCTCTCCTGGCCTCACTACTCTCTGATGAGAAATCTACTGTAAGTTAAATTATTATTTTCATTTCTCACTGCTTTCAATATATTTTTTTGTCTTCAGTTTTCAGAATTTTGTGTTTTGGGGGGAATTTTTTTTGAAGGTGTCATGTTGGGACCCTTTTAGCTTCTTGAATCTAAAGGTGTATGTCTTTTGTCAAATTTGAAAGTTTTCAGCCATTGTCTTCAGTTACTTTTTCAGTCACTTTCTCCTCTCCTTCTGAAATTCCAATGACACAAATCTTTTTTTTTAATATATTTTTTATTGATTAAGATATTACATATGTGTCCTTATCCCCATGTTATCCCCTACCCCCCAGCTCATGCCCTCACCCCCCCATTGTCCGTGTCCATTGGTTAGGCCTATATGCTTGCATATAAGTCCTTTGGTTGATCTTTCCCCCTTACCCCCACCCTCCCCTACATTCCCTCCAAGGCCTGACAGTCCAATCAATGCTTCCCCGTCTCTGGATCAGTCCTTGTTCATCAGTTTATGTTGTTCATTATATTCCACAAATGAGTGAGATCCTGTGGTATTTATCCGCTCTCCAGTTCCATCCATGCTGTGGCAAATGGTAAGAGTTCCTTTTTCTTCTTCTTCTTCTTAAAGAATATCTTTCAGCATTTCATATAATGCTGGTTTGGTGGTGATGAACTCCTTTAGCTTTTTCTTATCTGTGAAGCTCTTTATCTGACCTTCTATTCTGAATGATAGCTTTGCTGGATAAAGTAATCTTGGTTGTAGGTTCTTGCTATTCATCACTTTGAATATTTCTTGCCACTCTCTTCTGGCCTGCATGGTTTCTGTTGAGAAATCCGCTGACAGTCGTATGGGTGCTCCCTTGTAGGTAACTGACTGTCTTTCTCTTGCTGCTTTTAAGATTCTCTCTTTGTCTTTTGCTCTTGGCATTTTAATTATGATGTGTCTTGGTGTGGTCCTCTTTGGGTTCCTTTTGTTTGGGGTTCTCTGCGCTTCCTGGCTTGTAAGTCTATTTCTTTGACCAGGTAGGGGAAGTTTTCTGTCATTATTTCTTCAAATAGGTTTTCAATATCTTGCCCTCTCTCTCCTTCTGGTACCCCTATAATTCTGATGTTGGTACGCTTGAAGTTGTCCCAGAGGCTCCTTACACTATCTTCATATTTTTGGAATCTTTTTTCTTTTTTCTTTTTCGGTTGGCTATTTTTTGTTTCTTTGTATTTCAAATCTTTGACTTGATCCTTGGGATCCTCTTGTCTGCTGCTGGATCCCTGTAAATTATTCTTTATTTCAGTCAGTGTATGCTTAATTTCTAGTTGGTCTTTTTTCATATCCTCCAGGGTCTCACTAAATTTGTCGGCAGTTTCCATAAAATTCTTGAAAAACCTTATAAACGTGGTTTTGAACTCTATATCCAGTCATTTGCTTTCCTCCATTTCTGTCATTTGTGACCTGTTTCTTTGTCTCCGCATTTTTTATGCTTCCTTGTGTTGGTAAAGTGGTCTTGTGTGCTAGGTGTCCTGTAGGTCCCAGTGACTCAGCCTCCCCAGTTACCTGAGGTGGACACTCTTGGTGCACCCCCTTGTGGGCTTTGTGCACAGTCTTGTTGTAGTTAAGCCTTGATTGTTGTAGGATCACTGGGAGGAATTGACCTCCAGGCCAATTGGCTGTGAGAATCAGCTGTGTCTACAGTGGGAGAACTTCTGTGCTGAAGACACCCTTCTGGGCAAGACTTGCTTCAGTGGGGCTTTGGTGCTCACTGAGTCTGCACCCTGAGTGTGTCCCTTATGGATCTGAGGAGTTATAATCTGGCTGGTCCCCCTCTGACCACTGGGTACACTGACTCTTGGATCTAAGGAGGTGCTAATTTAGCCTCTGCCTGAGGTTACCCAGCAGGAGCTATGAAGAGAACTGCAGATTCCCCTTCCTTTTTTGGAGTTTGGAGGTGCCCTGATGAGGCCCAGCTGTGAATCAATGCAAGCTGCTGTGGGGCCTTGGGCCTTCTCTTGGAAGTTCTGGGTCTGTCTGGCCCAGCTTCAATTTGTTAGGTAATTTTCAGGTTGCAAAGGGCCAGGGCATTCATATGTAAAAGCCTCTCCCGCAGCCTGGGTGGGGCGGGGTCTCAGGGAATCAAAGGGCGGAGCAAGCAGCTATGGCGGATTCTCAGCCCTGCCCTGAGGGGCCGCGGGTCTCAGAGTCCCAATAATTGCTGCAAGCACCTCTGAGGGAAAGCCGCCCTCAAGATCAGAGTTCTGCCTGCTGCCAGACAGTCCAGTTTCTCCCCGTATGAGTCCTGGGTCCCCAGAGACTTCCCAGAACCGGAGTTCAGAGCAGTCGGGAGCTTGTGACTCCCTCCCGATTCAAAAAGACAGCCACGTCCTCAGGTGCCAGCCCCTTTCCGTGCACTCTCGAGCCTCCATACCTTTGCACTTTACTTCCGCAGCTCCTGACTCTCAGTGTGCTTTTCTCTTTCCTTCTAGTTGTAGAATTTCCACTCAGCCAGCCTTCCTGTAGTTCTGGATGATGTCCGTTTTGTCTTTTCATTGTATTTTTGAAGTTGTTGTGGGAGGCAGCAATTTCCCGGTGTTTACCTATGCCGCCATCTTAGTTTTCTCCCAACACAAATCTTTAGTTAGAGTCTTATAAGTTGCTAAAACTATAGTTTTTTAAAGTATATTGTCTCCTTGCTTTTCATATTGGGTAATTTCTATTGTTGTATTCTCATAGTCTGTGATTCTCCTCTTCCCCCCATTCTGCTTTTGAGCTAATACATTGATATAAAAATTTCATCATTGTATATTTCATTTCTAATTTTTTTCATTTGGTTCTTTTTATTTATTATATTGCTTTGCTGGGAATTTCTACGTCTTTGCTTTGTTTAGGCTGTCCATTTATTTCATTTACTTTACGCATTTTTGTACTTATTCATTGAAGCATTTTTATAATGGCGACTGTATCATTCTAAGATAATTCTAGCTTTTTCATGTCCATGTTGGCATCTATTGGTCATCTTTGCCTTTTTCCATCCAAGTTGAGATATTCTGGTTCATTTCATAGTGAGTGGTTTTCTTTTGAAATCTGGATACTTTTATATTATGTTATGTAACTTATGACCTTATTTATTTTTTATCTGGCTTTTCTATAACACTGCTTAGTCAAGGAAAGGGGGTAGGAGGGCAGGGTGATGTGTTGTTGATATAGATAGAAGTCTACAGTCCTCACTTGGCATCCTTGACATACATTGGTCAAGGATAGGAGTTCCAAATCTTCAGTCAGCCTTCACTGATACCACTCTGTCTGGGACACAAGAAAGTGCTTTCTTATTGCTCCCCATGTGGCTTCCACTGATGCGACATTGAGGTGGCTTTGTTGCTGCTGGATGGCAGTAAAAGTCCTGACTCTTCACGAAGATTCTTCTTATCTCATCCCAGCAAAAAATGAGAGGGGTTCCTCATTATTGTTGGGTAAATGAATGGGTAAAAAATGTCCAAGATCTTTGCGAGACACTGTGGGAAAGTAGAAGGGAATAATATCACCACCTGGGAGGGACAGACGTCTCAGCTTCTTACTCAACCTTCTCTAACAGTGGTGTGGGGATGGGGCGCCTCAATTCATCTGGGTGAGGGTGAGAGTCTAAGTTCCTGATCTGACTACTGCAGACTTGAGTGAGATGGAGTGTTTTTGTGGTGTTTGGCTGGAGAAGAGGGATTGTCTAAAATTTTTCTGTGTTATTATGCTCCTCCTTTCTTTGTCCTTTGGGAAAAAAGCGCAGGGGGGGGGGGGTCATTGTTTGTGCCCATTTTCAAGTTGCTGCTTCCAGTCTGGGATGTATAAGGCAAACTGAAAGCCTGGAGAAGTCACCATGTATTGCTCCTCAGGTGAAGTCCCTGGCCATTCTGCCTTCTTTTCAATCCATCAGAGTCCTCCTATGTTTGTTTGTACATAATTTTCAACATGCTTAGTTGTAGTTGAGGGAGGAATACAGAAAAGTAGGTTTACTCCCTCTTTCTAAAAGTGGAAGTTCTCTAGTTTCCTTTTTGAGTCTTCTTGTGCCCTGAAATAAAATATATTATAGCCAAAAGAAGTTAATATTTGTATAGCAGCTTGATATTTTCTCATAGTCTGTTTTATTAAGCTTGGATTTCTGTTCACTTATATTTCTATCATAACATTTTTATTCCAAAGAGCAATATACAGATTTTTTAAAAGAAAGAAAAAATTAAAGTTGTCAGGTTTTCTGTATCATATATCAGTATTGCATATTAACAACTTCCCTCACCCCTCTAGGAAGCAAATTTTATTCCTTTTATTGTCTTCAGGTTTATAATGTAATTTTTTAATGTCATATATATATATATATATATATATATATTATTTTCCTTTTTTATTGATTAAATGCATGTACTTTTTTTCTTAGCATTTTTAGAGGCTTGCATATTTTTAATCCTACCTGCTATGATTTTTCATTTTAAAAAATAATTTCTCATTTTATACTACCATTTATTTAATGTCCACATGTGATCTGCCAGATGACATGTCTTTTAAAGGATGACTATAATATTACTAACTTTAAAATGATACAAAAATGGGTTTCAGAGCTATTCATTTATGAAACATATTTACCCACAAAACATGTTCACTACACACACACAGACAAATAAAAACCAGATGTGGTTTCAACCTTCATGGATTTTGCAACAGAGCGAAAATATAAGTAAGCAAACAAAAATGTACAGTAATTATACATATTGTAAATGGTATAAATGACTTAAAAATACAGACTATGGAGAATAACAGAGTAAAACAACAAAGGAGGGTTATCAAGGAAGGCTGCTCTGAGAGGTAATAAATAAGCTAAACTCAAAGGCACAAAAAGAAGTCAGCCTCCCAAATAATGAAATAAAGAGTGCTCTGGGCAGTCAAGGGCAAGAGCAAAAATAGAATGCACCACAAACCGGGACAAGAGGTGCAGGGCACAGCGCACCACATTCTGCAACCATTTTCACATTGGCTTTCTTCGGCTTTTCCAGATGTTGCTTCTGCCCACCATCTGCTCAGGCAGAAGGTGATCAAGCCTCAGGAGCATGGGCAGTGTCTGCTTCCCTGGCGCGGCAGCAGCCTCTGGTCACTAGCGGAAGACCCATTCCATCTGAAGTCAAAAAGCTCAGAACAATCACTTTTTCTACTGCATCCACTCTCCAAACCACAAGCCACAGGGAAAGAAACTAAATCAAGAGGAAGGTTTGCACGGAACCATTGTCGACTGGGAATAGAGTGCCAGAGTTCCAGACTGAATTCTGCCAGGCTTCACTATTTTGTATGTATGGTCTATTGCCTTCACTTGAAATTATTCTTTTCTCCCCGGGAGAATAAAAATCTTAGAGGAGGAAAAGACCTTAGAGATTTGGTTCTGCAGCTCTCTTAACAGCACAGCCAGGTACATGCCGATTTCCAACCTCCACATCCTGTGATCTACTACACCTCACAGCTGTTACACATAAAACCTGCCTTGTCTTAGCTCCCAGGAATTTACACTACAACCATGCTAAGTAATCCGTTTACGTGGATGTAGATGTGTATAGTATTTGTAAACATAATCTGTAAAATACAGGTGTAAAATGGTTGCATAAGTGATTCAATTTCCTCAGAAGAACAGCTATACATACCCAAGGAAAATGTAATGTTGCATAAGATGAAGCCAAGGTCTTACAGATTTTCTGCCTCTATGTGTATTCCTACCTCTGCAAAAGACAGAGATAGTTAACTAGTGATTGCCTTAGGAAAATGAGACACACTGAACATTTTTTAAAGATAATGCTGAGTATCTTTCCAGAGGATATGACTTGACAAGAGGCAAAAGCATGGGAGAGTTTTCATTTTCAGTAATCCAAACACCAACAGCCAGCCACAAAGGGAAATAATATGCAAGACAGAAATAAAAATGAATAATGACTTAACCAGGACAGTATTAGAAAGGGCACTGAGAAGTTTAACTATGCCACTTATAAATTTTACTTCTTCCTGGAATCAAGGCATAAGCTATGTCTACACATATGAATTTAGTGTGATCTCATCATGTTATGCATGATGATATATATCATGCTTCTGAGATTTCAAAAAATTTCTACTTTGGCCAGAGTAATTTAAATAAACATAGTTTATTTAATGACTCCAGTGCCATTGCCCATCTTGTTCATTACCTAATGAGTTCATCTGACCTGCCAATCCCCACTCTTCCTCTCCCAGGACCAACATCTTCCAAAGTGTCTTCTGTGAGTTCCATTACAATTTCAATATATTTCTTAGGGGGGGGGAAATTCCATGTTAAGTTAGAGAAATGTTGAATGAAACAAAGCTGCATGTACAGTTTCTGCAGAGCTTTTAGCAAAATGAGCTGCATTTCCCATATCTTTTGAGAAAAGAACACCTTTATGCATCAAGAGAGGCACCAGCATTTCCTGAAGCATAACTTGGGAACCAAACCCTAAACACTCCAGTTAATCTGCAATACCCCAACCACAATTCATGGAATTCCTGTATGAAACAAAAATATTACCTTCATGTTGCAAAAATGTTTCACAGGACATGAGTCTGATATTATTTGCCACTAATGGTACAAAACTTTGTACTCTTAGAATGTTCAGAAGCAAGAAAGACATGTCTTTTTCTCCTTGTCTGCCTCAAAGCTTGTTTCCTAGAACATAATGATTGAATCTAGTTTTCATATAGCCCAGAGTAGACAATAGCGACCTCATTCTCAATATTCTCCCCTTGTTTCTATTTTTAATATCATGGGGTTTTTTGCTGGTTATCAATAACAAATTCATGCTCATTGTGGAAAATTCACCAAACGACAAGAAAATTGATATGATCCGATTTGATATTCTATAAATTATTAAAGTTTATATTAAGTAAAAAATACTTGAGAATAGCCAAGAAAATAATGAAACAAAAGAACAGGAGTAAAGGTAGCACAAGGGTTTGCCTCACCAGATATCAAATATACTAAAAACTCACTGTAATGTAATTAATGTGATAGTGCAGAGCAATAGATAAGTAGATTATTGAGACCATATATCAAACCCCAAATATATCTAAGAAAATATGGGAACTTAATATGTAATAAAGGAGTATTTGAATTCAAAGGCAAAAAGAAATGCTTTTTAAAAGGACAGATGGACATCAAACAGAAAATAAAATTACATTTCTCACATCATATAAAAGATAAATTACAAATAGAGTATACACTTAATTTTATTTTTTAATAAACATATTAAACTTTCAGCAGAAAATCTAGATTACATGTTTACAAGCTAAAGAAGAGGAGGAGACATTTTGAACCAAGACAAGAAACCTAAACCTACTAAGAAATAAATATTTAAATATATGTATGAACATTTTTGTATGCCAAAATATAAAATAAAAACATCAATAGACCCCCCTCGCTGCGATCTATTGAAAGTCAGCCCTCAACACAAGGGTTTGTAAAAAACAAAAACAAGAAAGATTTTTAAAAAATCAGTAGATTTGGCTTTAAAAAAATAATTCAAATGACAAACTAAGTGCATATATTTGTAATGCATAGGATTTTTTAAAAAAAATACTAACAACCCTATAGGAAAACTGGCAAAAATAGAAAAAGGCAATTTCTAGAAGAAAAAAAATCGAATAACAAAATTAATACCAATTAGATAAATTCACCTTAAGGGAGTAATAAAATACAACCTTATACCACTAATATTAGCAAATATGTTTTCTTTAATATCTATTGATGGCAGAGTATGGGATGGAAATGTAAGTTGCTACAATCCCTGTAGAATGTGGGAAGAAATCTGGCATGAACAATTCAAATTTAACATAGTCAGACCATTTAACATTGAATTTCTGCTCTTGTAATATTTCCCACTCAAACAATTCCTCAGTGTGTGAAAATGTATCTACATAGATGATTTTTGCAGAATTATTTGTAGTGACAAAAAAAATGAACTTTGCTTCCGTTAGCAAGAAAAAAAAATGGAAAATGCTTGGATCCCACATTAACAATGAGAAAAACTTGTATCAATTAAAAAATCACCACTTTTTTTGACCTCATCAGAGTAGCTTGAATAACCAGAGAGAGACGAGTCCCTCTCAGGCAAGACAAGAGAGGCATTACTGACTTGCCTGGGACAGCACAGAGAGAGACGAGGATTATTCTAGCTATCCTGGTGGGCTCGTTGGAAGGCTCCTTTCCATGGAACCTCATCAGGCGCTCACAAGAAACACCAGTGGCAGGACAGGGGATCCGAGCGACCTTCCATGTGCCTGCTTTGTCTGCAGATATGTAGGAGGGGATTAGGTGCCACTGTGGAGAAGGCATAGAGCTTTACACCCCTAATCTGCTACCACAGACATTTATCTCATGGGAAACTGAAGCCCTAAGCTTCAAAGGAGGGCTAATAAATGCTATTACCTGCTGGGTACACATCAAGGCTTATTGGGGCTAGAGGAGGGATCAAAGAATCAACAAAATAACTCGACTGCTGTGGAAGAGCAAAAAAATAAAAATAAATAACATTGGGCCCTAGGACATATGTCAGTGCCATTGGAGGTTACTTACCACTGGGGAACGTGTCAGAAATTCTCTTCTATTCAAGATTTTCCACTGATACAAAGGAGGCTTTGGTTATCATGGAGAGAAGAGACAAGAAGGCTGAGAAAGCCCTCCCCTTGAGCTCCAGGCATGACGGGCCTAAGACTGAGGCTGGACCAGAACCCCCATCACCAGCCTGGCAAAGCACTGAGAAATGTAAACCATGGTCTAGCGGTGCTCGGAGAGGGGAGGGAACTGGGAGACAGACCACCCTCTGTGCACGTACAGACACGCATGAAAGGCTAGACTATAAGGATAGAAAGTAAACGCTAAGAAAAATCCTCTGACATAGCAGTCCTCTCCCTAAACACAAGGGAACAGCAGATTAACACTAGAGTATTTTTTTTTTTGATAACAGCTTTATTTATATCACTCACACAGCATACAATTGATCAATTTAAAGTACAATTCAATGATTTTTAGTACATTCAGAGTCATGCAGGCGCCATCACAGTCAATTTTTCATTTCCATCACCCCAAAAAGAAACCCTGAACCATTTAGGTATTATCCCCAATCTTTCCATTTCCCCCATGCAAGCTCTAAAACTCTACTAATCTTCCTTCTTCCTCTACCAATGTGTCTAAGCTGGACATTTCATGTAAATGGAACCATATAATTTGTAGCCTCTTGTGATTGACTCCTTCACTTAGCATGACATTTTCAAGTTCATCTATGTTGTAGCATGTGTCAATACTTCATTACTACTATGGCAAAATAATACATGGTATTTTGTTTATCAGTTCATCCATTGGTGACCATGTGAGTTGTATTCACTTTTGGACTACTATGAATAGTGCTACTAGGAATATTCATGTGCAACTTTTTGTGTGGACATATGTTCTTTTCTGTGGGGGTATAGACTTAGGAGTGGAATTGCTGGGTCAAATAGCAATTCTATGTTTAACTTTTTAAGGAACTGTTAAACTCTTTTCCAAAATGCCTGCACCATTTCCATTCCCACCAGCAATGTATGAGGCTCCTAATTTATTCACCAACTTGACAAAACTTATCTCTCTTTTAGATTACAGCCATCCTAGTTGATAAGAAATGGTATCTCATCATAGTTTTGATTTCCATTTTCCCCAATGATCGATGGGGGACATCTTTACATCTGCTAATATCCATTTATATGTCTTCATTGAAAAAAAAACCTATGTAGATCCTTTTCCCATATTTAAGTGGGTTATTTGTCTTCTTATTATTGAGTTGTAGGAGTCTAGTCTTTTATATAGTTACTAGTGGCCCAGTGCACAAAATTTGTGCACATTAAAAGGGAATTCATTAGAGGAAATATTTTAATATTGCTATTTGTTCTTGCTCTATAATAGAAGTGTCAGAAATTAAATAAAATTAGTAAAATGTATATGGAAATCTCCCTCCTGTCAGAGTCTGGGGCGTGCCACAGGACCCAGAGTCAAGTCCACGCCCACCCGCATGCACCTTGAAATCGCATGAGACCCAGACCCAGCTGTCCCCACCCCCGTCAAGCCCCGCAGGGTGAGGGGCACAGCCTCAGTTACCCGTCAAGCCCCACTGGGCAAGGGGGCACAACCTCAGGTCCCCCATCAAGCCTTGTTGGGCAGGGGGCGCAGCCTCAGGTGCCCCCGGAGCCAGGGCAGGGAACGTGGCTTCAGGTCCCCTGCATAATGGCCAGAATGACTCCGCAGGGTGTAGAGCTGCCTGACTCAGATCCTCAAATAAAGAGTTTTGCCAGCCCTACAGCCCAGTTTGTCCACACCCATAAGCATAATGGCCAGAATGACCACTTGACCAGTCACTATGAGGTGGGGGGCCGGTGAGGGGAACCAGCTGGCTGGCAGGGGCAGCGGGGTGGGACCAGGGACTGGCGAGCAGGCGGAAGATGGGTCTGATCACAGGCTAGGCCTAGGGACCCTGCCCGCACACGATTTCATGCACTGGGCCTCTAGTATACAAAATCAGAAAAGATATAGCATAAATAAATAAATTACCACAGATTCAGGGAAAATTCAAATTCTGGAGGAGTATTTTTTCCATCTTAGGAAAGTGATATTTAGATGGCATTAATCATTAGAACTAGGTTTATAATTTATTAATTCACATCTCAAATCTGTGCATTTTTCCCCTCCATCAGAAGCTGCTATATTCCTGTGTGGCACCATCATTTCTCACTTGCACATTGCAATAGCCTTCCAACTCATCTCTGATTCCATCTTACACCTTCCCAATCATTTTTCACACAATAGCCATGGTAACCTTTTTAAAAGGTCAGTCCTGCCTGGCCAGCATGGCTCAGTGGTTGAGCATTGACTATGAACCAGGAGATCATGGTTTGATTTCAGTTTGGGGCATATACCCAGGTTGTGGGCTCAATCCCCATTGTGGGGTGTGCAGGAGGCTACATCTACCACTTTCCATTCATGCCTCCCTGATTGATTTATTTATTTATTTATTTATTTATTTATGACTTCCAAAATCTCAGCCACTGATTGTTTCGACACCCAAATTTAAACAGAAACATCACCATATCACAATCTTTAAAGCTTCTATGACAATTTACAATATAAAGTTTCTTTAATGACCACAGGTTCTCTAAACCCAGTTTTCCTAGAGATAAAATTCTTTTAACTGATTTTTTCCCCTCTCCTTAAACTTTTTAGCTGACACACTAAGTTGATGCAAGTCATGTGATGTGCTGGAATATGAATCTGCCATCCATCTTGATACATCCCAATTCAATGTGTCAGCTGAATTCATTTTCAGAAGCCCTGCAGCTCCACAAAAATTCAGCTTTTCAACGTCCCATAAAATAAAAGATTGCAGGTTGGGTGTTAACTTTCTGAAACACCACAAGCAAGAAAAGGGACCCATCTCAACATGAAGTGCTCCCTGCCCGTCCCTCATAATGGCACATTCCACTCTCCAAAGATACCCAGGGTAGGGCTCATCCATCTGGGACAAGAAAAGAGATAGTAAGAGATTGCATACCAGTATTCTGCAGTCCCAGCCACAGACATCAAAGCTGGCACATAATATAGCATTTGAGTGTAACCCCTGAGACTCCTTCCCTTCTACTTGGAGTAACAACATTCTCTGTAGCCACCTAAAGAGAGAGCTGTGTAAGTGACAAATGTACATGTATGTGTGTAGTGGAAACAAATTGTGAAATCAGATATTGCATCTCAAGTGTCACTTGCTGTCTCTGGATTTAGCTATAAGAGGTCAGTGTCTCCTTGCCAAAAAAAAAAAAAAATGCTCAGAAGAAATATTTTCATTGTGTGATGGTTAATGTTACATGTTAACCTAACCAGGCTCTAGCTAGCACCTAGATATTTGTTTGAATACTGGTCTAAATGTTGCAGTGACAGTGATATTTAGATGAGATTAATTTTTAAATTGGTAGATTTTTGAGAAAAGCAGGTTATCCTCCATCATGTAGGTGGGCCTCATCCAATCAGTGGAAGGCCTTAAAAGAAAAAGGGCTGAGGTTCCCCAAGGAAGAGGGCATTCTACCTGCCCTCTGCCTTCAGACTTGAGCGCAACATCAACTCTTCCCCGGGTCTCCAGCCTGCCAGCCTGTCCTGAAAGTTTTGAATTTGCCAGCCCCCACAGTCATGTGAGCCAATTCATTAAAATAAATCTCTACCTCTCCTCACTCTCCTCAATCTATGAGACAGAGAGAGAGAAGAGAGGAGAGAGAGAGAGAGAGAGAGAGAGAGAGAGAGAGAGAGAGAGAGAGAGACCCACATCTTTATGTAAATCCTGTTGGTTCTGTGTCACAGAAGAACTCAGACAAATGTACATGATGCTTAATGTTATTAAGGAAAGAAGGTCCAAATCGATACAAAGGGAAGTTAAATTTGTTCTTTTCATTTCCCCTCAACTTGTAAAAAATGAACCAAATTTGTTATCCATGAACCAAGAAGCTTATGCATTTAATTATTTTTAAGAATCAATGCCTCTAAGAAGGAAAATATTTCCTCATTTTGAGTCTACAAGAGAATATGTGACACTGGCCACAATGTTGTACTTCATAGATTTAAGAGTTTTTCAGAACAAGCATAGAGAACACAAGCCTTGGTTGACATTTTACACATTTCTTCTTAATAAAAATGTTTAAAATGTTGGGCTTAATACTTATTATCGAAAGATTTTTTTTTTCAAAATAACGCAAGTGGTTTCGTTTTATGTCAGAGCATGTTTAATAAGCTTGATCCTTAGATGTGGGGAGAAGGGAAATGCTTATTTGGGTGAAGTGCTGTGTTTCTTATCAACAGGACATCAAATCTGGCCATCCCCCGGCTATGTTTTCAGCAAAACTATAAAACAACAACAACAACAAAAACAATGTATAAAATGTATTACTTTTTTAAAAAATTACAATTTAACACAAAACTGCAAGCCATCAGTATACACATGTGCCTGAGTTTGAATTATAATTTTACCACTTAATAGCCATATAAAATGGGACAAGTTTTAATCTCTCTGGGCCTTTGATTCTCACCCATATAGAGAAAAAAAAATGTATCTTTCCTCATGTTATTGTGCTGCTTAAATGAGTTGATGCATATAAATCCTTGAATGTAAAAAGCACTCAATCCATTTGATCTTTATGTATAGTTAGAGAATCCAAGTTTATATTTCTGATTGTGTCTATAAGTAAAACCAGTTGCCATAAAGTGACACATCTGAATTCAGTTTAACAAACAAGAGTAGTTAATAATCGTTAGTTTCAAACGATTTGTTTATTCTATACCTTTTGGCATCCATGCAATGGAGTTATCTATGTTGCTGCCTTTTCTGTGGATACAGCCCTTTAATGGGAGACCTCTGATTCCTGGTATAATGGCAAGTAATTAGCCCTGCTACCTAAAGGATGTTCATGAGAAATTTTCTGAAAAATATTCCCTTGGGATTTAGTTTCTTTTCTGCAAGTATAGCAACTACTTGTAGGCAAGTAGGTAATCTTTTTGTTCTCCAAATTCTTTTAATTAAAGTTTTCCATTAAAATACTTGAATATTTTTTTTTTGGTTCTTCCACCTCCAATCCCTCCCACTGTTATATTCCTAGTAGGTTGCATTATTTCTTTACTTTAGTTTGCATCACTTTTGTTTACTAGAGGCTTGGTGCATGAAATTCGTGCACTCAGGGGCATTCCTCAGCCCAGCCTGCACCCTCTCACAGTCCAGGAGCCTTCAGGGGCAGTTGGATATTCTTAGCGCTGCCACGGAGGTGGGAGAGGCTCCCACCAACACTGCTGCACTTGCCAGCCGTGAGCCCGGCTTCTGGCTGAGGGGCGCTCCCCCTGTGGGAGCGCACTGTCCACCAGGGGCAGCTACTGTTAAATAAGTAGATTGAATCTCAGTTGTTTTTAGCCCATATTTCATTTATTATCTCTTTAATTCATAACGAGACTAAATTTCTATTCTCCCCCAACTCTAAGGAAAAAATAAATCTTCACCTTTTCCCCCATTGTATTATTATTTTTTTTTTCTTAAGGTGGTTGCCATATGGACATGTTAAAAATTACATCTAAAATTATATGTATGCAGATGTTCCACAAATACTTGTTTTAGAGAAACATTTTTGTTGCATTTTTTTTATCTGAAACTCCAGACATGTCCCATCTTTATTTAATGGAACAGTCTAAACCTTGCTAAAATTATAGCTTTCATGATTGATTACATCATTGATCAAACCAAAGCTATTCTGGCATTAACATCTGTTAATCAACCAGATGTTCTCTTTGTCTCACTGACTGAATAAGACATTTTTCCTGCTGGTTATGGACTAATGGGAAAGAGGTGGTTTTGTTTGTTGGTTGTTTGTTTTTGCAAAGGACTCTTCTCAATACTGAAGGAGGGACAATATAAATTATTTAAAAAGCAAAAATGTATAGAGTCTCTTTAGATTTATACTTTGGTACACTAGGGTTGATGTGCACAATTTGCGTTCTTCTCTGGGTTAATACATTATGAGTCACTTTCTGACATCTACTCCAGCCTTATTTTAAGGGAGTATATTTTGACTCCCTTTCAGTGAAACATCTGCATCCCACCCACCCACCCCAAAAAAAGCTACTTGTAAACCAAAGATCTTTACCTATTTTTAACTCAATTTCTTACTATCCCTTTACTTGTCCAAGTAAAATTTCAGTATAAATATTTACCTCCTAGCAGCAATACAAAATGTGTGTGACTGATTCACAATCAGTATCTCTTTATTTCCTGCAGGTTTTTAAAAAAATTGTTCCAATAAATTTGATGTAGAAAACTAAAGAATGAGTGACGTCACCAAGATGGCACCATAAGTTCTTCCTGATTTCACTCCCCTCACAAAATAACCAATATCTATTCAAGAACAGGACACCACTGAGAGAACCTTAGAACACAGGGGTGAGCTAAAGCACCTTCCTCCACCTCAAAGACCAGGACAGACTACATTAGAGGAAAATCGCCTACATGTCGACACATTGCCCCTCCCCAGGACAGCACAGCACCATGTGGGAAGGTCTCCTGTGAGCCTCTGGCTCCTCCACTGGGAAGAGTGAAGGCAGAGAAAAAAACAGGCTCCTTGGCATTGAGGTCACTTTGTGGGCACCCCTATTCTAACCTTGCACCACAGGGATTACACGGGAATCTGTGGGGCCCAGCCACTGACGATCTGACTTTGATGGACAAGTGGGGAGAGGCTTGGAACAAACAGCACAGGCATCTTGGCAGACCAAGTTCGCACCTACATTCCTAACCCCAACCAGTGGCTTTGCTCCTCTGTACAACCAAGTCAGGGGCACACTGACCAGGGAACTCCGCAGAGTGTAGAGCTGCCTGACTCAGGTCCTCAAAGAGAGAGTTTCGCCAGCCCTAGAGCCCAGTTTGTCCACACCCAGGCAAGATCATAGCCCCTATACCCCGCTGAACAGAGTGTCTTCCAGCGCCATCTGCCCAGAAGGGAAGGTGACAGTTCCTGGGAGCTGAGCAGCCTGGCACCTGTAGAACCAAGATGCCTGGGGGCAGAGCTGATTGACCCCAGAACAAAGCCAGTGCTGGACGTGGAAGCTTCCTGAGCTACAACACATGGGCGGGAGGATTAACTCATTCCTAAGTGTGAAGGTAGCCCGTGGACCCTCCCAACCAAAGAGTAGCCTGGAGTGTCCCCTCCCCTCCTGCTAGACAAGGGGTCTGAGACATAAGAACAGGAACAAGACAGGGACGTCCACTTTCACCGCTCTTATTCGACAACCCCACCCACTGTGGAAAGAGTCTTCTGGCCCCATCCAACCAGATGGACTGGCAAAAACATCTGAAAGGGGTGCTTGAGCCTAGAGAGTGGCAGGCAGAGCTGAGAGTTTGCAGAACAAAGCCAGTGACCCTGTTTGGCCAGGATGCAGAATGACTTAAGACCAATGGTTCTCAACCTTCCTAATGCTGCGACCCTTTAATACAGTGCCTCATGCTGTGGTGACCCCCAATTTCATTGTTACAAATTGAACATAATTAAAGCATAGTGATTAATCACAAAAATAATATGTAATTATATATGTGTTTGCCGATGGCCTTAGGCGGCCCCTGTGAAAGGGTCGTTCGACCCCCCAAAGGGGTCGCGACCCGCAAGTTGAGAACCGCTGACTTAAAGGCGTTGCAAAATATTTTAGCCATAGAGGTCTAAAAGGAAAAGGGTAATGGGTGTCCAATATCAAGGATTGGCCTTTGCATTGTGGGAAAGGTGAGAAGATATTTACAGTTTGGAGCTCCAGGTTGTTTTAGCAGCAGGTAGCAGAGCAGTTTGGCCTTGGCTCTGTCCCCTCCCAACTTTCCTTGACCACTGCCTGCATCTAATCCCAGTCCAGGTAAGCTGGACACAGCAAAGCAAGGGGAAAGCAGGACTGATCCTGACAACCCAGAGGCAATGCTGTGTATACCACACTCGAGCTGCACGATATCCTTCCTGTCACCCTTTTGTTCTTACATCATCTCATTTTCATCCTCACAACAAACCTGGAAAGTAAGCATTATGACGTTGATTTCATAGCCAAGGGAACCGAGGCTCCGAATAGTTGACTGACCACCCAGGGCACACACGTTCTGAGGGAAAGCTGGAATTCTAACCTGGTCTTCAAATCTCGAGTTAGGGGATTTGTCCTTTCTCTGTTCTCCAGAGTAAAGGAGGCTCACTGAAGTGACAGTGAAAGGTCAGAAAGGATCAGGGCCGAACAAGCTGCCATTTCTCCTTCCTCTGTGTCACCGCTTTTCTCAGAATAACATACCCAAACCCCCAGACACACACTCAAATACACTCACTCATCCAAGATGCTAGAACCCTAATGGAGGACAGGATATTTCCAGAGACAGTAACCTGGGCATGTGACAATTGTTCATTCCTTGAATCCATGGAAAATGAAGGAACACTGATAAACGCATGCTCACAAACAGCCCTTTTTTAAAAAAACAGCCAAAACAACTCAGATTTGTGAGCAATCCTTGCCAGGCCGGACAATTGCTGACCTTTCCTGAAGCCACACACAATGTAGAGCTGTATGCATCTGTCTCACCGTAGAAAAATAACAAGGAGAATTAATAGCAGCATTCGTGACAATAGGAGGGGTGGAAGAACTTTGATTTTGAACAGGGAGTTGGCAGGCTTTTACCATTTTGAGCTTCCCATGCATTATGCTAATGACACAAAATTCTAGGGTTTAGAAAAGCTGGCTTTTCAGGCCAAGGACTCACAGAGAAATCTCTCCCTTTCCCAGGTAAATTTCCAGCTGTAGCCAAACCCAACTGAGAACATGTCTCCTTCTCCTTTAAACAAGCTGACCACAGACTCAGACAATAGAGAGAAGAAAGGAACCCATAAGGTCATGTGGCCCATCCCACAGCTGAAAAGTATAAGAATTGCTTGTAGTTCAAAATCTGGCCCCTTCTCACCTTCCTATCTACTATCCATCATAGATAAGAATTCTTCAGCCAAGTTGTCATCTTTTAAAAATATCACATTTATAAAACTTTATACAGAAGGAGCACTTATAAACAGACTAGAGGCCCGATGCATGAAATTAGTGCAAGGGGCTCAGCCCTCGCAGCCCCAGCTTCATCCGGAAGGTCGTCTGGAAAGTCATCTGGACGGTCATTCCACTGTTTGGCCATTGGTTCTAATTAACATATTACACTTTTATTATTATAGATGCTATGGAAATTCCCAAAGCTTCTATATCAAATTCAGCTACTTGTTGACACAAGATTCAGCCCACACTTAGTCTCAGTTTCTCCAAGATTAATTTTTTTTTTTGGACTTCTCTTAATTCTTCTAAAATGTGGTCATCGGCAGGCTATGTGGCCTTGTGTTTATAAAGTGTGTTGGCTTGGGGAATAAGAGTTGTGTTGTGTTCGTACAATACTTCCCCCTTATCTAAAGGGGGTTCCAAGAACCCCAGTGGATGTCTGAAACTACAGATAGTACCAAACCCTAAATATACTGTTATATATATGTATATATTCACTTAAAGGGAGCATTTTGTAACTCTTCTTTGGCACATCTATATTGCCAGCACCATTCTTCTTATGTTTTGGGGCCATTTTTAAGTAAAATAAGTGTGACTAGAACACAAGCACTGCAATACCACAGTTGATCCGATAGAACAGTGGGGTACTAAGTTGACTAACAGGTGGGGAGCATATACAACACGGACACTGTGGATAAAGGGACCAGAGAGGGATGGTGGGAGATTTCATTACAACATTCAGAATGGTGAGCAATTTAAAAGTTATGTTTATTTCTGAAATTTTTCATTTAATATTTTTGAACTAGAGTTGACCATGGGTAAATAAAAGCACAGATAAAGGGGGGCTATTCACGAGCTCTACCAATTCTTGGCCTCATTTCTTTCTTTTTTTAAATTCTTTAATGTTTAAAGTATTAGATATGATTCCCTTTTTCCCCATTGACCGCTCCCCACTCGTTCCCACCCCCCCACCCCTACCCACGCACATTGCCTCACCCCCCTACTGACTGTGTCCGTGGGGTATGCTTATATGCATGCATACAAGTCCTTTGGTTGATCTTGGCCTCATTTCTTTCATTGGTTTAGTGGAGATAAGGATACCTAACATTTAGGGTAATTGTGAAGATTACAAGAATAATAGAGGCAAAACACTTAATACATTACCTAGGACTTTACATGTGCTTAATAAATAGTAACTATACAGATAGCACCACAAAGAACATTAAGGAATATATATTATACATTTTTTTAAAACCTCCTAAATATAGATTGTAACAACTAAACTTTATTTTTTTAAGTTCATCAGAAAACTTTAATAACTTTAGAAATACTGACTATAGCTATAAAACCATATTCCTAGTCCTACTTACATCTTTTCATCTGCTCAGTCCCCATCCCTGACTCCAATATTAGCTCTATTAGTTTAGCTTGTTATTGCTATTGGCTTGGAGGAACAAGGAAACAGCCAATGAGGACATAGAAGGCAAGACTCTCTTCACATTGTTCTTTTAATTTAAAGAACTTGAATGTCTTGTACACTCAATAGACAATTCAGAGCAATATCAGTTTGATTTCTGAAAGGGTAAGATTCAATGTTATAATCATCACATATGGAATACAGCTTCACAGACTTGAAAAAGAGAGCAAAGAGAGACTATAGTCCTTGTTTGACGTTAATTAAAGTGGTAGTGAAACCAGCCATAAAACACTGTCTACAGCCAACTAATTCAACTGTAGCAAGGATGCTGATTTATCTTGCTTTTGGTGCATATATTTTTCCAAGTGTATTTTTCTACTTGAATTAAGAGAGAAAAAAGTTCTGCTACTCAAATAAATGAGAGTGCCTCTTTGTGTGTGAAACATTACCAGGGACACTTAAAAGTGAGATTTCAAAGACGTACCGCTTGCCTTTTTCAGGGTACCCACTGCAAGTTACAGGAAAAGGGAACAAAACTTGTGTGCCCTGTTTTATTTTCCCTCTGCATTTCCGTCGTTGTCCTTTAAATACACATGACATTTAGAAATAAGACCATTCTCCATTATGTTAAGGCCATCAAGGATACAAACTTGATGCAAATTAAGCATTTACACAGGATAAATATGGAACCAGATTCTTCCCTAATCACCACCTTCTCTTTTCCTACCATATAATTATTTCAATTTATTTATCTTTCAAAGCCACAAGAATCTTTCTTTGCTTTTCCAGACCACAAGTAACACTCCTCACAAACTCATAGAATATGATGTGCCACTTATTTGCTAATTACTACTTTTTTTGATATTCTATGTTATTGCTTACTACTACTATCTATCCTTCTGCTATTTAATTTCAATATGCATATACTTTATCTCCTTGATAGATTTTAAACTCTTTAAGCATGAAACAATCCCTTGGAAAATAGTGGTCTGCTCCATATATTCTTCGAGTAATAACTCAAATTTTGTTTTGCTTTGTTTTAATCTTTAGAACAACCCGTGAAATATGCATGCTTTTACTTAGAGAAGTGGGTGCATTTGTTTTCTAGTTTAGTTCATTTAACTCTATGTTGTATGTTTGACCCTTGCTGTTCCTCACTTCTGTGATGGGGATCAAGGCGCGTAAAGCCAGCAAGTCTCACTGTGTGTATTTTGATTGAACAGGAACTATTTGGTGAGACAATAAGAAAGGGCATCATTTTGTGACTCACATTATTTTGCTCAGGACTTGACTGTCTGAGCATACAAGGTTCTAGAATGGGTTCTGAGGGATGGCAAGGTTCACTCTGGAGTTTAAATGTCAATGCTGCTATCACCTCACAAAGCTTACTCTTCTGTACCTTCATATGGACAGCTATTGTTTCAGCCTTTTCATTGCGTTTACCATAACTGCTATCAGGAAGGACTTTGTTTCCTTAATGACTATATTCTTGCTTCAGATTCTTAGGTTTATATATCATTTCAATGAGGAAGAATTGATAGAAATGAGGGCCTGCAGCTAGATCCTTGAGGCTATTTCGTTAAAATAAATAAATGACTATGGGAGTCATGTTTATATGATGGCAATGAACCTGCTCCCAATTTAGAATGAGAGAGCACATGGAAGAGAAGGAGAAACGGTCTCTCTGCTCCTTCCCATCAGCCCTGGTCTGGATTCTGCTTAGAAAACACCCAAATAAGCCTCCTGTCTTCCTTCACCACCCATTTTGAATTTGGGGCAAGTAAAGGAGGAATGGTCAATCAGAAGCAGAAGGTAAAATTAAAGTTATTCAACAGAAGATTGCACCACCAGTGTTGCTAGGTAGCCCTCTCCCATAACAACAACAAAATGGCAACGGCTCCAATTGCATTTGGAATGAAAAGTGAAGGAAATTATCAGGATTCAATGTTTTTCTGAAATGTCTATAAATGGACTTAATTTCAACATCAACACTGCCACAGCGCCTTGCTAAGCATCTGCTCAAGAGACCACCTATCCTCCTGGCAGTCCCTTGCCTAGAATGGACAGTTTTGTATTTTGGCATGTCAGTACGCAGCCTGCTCTCCAAGGCCTCTGAAATCCCTAAGCCAGAAAGTCTGTTTGCCAAATGAAATGCCTTAATTGAATGTTCAGAGCTCGTTATCTTTAAAGAGGTCTGAACTTCCTTCCCCATGACCACTGGACAGATGGAAAAAGTGGTCACTGCCACAGTTTCCAAGGGATGAAAATCTTTGTCAATATGTGTTAGTAACATGAAGCTTGAAATCCTCAGGCAGCATGTCTCTTCATTTAGTCGGCCCATCCCCTCACGGTCCTTTTTGTGCAACGGAGTTCATTCCCAGAGCCAGCACTAAACTAACACACGATGACAGCTTCTCCTTCAGCTCAGTGTGGGGAACATGCAAAATCAGGTTCAAAATGACGGAGCCATATCCTATTGCCTCCTGTTCCCTAGCAGTGAGGAACACTGCAGCCAAGCAGGAAAACCTGCCTTAAAGTCAATTTGCATTGGTCCGGCCCCTGCCCTTTGTTACCGATAGGTGGCGCTGTTGCGATGCAGATCATTACATATATGCATGAACCTATAGTGTCTACAGACAGGAGTGTGTTAAGCTGACACCTGCAGGGACACAAAGGCCTCTAGCACATGGACCCTAGCACATCCTGACAACAGCAGAAAGCCAGCTTTATTTCTGTCACCAAAACTGGTATTTGTTTACTAAGCAGATGATCACCCACATGATTAAAACAGCATGTTTGAACAGGACCCCAAATTTGACCTATAATTAAATAAATCTAGGCTTCCCTTTAATCATTTTTTTAGCTTCTTTTCCTTAAATGAGCCTAACTATAGTTTACTTCGTTAACATTTTTTAAATATTCATTTCTTTTCAATTCCCTCAGCAAGTCCTACTATTAAAGTATTGATGTTGTCTGTTTTATTATATGAGAAAAGGGACTTCATTCTTTCCTCCCCTCTTCACCCCTTACCTGGCTCTGTCTTTTTTGGTTTTGAGAGAAATACTGTCTAATGATGCCATAGAACACAGACAAGAACAGAAGCTCTGACTTCAGAAATCTGTCCATCAGAGACAAGGAAAAATATCAAAACCGGATCAAAGATTACATATGTGTGTGTATATAAAATCTCCCCTATGGAATTCATCCATGTTTTATTCATTAATGCTTTTTCATATCTTCGCAGAGAAAATGTAGCGACAAGTTGAAAATCACTTCTATCCATATGAAATGCGTTGCTGATCCGCTAAAGAGAAGCTGTGAGGAAGTCAGTGCTAAATAAGGCCAATGTCCTACCTGTCCAGTTGACTGTCCATCTTTCTTTCACAATTGTGGGATCATTAACCAGTCAGTGATAGTAAAGCTCTGCTCCTGGAATTATGATCCCACAGAGAATTTAATATAGACCAGTACAAACTCTTCCAAATTCACAAGGCATCTCTGAATTTTTTAAATTTTATTTTTTATTTTTTTGCTTTCCTGAAAAATGACTCTAAGTGTTCCAAATTGTCCTGAATAATTTTGCTCATAATTCTGGCAAGCCATTAATTTCCAGGGGTACCCAAAATAACTTCCCCCAAAATCATGCTGTTCCCCAAGAAGCACAAAAACTGAACTGCTTCCAGGAGCCAGCTCCATCCTCTCTACATGAGCAAGTGAAAATAGGCAAATGTTAGTTTCATAAGCCTGGAAGAACTGGGCAGGACGATGGTAAGCAGGGTGCACAGTGGATATCAACTGCAATGTTCCACATTAAAGTTATTGCCACTCGGTCTCAGCTCCAGTGCACCACGAGTGAAGCTGTTTATTCCTCCCAAGCTCAGTCCTTCTAAGGAGGGCCAGAAATAGGTTTAATGCATTCAGCTTAGTGTCAGCGAATCTAAAACCTAAGCTAGATACCATCCTAGGTTTCTTGGTATTCTTAAGGTATTCCATTAGCAAAGGTTCCATGATTAATATTTTAAAATATCTTGTTTCAGAAAATCTGCCTCTTTCTCTTAGGTAAATAATGTGTTTCTACTTAAGGGAAATGGGATGGTATCAGAGAAACTGCTCTGACACCTGGACATCCATCCCAAATGGAAAATTATTGAACCAGAAATTCAATATTATGAAAATCAATTCCTAAACCTCCTACAGCTAAACATTTTGTTCCTGCTTCCACCCAGGATATTATATGTCTCTCTAAATGATGTATTTTAAACTAATTCGTCATTTTCTTTTTTTATAAATGTATCTTCCATTTCTAAAGACAGGAATACTTGTAACCCAATTGAATTAATTTTCCTTAGTAGCACATTTTTTAAGTCAACTGTCAGTCAGTGCAGGGTGTATCTTAGATGACTGTGGAGAATTCCCTCTATTTCTGATCACTCTTCCTCTGCTCTCTACCTTCATTCTCCAAATAAAATATTAAAAATGAACAAACAAAAAACAGATGCTTGTTCACTTGCTATGCAAGCAAAATATTTTAGATCTGGAGGGCTAGTGAAAGATTATAGTTTATGTAATTTTCTTTGAATAATACATTTCCAAAGCATCATTTCAGAACACTCATGATGCACTGATTGGTCTCAGTAAATTTTTATAAGTTCTTAGTCAAGGGGGAGGGGAGATGAAATTTTAAGGCTATAATTTTTCAAAGTGGTTCATCTCAATCACAAAACAATATTCTTAATACACTCATCACTCTCTAAAATTATCTTATCAATTTGTATACACATTAATTTTCTTTTTTACACTTAATGAAATCTTTTCTTAAAAAAAGATATTTGAATAGGACCTGATACATAGACCCTCAATAAGTAGATTATAATAAATAAACAATGTCCCACATGTTCTGGCGTTATGGATGGAAATAATAATAAAAAAAAATTATGCCCTAGCCAGTGTGGCTCAGTTGGTTGGAGCATCATCCCATTCACCAAAAGGTGGCAGGTTTGATTCCAGGCCCATTGACGTTTCTCTCTCATATCCATGCTTCCTTTTCTCTCTCTCTCTCTCTCTCTCTCTCTCTCTCTCTCTCTCTCTCTCTCTCTCTCTCTCTCCTCTCCTCTCCTCTCCTCTCCTCTCCTTCCTCTTTCTAAAATCAGTTTCTTATGAAATTACACATACACTTACCATATGACCCAACATATGTGGGGCCCAATAATCGTACTTTTAAATGTGCATTAAAAAACTACATTCACAAAAAAATATATGCAAATGTTTATAGCAGCTTTATTCATAATTGCTGAAAATTGGAAATAGCCAAGATGTCCTTTAACAGATAAATGGATAAGCTAACAATGGAACATGCAGACAATGCAATATTATTCAGCAATAAAAAGGAAGGAGTTTTGATGAAACTTGAATTCATTTTTGCTAAAGGAAAGAAGACATACCCAAAAGCTTACATATAGTATGACCTATTTATGTGACATTCTTGAGAAAGCAAAACTATGAAATGAAGAACAGATAAATATTTGTGGGATTTGAGAAGAAGGGGGCATGCAAATGAATTTATAGGGACATAGCACAGTTCTAATATGGCACTGGGGGGCATACACACGACTCTGTGTATTTGTCAAAACCCACAAAACTATACACCACAAAAAGTGAAATGTATTACATGCAAATTAAACAAACAACCTGGCTGGCATGGCTCAGTGGTTGAGCGTTGACCTATGAACCAGGACATCACAGTTCCATTCCCAGTCAGGGCACATGCCTCAGTTGTGGGCTTGATCCCCAGTGGCGAATGTGCAAGAGGCAGCATATCAATTATTCTCTCTCATCATTAATGTTTCTATATCTCTATTCCTCTCCCTTCTTCTCTGAAATCAATAAAAATATTTTTTAAAAGAACAAATAAGCAAACAAATAGAAAATGTTAGGGAATCTCAGATGGACTACAGACTTTGACAAATGAATCTAACTATATTACAAATATGTCAGAAAATTGTACTGATGGGGGCGGGCAAAAAAATAAGCTGACCTAAGTAAATTTGATAAACAATGGTTTGAATGGAAAAACAAGAGAAAAGACAAAGAAAGAACTCTACATAAACACTGTACTATAATTGGTAAGTCTATTTTTTAGTGTTACAGGTTAATAATTCTGAAATGAATTTTCATGTATACTAGAATTTAACAAATCAGTAAATAAATTGCAAATAACAGGGGCCAAGTTTCTCACTTCTGAAGAAAGAAATTACAAAATCAAATGAAAGGTGGGTCAGAGTAAGAGATGTAGTATGAAATTTCTCTATATAGTTATCTTTCCTGTGTCTTTGTCTCTCTCTCTCTCTAAAAGAAAGGAGGGAGGGCAAGCATGTGTGTGTGTGGAGAGAGAGAGAGAGAGAGAGAGAGAGAGAAGAGGAGGGTAGGGAGGTACCGAAATATAGATTTGACTATATACATGGAATAGTGTCCATACAGAAATATCCTCTAGTTCAATACAGTGAGAGAACCTAAAAGCAAAGCAATGACACGCCAGTAGCAACAAGCACAACTAGTGCCCAGACCTTGGTTTCTAAATGCCATTCTCTTACTAGGAACCAAGGCTCTTTGGAGAAATAGTTAATTCTAGGGTCCAGGAAATACAAGATGAGCCTGGAGCATCTTGAAATGCCAAAAATTAAAGAAGTGATAAATGTAGGTATCTCTGAAAGAAATACAAGCTCCCAGTGGACAGCACTGGAACAAAATAAAGAGAATATTAGATTACTAAGGCCCGTTGCATGAAGATTCATGCAATAGGCCTTCCTTCCCCTGGCTGCCAGCACCGGTTTTCCTCCAGCACCCGGGACCCAGGCCTTTGGTCCAGCTGCAGCAGCGAGGCTTGGCGTCTCCGCTCAGGCTGCAGTGGAGAAGCCAAGCCTCTTCAGTCTTCAGTCGTCTTCAGTCTTCGCTCCATGCCTACATATGCAAATTAACCGCCATCTTTGTTGGGTTAATTTGCATACTCATCCTGATTAGCTGGTGGGCGTAGCAGAGTGACACCAATTTGCATGTTTCTCTTTTATTAGTGTAGATAGGACAAATCTATAATAATAAAAGCATAATATGCTAATTAGACCAAACAGCCGAACGACTTTCCGGACATCCTTCCGGATGACCTTCCAGACAAAGCTGGGGCTGCGAGGGCCGAGGCAAGCTGCCACGGCTGCGAGGTCCGAGCCCCTTGCACAAATTTTGTGCAGCGGGCCTCTAGTAGTAATATAAATGTCCATGGCATGCTGAATAAATAAATGATAGAGTAAATGAACAAATATCCCTGATAGAAGAATCCCAAATAATAAAGAAATGAGGGAAATAGAAAAACACCATTAGATCAGCATAGTAATAATTGCTTCTTGCAAGAACTACTGATTGATTCTAAAATGAGTAAGCAAACTGTTAAGAAAAACAGGATAAATGAATAGCTTCAAAGCTTCCCTCCCATCGCGCTTATTAATTGCCATCGTGACTTTTAATATATTCCTGGACATTCTTTGATACTGCTTCTTACAGAAGGTGGACCTACAGTCTCCTCCCCTAAAATGTGGGCTAACCTTAGTGAATGCCTGAATAGAATATGAAAAGGAAAAAAAATAATGACAGTAGAGAAATCTGGCAGACAATGGCTTACTGAAGTGTTTGGGGCTACATCACCAGTAACAAGTCACGATGCTAACATGCTCCTCTGCTGCAATGTGATGATAAGGGCACTTCATCTCTTTAGTATTCATTCCCAAACTCATAACCTCCATTTAATCATGAGAAAACCTGAGACAAACACAAATGGACATACCTCTGCAGAATACCTATCCAATACCCTAGAGTGTCAAGGTCACACACCAAAACAAACAAAAAAAGAAAGTAAAGGAAAGAGTGAGAAATTGCCATAGGTTGGTGGAAACTACAGTGATGTGATAACTAAATGCATTGTGGAATCCTAGACTGGATCCTGAAACAGAAAAAAAAAGATCATATTTAAAAAACTGGAGAAATCCAAAAAAACCCCTGCAGTTTAGTTAATAGTATCAGACCAATGTGAATTCTTAGTTTGGATTAATGTACCATCCTGTATAATAAAAGGCTAATATGCAAATTGACCGAACAGCGGACGACTGGTCAGTATGATATGCACTGACCACCAGGGCCAGATGCTCATTGCAGGAGCTGCCCCCTGGTGGTCAGTGTGCTCCCACAGAAGCCAGGCTCGCTGCTGGCAAGCTCAGCAGCAGTGGCAGGAGCTTCTCCCGCCTCTGCAGCAGCACTAAGGATGTCTGACTTCCAGCTTAGGCCCGCTCCTCTGCGAGAGGGTGCAGGTTGGGCTGAGGGACCTCCCCGAGCATGAATTTCATGCACCGAGCCTCTAGTGATTATATATGATGTTAACATTAGGGGAACCTGAGTGGCTCTGTACATGGGACTCTCTGCACCAACTTTACAACACTTCAGTACATCTGAAATCATTACAAAATTTAAAATGAAAAACAAGTTAATTAATAATAGATGTCCAGTGGATAGGGAATCCCCAAACTGACCATGGATACCATGGTGAGCTTGGATGTTATCAACAGGGGAGCAGATTAGAAGTTGGGTGTTGAAGGGTGTTTAGGATTTAAAGATCTAGACATTAAGAAGCAAATGCAAGATGAACAGAGTTGTAGCAGCTGAAATGTACAGCTGGGTTAAGAAAGCTGTGAGTGAACCCTTCCAACTAAATCTTGGGCTGGGGAATAAGGGAGGGCAGAGTTAGTAGGCCTCTCTTATTACAGAAATAATGGTTATGCAAGGTAATCATCTTACTTAATTACTTGCAACATTTATATTTCTAAATGAAAATATCTTCACCCTTACTTCTAGATAAAAGAGTGAGTTCCGTGCTAAAATCCAGACATTATCTCATCAGTGTGTATCACTAGTAAATGCATAGTGTTTGTTGTGATCTGGTTGAGGGCATTTTTTAGCTCTCATTGAATTCATTACTGGCCAAAACAGTTGATAAAACATCTACTTAAGTCATTGTGTCAGGAGGAGGTAGGGTGGAGACATTAAAATCATTGAGTCTGATTGAACTCTTATTGGGCTAGAACAGTGAGAAATGATGTGGGCTCCCCTGCATCGCTAACTTTTGTTGACATTTGTCAGTCAAAGACCCTCCCATGTGTCCCACAGTCACCATCCTCAGGTATTGGCTGTTTCCTCACAAGATGGTATCCAGTCAAAAGTCTTGTCATATTTGTGCATGAGAACTTGAGTCACTTTGCTGGCAATGTTAATAGTGTCTCCTTGTGATGCGACGTTTATAGTAGTTGAGGAGTCTGCCTGGAATGACCATGGCATTGTGTATTTCAGATCCCCTGTGGGCCTGCCTAGAAAGCTTCTACAGCTCTCCAGAGCCCTCTGTGGCCTTCTGCAGTGGGAACCATCATTGCCACTTCAACATTTTATGAGAGAAATACAAAGCTGGTCCTCTAGGGCAACAGTTTTCAACCGGTAGACCACAACCATTTTTTTAAACAGGCAGTACCTGACTATTTAGTCAGAGACACTGACTTTTTTCCCCTTAAATTGTCATTTCTGAAAAAATGACAATAGCCAACACAATAGCCATTTGGTGTGAATAAATCAAAATTATACCTATTTTTTGGTTCCACAGAATTTTAGAAATTAGTTTATGTGTGCCATGGTTGACAATTGCTGCTCTAGGGAGCTAACATGCTACTTAGTTGAGGTTTGACTAATGATAGGAACTGCAGAGAAAGCATGGAAGCGAATTTTCCTCACTATGTTGGTTTCATTGGCAATCATTAAAATGCCTGGCAAAGTTTTCCAAGTATCAATCTCACCATCCTAATGCAAACACATATTCACCCCCCTCATTGCAGTCAGCCCTTATACACACAGACACCCCCAACACACACACACACACACACACACACACACACACACACACACACACACACACACACACACACACACACACCCAATCCTTTGCCCTCATTACAGGGAACCAAGCCTAAAAACAATTGTCAGCTTTTGGAGAGGAAAATTCTCTCTCGCCTGCTAGTAATGAAAAGTGTAAAAATGTGCCCATAAAACCTTTGTCTCTTAGGAATTTACTGCTGCTCAAGCTAGGAGCTCACTGGTAACAAATGACTGAGGCGGGGGAGGCAGCCTCTCCACAGCTTGAGGTGTCTCTGTCAAATCCCACGTGAACACATGGACGGTGTGTGACAAAGTAATCCTGGAAAGTGAGTCTTCGTTTTGCACACCTCCAAGGTGTGATCAAAGATGAATAACTTTTAATGATTCTACTTTTGTTCTTACAATTAATTATGGCCTAGTCCAGAGAGCTCTGAAGATCAGCCCCTGCCTGACAAGGGTGTCTATTGTAGAGGCTTCAGGAAGGCATTTCCTAGGATATGGACTTAATTAAACTGAAAATACAGAATGTCAAGGTTAAAACCTTAGACTCACAGTGTGGTTTGATCCAGCAAGGGGGGGAAATGCCTGTTAATCCCTGCAAAAAATAATGTGCATAAGAATGTGAATTTGGTGCCAATGAGGGATCCCAGACAGAGTTCCAGAGGCCAAGAGAAAGGCCAGGCAATTGTCACCATATCCCCAGTCCACCTGGCATCTTGGCCCTGTCCCAGAAGTGCCCTGTCCTCTACAGAGAGCGGCACGATGCTCATGCAGACCGTGGCATTACTGTGCAGACTCAGACAAAATCTTCTTTACAGGAGTGATTTCCATCCTGTGGACGCCCCAGCTTCAGAACCATGCCTCAGAACTGAATGTTCTTCGCTCTTTGGTGCTGCTGAATTTGCCTGTATGAGTTCTCCCAGTTCTCCCCACGCTCTCAAATCCTTTTTCCTTGGCACACGTACCCCCCAAATTCACTGGAACCTGAATCCCTAAGAAAACGGAGACACCAGCCTCTTTTTCCTGCATGGTGCCAAACAGAGCAAAAACTGTCTGTTCCTGCTCATATATTCTGTTTCATTTTGACAAGAAAGCACACCCCTCCTCTGTCTCTCTCTGACACACACACACACACACACACAGCCACACAGCCACTCATAGAAATCTTTTTACTGTCAAGCATGATCAATCGGAGGGTACACTGCTGGGGAGAGTTGCAGAGCGGGCCTCCTGCATCTAGCAGGCAAGATAAACTGGCAAAGCTTTTCCTGGATGGACCAGCAGCGTGGTCGGCATGAAGCCTGATTTCAGTCACCAAGAGAGGAAGTGAGTGAGCAAGGCCCAGGGTGAGTTGGTACCCACAGGCACATCACCAGCCAATCAGGGTGCAGGTTGTCCTGACATGATAGCTTGACATTAGATAAACAGATGCACAGAGAGAAATCCTCGAGGAAAATAATTGCACTTTGAAGAGAGGGGTAGTGTGACATTTCTGGCTCGCCAACCGCCTTTCCTAAGAAATCACTCTCTAGCCTCAAAGAGCCTGGGAGTTAAAGTCAGATAAGGTTAAGGGATTGTATTCTCTCTAAAGAGAAAAAAGCAATAATCAAACAAAAAAATGTTTAATAGAAAAACAATGCCATGGTTTCTTTCACACCTCAGATGAGAACCTCAAAAAATCAATTTACAAAGAAGGTTGCTTTTCTTGTGAAGTAGGAACTCTGCGGATGAAAAATCCTCGTCTTCCACTTCAATTTCTGCTGCAAAACTGAGCAGCATCTCAGTCGATGTTCTTGAAAGCTCCCCCTGTTAGGTGAAGGGTATATGATGCCCAGGGTTTGTTTTTTTTGTTTTGTTTTTTTTAAATAAAACTATCTTTTCCTGTCTTCTGCATACCCCTTCCATTTTCTCCTTCTGGATACTTAGCAAATACAAGTAAGATTTGTGCATTTGAGCAGACTTGACCACCAAAGCCTCTTCAGATATCATGCTCAAGTCTAACCTCAACCATTTTGGATACTTCTTAATGAAATCATTTTTTTTGCTTCAAAAAAAAAAAAATGAGTATCCAGCCTTGAAATGTGATAACTCTGTTATCTCAGGTCATTACAATTACCCTTTCAGTAATCAGTGATTACCCTCTTTTAACCTTTCGTTCTATCTTGGGCTATAGGTAAAGCATTCAAGAAAGTCAGAGGAAGGGTCCCCAAGGTCATTAAATGGGTGCATGAAAACTAGCAGAAAAGACATAGGAAGTCTGAAACTGGGTCATTTTTATATGCTTGCCTTTCAAATGAAATAGTAAGTCCTGAAAAACACCATTTGTATTGTCTAAGCTTCAGTATGTAATATTAGTGTTGTAGGGGTTTTTTTTAATGAGCACTAGTATTGTACACTATATCAGCTAATGTAAAAAAATATGTCAAAACTAATAAATGTATATTTTTATTTCTAAGAAAAAGACAGAGAACTTTACCCCTCATTAGCATTTTCTGGATCTTTGATAAAAATTCCTAAGAAGAGAAAAATAGTGCTGAAAGACAGACACTGAATAGAAAGAATTGGGCGTTTTAATTACCCAAGCTGAATGGAATTTTAAAAGCACATCATGAATGATGAAAAGTATTTCCTTTCCTGTTGGTAAAAGAAATCCAAATTTAATATTAGAAAAATGTATAAATCCATCTTATATTCTTAACAAGAGCAGGAAATATTTTTAAATATTAACTCTTTGTGTAAGGCATTTATAAATATACTGAGATCAAATGGCAAAGAATCATTTATCACCTACAAATATAAATATAATCTCAGCATTTTATCCTTAAAAATATAACTTGTCTCAGCATCTTATCATTAAAAGTCCAATTCATCCAACTCAATTTATTGACAGTGTGAATTAAAATTCTGTCTATGAAGGAATCAGAATCATATATAATGAAATCTGTACAGCAATAAATCATAACATCTAACTGAATTTTCATTTTTAGTCTTTTTAATTATAATACTTTTTATGGGAAGTAATTATTAGAGTACTATTAAAAAGATCAGCTGAATATCATACCAGTGTTAGAAATAAATGATATAAAAAGTAGAAAGGAAATAGTTTTATAATGCACACATCTAGTTTGACTATAGAATGTGTGTGTTCTATATCAGAGGTGGGCAAAATACACTTACGGGCCAATATTCTGCCCTATTTGGTAAATAAAGTTTTATTGGGACACAGCCAGACTCACTTTTTACAATGTTTATGGCTGCTTTCATGTACAAACAATGGCATAATTGAGTCATTGCAATAAAGACAGTCTGGCCTGCAAAACCTAACATGTTTGTCATTTGGCCCTTTACAGAAAAAAGTTTGCCAATCCCTAATCTACATGTGGCACATAACTACTTAGCAGGTTTTGTGGGATTTTGTTTCATTAAGGATCATTCCTGAATTTGTTGCAGCAACAAATTCTGGAGTTAATTTTGTAAGTTGATGAACAGGTAAATTCATATACTTGAATAAATTCATATACTTGAATAAACTCTGTGATTATGTTTTGGTTCAACATGATGAAACTGAGAAGTTAGTATATATAGAGATGTATATGAATATGTAATTCATACAGACATATAAATCCTATAAGTATACCTAGTGATGAGTTATGTAAGCAAATATTCATATATATAGGCAAATGTTTTTGTAAACTCTTGGGGTATTGAAAGTTGCTCTTTGCAACAATGAGGCCTTGGCCTTTCTAGGCCTCAGTTTCCTCATTGATCAATGGTGATAAGGATAGTCATAGTATCGCTTGCTAGCATAATACTTCTAAATAAAGATTAAAGTAAATGAGTGCTTTGCAGATTGCCCAGCACAGAGTAAGCACTTGATAGATGTGACGTCACTAACATCTTCATTACTGTTGTAGTATTATTGAGAAGCCTTGCCCACAAGCAGGCACTTCTATCCTGAGAGAAGGTGGGTGATCTTTTCTATAGAAAAGACTAGAAATCAGTATCAGAATATTAACTTTGCCATCCAGACAACCAGTATGTAATGCAAATGGATGTGCTTATCAAAGTGCTGGCAATCTGAACTCCAGCTTCTTGTCAGAGCATAATCATAATCTAGATTAGCTCTTACTCAACCCCTGTGAAAAGAAAATGCAGAATGATTGGAACGTGTCAAGAGTAATATGAGGCACATGCTAATCATCCATTCTCATGGGCTTCCCCGAGTTTGCTGGTAAAGAGCACAGATAATGTGGGCTTCATGGCCTTCATCTTGCATCAATTTACCAGGTGCCAGGGAACATCTGGGGGACATCACAAATACTAGCTTAGCCCTATAGGAAATTGCTCTATTTGGTGTTTTTTTTTCTTTGTTTGTTTGTTTACATCCAGTGGCATTTGGGTCTGCTTTTTTCTGGTACCTCTTTCTGTCATCAGCGCAACCTGATGCCAGGTCCTGGTTCTGGTTTCTCTCTTATATGGCTTTTGTCATCTTCTATGTATTTCATCATCTCAGTGTTGAATTCTGTTTTTCCTTTACCACCAGAAGTGGATATGGTTAACTCACTGCTTCTCCAGCTCTTGCCAATCTTTACCCCTTTGCTGTATCAGACCAGATACAGTCAAATACTTTCACTGAATTAAAATCTAGCATGGCATCCTTATTTTTTTTAGGGTCACTGTAAGAAATGTCTTCATGAAGTAAATTTTTGCATCTTCTAGCCCATTTTCTTTTGAAGGATTTCTTTTGTTATTAACCAGGAACTCAAATGTCAAGATTTGTGTTAGGTTGTTATACACAGAATTTAGTGCCAGAAACGGCCTCTTCTACATAACTGAAACACATGTTTTTATCAGGCTAAGAAGGCAATATGAACATTTCTATATATCTATATATCTATCTTTCTATCATTTATCTATTGGCTTAACACCTGGAAATTTAGACTAAATGTGACATTAAGTGTACTGTTTAATCTAAGTTTGTATGATAAT
The DNA here is from genome assembly GCF_014108235.1 of Myotis myotis. Taxonomy (NCBI): domain Eukaryota; kingdom Metazoa; phylum Chordata; class Mammalia; order Chiroptera; family Vespertilionidae; genus Myotis; species Myotis myotis. Next base: position 18,979,374 of record NW_023416335.1, read on the forward strand.
TTTCACTCCATTTTCTATAAAATTACAGATTTCTTTTTTTGGATATAAAGAGAATGTGGGGGAAAAACCCTACATATATACATATACATGTATATAAATATATTTTTTATTTTTATGTGCCATGATTTTTGAATAGTATTCTAGAATTAATAATTACACTTAAAATTTTAATGAAGTGATAAAGGCATACCTATCTTAATAGCCATCTGAATTTTCCTGGAATCTTAATTGAACAAATTGTCTAATAACTTTGATAATCTCCAGTAGGAAGTAAATACATTTAGGAACAAGCTAAAAACCATATAGAGAATGGGGTTGGATATTATTAAATACAATGGATATTGAATTAGTTTGTCACAGTAATCAGTAATTGTTTTTTGTTTGTTTTCTTTTGTTTTGCTGTGACAAGGTTCCTCTAGAAGTTATGAATCTCTCAATTTTGTACAAAAAGTTGTTATTGAGCTATAATTGCCATAAAACATTATGTTAGTTTCATATATACAACATAATGATTCAATATTTGAATACTGTGAAATGATGACCACAAAATGTGTAGTTAACATGCATCCCCATATATAGTTACAATTTTTTATTGTGATAGGACTTTTAAGGCCTACTCTCTTAGCAACTTTCAAATATGCAATAGATTATTATTCACTATACTCACTATTCTCTACATTATATTCCCATGACTTATTTATTTTAAAACGGAAAGTTTATACCTTTAACCCTCTTCACTCACTCCTCTGGCAACCACCAATCTTTTCTCTGTACCGGTGAGCTTGGGGTTGTTTTGTTTTTAGGTAACACATATGAGTGAGATCATGCAGTATTGATCTCTCTATGTCTGACTTATTTCACTTAGCATAATGCCCTCAAGGTCTGTACACATTGTTTTAAATGGCAAGATCTGATTCATTTTTATAGCTGAATTTATACGTTCTTTATACATTCAACCACCAATGAACATTTAGGTTGTTTCCATATCTTAGCTATTGTAAATAATGCTACAATGAACTTGGGAATGGATATATTTTTTTTTAAATCTGTTTTTATTTTCTTCAGATAAAAACTCAGAAGTGGCATTGCTGGATTGAATGGTTTTGAGGAAAGGAAGCTCCCTACTGTTTTCCATAGTGGCTGTACCAACGTACATCCCCACTAACAGGGTTCCCTCTTCTCCACATCCTCACCAACACTTGTTTCTTCTCTTTTTCATAATAGTCATTTTTACAGTTGTGCAGTGATATCACATCAGGGTTTTGGTTTGCACTTCCCCGATGGTTAGTGGTGTTGAGCGCCTTTTTATGTACCTGTTCACTAGCTGTACATCTTCTTTGAGAAGATGTCTATTCAGATCTTCTGCCCATTTTTTAATCAGAGTGAGATGGTCTTGTTTGTTTTGCTATTGAGTTGTATTAGTTCTTATATATTTTGGATATTAACCCTATCCAATACATGATTTGCCAATATTTTTTCCCATTCCGTGGGTTATGTTTTGTTGACTGTTTCATTTACCACACAGAAGAGTTTTTTTGGTTTTTAATATGAAGTTGTCCCCCTTTATTTGTTTTTGCTTTTGTTGTCTTTGCTTTTGAGTCAGATTGAAAAAGTCATTGCCAAGACCAATACAATACATATTTTTTATTGTGAAATTCTTCTTTTTTCCCCTGTGCTTATGATTTACATATAAATTGGACACAGTATTAATACACCATACATTCTCAATAAATAATCATTAGCTTTAAAATGTATGTGATTATCCCTCAGACATGTTTGGAAAAAAGAGAACTCCTTTGTAAAAATGCATGTAGATAAAAATCAAGTGGTTTAAAATCTGTATATTGTTATAAAAATCCACTGATGTGGTGTATCAGGAATTTAACAACGATATAAAAGTGAAATAATAGGCCACCTATAGCGATTGTTGCATGATGTGGGGGAGGGGCTAGCTCTTGGGAAATACAAAACATGTAATGAATAGCATGCTTAGAAAAAATAATATGTTTTGTGGCTAAAAACAAAAATTAATATTATCCCTCATGGTTGTGAGAGTTGCTTGGGCCACCTGGATGTTTTATGTTTGGTCTCTCATTCTGCTGCCGTCAGATGGCAAGGAGGCCGGAGTCACCTGGAGGCTTTCTCATTTATCTGTGGTGCCTGGGCTGGGAGGACAGAATGGCTGGGGGCTAGATGGGCAAGTCTTTCTCACTCTCACTGTCTCTTCAGGCAGCCTTTATACACTGTGTGCGAGATTTGGGGGAGTCTAACCTCTCACCCAGCAGCTGGATTCCCCAAGCAAATGTATCAAGAGCTTAAAATCATTTTCAAGAGATAAAATAATACTAATAGTTAAAATTTCGCCTATTCCTATGCCAACTATTACGAATATATTTCATTTCATTCTTATAACAGCCCTGTAAAATGGAGTACCATTATTCCAATAGTAAAGATGAAGAAATGGAGACTCAGATTTGTTACCTAATGCCATCAGCTCACATAGCTATAAAATGGTGAAGCCAGCTTTTTTAAAAAAATCCAATTCAGATCCAAATTGTTCTCTCCCTAAAACCCACATCCTTTGTCCTATGTTGAGCCACCTCATTAAAGCATGAAAAGTTAAACGGCAATACCAGAGATGAATAACAGTTCGATACACAATATAAGGGATGTCATAAATCCCACGTGATTAATAACCAAATTAAAGTACAGTTGCCAGCGACTCCAGGAGTCCAACAGAGGGAAAATTCTCTAGGAGCTAGTGTTTCTGAGGAGCTTTCTTAGAAGAGAATATGTGATCTAAGTGTGACAAAGTTTTGTTAGTCAACTAAAGATAATTCAACAAAATTTACACTTTATTTTTTATTCATCAGAAATGTGTACTTACCTCAAAATTCTGTGGCTGTATTTTTCCTTTACATGATATTAAAATTCCAGGTCTGTAAAAAGGCAGAGCAGATAGAGTTTTCTTTAAGTGGCTTAGATAATAACTCTAGATATTTTTGCTGATTTCCTTTTTACTGTGTTAGATTATACGACCATTATTATTTAAGCCTAAAAGAGAGTCCAATCTGCTGATTAAAGCAGGAAGAAAGGACTTTCTCATTAGACAAGGCAGTTGTACTTTCCTTTATGGGGAGACTGATGATTACGATGCTAAATTGATGGAATATTTTCCCTGCTGGTTACAGACAGGGAGATGTGGGCCGTGTGCAATCCCAAAATTCACCCCAAACTTTGCCTTATTTCTGCTGGCTATGCCACTGTCAAGTTTAGGGCTTTATGTTTGTGTTGGCCCTTATTTTCTCCTGCACCCTCATCCCTAGAGACAGCTTCTGGGAGGGACTCTTTCAGCAAGTGCAGATTCCAAAGACAGAGGGAGAGGGAGAGAAAGGCGTGCTTATGTGGGGTGTGCAGCAGATTCGTCTTCATGCTGATTAAATTGCCCAATCAAGTAAAGTGGATCCATGACAAATGAAGCAGTTGAGCCCTGTAACGGCTTTGCAAGCTGAAGTTTCCCAGAACTCTCAGTGTTTCTAAAGCAGTGGTTCTCAACCTGAGGGTCGCCAACCTGTGGGTCGCAACCCCTTTGGGGGTCAAACGACCCTTTCACAGGGGTCGCCTAAGACCTTCGGAAAAAAACATATAATTACATATTGTTTTTGTGATTAATCACTATGCTTTTAATTATGTTCAATTTGTAACAATGAAAATACATCCTGCATATCAGATATTTACATTACGATTCATAACAGTAGCAAAATGACAGTTATGAAGTAGCAACGAAAATAATTTTATGGTTGGGGGTCACCACAACATGAAGAGCTGTATTAAAGGGTCACGACATTAGGAAGGTTGAGAACCACTGTAAAGCCGACACCATTTGCTAGATAGGAGGGCCATAAAGTTGTCTGGGTAAAAGTCTACACACAAGTGTTGTCCAGATCTTTCTCTTCTAGGCTTACAGATGTTTCAGACTTCTGTGGTACCATCCACAGTTGTTTGGCTAAATACAAAGAGTAATCCAATGATACGGCCAGGCACCTCGACTCCAAGCTACTGGAGGTAGTGATGTAGGCAAAGCGAGCAGATTCTTCTAGGTATCTAAGGTAGAGCTTGCCGGCATTGTTGCTGGTATTTTTCATAAATAAATATCTTTTGAATGTCTGCCTGCTGCACATTTTACAGGCAAGTGATATCAAACTCTTGCAGTTGGTTTCCTATCCAAGTCGTGCTCTGTAACTTGCTTCTGTTCTTTGCTCTGTCATTCTTCACTTGCCTTACTCCGCTTAGCTTCAAGTTTCAGCTCAGACATTTCTCCTCCAGGAAACTTTCCAAAGCCTCATCCAGTGTCACGCACACTTCTATCATGTCCCTGAAATAGTCCATTGGAGGCATCTGTATGCCATGTCTGGCTCCATAAACTCATTGAGAATAAAGATCTCTTTTTAATGATCATTTCTTATTTATCCTTGTATCTCCATGCCTGACTTGTAGTGTCAGCTCAGTTGTATTTGTTGACTGGAACTGAAGAATGGGGAAGAATCAGGAGTTCAATGAGGCCAACAAGGGAGCTGGGTGTCCCAGGCACCAGCAATGTCATCTGAGTCCCGTAGAAGGAGTTTCTTATACAGGAATTTTGTTCAGCTTAACTCCATAGTGCCTCACAGAACTACAACTCCATTTTTGATTTTTTTCTGAAGTTCAAACCTGCTATAGAAAACATAACTTGGAGGTTCTGAGAATTAATTGGGTCTGTCCCACTTCCCTTAGGAGTCAGGGAAGAGCGAAGAGGAAAAAGAGAAACCAATGCAACCAGAGGGTTTTCCTACATCTCAGAGCTGGAGTGGGAATTTCTGATGATCCCCAGAGAAGCACTGACTCCAGGAAAGTAGACAGAACACAGGGATACCAAACTGAATACATGTGCCATCCTGGCACAGGAGGGAAAACAGCAAGCCAGAGGTTAAGCATAAATGGAAAGGAATTCAAGTTAATTTCCTAGAAGAACTGACACTATTGGAGAAGTGCTTGGATGTGTGAGATTTTAAACAGCCACAGGCTATATGGGAGTGATGCTGGCTGCCTTGCCGGGCTTCCAGAGATCTGCAGCAGACGCTGGCCTGCTCCATGGCAGACTGGAAATGAGAAAGCCTAGAATGTTGGCTGGTCCTGTGAGTGATCCCAGTGCCAGTCAGCAGATCCCACATTTATTTAAGGCCAGCATGAAACGGAGAGAATACCAGGCACTAAGGTTTTCCGATGGGCTTGGAAGGCAGAGAGGCAATGGGATACACTCAATACTCTTCCAAAATCAGTGAACCTTTATTTGCGTCTCCTGGGAGATAGGAGATGGTGCCAACGTGAAAGCACAGGAGAGCGTTTCCTTCACTGTCATGCTGGGAAGCCACTGGGAGCTTAGTCCCAGCCTCCCTCCCGCCAATGCTACTTGAATGAGATTGTCTGCAAAATGCTGCTTTTGCAAAAGATGGTATTAATGTTTCCCACTGAGCTTAAAGGAAAAGAGTGAAAGAACTGCCTCACCTCCCTTAGCCTCGTCGTCAGGGAGTTGGATTCATGACCCTGGACTGAGCCAGGTTTTGGTTTCTTCAGGTCAAATAGTGTCCACAAGAGCGTCGTATGTAGGTTGCCCTGAGCTATTGAGAGATGCTCCTGAGCAGAGGAGAGCAATGAATTGCAGTTCCCAGCTGCATATTGAATCCTTCCTATTAGCTCACTAGCCTTTGCAGTAAATCAACTTACTCCCCATTACAATAGATGGCAATAGTGCATTGCTTGTCAGCAGCATGCTGCAATAATAAGGCTCTTTCAGACAGCCTCTCAAATACAGATTGTGATGTCTGTGGAGGAATAGAACTGCTTTTAAAGAGAATATGAGCAATAGCTCCATAATAAGGCCAGATCCACTATTTCAACAGAAGGGTCTCTGAATTTCCTTACATCATGACAAGAAATGTACTGCAAAGAGGATGATGGAAAGTCATTATTTAATTGAAAACTATTTATGAAGCTGAGGTCCTATTAACTCAGCAACAGAAATACAGCCTCTAAAATGTTTAAAGCCTACAGAAACTACAAATTATCTGGCGGACTCCGGAACCAGCCAGAGGCTCGAATTCAAAGCCCGCCTCCGTGGTCCACCAGCTGGATGAACATGGGCGGGTTACTTAGACTCCTCCTGACCTCCTCTGTCTCACGGAGGCAATAATAATGCCTTCTGTTCAGAAGTGTGGGCTAAATGAGATAGCATCCACAACATACTACAAAATGCCTGTAACACAAGGATCTAATGAACATTATTTATTATTATCTCACATGCAATGTTTTTGAGTTTTTTAACATTGTAGGGCCAGAGGCTCCATTTGATTCAGGGGACCGGTGGGAGGTGGGATGCACGCTCCTCTCTTGCCCTTCCCCTCATGCCAATATTGATTTGAGTTCTCAGAAAATATGCCAGGGGGGTTGGATGTTGAGCTTCCCAAATGAAGAGACCAAATTCAGCTTGTCCCCACCGGGTTGGCATGTGACAAAGATTTGAAGTGGCTCCAAGGCGAACAGCTGGCAATCATATCATCAACCCCAAAGGCATTAAAGCTACGTGCAGGCTGGAGCCACCCCAGGGAGAAGCCCCATTCGGCGTAGTCCCTGCAGAATCACACTTGGCCCCGGCAGGACGGGAACTAGCTTACCATCCCAGATGGAACCTAGTTTGTTGTGAGCACTCGGTGAAAAAGAAATAATGACAGTAATAACCTCTCTTCACCCACAAACAGCGTGCAGTTAGGGACATCTGTTACCATTATAACTACAGACAAACATTCTGACATCACTTCGTGCTGCTTCAAACCCGAAGACGGTCTTCACTTTGAAGCTAATGGGGAGGACACCTTGCGTAACCCGTGAACATTAAGGAGGTCCAGCAAAGGTGACAAGTCCACCGGCCCCTGCTCTCTGTGGGTGTGTTGCTGGCACAGAGAAAGGACTGTTCCATCCATGCCAGGGTATTTCTCTTGTGCTTAATTCCACTTCATTAGCCAGAATCCCTTCTGTACCTCCATATAATCCAGATTCAGTGAGTTCCTTATTTTAACTCTTGGCCGGCTGATGATTTGTTCCCTTGTACCAAAATGGTCTCTGCAGACTTTGGGAGCAAGATTCTCAGGAGAGTCTTGACTGGCCTCTTCTTTCTCTCTGGCCGAGTCAAGCATTTCTAGCACACATGTCACATGAGCCTCTTAGTGACCAGAGGTATACAGTGTTCCTGGGACCATGGTTTATAAGACATAAAATTGTTTTCAGTTTTCTTGTAGATTTAAGGTTACATTGCAGGCTATTTCTATGCAAAGGAACTGAAGGAGGAAGGTTTCCAAACCCTGTAGAATTTGACAAAGGTCAGCCCAAATTGGAGGCTTTGTTACCTCCTGATTTCTTAGCAGGATTCAATATTCTGGTTAGCTAGGAGGAAGTGAACTCTCCATGTGTGATTACTCCAGACAATGTGCAAATCAACGTCTAGTGAAATGTCTCCAATCAAGGCCAACACACCCCACATGGAAGAGGGAGGAGATCCAAAATTTCTTTTTCCTTCACAGACTTTATTTTAATATAGAACCTGTAAATGCACTTAATAGTGGTTGTTTTTTAATAACTTATTTTGCTAAGTTAACATTCTTTGTCTGAGGCACAAATTGATAGATAGCTCAGGGGTTAAGTGATTTTACTGTAATGAGGTTTGAAGTCATTCTGTCTATGCTAGTTAGCATATGCCATCACAGTGTGTTTTTTGCTTGTTTCTCCAGTGTTATTAAGCTATAATGGACATATAACGTTGTATAAGTTTAAGGTGTACAACAAAATGAGTTGATATGTGTATATATTATGAAATTACTACCGCAAAAGTTTAGTTAACATCTATCACCCTACATAGTTACAATTTTTGTGTGTGACGAGAACATTTAAGATCTACTCTCTTTGAAAACTTCAAATACACAATGCCGTATTATTAACTATAAACCCAGGAATACATAGTCAATATCTTAGAAGGTAGCCAAGAATACTCAATGAAGAAAAAACAATAAACATTGCTGGGAAAATTGGATATTCATATGCAAAAGAATGAAACTAGACTTTGATTTTACCGTACTCATAAAAATTAACTTGAAAAAAAAATTAACTTGAATTAGACTAAAGACTTAAATGTAGTACTTGAAGCCATAAAACTCCTTGCAGAAAACACAGGGAAAGAACTCTTGGCAATGATTTTTTTATATGACACCAAGAGCATAAGCAACAAAAGCAAAAATAAACAAGTGGGACTACATAATGTTGTATTAATAATATAATAATGATGATAGCTAATGTTTACAGTGAAACGTTCTTTCTCCAAAGTGTTTTATCTCGGTACAATTCAGTTCTCGACCAAGTTGATCATGGAAAAAAAAACAAAAAACAAATCTTGGTTGTGTAACCAAATTGACAACCCTTTCAAGCTGCTACCTTAGCATGGCAAAAAGAATCTCTCAGGCAACAAACAAAGGAGAGAATGCTTTTGTTGCTGGGGAAGTCAATGACTAGCACAATTTTAAAACATAAAGAGGCCATCAAGAGTGCTAATGTTGCTAAGGGTTTGAAAGAAACAATGATCATATGCAATTGAAGAGGTAGAAAAACTGTTGTTGCTTTGGGTGAAGGAAAAGCAGTTAGCCAGTCACAGCCATTTCGGAGGCAGTGATATGTGAACAAAGATGAGGCATACTGACCCCTGGAAGGAATGCTGAAAGTGATTCCTTTAAGGCCAGTACGGGGTGGTTCAATAAATTTAACAAAGGACGTGTTTGTTTATAGAGTAAACAGTGCAATAGACATACACTGCATATAAGAAAGGTTAAAACAGGGTATCATTTGGGGATCTGGAACAGATTAATTCAATTTACATTATTTCTAATGGGAAAGAATGATTCGGTTTTCGAACAAATTGCTTTTCGAACAGCCTTCCAGAACAAATTAAATTTGAGAAGCAAGGTTCTACTGTATTTGTTCTTACTATATGTTAATAGTATGCTAAGTACTTAACAGGGCTTATAGCAGTCAATCCTCTTAACAGTTTGATGAGGTTGATGCTGTTGCTGTCCCCCATTCTGTAGATGAAAACATTGCCTTTAAGAGAACTTAATGGCTTGCCAAGTAAGTCACAGACAAGGATAGATGGTAAAAATCAGGATTTGAACATAGGTGTGTCCAAGCTCCAGTCTTTACTTATAACCACTATGCTCAAATAAACACTCATCTAATATCTACCTTGCATACCTTTCTGCTTCAATTTACTTTCTTTATTCCCTTTTTCTACATTGTGGTGGTTATGATTAATTGTGGCATAAGGCATTCATTTATGGAGTAAATATTTATTATGGTCCATTAGTGTATAACAGCCATTTTTGACTAGTCGAGAAAATAAAGTGGATATATAAAGAATTATTTTCTAAACTCTCCCAGATTATCTCTTTCTCTCTCAGATTATTTATTTCTCCACATTATGAATGATAAGTATAACCTCTCCATCCTGCTTTCTCCTGTGGAGGCTTCACAGCTCTGTGTACTTAACAACCCCTATTTTAGACTAGGCAGTGATGTGCAAAACAGTGCATAAGATCTTTTAAAGACCACCTTGGGTAACTTTCCTGCAAAGTTTGAGTCTGAAATATTTTATCCCAAACCCACAATTTTCCATATAGTCAAACTGCTAAATTGCCTCTCTGAGAGTCAGAAATTACTCTGTTGATTTCATTTCCTTTGTCTTCCTAAGTAGGTGTAAGATATTACAAATTTCATTTTAATCCCACCACCACTGTCATGTCTCCCTCCTTGTTTCTAGAAGTGTAGACAATTTTCAACATAAATACTTGCAAAAATATGAATGGTTACAAAATGGAAAAAGGTACGTGCACAAATGTTTTAATCGTCATACTTGACCGTCTTTAAGAATGTTCTAGCTCAGGTTAGAAACAAAACAGCAACAACATGCAAGCAGTCACAGCGGCCAGGACTCAGCCGCCTCATCTCCCTTCTTGGCTTGTGTCTACTGCTTGTCTAGCACTCATTGTAAGGCTGCCTTAAAGAACCTGAAGTAGATGTGGGGTGTTTTTTTTTAAAAACTCTTCTATGTGCTAATAAGTCAGTTTGAGAAGACACAGATGTCTGTGTTCTAAAAAGTTGTGACACCACGTTTGGTAAAGATCTGGACTCTGGCTTTCCATATGTGAAAGCTTCTTAAAATTAGTAACAAGCCAGTAGTTAATAATACTTTCTTCCTCTTAACCTGGACAACTAGGTCAAAAGAATATCAAGTAGGGATAATTTCTCTCAGTTACAGAACAAGTAAAGTCTAAGGACTTATGCAACTTCTTTAAATAACTGAATCCGATTGTTCAAGAGCTGGAATTTCATTGTGCACTTGTGACCAGAACCCAGCATTGTACCTACTCTGCCAACAATGAAGCACCTCCTCCTATTTTCTGTTGTGGTCAGAAATTTCCCTATGGAATTTGGTCAGATTTTGGATGTCTGTTCACCTTCCTTGTAGACTATTTTGCATATTCACTCTGAGTTAGTTTATGACTTAGTCACATGCTGGCTTTGGGTTATTCCAGAACCTCAGAGGTAAGGATTTTATCACAGTTTGCATGAGAAAATGAAAGCTTGTGCACTTGCAACAGCAAACGGAAGCTTGTGCACTTCTGTGAATAAAAGCGGATACTTAGAACATGCTGATATAAACACACAAGCATGTGCACACACACTCACAACTGAACCTAAACTTAATACACTGTACACAAAGTTTACTCCCACAAAAAAATTTGGTTTTATTCAGATTAAAATAGAAAGGGCTAAAATGTGTGCAGAGGGAAATGGCCAAACAATAGAGGGGAGTGAAACAGGAGCTGATAAACTCAGAGAGAAAAAAAAGAGAAGGAAGGCAAAAGGGCTACAGAAATGAAAATGAGTGGAAAGAATACAAGGCGTATAGCTACTGTGGCTATTAATAGTCATAGAAGGACAAAGTAGAAATTAAATAAAGAAAAAATAATAATAGAGAGTTAGAGGGGATATACGGAGGGGGAAAGCAAAGGGTAGGCAATGTATTCATATTTGAAATTCTTAAAAACAAACATAAAAGTATTAGAAAAAAACAAATGTTTGAAAATTTAATTCAAGGGTGGAGGGAGGTGGAAGAAGGTATAAGGGAGTTAATGGTGATGGGCAGAGATGACAGTGTGGTGAATACACCATACAGTGTACCAATGATGTGTTGTAGAATTGTGCACCTGAAACCCGCATAACTTTATTAACCAGTGTCACCCAAATAGATTTAATTAAAAAAGAAACCTTTATGAAAATAGAGAAATGTGACCCTACATTTTGTCCCCAAAAAAACTGACCAGAATACTTAAGTTTATGATGTGTGCTAGTAAAGTTATTAAATGTTAAAGATAATGAAAGAATCCTCCAAATACAAAGCAAAAAATTAATTTTACATTTTAATCAAGTAACATCAGACTTCTCTATCACAATATCCAATTCTAGGAGACAGTGAAGTATCACCTAAAAAATACTAGAGGCAAAAAAAGTAGTGAGTCAAAGATTTTATATCTATCCAAACTATCCATAAAGCATATAAAATACTAGAGGCCCAGTACACAAATTCATGTACAGGTGGGGTCACTTCCGACAGATCAGGGGCCATCTTGCCCAGTCCCTATAGGGCTGGCTGCGTGGGGGGAAGGGACTGCAGGAGGTTGTCCGGCCAGAGGAGGTTGGCTGTGGGAGCACACTGACCACCAGGGGGCAGCTCCTGCATTGAGCGTCTTACCCCTGGTGGTCAGTGCACATCATAGCCACCAGCTGGTTGTCCAGTTGTTCAGTCCAGTGATAATGGTTGCTTAGGCATATATATATATATATATATATATATATATATATATATATACACACACACACACACATATAGATAAAAAGCCATATATAACAAATATAGACAAACAATTTAAAGTGGAAAAATTCAAAGAATACTTTCTAATTAGCAGCACTTAAAGAAATTATTTTAGTATTTTTACTCAGCCGATAAATGACTGAGAAAAGTTTAGCAACAGGCTCACAGTGAACAATGACTATATTTTGCTACAGCAAAAATTAAAGCATGTGGGGATAAGAGTAACAGAACAGTATAGAAATACAAGATGGCTTGATAACAGAAATAAAATGGCTAAGAAAAGAATAGAAGAGAGTGCAAGTAAAATAAACTCCCAGGTGCCTCATTACTAGTAGCTGAGTGGCAAAGATAGCATGTAAAGCCAGCAAATCAAAAACAAAAATATGAGTGCAACATAAAGGAAAAATAAGTTACTTTGGGGGTGAGTGGGGAGATAGAAAGGAGGGAGAGGAATAGGATGAAGAATATAAGAAGGTGTAAAATAATTTTTTAATACACATAAAATGAAACTGGTGGAGATTAGGTTTGATTATAGTGATAATCACCTGAAAATGCAAATTTTTTAATAACAGAGGTTGTACAATTTTTAAAAAGTAATTAGGGGTAACTAATTAAGCAGAACCTAACTCACTTGGGTATTATCAGAGCCTAGATGGCCTGAGGGAAGGAAAATACCCAACTCATGCCCACCCCAGCCATCCTTCCCAACCTAAGGGAGGAAACAAAGGGGGGGAGGGTACTTGTGAAGCTCACAGCCCAGAGGCACTTCCACACCACATTACTAAAAGCACCAGTAAACACAATGAATGCCATATGTTCATATTTCCTTATTTTGCATAAAGAAAAATCAGGAAAAATATTCAAGAAAATGATCCACGTGGTTGCCTATTATAGGTCAACAGGCATAAACCAGAATAAATGGGGGCTTGCCTTAGAGGGAAATTTGCACTTTATCTTGGTTTGATTTTTTTTTTTTACAGAAATGAAAATATACCTGTAGAAAATGTATTTTCATTATTTAAAATTAAAAACTTAAAAATTAAATATTTAAAAATAAAATAAATTGCATTCCATCTGCAATAATTTCATCAGAAAATTGTCTCATGGTTCACACTATCATTTCATTTCCTTTTCATATGTACTCGGACTTCTTAAAAGAGTAATAAATATTACTTTAATAAAAGCATGAGAAAATTGCATCAGCTTTCCCCACTTCCTCACCATCTTCTACTTATCCCATAAATATTTGCAGTTGACTTCCCAAAGTCACCAATGATCTCATGTGGTCAAAGTTATAAAAACCATCATCATTAATATACCTACTTTTACTCAACAATTATGTATAATGTTATAGCTAAATCAAATGTTGTGTGCTATTTAAAGGGAATTAAAGCCCAGCCGGCATGGCACAGTGGTTGAGCATCAACCTACTAACCAGGAGGTCACAGTTAGATTCCTGGTCAGGACACATGCCCGGGTTGTGGGCTCGATCCCCAGTAGGGTGCGTGCAGGAGGCAGCTGATCAATGATTCTCTCTCATTGATATTTCTATCTCGCTCTCCCTCTCCCTTCCTCTCTAAAATAAAAAGAAATATGTATTTAAAATAAAGAGAATCAGAAATGACTCTTTTTTTAGTGATTGATATTTATTTTCTCATTTATTTGTTTATGTTGCAATTTTTGGTAGTTTTAATTTTATTAAAATAATGTTAGATGGAATGATTTTGATTTTTGAAATGAGATTTTAGTAAGAATATTACTTTTTTATCCTATTCTTTAAAACGGGTTTCTGTGTGTAATTCGTTGTGTATTTACACAAGGTTTCACAAAGTGTCCATACTCCAGTTAGAGTGCAGTAATCATGCATTGCAATTCAACCACCACGATTCCACACCACAAGTGTTCATTCATGGGAGCTCCTTAACCCCCCACCTCAGGGTTTCTTCTCAGACCCTCCCCACCTACACACCCACCCACTTTTTGAAAATGTCTGTTATCAAACCAACAAGTTCATTGTCATGTCCTTGCTTCCTCTGGTTAGTGCCCACTTCATTTTTCAAACTTAATGTGATAAAAAAAGAATCTGAAATTGTATTTTGTCTGAGGTGATAAGGGAGCACTAATTTTTGTGACACAATGTAAAGAAAATGTGTCTTAAAAATCAAAAAGAACATAGAACCTAGAAAATGGCCTTTGTTTTCCTTTTGGCACCAGAGCTTACTTCATTATGTTAATTCTAGAGGGCCCACAAAAGAAAATTGACTTAAATTGAACAGTAATCCATAATGAAATTGACCAATCCAGTTTCTCTTATTATGAACTCCATTAAATGCAAAAAGTAGTATATTAAATTGGAAATAACAAAAGGACAAACAGTGTTTCTAAATTGCTAATATATTGGAAAGCTAAGGTCCTCTTGCATGAGGTGTGCATGTAGCATAGGGATGTGTGTGCAAGTGAGAATTCTGCAGCCTGCTCTTATAAAAAACTGTATGAAACTCTATCAGAATTCAAAGGAGTCATCTTTAACTCAGGCAAATCAAAGAGGCATTTTTATCTGGCAAAACCAGGCACAACAAAGAAGAATAAGTAAATAGCAATTAAGAATTTCACTAGGAAAGGCCATAAAGCATTATAAATGAATGTTCACTGTAGTATGTAATGAACTTCAACATTGTGTCTAACGGATTCCTCCCATCCACAGTCACTGAACTACAGCTTCTGGCATGACAGGTGGTCTTCTTAGGAACTGTTCCAATGCCAATTTAAAAAGCATTCTCAAAAGTACTGAGTAGGCCCTAACTAGTTTGGCTCAGTGGATGGAGCATCGGCCTGCGGACTGAAGGGTCCCAGGTTCAATTCCGGTCAAGGGCATGTACCTTGGTTGTGGGCACATCCCCAGTAGCGGGTGTGCAGGAGGCAGCTGATAGATGTTGCTCTCTCATCGATGTTTCTAACTCTCTATCTCTCTCCCTTCCTCTCTGTAAAAAATCAATAACATATATATTTTAAAAAGTACTGAGTAGTACATATAGTTTTCTAGCATTTATCTAAGGGGGAAGGGATACAAATGTATGTGCTTGTATGTGTGTGTGTATGTGTGTGATGCCTATAGAGGGTATGTGGAATAAGGTAAAGGGAAAAACAATTCAAGCTAAACTTCTTTGAATATAGTTTGTTTTATAAATTAGACTTTGAAAATTAAAGAGTTATATGTTATATAAATATAAAACAAAATTAAATCTTAAAATGACCTTAGGGTCTGGAATGGCTCAGTGTTGAGCGTCAACCTATGAACCAGGAGTTCATGGTTTGATTCCCGGGTCAAAGCACATGGCCTGGGTTGCAGGCTCGATCCCCAATGGGGGATGTGCAGGAGGCAACGGATTAATGATTCTCTTCTCATCATTGATGTTTTTATCTCTCTCTTCAGAGAGCCTTTCCTCTCTGAAATCAATAAAAATATATTTTAAAAAATGACTTTAGAAATAAAAAATTAAATTAAATAAGTGAAAACAGTGCCATTCAAATTTTTGCATAGCCAGTCAGATAAGAAATATGTCAAGAGACTTTCAAACACAATGACTTGGCTGCACATCTATCATGGGATAGATCCCAAGGAAAGCAAACTGCAAAGTAAGAGTGTGCTGATGGAGAGGTACCACTGTTGTGTGAAAGCGGGATTCAATCCCACTAGACACTCTCGGAGACACTGGGTGGGGCATATGTCAGAATTGTCCCATAGAATGTCAAGGAAACTGGGCATTTATGCTCTGTCACATATCACAGATTGAGAGTTATCGCCGGGGACTTCTGGACTGTACCCAGGGCCTAAAATGTCCCCAGACAGAGAGATTCTGGAAGACTATGGCAGCCCAGGAACTATTGTGCCTCTGACCTCAGAGGAAGACTGATGGAGGGCTCCTCAGACACAGTGAACATCCCATATATCACTCACTTTGCACAAATCTTAGATTATTTGTACTTGTTGTTTATTGAATTGGGATCCAAATAAGGTATATACATGGTAACTGATTAACATGTCTGTTAAGCATCTTCTAATTTGTGATTCATCCTCCATCTCTCTATTTTTTGCATTTTTCTTATAGTTATAGGATCTAGTCATATTTTCCTATAGAAGCTATCACAGACTGTGTTGTGAAGTTTATCTCCACAATTCTAACATGCTCTGTGTTCTTTATTTTAAGTATATTGCTAATTATCATATTCAAGTTGGAGTTTTTCCTGACTAGTTTATATGTAGTGGTATGTTCTGATAGATGGTACATAATTTCCAATCTTCCCTCTCATTATGACAGTAATCAAAAGTGAAAGTTGCTATTTAGATGCAGTAACCCATTAAAGGTTACAGAAAGGTGCTATTTCAATGCTATCATTCTTTTTTCAGACATTAGTGTTAATCCTTCTGTAAAGAGAAATTTCTTAATCAGCTATTTAGTTGACAAGAGTCCATTTTCATTCCCTCCCCTTTCCACTTCTTCTCACTCATAAAGTGCTTCTGTTGCTGTTTTTTTTAAAAAAAAATGAAGATATTTTGGTCATATAGGAGTTTCAGACAAAAAATTTAACCTTTTATAGAAGAAAACATTGTCACAAAAATCATAGAAGAAGCATGGCCATTTTGAGCATTGCCTCTGATGTTTATACTGTTGAAAACAACTAGAAAAACAGTCTTTTAATTTCTAGGCAAAATCTTTGTGGGAACTTCTTGATGGTGCAAGATATACAGTGGTCCCGTCTATCCATGTGGAAAGGTTTCAAAGCCCCTACTGGATGCCTGAAACAATGTATAGTACCAAAACCCCTATATACTATGTATTTTCCTTTATGTGCACACCATGATAAAGTTTAATTTATAAATTAGACACAGTAAGAGATTAACAATAACTAATAATATAGAAAAATTATCCTATACAATAAAGAGGTAATATGCAAATTGACCGTCACTCCAACACACAAGATGGCCACCCCCATGTGGTCAAAGATGGCCGCCCCCATGTGGACACAAGATGGCCAGCAGGGGAGGGCAGTTTGGGGTGACCAGGCCAGCAGGGGTGGGCAGTTGGTGGCGACCAGGCTTGCAGGGGAGGGCAGTTGGGGTGACCAGGCCTGCAGGGGAGGGCAGTTAGGGGTGACCAGGCTGGCAGGGGAGGGCAGTTAGGGGCAATCAAGCTGGCAGGGGAGCAGTTAGGCATCGATCAGGCTGGCAGGGGAGTGGTTAGGGGGTGATCAGGCTGGCAGGCAGAAGCAATTAGGGGCAACCAGGAAGGCAGGCAAGTGGTTGGGAGCCAGCAGTCCCAGATTGTGAGAGAGATGTCTGACTGCCCGTAGTTGGACATCCCTCAAAGGTCCCAGATTGGAGAGGGTGCAGGCTGGGCTGAGGGACACACACCCTGCCCCATGCACGAATTTCATGCACCAGGCCTCTAGTAATAACATACTAAAATAATAGTTATGTTAATTATAACGGTTTCTCTCTCAATCAAAATATCTTCTGGCCCTAGCCGGTTTGGCTCAGTGGATAGAGCGTCGGCCTGCATACCAAAGGGTCCCAGATTCGATTCTGGTCAAGAGCACATACCTCCGTTGGCTCCTCCCCCACCTGGGCCCTGGTTAGGGTGCATGCAGGAGATGACCAATCAATAAGTTTCTCTCATATTGATGTTTCTCTCTGTCTTTACCTCTCTCTTCCATTCTCTCTAAAATCAATGGAAAAATATCCTCAGGTTACAATTAATATATATATATATATATATATATATATATATATATATATATATATTTATATTTATATTTATATTTACATTTATATACACACACACTAGAGGCCAGATGCACAAAATTCGTGCAAGGGGCTCAGCCCTCGCAGCCCTGGTGGCTTGCCTCGGCCCTCACAGCCCCTGCTTCATCCAGAAGGTTGTTCAGAAGAATGGCTGGTCTAATTAGCATATTACACTTTTATTATTATAGATTTTTACTGTACTCACCTTTCACTTGAAGAAAGTACTTTACGGCTTCTCTCTGGCCTATCTGATTTGGCAGCATCACTACTCTTGCACTTTGGGGCCATTATTAAGCAAAATAAGGGTTACTTGAACACAAGCACTGTGAGACCAGGGCAATCATCTGATAACCAAGACAGCTGCTAAGTCACTAACACCCATGTAAGGTACAGAACCTGAAGATGCTGGACAAAGGGATGAGTCATGTCCCAGGTGGGAGGAAGCAGGAAGGTGAAGATTGTATAAAGCATCCCAGAATGGCCTGCAATTTAAAAATATGAATTCTTTCTTTTTAGAAGTTTTCATTTAATATTTTTGGACCATTGTTGATCGAGGTTAACTGAAACAGCAGGAAGTAAAACTGCTGATAAAGGGGGAATCCTGTATGTTCATGAATGTGATTTTTTTTTAATAGGCACTTGATCTGTATTTTTAGCAGCACAGCAGGTGCACATTTATCCTCCTATTCTAAACTGTATTGTAAGTCCATTTGAAATACTTTCTGAAGAGATGGACTATGTTGATTCCCCTTTCAGCTAGTTGTAGTGACTCACAACATCAGTCTTTCTCCTTTTCCGCTGATACTAAACATGTCTGACTCATCTGCAAAATCAGTTGATTCATCAAGCTGAACTCCACCATCATAGATCAACTCCACTTGATCTACTAGTATAATTGCCACAAGAAGTTCTTGTTCATCTTATAGTGTGTCTTTGGAGTACCTAACCCAAGCTTCTGTGCTTATGGTGTCACTAAGGTTTTGACTCTTGTTAATTATTTTTACTTATTTATTCATATAAGGATCTTGATCTTATGCTTAACCTAGCTTATTAAATAAACTTCAAGTTACTAACTCTTCAATTCTTCAAGATTTTACTAATGAAACCATGCCTTCTTGGGTGTTAGGGTGTCAAATTATGTCTGGTTTAACTCTTTGCCTTTTATTTGGTTGTTTGTTAAGCACAAAAAGTGTGAGATTAGTGTTTAAAAGTTCAGTTGCCCAGTGCTAATGGCAGTTGAATTCCATCTACCTCCATTACACATGGAGTAAGTATAGCTGTCACTGTATTTAAGGTTCTTCAACATGACACCACTCAGACATGTGGGAAAAACTTTTCTATGAGAACAACCTGAAACCAAAGCTTTAACAAGGAAATGTTAACTGAATTTGAAAAGGGCCCAGTCACTCACTAGAACACAGGCTGAGAAAACTCTCACAACAGTCAAAAGGCAGATCTTTTTAGCAGCAATACTACCATTCAACTCAGTTCAACTCTCCACTGCCCATGAATCATTTGTCATTTTGACAAGTTTTGCACCAGCAGTTGTGACTGTGCACCAGAGAGTCATACACACCGATGAATTATTTTGTCAGAGCTTTGCTCTCATGTCTTATTTGGATCATAATGAAATTGTGGAGGGAAATACATCCAAAATATCAATTGGTACCAAGGCAGGAAGGCAGTGCTAAAAAATGGTTTGGATCAATGTGGACATTTTTATAACCTTCATTACTGTGAGGTCTGAACTCAAGGTATGACAATAAGGCAAAGCTTGTCCCTTCCTTTATGTCTAAGGGATAAGAAGAGAAGAGTCTAGAAATAATTTTCTTCTCTCTCTCTAACATGCAAATTGGTGACACTTCGCTACACCCACCAGCCAATCAGGATGAGTATGCAAATTAACCCAACAAAGTTGGCGGTTACTTTGCATATGCAGGCACAGAGCCAAGACTGAAGACAACTAAAGACTGAAGACAACTGAAGACTGAAGATGACTGAAGACTGAAGAGGCTTAGCTTCTCCACTGTGGCCAGAGTGGAGAATCTAAGCCTTGCTGTGACCAGAGCAGAGAAGCCAAGTCTCACTGCTTTGGCCCAAGTGGAGAAGCCAAGCCTCGCTGCTGCGGCTGGACCAAAGGCCTGGGTCCCGGGTGCCAGAGGAAAACCGATGCCGGCAGCCAGGGGAAGGAAGGCCTATTGCGTGAATCTTCATGCAACAGGCCTCTAGTGTGTGTGTGTGTGTGTGTGTGTGTGTGTGTGTGTGTGTGTGTATATATAATATATCTATATATCTCAGATATATATATGAGATGTATATCTATGAGAATGCCATATTAAACATAAGTTCAAGATATATATGTTGCTATTTGCTCTTTCTCTATAATAGAAGTGTCAGAGATGAAAGAAAATTAGTAAAATGTATATGAAAATCTCCTTCTTGTCAGAGTCTGGAGCATGCCACGGGACCCTGAGTCAAGTCCCCGCCCACCTGCTTGGGCCTTGAAATCACGAGACCCAGACCCGGCCAGCCCCACCCTGTCAAGCCCCGCAGGGCAGAGGGCGCGGCCTCAGGTCCCCCAGACCTGGTGCGAGGGTGTGAGGGCACAAAGGCTCGAGGACCATTTGCATATTAGCTCTTTCTTATATAGGATATATAATAAAAGGATATATATATATATATATATATATATATATATATGTATATATATATATATATATATATATATGACATTCTCATAGCCAATCAGTAGACTTGCATTTTTATTGAATTTTTGTAACTGAGCACCTTGGAATGCTTTGCATCATTTAATTACATGCTGGTAATTAAATAACTATATTCAGGGAGAGAAAAAAATGCCACCAAGCAGATGTTGTATACTCAAGGAATGTCATCTTTTTTCTACCGATAAAAACAACTGTATTAGTTTACAGTAAATTTATGATTAGCACAATATTTCCCATGTTGTGTCTGTGCTTTCCCTCTAACTATACATACCCAATGCCAGGAGTGTTTTTCTATTTCAATTCTCAAAGCCTCTCCCCAGCTGTCTGTAAAGAATCACCTGTTTCCCTTGTCCATAGCCTGGTAAGTGACCACCCAGAGGGAGCAGGTCATTTCCACAACCACCACTCAGACTTCCTTCCCCCTGTTTTATGATTTGCAGTTCACACTTCTCAACAAATAGAATCCTCCTACAACAATATTCATGCACAATACAATTTATTTGATTCATTTTTACCAAGTGGCTTTGCTCTGACATTTTTTTTTCAAATTTGAAAGTCTGCCTTGTTTATATTTATTTTTCTGAGTACACATTATTTTTGTCATGGTTATCATGAAAACCGCTAGATGACAGGAACCCTGCCTGCCTTGAGTTAAAAAAAAATAACACTAATTGATTAAATTTTCAAACATATTTTTCTGTAATGCAGTAATAGCAATTCTGGCTATGGCCAAGTTAAATGCTGTGACAGAATACTTAAGGATTGTACACTATATGTGCTTTAAGTTATGAGTTAATAAACACCTTGACCTAACACAGCAAGAACACATAAGTAGTCTATTTTTGAAATATAATTAAGCACAATACAGTTGTATTAGATATCATTTAGGTACAAACCTAATTGTGTTTTGGCATTGATGGATTTAATTGATGCAGGTATATTTTAATAGAGAGTAATAAGTGCCCTTTAGACTGTATAAAAAGAATCCCCACTCCTACTTAAGAATTTAGTTATCAAGTTAGAAAATATTCTACCCTATGATTTTATCACAAAGAATCAACATGTATTTTAGACTAGCCATTAAGAGAAATATTTAGAAGGAAAATAGTTTACCTGTGGTTGATGGCATTTGGGATATCTTCAAAATCATTTCATACACACATTATTTGGTAGTGTCATAACACCAGAATATTTTGATGATTCAAACAACAGCAAAAAAAAGAGAAGAAGAAGAAGAAGAAGAAGAAGAAGAAGAAGAAGAAGAAGAAGAAGAAGAAGAAGAAGAAGAAGAAGAAGAAGAAGAAGAAGAAGAAGAAGAAGAAGAAGAAGAAGAAGAAGAAATGTGAATTAAAGGATTTGGCAATGTGTGTTTTTATATTTTCCAAAATACCCAGTGGATATGATCATTCTAATGAGCAGCTCAGATAGCATAGTGAAAAGACCCTAGAATGAAGAATGATAACCTATGATGTTCAGATAATGTGCTAGAAATTTCTCTCAGGGTTCTCCCTCATCTTCAGTTCTATGCCTTCAAAACAGCCACTGTCTACAGATTGGAGCTTACTAATCAGAACTCTCTAACATACTCACCACGCACCACGATCTCACAGATACAGGTAGGATTATGTATTTAGTAATTTCTATTATTCAGTGTAATAATGGAGCATTTTTGTTCATCCATTTCACATAGGCTTGGGATTACAATGCAGCCAAATGATTTCAGCTCAAACCCCTGAGAACAAGTTCTTAAAGTTACCATGATGAGACAAGATTTTAATTAGCAGTGACAAGAATAAAGTGCAGATGATCCTTGTAGTCATGCTTGAAATTGAATGCCAACTTCTTATTGTCCAATATGGCAAAATTGTTATTTTTATTAAATGCTAATTAGTAAACAGTTAATGAAAATGCTTATAATAACATGGTTTGTATAAAGCTAAGTCAGATTTTAGTTTCCACATCCTTGATTCATTTGTTCTAAAGTTGTGTCAATATCCAGAAATTTCTCTAATGCCCTATATTTTTATGATAATTATAATTTTTTAAATAAGTATTATCACATTTATATGCACAAACAACAAGGTCATCTCATGATCACATAGAAAAAGAGATGACTTACTTATAAAGAATAACTCTCTTTATGGCAATGGAATCAAGGTCTTGTTTTATGTCCAGTAGAATGACCATAAGTCCAAGGGCTGAGGTAATGTACCCAATAGGACAGCCCCAAACTTAAAAAAAATTGGCAATAGAGTAATGTTATTTAAATCAAGAAAAGTAAAATGCCATTTTGAAAATGAGTTCCCATCAAAATATAAATTATGTCAGACATATTCTTTATTTTGCTTATGTGAATTGACCTTCACAGTTCAAGATTCTTGCAATGTTGAATTTACCAGTGAACTTTTGTCATGGTATATGCCCTGTGAATATCCATATTATTTTAAATACTGAGATAATTTGCCACATCACAGCAAGAAGCAACTCTTTGCTTTGTCAGGAAAGATGTAGTTCTTCTTAGGTTTTGTGAGGTATATACTACTTGCTATAAGAAATATTTTAAAACTAAAAAAGATGTTTTTTAATGTATTAATCCATAGAAAATAAATTTATTGAAAGTGACAGTTTAAAAGAGAAGGAGAATATATCTACTACTCAAATTCATAGGTTTGGGGAGCTGGAGTTGAATAAATGGTTTTATACTATTTGATATAATATCCTATTATTAACCTTTGAGAACACAGAGCATTGTACATATTATACCAACTGAAATTATTTTCACTAGATAAAAAGCAAGAATTCATTGTATATGCTGAAACCAGAAAGTACAATTGTAATTGAAAGTTAAAAGTATTTACCTGCCAAATAGTTTGTAGGATAGAGGAGACCAGAGAGAGACTGTGGGCAAAATCATTCAGTGAAGTCATGAGATCTCAGACTGGTCGGGTTGTCTGTGAATATAAGAATAAAGGAGACACCAATAACTATTTGGTCATTTTTCATTGAAAATAAAGACTTTTTTTCAAAAAACATGAAGCTACATCCAAGTAAAAAATGTGCTTTTCTTCTCCTGACTTTGGCTTTGCTAACAAGGTAATTCTAGTCTCATAAAATATGTCCTTAGATATGAGTCTCTTGTAGACAGTACAAAGATTTTAACCCATTTGCCTTTAAAGAAATTACAGATGGGTACTTATATGTTGACTTTGTGTTATTTATTTTTGCATGTCTAATAGCTCTATTATTTGTAATGGTTTTTTCTATTTTCTATTTACCTTTAGCATTCAATTACCTCTGTAGTGAGTCAGTTTATCCTATTTTCATTAATATTTTTAACATAGTTACCTTTTCCTTGAATAAATTTACGAACTTCTTTAAAAGCTTTCTCTGCTAAATCCAACCTTTTGGCTCATTCAGTCAGTTTGTACTGACTGTCTTATTTCCTGAGTATAGATAGTATTTTCAAGTTTCTTTGCATGGCTCAACATTTTTGTTAAAAAATAGACATCTAAAATAGCATATTGTAGCAACATCCCAGGTTCTGTTCTTTTGTGCTTTTTTTTCCCTTTAATTTGTTTTACTTTTAATATCTTGCCTAGACTTAAGCTCTAGAATCTGTCTCGCACTTAATGTGAGTGATGTTTCTGCTTAATTTTTAATATTTCCATTTTATCTTTTAGTCTGGCTCCCTAGGGTTTGCCCTTGTGTCTGCATAGCTTCGTCGTCAGCCAACGATTTAAAAACTTAGATTCAAACACCTAAAGCCATAAGGCTGCTGTCCTCTGCAGTTAGATCTCATTGCGGTTTGAGGAGCACATTCAATGTTGAGCCAGTTCCCAAGTACATCTCCCTTGCCTTTTACTCTTTGCTGGATTCTTTCAGGTCCCTTTTGCTCTGTATGTAGTTTCCCAATCACCACGGTATCTACAGAGAACTCACCTCAGCACTTCTAGGGCTTTCATCTTTCCAGAATGTCACATTAATATCTGCCTAACTATATGTTCCCCCCCATCTGGGACTTCAGTCTTCAGGTAGCACAGTCCCAGCTGTTTCCATCATTTCCTACTGGGTTTGCCATTTAAAGCAGGCAAAGCTACACGATGCCACCCCTGCCCCAAACTGAGTTTCCCACTCTGGCAGCAAAACTGCTGGGATTTTTGGCCAGGTCTATGCTGTGAACGATATAGTTCTCATTAGTCAGGCTGGGGAGGAAGGATGGGCCACAGACCCCCACTGCTCTTAGCTCTACATCTTTTCATTTTGTCTTTCTGATTTGTCTCACTTTCCCCCATTAAAATAGCTCTATTTTTTTTTAATCAACTTTTAAATTTGTATTTTGCGGATAGGATTTGCTGACAATGCTTTCATAGGCACAGTGTGTCTTCTTTATCAATTTTTAAAAACTCTGAAATTGTTGTATCGTACAGCCCGCCGAAGTAAGATAGATATAACAATATCTCTATGGGTTGTACTGTTTTATTTCTTAATTCTATTTTCATAAATTTTGCCCTGCATGCCTCTGTCTTCAGTGGCATTTTGGACAATTATATCAACCACAAACACTTCCTGAACAATTCCTGTCTACTAATTGTGTGCAGGATCATAGTTATGCAGAGAAAAATCTGACACACTCCTTGAAATGAAATACCCTGCAACATTCCTGAGGGAAATAATCTATTCAGCCCTTTTTCAGATCTATTTAGTCTTTTTGGATGACATCTTGCCTCTTGCCTGTGCCTTCAAGTATTTTATTTCATTAAAAATTATAAAAAGGCTTATTTAAATCTTATAAACAAAATTGCAATATCTGAAATTCTCAGTAATGTGATTCTTTAGCTCATTGATTCTGTTCATGCACTCTTATGTGGACTCTTTTCCGAGTATTTGTCATATAAATTGTATGCTCATATTTGTCTGGGTTTTATGGGGGGAAAATCCCAGTTTTCAAGAGTTTGCTCTCCCAAGAGGACCTCTTTTTCCTTTTTGCTACATACCCCGGGACACTACCCATCTTGCACACGTTAATTTCATGGTTTTGATTTTCTGTAACCACATAGGTAATATATTTTTCACCCTCAAGCCTATATTCAGGAAAGACTCATTTAAAATTCTCACCCAACAAACCTTTGGAATGCTTACAGTGAGCAAAGTAACCTTTGGACTGGGTCAAACCAAGACTGTATTCCCAACAAGCATTTGCAAAACTAACAGGATGGCAGACATCCTGACTACCAGACTGAAAATTAAAGACATTCTTTAAGAATTCACATCACCTGCCGAAACCGGTTTGGCTCAGTGGATAGAGCGTCGGCCTGCGGACTGAAGGGTCCCAGGTTCGATTCCGGTCAAGGGCATGTACCTGAGTTGCGGGCACATCCCCAGTGGGAGATGTGCAGGAGGCAGCTGATCGATGTTTCTCTCTCATCGATGTTTCTAACTCTCTCTCTCTCTCCCTTCCTCTCTGTGAAAAATCAATAAAATATATTAAAAAAAAAAAAAAGAATTCACATCACCATATATAGCTAACAAATAACTTAGGTTTATTTGAACCTATGGAAATTCCTGCCTTGACTTATTAACGTCAATTAAAATGCCTTTCTTCTATACATTCCCCTTCTCTTTCTCATGAAAACCCCTTGCCTTCAACCTCTAATTGCAACACCATTTGGGTTTCGGCCAGAATCAGTATTTCTCAAATACCTATTCTTTTGGATCTCAAATGCTTGTTGCCTCTCATTTTGACCCTTTATTTTTAGGATAACAGACTGATGGCCTTCTAGTTCATTAATGGTTTCAATAAGAATGACATGTATTTTGCTTTATAACTTTGGATCTGGGTTTGGAAGAGTTAATCATAAGATTGTTATATTCATGACAGTGTAATCATTGTTAGTCAATGTACATATGAAAAATGTAACAAATCTAGCAAATACCTTTCCAGCACCTATGGAGATGTCTGCCAGGTTTCAAGGATTCAAGGACTAAATTATTCTGGTGAAGTAAGAGACAGCTGTTGCCACTGCCAGGGGAGAAGTCCCACTCTGCCAGGAGTTGCAGGCCCACGTGGTAGGCTCACTCCATTTGGGGTTTCAGGAAAGACACAAATCACACAGATATTAGATGAAACAAAACTTACTCCCAAACAGAAGAGACAGCAACAACAGTGCAGGACCCCCACCGCCAGCAGAACACCTCTGAAAACTGAGGCAGGGTAATGGTCCATGCACCCTTCTCCTCTTGTAAGCAAAGTGTTCTGACCCCTCCCCTGTGGGGTCTGACAGACAGAAAGCTGGAGGCATACCTGAAGGCCATATGATGCACACCTTAAGCAGAAAAAGAAGCGCACAGCAAGGCCAGAACAGGGAAAGGCACTCCCACACAGGGCACTATGCCTAGCACGGGCTGGAGGCCTTCCTGTCTCTCTGAAAGGAAATATTCCAGGCCCACAGCCACTCTTATGCGGATATGTGGGGGTCAAAAGATGGCACGCAGGAAAAGAAACGTACAGCCTTTTCCAGCAACGCTCTAGGACTGAACCTCTTAGCAGTACCCCAAATCCCAACTTGGTCATATTTACATATATATACACACACATGCATACAAATGCAAATGTATATGTATTTTATATATTTGTATTTTATATATTTGTAATATATAGTTTATATGTATTATATTCACACATATACATTCATTTTAATTTAGAGCTTTGTAATTATATTCATATCAAAATTATTTGATGTGTGCTTTTCTGTTTCCGGTACATATTGTACATTTAAATGTCTGAATTATGCTAGCTTTATAATTAGAAAAGAATTTTTTCTTACATTTTCTTTGTTGGATTTTGAATTTAAAAATCAGGACATGCTCATTTTATCTAGTGGAATAATGTAAAGATACATAAAATAAAGATAGTAATCTCTTCCCACTCTCAAACTTTTCCCACTTTATTTCCATATTTTTCTGTTTATAAAAATATACGAACACTTTATATATTTACTTTTATTGTTGTTGTTTAGGTGGTTTGTTGGTTTTATTGAAATAGGATTTTTCCTGCTCATGACTTACTTTCCTAAAATAATGATATTGTATGTATTAGATATATCTTTAGGTCTACATGCATAGATTTGTCACATATTTTTGGTAGCTCCATAATATTCAATAATGTGGCTGAATTACAATTTATTTAAATTTTCCTCTATTAGATGAATATTGACATAAGATTTATAAAGATTTTATTTTTGTTTTGTTTTTATTTGCCCCTACAAAAATAAACATCATTGTATATATAAATTATATACAAGTATTTTTAAGTTTATGCAACAATTTTATCAAATTGTGATTATAGTATAACATATATTTTTTGAGTAATTTCCCAGAGGGTTTTAGTAATTCTATCTTCCATGAGGAAAATATGAGTAAACACTTCTTGTTCATATTATAACTATTTCTATATTATATCTTATAATATTACAAGAGGCCTGGTGCACAGATTCATGCACTGGTGGGATCCCTCAGCCTGGCCTGTGGGGATCGGGCCAAAACCAGCTCAATCCCTAGAGGGGTCCCAGATTATAAGAGGGCAGTTCTCAGGTGACACACCCCGGAATCAAGCTCCCTCCTCTCTGGTTCCAGGTGTGTCACCATAGAACCACAGCTGCCAAGTCACCACAGCTTGGCAGCTCCTATGTTGAGCATCTGCCCCCTGGTGGTCATTGCATGTCATAGCTACTGATCAGAGCGTCTACTGGTCAGACAGTCAAATGGTCGCTTAGGCTTTTGTATATATAGATAAGGTTTATGAGTAATATTATGAGTGAAAGAGTATTACATCATAGATTTAATTGGCATTTCTCAGATTGCTAATGAGATTGATCACTTCTTCATGTCTTTATTGGATTTCCTTTCCTGGGTAATTGTCTTCTATTTGAATATAATATTATTAAATTAGTTTTAGTTATCAATATATAGAAGCATATTATTTTTTAAAATAATAACTAATTTTTGCCATATAAATTGCAAAAATATTCCCCATTTTTTTGTTTGTTTTTGATGCTATGAAGTTATGATGTTTTTGTTTGTTTTTAAAAATATATGTATTATTGATTTTTCACATAGATGAAGGGAGAGGGATAGAGAGTTAGAAACATTGATGAGAGAGAAACATCGATCAGCTGCCTCCTGCACACCTCCTACCGGGGATGTGCCCGCAACCAAGGTACATGCCCTCGGCTAGAATTGAACCTGGGACTGTCGGCTCCCCAGTCCGTGGGCCGATGCTCTATCCACTGAGCCAACCAGTCAGGGCGAAGTTATGATGTTTTGACATAATTTTTCTTAAATAATTTTGTCGAAGTGTAACATATATATATAGAGAAAAATGGACATATCAGAAATGTATAGTGTAATGATTTTTTATGAAGCGAACTGTCATGAAGCATCATCTGCATCAAGAAATAGGACAGCCCTAGCCGGTTTGGCTCAGTGGATAGAGTATTAGCCTGAGGACTGAAGGGTCCTCGGTTTGATTCTGGTCAAGGGCACATGCCCAGGTTGTGGGCTTGATCCCCAGTGTGGGGCATACAGAAGGCAGTTGATCAATGATTCTCTCTCATCATTGATGTTTCTATCTCTCTCTCCTTCTCTCTTCCTCTCTGAAATCAATAAAAATATATTAGTAAAAAAGAAATAGGACAATACCAACAGCTAAAATATTCTCTTATTGCTCTAATATTTTATTATGCCTTCCTTTATCCCTCACTTTTAAAACTATGTATAGTTATGCCTACTACTAAAATTTATGTATGTACATATATTTTAAACACATTATGATTTTATTATTTGATGTAATGAATTTTTGTTTTGCAAAAAAATGTTATTTTGTATTGCCTTTCTTCTCTATTTTCATATTTTTGCTTTCACATGGTGTCATTTTCCTTCTGCCTGAATAACTCCCTGTACTACTATTAATGTGTATCTGCTGATGATAAATTCCTTCGGGTTTTATTTGTGTATAAATGTGTACTTATTTACCTTTATTTTCAAGGGTATTTTCACTGAATACAGAATTTAAGTTAGCATTTTTTTCAATCTTTTGATTATACTCTTTCACTGCTTTACTACTTCCATCCTTTTGTTGAGATGTGAGCAATTATTATTCTTGCTACTCTGCCATTCCTTTGTTTTTACTGCTTCCATTTAAAAAAATGTTCTTTCCCCGCCAACTGTTTTACTTGAAATGTCTTGGTGTGGCTTTCTTTTCATGGCTGCTTCATATTTTTGGCAGTTTTTGAATCTTTGTCTTAATGAATTCCATTGATTATAAAATGTTCAGAAGTTATCTCTTCAAATATTGCACCTGCTCTTTCTCCCTTCTTTTCCTCTGATACTGAAATCCAAAATTAGACCTTTTCAAAATATGTCTTTTGCTCTTTCCTCCATTTATTTTTTTCTTTGTTCCTCAATATTACATTCTAGATATTTTCTTCTGATCTCTTCTTCGTATCACCAATTAACTCTTCATCTGCATCTATTATAATATCACCCATCTGATAAATGTCTAATTTTAATTTCTGTATTCTTTAGATCTAGGATTTTCAATAGATTATTTTGACTTTTCCCAGTGAAAAGGCTGTGCTTTTGGAATCCCTACTTCCCTAAACGTCAGTCTTAGTGAGATGAGTTTTTTTGAGGCATTCCTCTTGAGTTAGATAATTTCATCCCAATCTCTTCTGTAAGCTATGAAATTGGCTTTGATGTCCCATCTAGCGTGGAACCATTTATTACACTGCAGCATTCAGACTTCCATCTACCACTGCCTGCTTCAAGAGCCAGAGCCAAAAAATTTCCTGGATTTAGCCCCACTTGCCATTCCGCAGTTCTGTTCTGTTGATGATCCATACAAATATTTATCTTGGTTTTGAACCAGGGCTGTGTGACTTTTCTTTCTGATATGCTGCCTTTCATTCAGAGCAGAAAAGGATTAAGGTGTACAATTGCTATACCATCTTGAACAGAAGCTATCTCTTTTTCTTCAGAGTGTTAAAGAATACCTTAAAATATTTCAGTTTTATTGTTTCATACACACATGCACACACACACATACACACACACATGAATAAGTGTGTGTATGTCACTTATTCATATAATCACAATTCATATACATGTATGCATATACATATGTGTGTGTTTGTGTGTATAATTTGCATTCTCTTCTCAGCAGAGAAGTATATTGTCATGTTGTCGGTAGTTTGAGTGCAGGAGAATCAAAGGAGTTCTAGCTTTATTTTCTGTTTGGATTATTTGTTACCAAAGTACTGATAATGATCTTGGCCTTCTAGTAATCTCTAAAGTCTATTCTATAACTATAATGTCTGTCTCAAGGGAAGTTAGTACTTGAATTGGGATGAAGTCATCCTTATACCTGACAAGATGAGTAGAATATGTGTTTAAGTTAAATTGCAAATGGTACTCTCTTAAATTTTATTTTCAGTAAAATACTACTTAACATGTAAAGCAGATCTTTTTCCCTTCAAAATGCATGACAGCCATTTACTAATGAATGCTTTTAAATCCACTGCCTGAGCTTAAGATATAATAAATTATAAATTCATAGTTTTTCTTTTTCTTTTTTGCTACACATATGGAGGAAAGGATTCAGGTATGGTAGGATTTGGGCCAGGGAAGTAAAAATATCAAAGCTTTATTTGAAAATTGGAAACAATTCTGTTTGTTAAGCTAGCATTTTCTCTTTGCACACCAATGGAAATCATTTAACACTTAATTAAGTCCCACTTAAATGAATAAACGATTGTTTTTCTCCTCCCAGTGACAGGGATTTATCGCAAAAACAAAAAAGAAAAAGAAAGAACTTGCATTGCTCATTTCTTTTGTTTTACTTTTCAGAGAAGCCATTTCTTTCTTTCCTTAGTGACTTCTACTTGGCATTTGTACAAGTAGCTTGTTATGGTTAAGTGTTCTTAGATAAACTCCTCTGATTGTATAAGCCACTCCCCAAATGTGTACACTACCCTTGTGTTTGTAATATTTTGTTCCAGAGGCCAGATACCGCCTCCTTTTGGTTCATGGCAATATGTTCTCTTCTAGTCTCCAACTTGGACATGCAGATATTCTCCTGACCTCATCCTTCTATTTCTTAGCCCTGTTCTGGAGTAAAACAGGTAGCTTTACTGTACAAGGGCATCTGATGGCCTTAGTCATGTCCATATACTGGGAACTCTGCATCCAACCCTACTGTCCCCCAACCATTCACTCTGGTTAGTTGGCCAGATCAAAAAACCCAAACACCCTGGATCTTGTGAGAGGAATGAGGAGTAATGGGGAGGTTGGATAGAAGTTTGTTCCTCTGTCACATTTCTGACTCTTACTTCTATTCCTGACTGGAGCCCCTCATGCCTTCCACCTTCTACTTAAAGATGGCTGTGTGGTTTACACGTGTGTTCTAGTAAAGGCTACACGGCGTTCATATGCCTTGGAATAATAAATTTACTTCAATTATCTTTGGGTGTCTCCTCCCTTGTCTCCTCCAGCAGGCACAGTGCCTACCAGAGTATGTAGAGAGTAACAAATGAATGTATAAATGATGTCCTAAGGAGGGTTATGGAAGGAATAAATAGAGACAAAAAAGGGTAGCAAACACTTGCCAAAAATACACACCCCACACAGGTTTGGCAGCATGTTCCATTCGACACAAAGAGTCATGGTATTTTCTCCCACTGTGGAAAGATTCCAAGCTATCCCTGAGCCACCACAACGACCGCAGAGTGCTGGGATGCTTAAATGGTCATGTTTCTGATGCTGAATGCCAAGGTCAGGTAACCCAGGCCTTGCATGTTATGCTGTCATCAGACACCACATCTTCTAGGAGTTAACACATCTCTTCTGTTCAAACCGCAGCTTATTATTTTTTAAAGCCCTAACAACATTAATTTACTGCCAAAGAATTGAGTTTCTTGTTATTCTTTTTAAATTCTTTCATTTGTCTGTGTCAGCATCTGCTGCTGAAACTCCAAGATGCCTGGTTCCAGGACGAATTCCCAGGGTGCAACCTGGGAAGGGCATGCTTGCAGAGTCAGGAAAAACTTGTTTAGTTGGAGCCTTATCTTGGTGCCCTGCTGCCCTTTTTAAACAAATGTATTGGATTTTCGTATTTTATTGCTGCTTCATAGCCCAATGTCTAAAATAGACTTCTCTAATTCTGTGTGAGATAGAGTTTACTTAACAAATGATCCCATATTGCCTTTACAGGCAAGGTTGTTAACCGGGAGTATTGTACACAGATAGAGCATCACGCGGGAAGCACTCACAGCTCCCTAGCTGTTAACATCCCTTTCCCCTGCTTCCACCAGGTTCATGAACCAAGAGCAGGGCTGTGAGCACACAGCGGTGAATAAAATTTGGCATGTTCTCTGGAAGTCACATGCGTTTTTTACATGCGCTGCTCTGATTGAACAAGATCTTCCTGGGGGAATGACTGGCAGGGAGCATATTCCCAATGGCAATATTGCTTGTAGAATATCTCATTTAATTGTATTGCCAAGTTCATCAATTGAAGTTGCCAGCTGTTGCCCTTTCATCCAGTTGATTTTGGCCTTCCCTATTTATTATCATAATTGTATGATTAACAGAGACAGTGGCGGAGCTAGAAATGGTCATCTGGGTCTTCAGTAATCATCAGGTTCAGGAAAGAGGAACGCTACAATGTTTGCATCCCATATGTGGGAAGATTGCCTCCCTTTGACCCATGTCTAGGGAAGGATCTGTGTGCAGCTTTAAAAGGCTGAAAGAGAGAGAGAAAGATGGCTACAGTGGTTACAACCAACACTCCCTGTTCAGTCCAGAAGGCTAACTAAAAGTGGTGTACACAGGTATTGTGGAACCTTCTCAGCTCTTCTAAGTCTTTAATCGATGTTCATAAGCCCATCTCCTCTTTTTTTTTAAGGGACAGTTGTGTTCTATTCCCAAGAATCTTGATCACTGTGACTTCTGACATTTTGCTTTCATTCAGATTTTAAATGAGGCACCTCCTTCTCCTAAAAGAATCCAGTTGTATTGTTTAGGGCGGTCTAAGAACATTTCCATACTTTCTGAAAGCTTCCATGAGTAAGGTGTTTGTTTGTTTTCTCTCTCTCTCTTCTGAGTGTCTGTTTTGTCTTTAGTAATCTAGGCGGGAACTGCAAGCTCGTCACTATTTTTCAAAAAGAGTTCACTTGCCTCCATAATCTTAATGTGGGCTGAACTCTAAAGAGAAAGGCCACATCTTGGCAGGCATGGCTTCCACCAGCTCTTTGGGTCCTCCCTTTCTTCCCCTTCTCCTAGAACAGCAAATCCTTCCCCTTTACTCATGTAAAACATTTCTACCTTCTTTAACTTCTCTTGGAGTTTTACCACTTACACCAAACAGGTAGGATCAAACATGTAAAATAATTTTTGTCAGGCATATATAGAGCTTTTCCTCAGAAATTATAGTAACCCACTTACAAATAATTTATTGTAATTAGGACATATCACTCTATGCCTGATCTCTATGCCCCCTCCTCTAAGTTTGACTTGACTTAAACATTTTCTATTTTTTGAGACTAGCTTGGCTAGAAATTATCAACAGGCAATGGAAAAAGAAGGAAGTCCTGCCATTTGTGACAACATAGATGAACCTTGAGGGCATTATGTTAAGTGAACTAAGTTAGATAGAGAAAGACGAATGCTGTATGATCTTATATGTGGAATCTAACACAAAACAAAACAAAAGAACTAACTTCATAGATACAGAGAACATACTGGTGGTTGTTAGAGGTAGGGTGTGTGTGTGTGTTGTGTGCTGTGTGTGTTTGCTGTGTGTGTGAGAAATGGGTGAAGGGGGTCAAAAGGTACAAACTTCCAATTATAAAATAAATAAGTTCTGGAGATGTAATGTACAGCATGGTGGTTACAGTTAATATTTTATTGTATGTTTGCAAATTGCTAAGAGAGATCTTAAAAGTTGTCATCACATGAAAAAAATTGTAAATTTGTGGTGATAGATGTTAACTAGACTTATTGTGGTGATCATTTTACAATATACAACTATCAAATCATTATGTTGCACTTCTGAAATTAATATATGTTCATTGTATTTGAATAAAAAGAAAACAATGGAAATAGAAACTTTCTATCACTTTACCTTTATGTATAACATGTTGGAAAATAAATATGGTCAATTCAAATAACAAATAATTGCGAAAAATACTTTACTAAGTCTATTAATTATATTAATATTACCTGGTCACAGCTAATATTTATGGGTTGGCTCTAATTCAAAATAATCTCTCACAATGTATTTGTGACATAATTGTCCCAATTCCAAAAGAGGTGACTTAATTTCCAATTTTGTTGTATTGAGTATTCAATATTGTAACACACTGGAGTTGAAAATGATGGATCTTAAATATGATTGATATTGAAACCATCTAGTAAAACACTCTCATTTTACAAATGAAATATAGGAGACATTGACTTGCCCAAGGCCACAAAACCAGCCCCTGGCAGTGTGAGGGACTAGACCTTTGGGACTAGAATCGCATCCTGATTCTACTATTCTAGGCTCTTCTCCTTGGCCAGACACATGACCCTGAGTAGCAATGGATGGCAATATATCTCTAACGGAAATGGAATGCAATTCATACATGTTTCAAATAGCCAGGATTAGGTTAATACAGGGTATATAAATATATGGAACATAATTGATACATTATATACATCCAACACATGGCATGTAACACGGGGTTTACACTGAAGATTCAACTTCTCCCAGTCCACTCGCTAAATCAAACTGAGGAGGATGAGGTGGGATGTCTCTGGAAGACCTGATGGAGTGGACACTGCCTCTCTCTTGGTCTTGGGCCTGGAATTGCTCTCAAGCTGGTGTCTCATTCTGGGTGTTCGGCAACTTAGTTATGTGACCCTGAGCAAATCACTTCTATCTCAGCTGACTTTCTTCACCTGCCAAACAAGGGTACAGTGCCCATCTTGAAGAGTTTGATTCTGCTCTAAACAACATTGTATGAAAGACCTAGTCCTCGAGCAGAGTACGCAATCGAAAGTTCTTGGTTTCCTTCCTTCTCTCTCATCTGTCTTTGCAATTTTACTTATATTTTTAACCTACTATGGTCTCATCTTTTCCTTGATAGTTTCTCAAAATAAAACTGTTTTTACTTTTGTTCCCCTCTGGGGACAACAGTGATATTTAAATACCATCTTGGAAACATGGTCAGTTACACTTTCTTTCTTTTTTCATTTTTGTATGAAAATGCTCATTTGTGATAGAACTGCCACATAGCTTGAAGAATAAGGAAAGTCGGAGGATGAATGACTATTTTCCACAAGACAGGTAAAGCATATTTGGTAGATTAATTCTCAATTCACCTTCTCAGAGGAAAAAGGACAAAACCCTCATTTACCAAGATTCTAAAGAGATCGTCAGGCAAGTCCCTAGCCAGCCCCACATCACTTGGCTTTGAAGCATTCCTTCCCCAGAGCTTGGTTTTCTCTTTCTTTCTTTTTTTTTATTGTCTAAAGTTTTATATATGTCTCTTCCCCCAGACCCCCAGATTGAACACCCCCTACCCCAGCCATTCCCACCCCAGGCAAGCCCCCACCACCCCAGTGTCTGTGTCCATTGGTTATGCATGCATACAAGTCTTTTGGTTGCTCTCTAACCCAAGCTCGGTTTTCTTGATCAGATCCCAAACCTTTCTTTGAGCTGCAAGAAGACTAGAGGAAACTAGCTCTTTCCCCTGACATTCACATGCCTGTGGCGCTCGGGAGAGGGAGGGCACACATGTTGATCAGGGAATCAATCTTTCTGCCTATCATCCTCTTTTTCTCTGGAAGAAAGTGAGTTAGTGCAATTACCTTACCCAGAACAATTACCTTGTTTTAAGCTGTTTATTCTCCAGAGAAAGGTGTTTTTGGAAACAAATAGCACGTTGCAAGAAAGGTGGGTTTTTAAAAAGTACTTGTATCAACATTGAGTGTGGGCAGTGGGGAACTATTGGGAAGGCTGTCTGTCTTTCTTTCAGACTAAGACTGCATTTCCTATTGGGGTCAACCAGGCAGAAGGGGGCACATTTGCTGACCAGCTGAGTTATGATGCCCTTTTGGGGACTGGATATTGTGAGAGAGAATTTGGTGCCCTGACCTTGGAGCTTTGGACGCAGGGTCAACTTCCCAGGTGTGTTCTTTGCTCTGAAAAGTGTGTCCTAACCCAATCACTCTTAAATTACTCTTCTGCAGAGGGGAGAATAAGAATCAACCATGAAATACTTTCAAAAGCAGTTAAATAAAGATTTGGCAGTCTATTCAAAACAACTCACACTTTTAAGAAAAGTCTGTCCTCTAGGAAGGGCCCAGCATGACTTCCTTTCCCTGAGACATAGAATAAACGCAATTCCCAGGGCCTAGATTTCAGCAAACACAATAGGAGCCATCAGGAGGGAGGGAGCTTTGTGAAAATCTGGGGGATCCCGGAGTGATTATGATCACAGACAAGGGAATTGGGGGTGTGGCAAAAAGGAATATGGATCACACACCCCTTAAAGCACCCATGATTGTAATTCCCCTAAACAGCTCCTGAGTGCCACGGTACGTGCGCGCATATTTAGCATAATTGCAACAATGGCTTTATTCTAGTGTGTTTTTCCCACCTTGGCATTTAAAGTCTTTTTCTTTTCCTTTGAGTTTTTCAGGAGTGATATCTGATCTGCTGCTAAAAAATGGAAGGAGGAGAGGTACGGCTGTGAAAGGCTCAAAGTTGAACAAAACAGAGTTTCCGCGGAAGCAGCAGCTTGTGAGTGCGGCTGCCGCGGCGGCCACATCTTTCGGCGCTGGGGTCGCCGCCGAGAGGCCCGCCGGCTGGGCTCACATCCTGAGGCTCGGGCCGGTCTCCGCGAGCCCGAGTCTGGACCCGATTCGGGAGCGGGTTTCATTGGCGGAGCGTGGAGAACCCGGGGGGCGCGCGCGGTCGCCGCGGGGCTCACCTGCGCCTCCCGCCCCGCGCGGCCGCCAGCCACCGCCCCTCTCGCCGCCCCGCCCCGGCCCGGCTCATTGGCTGCCGCTCGGAGGGGCGGAGACGGGGCGGCCGCGGGGGTCTCATTAGCGATGCGGACTCGTTTCTGCACTCGGTAGTCCCCGACCCGGCAGCGGCGGGCACAGCCAGCAAGCCGGCAGCGGCGGCCCCGCCGTGGGAGGCCATGGGGGCGCGCTCTTGCTCTGGGTGTGCGGCCAGCGGCGTCTCGGTGCGCCCTGCCCGGCTGCTGTAGGGAGCGGCCGTGGAGCAGTCACTCGCTCAAGACCCTCGGGACCTGCTCGCTCAGCCCCGGGCTCGCCGTGCGCCCCCGGGCTCCCGGGCGTGGACGAGGAACCGTTCTCGGCAACCGGGCGAAGATCATGGGGAGAGCGGCCGCCGCGGGAGGAGGCGCGGGAGGAGCGCGCCGGTGGCTCCCGTGGCTGGGGCTCTGCTTCTGGGCGGCGGGGGCTGCGGCTGCCCGAGGTAAGCGCTGGGCAGAGCGGGCGGCGGGGCTGGGGGCGAGGCGAGAGGGCGCCGGCAAGACCGAGGGGGACCCGCAGCTCCGGCGCTGGCTTCCCAAGTTGAGCCCCGCGCCTCTGCGCGCACCGAGCCCAGCTGGGTGGGAATCGGGCGGAGGACCTCAGAGAGGACCGCTGCTTCCCACCCCAAGTTTGCGACCAGGAATAATCCTACAGGTTGCTGTCACGGGTCCCTTACCCTTTACTCTCCTGCCTCGTTCCATTCCCAAGCCCTCCCCCATTGCTGCAGGCTGGAGTACCCACCTCTTTGCCTCCAATCTCGCTGTCCCCCGTTTTCTCCACTTCTTTCCAAAGCCAGGTCGCTCCTGGGTGGGCGCCCATCGTGGTGTCCAAGAGTTCCTGGGAAGAGGGGTCTGGGATGGGAGTCTCAGTGGGGTGGGCTTGGAGAGGGCACCTTTTCCCTTCCGGGAGTAGCACCAGGGCTGAAGTCCGCTAAGCTTGACACCCCTCGGGCGACACTAGCCCGCGGTCTTAGGTGGCCCTGGGCTTTGGTTTGAGGAGGCTGCGTGGGTGCGGGAGCTGGGAGAGCTGCGCGCACCACCCGCGTGTAACTGTGCCCGCAGTGCAGAGCGCCGCGCCGAGAAGCGGTTGGCCCGAGGCCGCTGGCCGGCGCGTCCTCCCTACCGTGTGCCTAGCCCGGCTCCGGAGCTCGCGAGCGCGGGGCCCCACGGAGCAGCAGGGAGTCCGCTGCCTTTTCCGACTTAAAAAGGTAGACCCCGTTTTCCTGGATCCTCTGGACTCCAGCAGAGTGCAATTGTACAACTGGTTTCGGCTCCACCTTGACCGAGGACAGAGAGCATGAACTTAGGGACAAATCCCGCGGACTTGTTTTGAAGCTGATCAGAGACATTCTGCACAGAGCTTGAGTGTTGTGGCTTTACCTTTGAATCAATCCGGAAGCTTCGCCTTCCCGCCCTTCTTTCCCTTTCCCTTTCCCCGGGTGGCATCCATTTGGCTTAGAATATGTAATTGCATTAAATGATGTCCCTAACGCTGGTCTGGTGAGAGATGGAACTGATGTGTCGACCTCCCCCCTGTTCTGCTGGCCATCCTGGACATACTCTAGTGGCCGCGAGGCAGAAAGGGGTGGGAAGGATCGAGGACGATCACAAAAGAACCAACATACTCTCATTTTTATAAAAGCTAAACGGCTTGTTAAAAGCAGCCGTGCTGTCTGGAATAAGGAATTGTTTTTTAAAAGTAGGTCGAGGCTTTCCGTTTTATGATCCTGTTCAGTGACTATTTGCATTTCATTTCTTGAAAAGTTTTATTTTTTTCCTTTTTCCTAATGGAGCAGGCTTTTTAAAAAGCAGGAAAGGGTTACAAACGCGCCTCAGTGATTGCACACACTGGGGGCCGGTGAGGAGGCATGGTTCTCTTTTCCTTGCTGGAGGAAGCACAAGCTTCAGCCATTTCATTTACTACTGAGAAGCCTCCTTGCAAAGTCAGCTCAGAGTTGTTGTCAATATACTACTGTGATGGGGAAAAGCCAGCCTTTTCTCTTCTGGATGTTGACCTAAATGAGTTACCAACACCTAACAGTGACTGACTCTGAGTCCTGACCCCTTAGACTTCAGTTGGTGGAGCTGTCTTGAAGCCAAGCCCCAAACTAAAAGAGGGGGCCTGCCAGAAGCCTCTTGGATCGAGTTTTGCTGGCTGTGAAACTAAGGCTAGCACCTCTTGTCTGCAAGCTGTTCTTTAAAGGTCTCCTGGAAAACATACTGTACACTCTGCAGGCTTATTTACCGTAAATGTGTTACATGGATCGTAATAATGTGCGAGACACATGGAGTGGAAGCACTAAATCTGACTAATATTTCCCTTGTAATATTTTACTTCCTGGGGCATGAAGTCCATTACCCTTAGCATCTGTCAGAGATTCTTCAGCCAGCAGGCTGTGGAACCTGTGAAGCCACGTGTACCTGGCTTTGGACAGGTGGGCACAATTGGAGTTCTCAGAACGCACGGGTGTTTTAATGCTACTTAAGTTCTCCCAGCCCAGGGAGGTGGCCATTCAGTGAAAGCAAGGGCAGGTGCGCTCTGTGGTGTGCTGGCCCAGGAGTCTCCCCAGGCTGTTTCTGGTTGGCCCCAGGTTCTTCTTATTTATTCAAGTAACTAGTCTTTTCTTCTACAGGCCTTTTCCTGTGGATTTGAACCAAGATAGTCTGCCTTTCCTGCTTAACAGGATTGATAGAATTATGCCATTTGCTTCAAGGATGTAAGAATTTTTAACCATTCAGCAGCATTCTCCTTACAATTATTCATCATTTATTTGTTTTCATGATTGCACCTTTGTCCCCCCCCCCCCCCTTTCTTTTTCCCTTTCCTATCCCACACTTAATGTAAAACCCTCTGAAGCTCAGAGGGGGATTTCTGACGATAGGCTCTGAATATAATGAGAGAGGAAGATGCTTGAGGCAAGGGAGTGTCTGCAGAAACCAGTAGTAGCCCAAATAGCAAGGTTCTGTTTCCCTCCCTTGTAAGCAAGACTTGCCTCTTTGGATTTATGTTCCCCGACTGGTGTCGCCTTCCCCGAGGAAGGCACTTTGGTGCCACGTTTACTGTATATTTCAACACTTTCCAACTTAAAAGAAGGTTGTTTAAAAGTTATTCGTGACCTGCTAAGTGCTAATTGAATCCATACCATGTTGTCATACTGATTGGTTTCTGTTCTTTGCAACAAGGGGTACTGCTTTTGCTCTGGTTGGGATCCTGTATTAGATACTGAACGTAAGATGTCCTAGTCTACCGGCGTGGCTCAGTGGTTCAGCATCGACCTCTGCACCAGGAGGTCATGGTTCATTTCCAGGTCAGGGCACATGCCTGGGTTGTGGGCTGGTTCCCCAGTGTGGGACGTGCAAGAGGCAACCGATCAATGATTCTCTCTCATCATTGATATTTCTATCTCTCTCTCCCTTCCTCTCTGAAATCGATAAAAATATATTTTACAAAATGAAGGCAGGGAGGAAGATAATGTTAGACAGATTGAGCTTTTGCACAATTCCTTGCTTTAAAATTTTTCCTGGACAATGAAATCTTCCTTACAATAACTGTAGTAAAGCATTAAGGGCAAGAGAAGCACACACTTATTTTATAGGCATAATTGGGTCATATGGTATATGCGTGCTTAAATCTCCTTATCTACCTAGTTCATACAGTATTAAATCTATAGTCATTTTCTCCTTTATGAATGTTATTAGTGTATCCCGACTCAACCCCACCTCTTTTCCTCATTCCGTTCCCTTTCCTCAAAAAACTGTCCTTTCTATAGGGCTCCAAGAAAAGAGTCTTTTCTCTCAATTTCTTGCCAGGCATGTCTTTTTCTGACTCTTGGGTTGTGCTCTTACCTTGAGCAGACCGGGGGTGGAGTGGGGGTGGACAGGACCATATTTTCCTACCCGACAGAGTGTTCTGCTCTTAAGTATCTCAGTGTTGTGACCTGGCTCTATAGCGGCAGCACTTGTCACACTTTTCCATGGTCTTGACTATGACAAAGAGTAATGCCCCCCCACCCCCATCCTTCCTCATGATTTGAATGGCCCATCTGTAGGTCTGTGGTTCTTCAAGGGGTACCAATAGGGTAGGAAAACCCAGGGAGCCCAACGAATGCTCTGGGAGGTCCTCTAGACCTTGCTGTCTTATTAGTTAGGGACATATTTTTCTATCTCCTCACTGACTTGTAAACTTGTGTTTTATTGTCCTCCTACAAGATATAGTATTCAACTTAAAATGGTGCCAACTTTGAAGGTTTATCAAGAAATTGGTTTATCCAATGGACCCAGACAACAGGGGGGTGAGGGCATGAGCGGGGGGGGGGGGTGTGAGGGGGCAATAGGGCGATAAGGACACATATGTAATACCTTAATCAATAAAGAAAAAATATTTAAAAAACTGGTTTATTAAGAGATGGGGAATATTTGACACATTTCCCTTAGACTTTTCTTCTTCCTGTTTTAATACAGAGGCTGGAGACCCAGATCCCATGCATTAAAATATAATCCAAAGACAGGTGTACAGAGAAAGGAAGGTGGTGGTGGTGGTGGGGGTGCAGGTGTCCTCTTAGTGGACGGGCACATCTATTCACAGAAAGCCCAGATGTGCCCTGCTTCTGATTACACCTTTACCGTTAATTCTGACTGTTCTATACTCCAGACAGTGCTACTTGACCAGCCCTGTCATTGTCTTCTCTTCTGTCCTCCTTCTCCCGATGCCTTCATGATCTGACAGTGTGATGGAAACTTTCCTCTGTCGTTCTCGACTGCGCACTCCAGATAACGACGCCTATCTGCTCACCCCTTCACTGGCTACATGGTCAATGTTGACATGAGAACAGCCGTCGTCTGCTACCACTTTGTAGATTATGCTTATTTTTACGAGAAAGCATTTTTGCAACCTTGTCTGATTATGAAAGAATAATAGTAATTGCTGCCTGTGGTGTCTCTAATTGATTATTCTAAAAGCTTTACACATCTGAACTCATTTAGGTCTTAAGTCTATGAGATAATATTAGTTTCTCCTTTTTAAGGTAGGAAAAGAAGGGCACACAAAGGTTAAATAACTTGCTCAAGACCATGGAGTTAGTATATGGAGGAGCCTGGATTTGAACCGACGTAGTCCAGCCCTAGAGTCTACAGCAATGCCAATTTTCTAAACTCCTCCGAAAAGAAAATGCCCCTGATATTCTGGTGACAGAGCACTAAAATTATATCTCTATAACTGTGAGCGCTGTAGAGGAGTTTAGAGTAGCTTAAATAAATCTATAAATATATTCAGATAAATCTCAGAGATTTATGTTGTGTGAAAACAACCACCCTCTCACCATTCAGCTTAATATACTTTGGGATTGGATTCACGCTTAACATTCCGAACGCCCGTGTCTAATATGATAGCTTGCTTTTTTTCTTTTTTTTTTTTGGTCAATTTTGAATTTTAACAAAAAATATTACTCTGATTGAATACACCATCCATGGAATGGCAGATCCCAAGAGACTATTTGTTGTATGTCTTATATTTTTAGCCTTGTTTGCTGGCAAAATGTGGAGCATGAGATTTGAGAATAGATTGTTAACACCAGAGGCTGCTGTTTCTGCTGTTTTGGGTACTCCTGCTGCTGCTCTCGCAAGGCAGATGGCTGGATTCATTTATAGAAAATAGATATTCATTCTATTTTGCATTTCCACTTTGAAAAGAACTTCTAATTGTTTGTGCCACATTGCATCGTATGGCCTTATTGTGCGCATACACATGCCGTGTGTAGCTAATTGTCAGAATTAGGCGGGTGTTAATGTGTTCAGTTTGGATGGCGTTAGAAATCTATTGCAAACTCTGTTGTGCTTTTGGAGTATTTCTTTGGAAAGTGGGTTTGTGTGTGGTATGGTGTGTACAGCATATTGTGTCCTTAACCCTCCCATCCCTACCCACCCCCTCCTACACTGAACTAAAATTGGAGGGCAGAAATATTAAAGTTTTGCTTAAGTGGCTAAAGTAAAAATGATAAGCGTGTGTTAGGCTCCTCTTAGACATCAGACGGCTACAGGACATAAATCACTTCCTAAGATTGTTTCCAAGAAGACAGGAGTAAGGTGAAGGCTGTATTCTTCCTATATGACCAGTTCCTCTGACGGTTTCCTTCATAAATAAGGGAAACGCAAAGCCAAAAGCTGTCTTTCAAGTGAGGTCAGTGCAGCTCCACTCAATGCAGATATTGACTATCTGCTCCCACATTTCTGGTTCTTAAAAGCGCAAAAGAGACTTCCTCCCCGGAGGGAGACATTGGCACATGGATCCCTTTGGAACCCAGCCCTGTAAGGATAGGAGGAATTATGTGGGAAAATATCACCATGACAAGTGCAACCTGACTAAGAAAAGACTTACAAATGTTTTGTTGTTACCTAAATTGAAAATGTGATTTCTCAATCAGGTAAGTCGAAGGGAAAATGACATTGCAGACATTCCAGAAGTTGACTGGCAGGCAGGCATGGGAAGCAGGAGATTCAAGAAACCAAAGGGAAGAAATCCTTCTGACTACTTCAAGAACCCAAGCAGTAGTGGGATAACTATGTTTAATATCATTCATAAATTTTGATAACTTACTATAAAAGCAAGTTTACTTACTAAATATTGAATGAGCAGATTTGCCTCTAAATGCATTTGTAGCATGTTGTTTAGAGTTGTTTGAAAGTGATTGGTGGCTTCTGCTTGCAACGTACTTATTTAGAAACTATCATCTTTATTTGAATTTAATTTAATAAAATCTACTGGGAGAGAAGGGGAACCAAATAAATGATCATGGGTTAAGGAAGCTAAGCTGGTAATATTTGAAACTCACAAATCAGTGCCTTTCAAATGTTAATGTGCATTTGAGTCACTGAAGCTCTTGTTAACATTCACATTCTGATTTTGCAAACCAGAGATTCTGCATTTCTGCCATGGTCTCTGATGACATCATCCATCAGCCATAGATGATAGTCATTCAGGTTTTTTATTTTCAATATTGTTTTTTACTTGGAAGCCAGTACGAAGTGGAATTTAATTCAATGTGTGACTATTTAAAAAATGCCAACAGAGGACTAGGCAAACACAATGTCAGTTTTAACTCAGAC
This sequence comes from Myotis myotis, assembly GCF_014108235.1. NCBI lineage: Eukaryota > Metazoa > Chordata > Mammalia > Chiroptera > Vespertilionidae > Myotis > Myotis myotis. Next base: position 19,024,110 of record NW_023416335.1, read on the forward strand.
AAACATGCAACTACTCATAAAACGAATAGACATTCAGGGAGCACCATTCCGATGCAATATAATGCCTTAATTCCAGCATTTGTAAAGATAAATGAAATACTTTAAAACTCTTGAATTTTATTTTGAAGTAGTTGAAGACTTATGTCTGCATCTACCTCATTTCCTGTAATGAAGAGGAAACTGAGTCCTCCAGAAGTTGAACTGTTTGCCCAAAAGTTTTGTTAAAGAAGAGGCACTATTAGCTCTCTTCAGTGTCCCTTTATAGTGGGGCCTTGACTTACGAGTTTAATTCATTCCATGACGGAGCTCATAACTCAAATTACTTATTTGTCAAATCAAAAAGTGAAGGAGTGAGACACGTGATGCTGGGCTGATGTTGTGGCGTTCATTCACTGTGACATTCACTGCGCCAACTAGCGGTGGGATATCTGAAGCTGGCTCATAACCCAAATTTTAGCTTGAAACTCAAAGCAAAAAAATCAGCCGAGAGACCGCTCCTATCTCGAAAAACTCGTTAGTCAGGACACTCGTAAGTCAAGGCCCCACTGTATTTTACTGTGTCTCTTAACTGCAGCTACACTTAAAATGATCTAAAGTATAGGATAACGAGAGAAGTAGGCTATAGTTATAGTGTAGGACAAAACCAGTTGGTTAAAAACAAACAAACAAACAATAGTGTTCATTCGGGGTATTGATGTTCCCCAAGCAGCTGGATTGTTATAGTCACATGTGTAGGAGCTGGTGTTCGGGGTCTTTGTCACAAGACAGTCATCTCTACCATCATGTACTGTTACTCACTCAGTACCTGGCAGTGCTTGTTCAATAGCACGTGCTAAATTATATATATATATATATATATATATATATATATATATATATATATATTTATATTTGACTTTAACCTTTTTATGTTAAGGTATAAATAATACTGAGTTTAAAATTTCTAAAATGTACTTATTATTTTGATAAAGCATCAGGAACATTTAGCTGCTAGAGAAAATTAAATAACTGTTAGAGGGGTTTTACATTTTGTTTTCTTAACATATTGTAAAGCCTACATTCCTAGGTGGACTGCTATTCTAGAAAGATGATTAAGTATATGATGTGACACTATCATGGACTGCTGTTTAAAACAATTCACGTGCATGAAACTTGACACTTTTAAGGTACATTGACAGTTGTGGTCACTTTGTATTTTCACATCCACCCTGATGATGACATTGAGGTTTAGAGATTTTTCAACCAAGGGCAGACAGGTAGCAATAAACAGTATGGGGACTGGACGCTGAGTCCCCAAATGGTGTCTGGGCATTGTTTTACTTTCTTACCATGTTATTCTCTTTTATTACCTAACTAGAGGCTCGATGTACGAAATTTGTGCAAGAGTAGACCTTCCTTTCCCCAGCTGCCGGCACCAGCTTCCCTCTGGCACCTGGAACCCGGACTTTCCTCTGACTGCCAGAAGGTCATCCAGAAGGACATCCGGTCTAATTATGCTTTTATTATTATCGATAGGTGGATTACACTTACTTGGACAATGTAATAGTCTGCTCTCGTTACATTTGAGATAGGGCTCTGGATGCCCGAGCATAGGAGAAACAAATAAATACACATTTGTAAATGATACCTGTTTTCTTCTTGGTATACATGCCGTTATGCTTCTCATGGTTATAAACAGAAATAGCCCCATCTGGGAAACGGAGTGGTAGGAGCTGTGTCAGGAGGGATTGGAGGAAAGTAGATTTTGAGTATATTAAAAATGGTATACCGTAGTATGGAATAGTGGTATGTAAAATATTCTGAGGAGCTTGCTAAGCAATAATATTTTCTTAAAAAGAAAAGGAATTAAAATGTTCATTAAAGTAGCTAAAATTACAAATTAGTTCTGTAGTTTTATTTTTAATGATGCCATTATGGATACCAAATACTTTTTAGAAATATAACACTAACTCATCAATCTGCATAGTTTACCAAATAATTTGTCTTTATTATTATTACTTTTTTAAAAATATATTTTATTGATTTTTTACAGAGAGGAAGGGAGAGGGATAGAGAGTTAGAAACATCGATGAGAGAGAAACATCCATCAGCTGTCTCCTGCACACTCCCTACTGGGTATGTGTCTGCAACCAAGGTACATGCCCTTGACCGAATCGAACCTGGGACCCTTGAGTCCGCAGGCCTACACTCTGTCTATTGAGCCAAGCCGGTTAGGGCTTGCCTTTATTAATTTTGCATGCAGTGTGCCTTATTTCTTCTTACTGTGTAGGGTTATAAAACAAGATTATCAAGTCTTAATTTGCATTGGAATGCAGTGTAGTGGCACAATGCAGTTGGCCTTCCAAAAACAATTTTCATCAATGTGTCTTTATGAATGGTCTAACCTATTTTTTAAAAGAGATAGGGAAAAAATACAAACCCCAAAATAAAATTCTTTGCCAGAGAAATGTGCGTTACTAGCCTTTTGAAAGGAGCTGGAATGAGTTCAACTATCCTGCATCTAAACAGACAACCCTGTGTCTCCCTCCGTCTTGGAACCAGAAGCTCCAGTGATTGCCAGCAGCTTGCATCCGGAAATGTCTTAAGTTGTTCTCCTTAAAAAAAGCAATCAGGAGGCTTACAGGTTTAGTCAGTGTGAGGTGTGTGGGTGGGATGTCAGCGTTTGGGGTTTGCTTTAAAGAAATAAAGCTGGATAAAAATTTGTCATTACATTTTTTTTTCACCTTGGAGAAAAAAAACAACACATTGGCTATTTTCTCACGTTTAGCAGACAGGTTGAAATGCGCAGTGACCTCTGGGATAGCAATGTGGAAAGGACAGCCCTATCATACCACATCCTGCCGCTGAGAAGGCCATCACTGCACAGCCAATTATTAATATTTGTCAAGGTGCTAAGTGCTTCAATGCATAGATATGTGTGTATATATTATATATTAGGAGAATGTCATATATCATCATTATAGCAAACATATCATTAAGGTTCTCTGCTATTAATTTGAAAGGCATTAATAACACTTAAACTTGAGGTGTAGATACAATTTTGACTCGAAAGTCAGCTTGTTAATTCAGGCGCTGCCCTTTCTCTCTTTCTCCACGTATCTCCCATCTAACCCCCAATTCTTCATTTCCTCAACCCCCAATTCTTTGCTCCTCTTGCTCCCCGTCTCTTCTCAAGTCAAAACTCCCTTCTTAGTTAAGCATCGCTGTGGGCTGGACAATTCAAGACTACGTGCCCTTCAACATGTCACTTTTTCCCCTGGTTCTTTTCATTTCTCAGATGAGAAGTGACTAGGTTATTATTAATTTTTTAAATATATTTTATTGGGTTTTTACAGAGAGGAACGGAGAGGGACAAAGAGTTAGAAACATCGATTAGAGAGAAACATCAATCAGCTGCCTCCTGCACACTCCCTACTGGGGATGTGCCCACAACCAAGGCACATGCCCTTGACCGGAATCAAACCTGGGACCCTTGAGTCTGCAGTCCGACGCTCTATCCACTAAGCCAAACCGGTTAGGGCTAGATTATTTTTAAAACTCTTTTCCACTCTAACATTTTATGATGCTATTGTTTTCAGTACCATTTATTCACAGTAATTTTTTTCATCGTTTCGGGAAGCGTTTCTTGGCATTTTAAATATGTTTCAAAACCTTCAAAAAAAAAATGCTCTGGAAATGGAATGTTCAGGTCAAGGTTAGTGTGACTTCAGAGATGATACTGGTAACTGTGGCTTGAGCGTTTTCAAGAGTGTACCAACAATAAGAGAAATTTAATTTTATGTGTCAGTTTCTCTTAAATCAGTCATTGTAAACTAATGCTTGTGCAGCTATAGCAAAAGAATTGGGATGAGCGGAAACCGACCCAAGGGGTTAGGAATCCCTCCAGCGCCTGAGCTCATTTTTGCTTAGGTGACTTTAGGTGGGCGACCAGGCCCACAGATGCTAGATTGACATTTTCTTTTTTAATAGAAACCATATGTATGACATTTCATGTTACATTTCCAGATTTGAAGTCTTTTCAAATTATTTTAATACAAAACCTTAGGCTCATAACTCACAAGATTCAGACTTCCAGTTTGTCTCAAATCAAACGACATTTTCACATTTTGTTGAGATTTAAAGGCTCAGGGAATCAGCTAATTCTCATTTTCTTTAAACTTTGAGCTATGCATGTAAAGCTTTTCTAGCTTTGTGGAGGAGCATGGTCTGAAAGAAGACAATAGAAAGCATTTAAGTAGCCTTTTATTTACCAATTGATACACACTAATTTGATCACAGAATGTATCTCTGTTTCCCATTTGTAAAGAATCTTGCCCAACTGGTTTGGCTCAATGGATAGATCATCTGTCTGCGGACTGAAGGGTCCCAGGTTCGATTCCGGCCAAGGCCACATGCCTGGGTTGCAGGCTCAGTCCCCAGTAGGGGGCATGCAGGAGGCAGTCAATCAATGATTCTCTCTCATCATTGATGTTTCTCTCTCTCCCTCTCCCTTCCTCTCTGAAATCAATAGAAAATATATTTTAAAAAAGAATCTTAAAAATTATATTGCTGAAAAGGACCCTAAAGTTTCTAGGCCAAAGTCCATGCCTCCACACGAACCACCAAGGTCTAAAGAAGCAACATAACTTGCTTGGTTTTTAGAGGTCATTCCTATCAGAGCTGGCCCCTTGAATCCAGGTCTTCACAGTCTCATTTTTCCTGCCTCTTTCCTTTTCAGGACTATAATAACAACAGTAATCAATGGAGGCACAAAGAAATGTTTAGAAAAAGATACCAGAAGGCTAAAGACTATTGATCATATTACCCTTCTGTTCAAGGCTGTTTTTCTTTTACGTTTATATTTTTCTAAATGCCTTTGAAATAGGACAGATCCCCCTCCCCCTTTGGCTGTGTTCTTAATCATAGAATGTTGAGAGACTCAAGTTGGTTCAGTGTAGCAGAGATAATTAATATTGTAAAAGAGGTTTATATTATAGATGCTATATATTTGTATTGAAATTTAGTGTGGGTCTTAAGCTTTTGTTCTAATGAATTAACTTCTGCATCCTTGGTAAAAAAAATTGGTCAGTATGAACCTACTAGTAGATGCACACATAGAAAAATGTATTCACTTCATATTTGCTAATAAATATGGGATGTTAGTGCCATGAGTTAGAATAGGAACCTTCTGCCTTACCCAAGGAAATAACTTTAGAATGGTATTTAACCACACAGCTACTAATTGTTATCTGGATAAGTAAATTACTTCCAGTTTCCACTATTCTCTGTTTACATCTGGGTTTACATTGTGGTGAGAAGGTAAAACTTTCCAATTTGAATGGGTGGCCAGGTCTGTTGTTAGGAAGTGGTGTTACTGAAATGGCGCCATGGGTGGGCATGCAGGGGACATTGGCAGGAGCAGATTTTAAGGAACATAAACGCTGACTTGTGCTTCTTAGAAGAAAGCTTTTGGTGTTGGCCGCAACATACCAATAATGCCCCCATAAGGCTGTAAATCTGCAACCAAAGAGAGTGGATATGGTTTTAAAAGCTTTGGATGCTTCTTCCATGTACTCCCTATTGTTCTTAAATTTAAAGTGAATTCTGCATCCATGAAGGCCATGGGAGCTTGCAAAATGCACTCCCTGTAATTGAGCTGGAACTTACACACTCTGGTGCCTCTATCATGATTATTCATGCTGAAGCCACCTTGCTGGGGAAGTGTAAGATGCGGAGGGTGTTGCAAACTTCCGATTCTTGGAGATTAGGTGTCAAAATATTCAGAGTTTGGTTATTTTTAGCAGTTATCAGTGAAAGATCTCAAGGCTTGAAATGTGGTCAGGTTTAAAATTTTCAAATCCCTGGTTATCACCCAAAGCCATTTTTTAAAAAACTTGCAGAAAGTTAAACATCTGTAATATTGGGTTGAGTGAGAAAATGAGAGACAGATGCTTTCAATGTGTATCAGCATTAACTTTTTTTTTTTTAAAGTTGAAAACTGATTTTCAGCCTAGCCAGTGTGGTTCAGTGGTTGAGCATTGGCCTGTGTGAACCAGGAGATCATGGTTGATTCTTGGTTAGGGCACATGCCTGGGTTGTGGGCTTGATCCCCAGTAGGAGGGGTGGAGTAGGCAGCCAATCCATGATTCCCTCATCATTGATGTTTCTATCTCTCCCTCTTCCTTTCTGAAATCAATAAAAAAAATATATTTTTAAAACTTGTTATTTTATAGTTTAATATGCATTTAACATTTAACCAATTTTTTTGAAACATAGTAGATTGAAAGGTGACCACTAAATGTTTAATGCAGCCCCTGTTTGTAGAAATGCACATGATTGTATTTTAAATTCAAGATAAACAGTGTAATTCTAACGTCTTCAGTCAGCTAATGCCAAGACCTGCATCTCAGAACAATCAAGTCAGAATCTCAGTGGGCAGGACCCACTGACTTTTTTCTTAAGTTCCTCTGGTGATTCTCGGTTTGAGAACCTAAGATTGAGAGCCACTGACTTAATGAGTGCATTGATGGTGTAAAATTGTAGATACTGATTTTTTTTTTTTTTTTTGAGATTTGGAGAAGATCTTTAAGAATCCCTATCAGAGCAAAAGTGTACAGGGTGAAGGTGACCGCTCACAAAGCGTCTTCCCCTCCGCATTAGGCCTTATCGGTCCACGTTGGATCTCAAGTGACGTGGGTGAGTGAAATTAGATGCAAGCACAGAACATTCTGCCTTTCGGAGCTAGACATTTCCTGCTAGGATGGAAGCGCTGAGGAGTTAATAGAAGGAATGAACTTATGTAAGAAACATTATATAATAAAGGAGGGGACTTTAAGAACACAGAGTTGGAGGTTGTACCATATGTTTTTCTTCTGGAAAAAAAGCACAGGGCCCACAAATGGAGATTCCTATTTTACCCTCATCCAATCCCTCCTAGGCCCAGCAATAAGTGAACGTATTGATGGGTGGATTAATATCTTTGTGCTGATCTCATTGTCTGAAGGTTGTAGGCTTGTACCTACTCCTACAGTGTAGGGCAAAATCCTAGTCAGCACCACGGTTGTAGCTAGAAGAAGTGTGCAGGGACAGCTGGTACACCTCCGACACTTCAGGAAGTGAGGCATAGGAATACTTCCGAAAGCAAGCTTTTCTAATACTACTATTTCGTTCACGACTCCCAGTGGTCCCTTATTTGTGAAAATAGGGACAAATGCTGTAAAACATTGGGTGATTTATTAATTTTGTTGCATATGAATATAGTTTAAACATCAAGTTTTAAATGGATATCTGTGAATTTACACCACCCTTCCGAAGTAGAGCACAATCAACATTGATCTGTGCTTCCCTTGAACTCACCGCTCAGGCTCTCCTTTGGAAGTCATCACGTTCAAATTCCGTGCCTATTTCCTTGTAAATAGTTTAAACAGATATGTATGTACTTTTAAACATAGTTTACTTTTGATTTCTTAAAGATATATTTAAATTATAGTGTACATAGTCTTATACCTGGTATTGTTTCATCTATGTTATTATTGCACGTTTTTTGTTTGTTTGTTTTTAGAGAGAGGGAGTGATAGAAACATCAATGTGAGAGAGAAACATCAATCAGTTGCCTCTTGCATACCCCCCACCAGGAATCAAAGCTGTGACCCTTAGGTGTATGGGACGATGCTCCAACCAACTGATCCACATTGGGCGGCATTTTTTTGTTGTTGTTGTTGTTAATGCTCACCTGAAGATTTTTTTTTTTTTAGAGAGAGAATAGAAGGGAGGCAGGGAGGGGACAAAGGGAGAGAGAGAAACATCCATGTGAGAGAGACATATCCATTGGTTGCCTCCCCCACGAGATCTGACGGGGCCAGAATTGAACCACTGGCAACCCAGATACCTGCTCTTGAATGGTAATCAAACCCGGGACCTTTCAGTGCATGGTGGAAGCTTTAACCACTGAACCACACCAGCCAGGGCTGCAAGTCCTAATTTTGGTTCACTTATTTCAACTACAACATTCAATGGTGTGACTAAACCATAATTGACTTCTTTATCTTGTTGTAACTGAAATTTGAGTTGTTTTCAAATTTTTTCCTATTAGGAAAATTGCTATTAGCAACATGCGTGTATATGTTTGCTGTTACATCAGAACTATACTGTTTTTGCTTTATGATTTAAATTACACACATATGTATTTCTATAAAACAGGAGCTCCATTAAATATTTCATGTGTTTCTCATTTATCTGAGAATAGATTACCAACAGCTAGGGCATGAACATGTTAAATTTTCCAGATAATGCCAAAAATTTTCCAGCAATATGAGTTTCCATTACTTCACATCGGCCAGCATTTGATGTTTCCAGGCTTAGAGATTTCTGGTAATTTAGTGGATATAATATGATTATCTCTGCATGGGCTTAATTTTCATATCCCAATTACTAATGAAGTTAAACATTTTTTCATATATTTTATTGCCATTTATTTTCTATGAGACACCTACTCAAGACTTTTGTACATTTCTTTCTATTTATGTATTATAGGAGTTTTAGATATATATATGTGTATGTATATATAGAATTAATCCTTATGGAATCATTGGAATTACTTTTTTTTTTTTACTTTATGGTATTTTCTGGTGACTTGAATTGAATTTTTTGTTCTCATGAACTAAAGTTTTAATTTTAATGTAATCAATGTTATCAATCATTTTATGGTTAGTTCTTTTGTGTCGTGCTTAGGAAATTCTTCCTAAATCTCATTAAATGTATTTAATATTTCTTCTGAATTTTATAATTTGGTCTTTCATATTTGTACCTTTAATCCACCTAGAATAGATTTTACGTGTGTGTAAGAGTTTGAGTTAGGGATTTAATTTCATTCTTTCATGTGAACAACCAATTGTCCCAGGACCATTACCGAGGAATCACCCTCCTTTCTCTAATGATCGGTGATGCCACCTTTGTAATGTAGGAGTTTCCTATATGCCTGGGAATTTGTTTTGTCTGGCATTAACTGTTTCTCAAAACAGTGCAGCAAACCTTTCTGGTTTATTTTCTACTGCCCTTTCAGGTACCCTCCACTCAACTGGACTCCATCCTCTGCCTCAAAACTGGCCCTGAATTTCCTTTGGCTTGCAGATTTTATACCTTTTAAAAATGTATTTTATTTTTATTATTGACATTATTACAGATGTCCCTCATTTTCCTCCCCTTTACCCCCCTCACCCAGACCTGCTCCCTTGTGCTATTGTTTTTTGCATGCTCGTTTCTCTTTTTCTTCATATTGTATGTAAATTTTTGAAAGCAGCCATAGTGTTTTGCTCAGATTTGATACCCTTGGACAGAATATGATACCTTTTACTTAATAGATATTTGAGAAATCATTGACCTACATTGGGATTTGAAATTAAAGGGATCTTAGAAATTATTCAATCACATTATATTTTCCCCACTTGTGATGATTGAGATGGGTATAGTTAAGTTCAGTGCCCAGGATCATACGGCTTGGTGGGTCTTTGACTCTTTTTTTCTTGAGCTTATTCCAGAACACCTTTCATCATTCATTCCATAGGCAAAGGACGGAACTATCAGGCACTGCCCAGAAGTATGAACAATATGACGATACTGGAAAGCAGGTAAAGAGAACACACATGTGACAGGTGCAAGATCCTTATCTTAGTTGAGTCCATTGCCAACAATGATTTTCATGTCACAACCAGATGATGGGCATTTTCCAAGTACACTGTGCTGACTCATGTCTCTGTGTCCTTATTCATGCCCCTTGTTCAACAGAACTGTTTTTATGGACCACAATCCACGAATCTTCCCCACTGCTAAAGATTACTTTCTTCTTATTGAATGATACTAGAGGCCCGATGCATGAATTCTTGCACTGGTAGGGGCCAGTCAGCCTGCCCCATGTGGGCCGATCGGGGGCAGGGCCAGCCGGAGTGAGGGGCCACAGTTGTCCTGGTTGTTTCCAGTCATTCTGCCATTCGGTTGCTGGACTTTTATTATGTAGGATATTTGCATCCCTTGGCATCACTTCTGTTACTACACCAATCAGACAACATTTTAGCTTTTTTATAAGTTTCTATCACTCTTGATTTTTACCACTTGAGGTCAGAGATACTTTTTTTTGTATTGTGTCTCCTCAATACCAAGCACAGAGCTATGTTTGCTGTAAGTTAGGTTTCCACAATATTCTAAATACAAATAACAAACAAAAAACCAACACCTTCAAGTGAGCTTATAAATATGTTCTGTTATTCCACCATTTAGGTGTTAATTTGTTTGGGTGAATTCATTGTGCTGCCCCCACCTACTAAAATACAAAAGCCATGGAAATGATAACATACTTCCACAGTATTAGCAGCTATCACAGTCTAAATTAGCTAAAGAAATTGGTACATGTATTTAAAGGTTTCATGTCTGAGAAAAAAACATGCTAGGTTTCCAATCGAATGAGCGGTAGAGTTGGGAATTTGTGAAATCAGAAGAGTACTAAAGGGTCCTGGGTATTTGGATTTAGAGTCCAAAAAGGGTAATAGTTATAGGAAAAGGAATGGAGATAAGAGGGTTCCAGCTACCATTAACCTTGTAGCCTAATGAATGACCCTGGAAAACACATCGTGAGATGATTACAACTTTGGAGTGAGCATTGTGAAGAAGTAGCATGGGATCTCTTAGATATAATCACTGAACTAGCAGGGCATACAGCAAGATTTGGGGGAGCTGGCATCCTCTTCTCTACTCTGTAAATCATGCATAGGCTAAATGGTTAGATCAGCACAACTAAGGGGATTTCTATTTGCATCTATTCCAAACAGCTTTTTGAGATAAAAGTGTGTGTTCTTTTCCCCAAATTGTAAAAACATTATGTGTTCATTGTAAGAAGTTTGAAAATATAGGAAAGTATTCAAGAAAATAGAAATCCCTAATAGATAATCCAAAAGCAACCACCTCAGGGGAGTCCACCTCAGGGGAGTTCTCCAGATAGAAGCCACATTCCTTATGGTGCCTCTGTTAGTCTGCAAATCTCTGCTGGTCCTTTTTTCCCCCCACCTTTGGGAAAGAGGAGCAACCAACCAGTTTCCCAAGCACTAAACCAAACACTTTAGTTCTGCTGTTCTTAGCTTTTCAGAATGTTCACGTCTTGGTAGCAGATTCTGAGTATCTCTGTTATATATCTTCAATGCTTTGGGTAGTGTGAAGAAATCACATATTGTTTATTTTTAAACAATTGGCCGGAGCCACTGGACACACCCTTTCAGTGCCTGCGGCCACTGGCAGCAACCTGCTCAGAAGAGCATAGAGCAGTGCTTTGTGTTCACTGAGCTAACTGCAGAAGACACCCAGTCATTTTTTAGCTCTCAGTATTTGAATGGCAAAGAGTGGATTACTGCTTTGATATTCAGAGCAGAGGTGTTTTTATTGTTTGTAACTCTCCCAAGACAACTTTGAAGGATGGTTTTCCTATTCCTGGTGTGTTTCCATATACAGCCGATCCAGTGTTCTGTTCAACCTCATTTCCTTATAATGTTGATGAGATGCCTTATGAACTTAACTCTTGCTTATATCAATTAGCCTGTGTTAAAATTGGGTTCATTATACATCGTTTTGATTAATGTCTCAGAACTTATGGGTGACATTAAGTGAGGACTTACTTTACTGATTTTATCTCAATGAATAAATAAGACCTTGGCTAAGAGGAGCTTTCTTGACTATAGTAGACTTAGATAAATAGGGATACATTTACTTAAAATATTTATTACTTTTATTTGTACAGAGACTGTCTCCGTTGTGGTAAATCTTTGTGTAGCCAAGAGCAATGACATCATTACATATGCTTAAATTATATTCTGTATTTTTTTGAGTTGGATAGAAACAAACAATTACATGGATTTTTCTTAGACAATTAGACTAATTAGTCTTTGTCAAGTCTCCTTCCCACCTTCTCCTTACACTGATTTATTAATAAAATGAATCTGAAGTAAGATGTAGAAAAAATATGAAGACCACATTTTTTGGCAAGTTGTGACTTGCTGGGTTCTCAATTCATCCATCTCTCCATCACCACCATCCCTCCTAGCCAGAGTACTCGCCTCCAAAATGAAAGCTTCTGCAACTCCTCACTACAGAAAATGTTTCCCTTTTGAGTGTAGATATGTAATGATATCAGAGTTTTGTAGCTGGTAGTCATCTATGTAGGGAGTTGAATGTTTGTCTATGTTTTCTCATAAAGCACCTTAATGACAGCGACTTCCTGTTTTCTGAATTTTTGTATATTTGTTGTTTGGTACTTTTTAGTAATTCAAAGAATAAATGAATAGATGAATGGATGAGGAATTACCTTCTTGCAATGAATATCTGTGTGTTAGCTGAGCTCTGTTGGATAATTATACATGAAAATGTGAATGTCTGCTATGTGCCACTCATTCTGTTAGAGGCTGATCATATATACATTTTAATTCCTACCACAACCCTACAAGGTGGGCCTTATTATCTATTTTATAAATAAGGACATTAAAACTCAAATATACTTTCTTAAGTCCATACTTCCATTAAGTGGGAGAGTAAGTATTTGAGCACAGGTGAGTTTAGTTCCAAAACCTGTATTCCTTTTTAATATCACATCTGGGTGCCTTCCAGCCTTATAAAAAAGATACAAAGATTCACACAAGTGTCCAGGATTCTTTGGGTATAATACTCCTTTTAGACCCAGCTCTAGTTGGGTCCAAAGTAGCTTCCTCAGCCCTTTCTTAGTCACCAGGTATGTTAGGAGTTCCCTAAGCCAAAGTGAGTTGAATCCATCTTTTTGGGTTCTGCCTTTGACTCTTGTCCAGCCATGGGCAAACTACGGCCCGCGGGCCGGATCCGGCCCATTTGAAATGAATAAAACTAAAAAAAAAAAAGACCGTACCCTTTTATGTAATGATGTTTACTTTGAATTTATATTAGTTCACACAAACACTCCATCCATGCTTTTGTTCCGGCCCTCCGGTCCAGTTTAAGAACCCATTGTGGCCCTCGAGTCAAAAAGTTTGCCCACCCCTGCTCTTGTCTCTGGTATCAGCAGTTTATAGATTACAATTTATCCTCATATGTAAATGACCTTGAACACCAATCCTGGTTTCCCATTGGAACAGTGAGTGCAGAAATGATGGAATCTGGCTCTCTGGGGCTCTGGCAGGCTCACTCTGCTGGCTGGTGACTGGGCCCTAGCTTGCATGTTCCTTGGTTTCCAGGCGTGTGTGTACATCCAGAGGAAAATTGCAACAGTAAGCCTTCTGCCATGGAGTTGGTGTATGACTGACTGACCTTGCTTTGGGCAAAGATTGTGCATGTGTCGATATACAAATAATAGTTGGAAATATTAATTATAGGTCAAATGATCACCTCAGGTAAAATTAGTAACCTCCATTTGTTACTGGGATTTTGTTGCTTGAAACTCATTAAGAGAATTAACCTCATTGGTGGCTGTTTGGGCAGGGGAATTAACGCATATTTAACACATCCATGATAGTGCTAGCCAGATATCAGGGCCTTTTTTATTTAGTCCTCAAAGAAGGTGCAAAGAAGGAAATAAAATTAGCAAGCATTTAACTTTTCCTGGGTCATATGGATTGTAGGTGATGGATTTCGTTATTTAAAAATATTCTTCCAAAAACATGTAATGGGTGTATTTAATGTATACATATATTTGAAAGATGCACTGTAGAATAGTTATAAAGAACACAGTCTCTATAATCAGATTATTTGAGTTAGAATTGAGTTTTTAGCACTTACTAGTTTTGTGACCTCCCTGTGTTTTAGTCTCCTTACTTGTCAACTGGGGATATGTAATGCTACCTCCAATATAGTGGTATTGTGAGGATTAAGTAAATTATACATGTAAAGTACTTAAAATAATTCCGATACATAATTTTTTGTCTATTACTACTACTCATGTGTTTGAGTGGCTGTGCTGGAAACAGGTCTAGAAGTAAAAGCTGCTGCCCCTGTCACCAAGGACCTCACAGTCTAGTGAGGGAGCTGCCAGAATAAACTTTACAAGGCACCGTGGGAAACTCAGGGAGTGGGAGATCAGGCTGCTCTGGAAGCACAGCCAAGAGCCCCCAAATCTTGGAAGTCGGCGTTCACCCAAAGGAACCGATGAGCAAACTAGCTGAGTGACCGATTCTGAGTAGGAAGGTCTGGGAGTCAGAGGACACCCCAGGCAGCATAAGTTAAGGGCAAGCAAGACTCGGTCTCCTAGGAAATGCTCTTCCCCGGGCTGACTCTGCATTTTATAGAAGACAAAACTTTGTATCCCATGGAGAAAGGAAAAATACAGATGTCCTTAGGAGAGGTAACTGCTGGATTGCTCTGAGGTTTTAAGTTCTGAAATGCAATGCTTTCTGGAGTGTTCTTGCCAATAGTGGGATGGGGAGGTGGAGAGAAGCAGCAGCTGAGACTGTGGACTTAAATACAAAACTGTGGACTTCTGCAAAAAAGGGGACCCGCACACCTAGGACAAGCTTCTGACAGGGCCAGCAGGTGTACCGGGGACTGGCTGCAGGAACGGATGGGAGGGGTAGGCAATGGACACAGGTTTCCCTGTTTTCCCAGAGCGGAAGTTCACACCTGCTAGACAGGCATCATCATGAATGGTAGTTTGGAGAGGAGTCGGTTCCACTGGTCCTTTTTTCCCCCCACCTTTGGGAAAGAGGAGCAACCAACCAGTTTCCCAAGTACTAAACCAAACAGACACCACCGGGGTGTGAGCAGACACCGATGTCTTGCGTTTTGTTTCCCAGCCCTGGACTCCAGGGGCTGCAGATATAAATCTAGGGGCTTTAGCAACTCTCCCCGACACTGGTAGTTCATTTTTACCTTTACCGAGTGAACACTTGAGGCAGGCTGATTTACTTCTTTTCCTCCTCCCTGAAATAGAGAAGTGCTCTTTAGCACTTTTACCCTTTGAAAATATAAAAATCACTCAAGGGCGTTCATATTTTCAAAGGGCAGAAGCAACTTTAGCACAAGAGAGGAGTGCAAAAAGCTGACTGATCTTTTTTTTTTTTAAAGTGATATAATGAAAATAAGTATCAGACATACCCTCCAGGCCTGTGTGTGTGGGTGCTGGGAAAAATGAGGGTGAGGTGAGGAGGGGAGAAGGCAGAGAGGGATGCATATGTGGAGAATTAGAAGACTTTATCTGATGCTAGGGATTGACTTGATTTTTTTCCTTTTTAACTTACTGGAGAAGAAACAATCCTTATCATGTTCCCCCCAGCCTAAGCTAAGACACAAATAAGTGGTGTCTCTCAAGATTTTAATTGAGACAATGATTGCTTCCTTCTTTGGCATTGATTTGCCAAATCTCTGATCCCGAGAATGCAATCCGAAGCATCAGGAACTCGGCAGTGTTATTCCTGGGTGAGTTTTGCCTTTGGAGTGACAGGTATAGTTATGTCTTCTCGGAAATACAGAGAGAACAGTTCACCTGTCAGGTGAGAAACAAATAACGGAGCTACCAGCCAGGCCTATTATCTGCCCCTTGCACCGCACCTGCGCACAGCAGACACCTCCGGGGCGGTCCATCATCCGAAGGGGCCATATTTTACTCAATGAGGTGCTTACTACGAGCAGCTATAGAAATGATCTACTAACTCAGGCCTCGTTGGCAGTACTAGATGATGGCCCTCTGTGTGAGATGGGCTGTTTGCCTCCTCCCCAAAGCACATACAAGAAAGACTTATCTGCAGGTGGGATTTTACTTATTTATGTTTATTATTAAATATAAACGTGAACAATGGCATAGGGAGCTTTGTGGCAGTTGTGAGTCTTAAATGCCATTTCCCAGAAATGGTGTCTTCTTTTGGCTACTCCAGGGATTACAGCATTAATCAGCAGGCTGGGGAATGTCCCCAGACCTTGTTCCAAGAAGGCATGCAGGGCACTACTGGTTGGTCCAGAGGAATTGGGCTGGGGTTTGATAGTAGACAATAAAGCCAGTAAAGAACATCCTTGGCTATTTCAGTGACTCAGTGGCATAATAATGACTCTCCCTTTCTCTTTCTCTCTCTCTTTTCCTTTTTCTAAGGTAGTGTACTGCTCTGGTCCGGAGACAGGGAACATTTTCCGAGTGGTAAACTTACACTCTTCCTCGCATTTACTGCAGAGAAGTGATTAATTGTGAAACTACTGGAAGAGTTTATGATGATGCTTCAGATGGACATGCCCATCAAAGGGCCCCTTAAAATTCATGCACAGTAGCAACAGGGAAAGAATACCCAAGCCTCATAAATAAAGCAAACCTATCTTAATTTATTGCCAGTCCCTTCTCTACCCATTGAGCTATTCTGAACCCTGCACAATTGATGTTTCTTTCCTCCAGTTATTTCAGTAAAAAATGAAGTCTATTTTATGCCACACAAGCATACTAATAAACCAGTGTTTTGCTGCTTATAAAGGCAAACTGTCACCCGTTAAAATATGTAACTGTCATAGAAAGATAAAAAAGGATCATTTAATAATGATGAACAATGTGCATGTGGCATAAATAGAACCCTAAAAGTAAACAGCACTTTGTTATGCGAGAGCCAGCCAGAGCTATTCCTCAATGAAGGGCTCCCAGTGCTCATCTTTGTACTCTTCCTCTGAAGGGAAATCCAACTAGGCTTACAGTGATGTGTGTGTGTGTGTGTGTGTGTGTGTGTGTGTGTGTGTGTGCCTGCGTGCGTGCCACGGAGGCTCATTACTGGTTCAGAATATGAACTGTTGCTCTTATTAGGGAGGGGAAATTTTTCAGACATATTTTCTTAACTGATGAGGACAATCCTAAGTTCTCTATGTAACTGTTTTCTAAAGCACTATAATAGGGAGTGTTTAGAAGTTCATTGTGCTGGTAGATTTGGGAAGGAGGTTGTTTTAAGTCTACCAGTCCTAAGGCCCTGAACCTAACTGTCCCCTATACCTGGGCTCCTGAGCATTCAAGAGAAAAAACCAACATGATATAGAAAAATGTTAGTTACATGCCAACAAGTGGTTAGAATAAGATGGAACTTGGAGACATTGTAGAAAATAGGTCTACCTTTCATCTACTGTTCATCTAGCGCCAATATTCCACCTTTGTGTGGAAGTTACCTAAAAATCAGTACAGTGGTCTGGTAGGGTTAATTAAGCCCTTCAGCTGCGTGTGCGTGTGCGTGTGTGTGTGTGTGTGTGTGTGTGTGTGTGTGTGTTGGAAACCAAATATATCTCCACAAAGAGTACATCTGATGCTGCAAAATAAAGCCTGTGCTAGCAATAAATAATCATATTGTAGTTTCCTGATCTCTTCTTATTAACTTACTAGAGGCCCAGTGCACGAATCCATGCACCAGTGGGGTCCCTCAGCCTGGCCTGGGGGATCTTGCTGAAATCAGCTCTCTGACAACCCACGAGGGGTCCCGGATTGTGAGAGGGAGCAGGCCAGGCCGAGGGACCCCACTAGTGCATGATTGGAGCCGGGGAGGGACATGGGACATTGGCCAGCCAGGAAGGTACTGTGGGAGGGCTACAGGGCATGTCTGGCCCATCTCGCTCAGTCCCAATTGGCCGGACCCCAGCAGCAAGCTAACCTACCGGTCGGAGCATCTGCCTCCTGGTGGTCAGTGCACATCATAGCTACTGGTTGGCCAGTTGACTGTCTGACCCCTGGTGGTTAGTGCACATCAGAGTGACTGGTTGACCAGTCAGTTGTCTGCCCCCAGTGGTCAGTACACATCATAGCTACTGGTTGACCGGTCAACTGTCTGCCCCCTGGTGGTCAGTGCACATCATTATGAGCGGTTGAGTGATCTTAGCATATCATTAGCATATTACACTTTGATTGGTTGAATGGCCAACTGGTCGACTGGACACTTAGCATATTAAACTTTTATTGTATAGGATTATATAGAATACTAAGGCCTGGTGCATGAAATTCATGCACTTGAGGGATCCCTCAGCCTGGCCTGTGCCCTCTTACAGTCTGGGAGCCCTCGGAGGATGTCCAACTGATGGCTTAGGCCTGCTCCCCACAACCCCCCTGGGAGTGGTGCTTCCCCTGTGGGAGCACACTGACCACCAGGGAGCAGCTCCTGCGTTGAGTGTCTGCCCCCTGGTGGTCAGTGCGTGTCATAGTGACTAGTCGTTCTGCTGTTTGGTCTATTTGCATATTAATTAGCCTTTAATATATGGGATAACTAACACCTCCAAGATTTCCTTCATGATGTAAGGGGAGAATTATAGGCAGTGGGACAAGGTTAAATTTGTGTACCTGCACACAAAATTTTAATGGTCATTTGGGACCTCTTTGGTTTTGGTGCAAATAATAGGAGATTATAATGAAACTTTTAAAAAATAAATACTTCATTTGTAGCATGTTAAATTTCAGGGAATTAGAAATCTGGATAGTTACCACAATGAGAGCTTCTTCTCTTCTAGGGTCATTTCCTCCTCCTGTTTTCAGTTAGCTTGTATTTACATTGACTAATGTCCTGGAAATGACAAATTATGGCCAATGGAGTCAATATTGAATGTTTCAAATATTGTGTGAATATTTGCCCAATAGACCACCCTGGTTTCTGAAACATTTGGGCTTTTATATTAGGTTCCATTTGACACGATTTAAAAGCTTACTTAACAATGGAAAGAGGCATACCAGCTTTACAAAAGCCTTTCTAAGCATAGTTAAATTTAAAGCATTGTATTCTGTAGGAAATGGATTTTCACCCAAATAAGAGGAGCTAAGATTGTATTGAAAGTATTAAGAAGGGCTTCATTGGAAAAACATAGTGAGCTAGTTTCTGGGACTGAGAATCACAGTTGCTTCTGTCCCAGTTCCAGCCCAGAATGTCCCCCTCACAGTGAAGATTTTTGATCTGGAAATTTCATTTCTCAGCAAAATGCTTACAATCATTATGTTGTTTGTCAAAGTGATTTATAGACATTGAAAAACAATCACTTTATAAATTCAAGATGGAATCCTGTAATATTAGGTACTAGAGCAAGATTTGGCTGCCTTCCTATATCCCCTAGTAATTCATTTTCAGTACCAGAAATCTATTTCTAAAACCCTCATTTTTATTATTCCCCCAAATCGACAGCCATTCTCTGTTGCCTTTAAGATGAAGTACCAGCTGCTTGCTAATGTAATTTGACCTCTCTCTACTCTTCGTTTCATTCCTCACCACCGTCCACCATGTGCTTTACACTCCAGCCACAGAAATGCATCATGAGCTTTTCACAGCTCTGCACCTTTGCAGATGCTTCTGTCCAAGATACAGATTTGTCTGACATGCCACCAGGCTGATGAACTCCTCCTTAGTCTTCTAAGCCCATTTCAAAGGTGTATTCCAGTGGAAATTCTTTTGGTAAGTCCACTGAGCAGAGAATAAACCATTCCTCTCTGAAGCCAGTATTTAAAAACTTGTATTAATTTGCAATTCATGGATTGCTTATTTCTGTAAGTGTGTACTAAACTTTAAGGGATTGTGTTTTATTTATCAGTATGTAAGCACATTATAGACACTTAATAAATTAATATTTTTAAAATTAATAATGGACTTTTCCATTCAACCTAGTGGTGCTGAAATGTCACATCTGTGGCTTTGTATTAAAAAATTAATGACTTTAGGTTTTAAAAGTGCATTTGAATAATAAGCCTTGATAATGGTAGTAGATTTAAGAATACAAACCACACAAGTCAACTCACCTTAGGGTTAAGAATTAGGTAGTTGATTTTTTTTAGTTCCTCACATCCTCCTGGATCATCCTCATTTGACCACTGATGTACCTTTGGCTGTCAACAAATTTTCTAGTTTGAAACTTTCTTATTTGACAAATGAGAGTAAATACTATTCTTTCCTACTGTACTGGATGCAAACCCCAATGGTATGAGTTTGCCACAGATTTATCTGAAAATAACGTCCACTTGTTTATATTTTTTTATTTTTTTGCTTTTTCTTATGACTAGCTTTAATAATAACAACAATAATAAGCCTAACAGGCTGTCTTACTTAATTAGTTATTATGACAAATTAACAGACTGTGTATAATTATCGCCTAGTAGTGGTTAGTGTGGTTTGGTATATTCTTCAAATTAAAAGTAAAACATTGTATCTGTCCACTCTTAAATCGTAAGATCTGAGACAGAGCTCACTGTTCATTTTTTTATGAACCTCTTAGCTTTGTACCAATCTCCAGCAGACACCTGCCTCGTGGCCATTTAAAACAGTGGCTCATAACATACAGTAAATTTATAGGCAGTCATTGCTTACAGTTGCCAATTTGTGGGACTGTACTTGTGACTGCAATTAAAAAAATCTCTATCTCTTAACATTGGAATGTGCCTCTAAGGTACATTTTGGATATATTACTCTATTACTGGGAATGGCCTCCTGCCATTCCTCATCAGCAGAACACATCTGTTTGGGCTTGCTTTGTTTTTTTAAAAATATATACATATCAAAGAACTTGTATGCGTATGTGCATAACACATGGACATGGACAATAGGGTGGTGAAGGCCTGGGGCAGGGGCGGAGGTGGACTAGAAGGGGTCAATGGGAGAAAAAAGGAGATATATGTAATACTTTCAACAATAAAGGTTAAAAATATATATCCTATATAATAAAAGCCTAATGGGCTAAGTTTCAGGTCATCTGGTCGTCCATTCAACCAATCAAAGCATAATATGCTAGTGATATGCTAAGGCTGCTCAACCACTCACTGCTCACTATGATGTGCACTTATCACCAGGGGGCAGACAGTTGACTATTCACCAGTCACTATGATGTGCACTGACCACCAGGGGGCAGACACTCCGACCAGTAGGTTAGCTTGCTGCTGGGGTCCAGCTAATGAGGACTGGGCAGGAGGGGCTGGACACACCCTGGAGCCCTCCCATGGTCCCTCCCCAGCTGGCCAACCTCCCGCGTCCCTCCCCAGCCCTGATGGTGCACCAGTGGTTTCCCGCAGCCTGGCCTGCACCCTCTCACAATCCAGGACCCCTCAGGGGATGTCGGAGAGCCTGTTTTGGCCCGATGCCGCAGGCTGGGCCGAGAGACCCCACTGGTGCATCGATTTGTGCACCGGTCCTCTATTATACATACACAATAAACACAACTGACCTTTTAAGGGACATTAATGCATTCTGACTTGCACTTATATTTCAGGAAAGTAACCATCCTTAAAGAGAGTGTGAAAATAGGATTTCAAAGATTCTTTCATTCAATATATAACTGTATTCAGCACCTATAATTGGCTAGACTTTGGTATAGGCACTGGGATAAGATGGACAAGTGTCTCCCTTCATGGGCCTTCCCTTTGAATGGATATGTTTAAAATAAGTTATAAAGTCTAAGAATAGCTTTATAGTTTTTGTGTAACAGTACTGTGCGTAGAAATACTGTGGCAAGCACAAGAAGGATAAGGATGGAAGCTCTTTTCAGCTGCACGTGCAGTGTAGCCTTGGTAGGTGTAACACGTGGTCAGTCTACCCAACCCTGAAATAAAACTCCAGAACGCACAGCAGCAATGGCATGGAGTTAATGCTACGCTGTTTTTGAAATGGTTGAATTTTCAGAAGGAAAGTACGTTTGAATTGCTGAGTGTTTATGTAGCCCAAAGCAAAACTGGAAAAAAAAAAGTTTAAAACGTAAATATTACTTAAAGTACAAGTTCAGTGGTCGACCTGGAGAATATAATGTTTACTTCAATTTCTAAATGTTTTATTTTAAGTGACCATCCTAGGTTAGGGACAGGCTACATGCAGGACGGTGATATTGGAGCGCACTGGGAATCAGGTCTGGGGGACGTGCAGGGAGCAGGACTGGGTGAGGGAGACATTGAAAGGCAACCCACCTGCATCAGAGGCCTAAGATGATTCCACTGTAGCTATGAAACTAGAAGGGCCCTTTAGAGTGCTTCCAAATTGAGGCAAGTGCTTATGACTTTAAAAATACCCCATTGTTTTATTTTCTGCCCCCAGCAGTCACCACACCTGGCTTCCATGGGGAGGGGGTGTTACTTTGAGTGAGAAATTAGCCCAGGGCTGGTGTCCAAACTGTACACCTGCATGCCTCCTAGCTCCCTGGTGGATGCACAGGGCCTCTGAAGGAAGTACTAGCTCAAGATAGTTCAGTTTCTGCATGTGATTGCTATTTTCCTTCCAAAGCCAGGTTTTCAGTAGGAGAAAAAGCAAGTACCATGTGAAAACCAATTGAAAACAGAAAATGAGGGTGGTAGCATCTCATCTTCCAAGGCTTAAAATTGTAGTGCCCTGTGGGTGCTAAGTGGTTAAGACTTGAACACTTATTAAGTTGTTTCCCTTACTTATATGAATGGTAGGTTAGGTGTATCTCTTTAATTTAAAGAGTGCATGCAAGGCTCCAAGAAGTGACCAAGTTTGAGGAACTCTGGCCTAGAGCGATTGTTGAAAGACAAGTGCTCAGCTAAAAGCTGTCAGTCGTCACTGCTCCCAGCGGCTGGGGGGCATGCGCTCTTGTCCTGAAGATGAATCTGGATGCAGATGCAGACCAAGGAACCTGCCGAGAAGGGCTCCTGGTGCCTTAAAGGGCTCACATTTTAAAAAAAACAGAGCCTAGCAGCCATTTCTTTTTCGTGGCAAAATGACTTAGTATATTGTTAAAAGTGTTTTAAATGTATCAATTCTCAAAGTCTCTTTTTAAATTAAAATACAATGAAATGGGAAAATAAATCTGTAGTCCTTCTCTGTCACTATTCTCCCTCATTTTGCTTTCTGAATTTCCACCAAAGTTCTCTTCCTCTGTGTCCTGGTTTTGTACCACCCCTTTCTTCAAAGAACCTTGGGTTGAAGCAATCTGATATTTTGGAATAAAAGTTCAAAACGTAAGTGACCATCTGTTACAAATGAATTGGTGTTTCCTAACTTCAGACAAAGTGTATTGGAAAAAAGTTGCATAAATACAAAATAATCTCATGACAAATCAGTGTGGCAGATCTTGTCTTCATATAAAAGAATGTGACCTGCTTTTCTCTTCTCTGGAGCAATATAATTGAAAATTGGTATCTGTTCAGGGCAGTGATGAGGTGTAGAAGGGTAGAAGGGAAGTAAATGGTGATGGATAGATACTGGACTTGGGGTGCTGAACACATGATACTGAAAGAATAAAAGAATGTTACAAACTGCACAGGCCCAGCTGCCAGGCCTAGCTGCCTGTTTTATCTCAACTCCCTAGGCTTCCCCCACTAGAGATAGGAACAGAGGGAATGATGCCCTCCCTAAGGCTGTTCCAGGAGATAGCCCCAACACAAAGGGCAGGCTGAGTAAACCGGGCTTCAATCAACCTTGAGATAAACAGGTTGTGAAAACACCAGGCAGGAATGCCCTATCAAGGTGCAAACCAAACCCCTTTGGAATTTCTTTGTTCTCCTCTTACCCTCCTGCATGCAACCCCTCCCTGATGTGTGATTTTTGCATATAAATAGCTGAAAGACCCCTTGCTGGGCGCCCAACTCCTCTGCTCCTGCAGTGAGTTCAAGTTGAGCCCCAGCGCACTGGAATAAAGCCTCTTGCCGTTTGCATCAAGTGACGTCTCCTGCGGTTGATTGGGGTCGCCGTAGATCGGTGGGACAGAGTGAGGGTCCCTCTTTGGGGGTCTCACAATACCATGTACAGATGATGTGTTGTAGAATTGGGCACCTGAAACCTGTATAATTTTGTCAACCAGTGTCAATATAAAGCAAAAACAAAAACAAAAAAATAGAAAATCGGTAAATTAGATATGTTTCTTTTTAATTTTTTTCACATTTCAGCTCTGTGAAGTGATGCTTATTTAATTTGTTTTCATTACTTTTGGAGTCCCTGTGATATTTTGACAAGAAACATGCACTTTGATATCTAATCTCTTTCTCACCAATTACTGTCTCTGTGATCTTGAGGAAGTCACTGTGCCACGGTTCCTCATCTGTAGAATGGGCATCATGAGACTTAAAATTGTATATAACAATTTGATTTGTCTCTAACTGCAGTTTTGTTTGTATGCCTTAAGTTTTATATATCTATACCTATCAGTCTATTTATATTCTAAGTAATTTGCATTTGTGGTTTTGAATTTTTTTTATAGCATCAAGTCCTTTTGTAAATGAAATAGTTTAAGATTTATAGGGGATTATGGAGAAGTATATCGCCAAAGAAATAAGATCTGTGTGAATTCTGATTATATTTTTGGAAGGTGAGGTAAATAGAGGTATAATAAGATTTTCTTTGTTGTTTAATATAGGATCTTTTTTTTTCGTCAATGATTTATGGGAATTTAAAATAAAGTTCTTATTTTTTAAAAAATTTATTTGCAGGCTATAAAGGCTTTAATGTATATCTATTTAATCACCCTCAATAAAGTTTTCAAAATTTCTGAATAAGTTGTCAGTATAGGGTGTTATAGTGATTTGTACCATAACAACATGGTGATGAGGGCAGTAAGTTTGCCCTCTTGAGTGTTGAATATTTACATGTAATAGATCAAATGTGAGATATATGGAAGGTATTTTTGTTTGCTTATTATTTTTTTTGGGGGGGCTAAGAATTGTTTTGGGGCCAGCAATATTTAAGTGGAACCTGACTGGCTATATTAGCATAGCTGATCAATAACCCCTCAGCCCGTCCACAGACAAGTGATGCCAAGGGGCCCCACGTGACCTGGCAGTGCAAGCGCTTTCCAAGCCAGGGTGAGCCTTTTGCTGGTGGATTCAAACATTGTAAGCCATTGGTATGGCTGTACCCGGCTACTTTATGCTGGTGTCGTGAAAGTTCTGATGTATCCATCTTTCCGCTTCTTAAATTCCATGATCACGAAGAGTCTTCTGAGTTATGGTATCATTTTCCATGTAGATCTGTATACAAGGAGAAGTGTGGTGAATTTTGCATGATATGATGCTATTGACAGTTACCTATCACTGTTAATTCAACATTGCATCTGGCCAGAGTGGCTCAGTTGGCTGAGTGTCATCGGTGTACCGAAAGGTCGCTGGTTTGATTCCAGTTAGGGCACATGCCCAGATTAGGGCCTTGATCCCAGGTAGTGGATGTGTGGGAGGCAGCTGATTAATGTTTCTTTCTCACATCAATGCTTCTCTCTCCCTTACTCTCTCTCTAAAAAAAATGAATAAACATATATTTCCACAAAAGGACTTTTAATAAATAAATAAATTAGCGTTGTAACTATTAGTTTGTCTATTGGCAGGAATACATTTTTAGGTTAGTGTTTTACTGACCAGTAAATGGATTGCATGTTTTTAGAGCATTTTCTCACTTAAGGAGAGTTTTCAATTATTTTTTCCTTTGATAATTCTTTTTTCCTATCTACTCTGGTTTCTGTTTGATGTTCCTATAATGCAGACTGTCCATCCTTTGCCTGCGTTCATTGTCAGTTAGCTTTTCTTTTTTAATCTTTATCACTTTATCCTTTTTTTTGAATCTTAGAGAAGCTTCTTTCTCAAGCTTTTTATTTAACTGATTTGATTTTTTTTTTCCCACACTGCTGACTGCTCCTCTCTGCTTTTATTGTAGACTCTAATTATGTAGGCTGGGCTTTTCATTTCCCCCCTGTTCATGACTGCTTCTTTTCAGAGATGCAGTGACCCTTTGAGTTTTACTAAAAGAAAAATTTTAAAATAAATTCCCCTATGTCTTGTCATAGTGATTTTTCTTAGGAAAAGAATCACTGGTTCTTCAAAATTTTGCTTATGTATGAAAAACTTCGCTATGCTTCTCAAAGATTGGCAATTGCAATGCGCTCTTTCAGAGATGGTATGGGATACTCTTCAAATTTGTTCGTCGTTAATGAGAGGAGAGGGGAAATTTTAGAGATTCGGCAGCTTGGGCAGGAGTGACCAGAACCAAAAGAAGTATCGCATACGGCTTGTCCTGTTTTCCAGATTCTTCCTAGAGACTGTGGTTTTCAGGAAATAGTTGGACTGCTGCCTCCTCCCTTCACCTGGTTTGGATCTTCTCATTCGCAGCCGGGCGAGGCCATGCTCCATTCTTCATGCCCAATGGAAGCCAGGTTTAATCTGGCAGAATTCTGATGTCAGATCCCTGCTCAGAGTGTCCCCCTCCCCTCCCTTCCCACAGATACACCAGGAAAGTCACACGTGCCTCACAACACACCCACACTCACCACCAGCCCTATTGCTGTTGCCTAATGGGCGTTAGCAAACTTAATTTCCTGGGATCATTTCTACAATCTTCCCAGGTATATACTTCCTTCACATTAAGATGTCTCCATCAGGCCATGCTTTCCTTAATTTCATTCTATCTGCATTATACCTAGCAAAAAGTCCTTGAAGTATGGTGTGAATAATATAGGGTGTCCCCAAAAATGTATACATGCTTTGATCAATAATTAATTCCAATGGGTTAAGTCTGAAAAAAAGAGAAACATCAATTGAGCTGTTTAAGTGTGTATGCATTTTTGGGGACACCCTGTCTAAGCAGATTATTTCTTACTTTAAAATATCTAGTTCTCAGTCATTTCAGTGGGTATCTGAATTAGGAGATGGAGTTTCATGTGTTCAAGTCTGTGAAGTCGTACCTAGAAGACTATCTTTTAAAAACAATCCACTAATTGTTAAGTTTTGTGAGGTATGGTAAATCCCAGTTATTATCACCAGTAGTGAATGATTATCTGTCCTGAGAATGATGCAGGATTTGTAGCCTTGACGAAGTTCAATTTCTGCGCTGCCCCAGGCTCCCTGCTATGAACCTCAGCCCAGGAGACTATGTAGAGCTCTAACAAAACCTTGCCCTACCCAGGTACACTGAGGAAGACAGGGTGTATGTTCTGAATCTAATGAAGCTGTGTTGACTCAATGCCTATGGGCTCAGTTGTTTTGTCAATAGTGACTGGTGTTCACACCGGTGAGTTAAGGCACCATTAATATTCTGGGTGTTTATGAAAAAGGAAGGTAAATAAAAAAATAAATAGTTGAAGCTTCACTCAGTTGTCCACCTATAACTTGGTGTGTTTGTATTTACAGTGGGCAGAGGTGATGCTAGGCATAAGAAGCTATATAATGCTGAACTTGTAAACTATTCAAGAACACAAACATAATATAAATTTTATGTGGGTAGCAAATTGCTCCCAGGCTGACCGACCCTTTGCAATGAAGAGAGACATTGTCAGCATTGTGTTTTTGTTGTAGGTCACACTGGTGATTAATGAACACATCCCAAATGTAACATAAGGAGGAATTAGTCCTCCATGGCCAGTTAATAAACGGGTCTCCCTTACCAGAATAAGCCTCAGGGATGATGGTGACTCTTCCCACCTTCATCTCTCCTACCTCCAAGCACTTATATAAATGCTCTGAAGTGACCTTGCTTTGCTTCAGAAAGACACTGGGGTGGAGAGCAACTCAGGCTATACTTGCCGTTGGCTCTCCCATGAGGAAAAGATCTCCAGCTTCCCATTACCTAAGAGAAAATTTGAGCCAAAATAGAAACAGAAGATAGAATCTATACACTTGGCCTTGTATAATCAAGAAAAATTCAGGGTTCTGGGTATAGTTATGCTGGAAATCGAGCATCATGTTTTCAATCATGTAGTTACTATGTATATAGCTAATATGTATGAAGAAGTGCTACCTTTTCTTTATGAATGATTAAAAATTTATAAATGATCTCTAATTACTCCACAAAATGCCTGTGATAGAGGATCTTTTTGAAAAGATGGTAGCGAGGTCTTGGTATTTATGATTCAATATTTAGTGAGAGAGTCCATTGTGTCCTGTGTTGTGTATCAGATCCAGAGTTGACCTTCTTAATAATGTTTTTCCTGCATCTGCATTGATCTGTGAAATTCCCAGTCTGTAGGGGTGGGGGTAGGGGGAGGGTTGTTAATATGAGGACACTGGGCTGACTCACCTGGAACACATTCTCTGTTTGGTGACTCTCTTTACCAGCTGTCAACCAGAATGGAGATCATACAGGCTTGGCAATATTTGCAATGTTCTTCGGCACTTCTTATAACAAATTATATCTTTAGAAATCTGCAAATTCTAATTTAGTACCACTCCTTCTTTCCATTCTCATTGCCACCTAGTTTTCTCCTGCCTATAAGACTGCATTTACTAGTACATGGACTTCTATCCGGGGTGCCTTCTCCCATCCATCCATTCTGTCCTCCATCATCAGATTAATCTCCCTAATGCTCCAGCCAAATATTGTCTCTCCCTTCTCAGGTCCCCTCTCTGCTTCCTCATTGCCTAACAAAGTTCCAAAATGATATTTATTTAAAGCACGTGTGTGCCTGTCTGCCAGCTCGTTATATGTCTCAGCTTGATTCTTTCTACTGTCAGTCCAAGCACAAAGTCTTCTCTCTCTGCTCACCTTGCCCGAACTCACTCCGCTCCTCACTCGCTCACCAGGCCTTCGCTGTGCCTCAGATCTCCGTTCTGTGATCACATTTCTGTGTATCTTCTCCCTGTGGGCAAACTTCTCTCTATAAAGAAACCCTTTTTTCAAATAGTCTAAGTCCTTGCCCTGCTGAAAATTTACCTGTTTCCTGGCAATGCTGGGCTTCCTCATTTCCTCTTTGCTCTCACTGCCCTCCTTCAAAGAAGAAGAGATGTTTTCATGGCCAGCCCCTAGCTGAGTGGGGTCCAGTAAGCACAGCATTTATCAAAGGTCACCGCTTGGTCACTGCGTGTGAATGATTCTTTCACTAAATGAGTAATTGCAACTCTTTCCCACTAGTATTTTTTGCCAAAGTTCTCGTCATTTTGAAACTCTAATGTTGCTGTTCTACTGCCC
Organism: Myotis myotis; assembly: GCF_014108235.1. Lineage (NCBI taxonomy): Eukaryota > Metazoa > Chordata > Mammalia > Chiroptera > Vespertilionidae > Myotis > Myotis myotis. Next base: position 19,052,882 of record NW_023416335.1, read on the forward strand.
TGAAGACACTCTTCTGGGCCACATAAATGGTTCTTGTAGAATGTTCCCCTGTGAACGTGCCTTAGAGCTGAGGTCTAGGACAGCTTCACTCAACTGTCCCAGGGCCTGCATCTTCAGGAAATACATCTTGCTGTGCTTTTGATGCTTCTTAGTGGATATCATTCTCTCTAGCCCATTTCCCTCATTTTGTTTGGGGAATGGTGTTATGATAATATCCTAAGTCAAGGTATCCATCTCACTTTTACATTCTGTGTATTGTGAATTACTTTTATGTCATTTTTTGAGTGTCTATTTTTAATGACCTCTCCCTTCACATGAACTCAGTTATTGTTTTAGGTACTAAAATATTGTGTTATTTTCCATCATTCAGTATCCACCTGAACAGGATTCTATAGAGCAGTTCTAAATCTTCAAAGGTTCAGAGCATTGGGCAGAGGCAGGAATTTGGTCTGGAAGCATTTTGCTTCTCTTGAAATATAAGTGGTGGTGGGGGTGGGGGTGGGGTGGTGGGGAAATCCAGTCATAGTTGGCTTCCTTTTTAATATCTGGTGAAAGAGTGGCCACTCTGTGAATATTCCTGTCTCTGTTACCACGTATCTGAGGCCACAAGACAGCACTATCTGGCCTCCCTGGCTGCTAGCCTTTTTGCCCAACTTTACTGCATTATTTTTTCTTTTCTTTACACCTGTTAACTGCTAAAATTTAGTTGCAAATTATGTAAATGTAGCAAAGTAGCCTCCTGTTCTTGTAGAGGGAACAACAAACCGAACTTACACTATAAACTACATTTACCATTTTAACCACTTCCATAAATGGGTTATTGGAATTTTTTGGCACTTATGAGGTCACTTATGAGGTCTCCTCAGCAAAGGAGGAGGGGTTGTCAGGGAGAAAGGATTTCTGTGATTTTGTCCCATGTGTGTATATAACTTTCCATAGACACCTGTGTGTTCCTGAAGTTGATGATACACAAGTGACTTTATAAAACCTTACTCAGTACTATAATTTCTGGGGTAAAAATGCTCCCCATTTCTTTAAAATGTGTTATTTCAGGCTCTGGTCAGGTAGCTCAGTTGGTTGGAGCACCATCCTGTACACCAAAAAGGTTGTGGGTTTGATCCCAGGTCAGGACACGTGCAGGAGCCAACTGATCAATGTTTCTCACATCAGTGTTTTTCTCTCTCTCTCCCTCCCTCTCCCATCCTCTCTCTAAAATCAAGAAAAACATATCCTTGGGAGAGGATTTAAAAAAGTGGTATTTTTTTCTGTACTGAACTTTGCGTTGCTATTCCAACAGGTCAGATATCACAACAAATTTTCTTCTTGGTGTCCCATCCTGGAGCAACAACATTTATCAGCTAGCATAAAATCAACTACAGTAGGTCCTCGGGAGTCGGAGATCTGTTCCTAGGGTGTGACGTAAAGCGATTTTCGCTGTAAGTCGAAAGCCACCTATATAAGCACCTATATCACTCACATGGAGCACATACAAAGCAGTAATGAAATAAAACAGTGAAAAAAGAAATAACAATTCCTGAACTTTACTTGTGGTAAATAAATAATAAAAACCATAAAGCACGTATGTACATACGTCAAAATGATGGAAATTTTTTAAATAAATAAATGGGAAATGGCAATGTAACCACAAAACAATGTACATGGAGTCCAACATAACCCAAGGGTTGCCTGTAATTGAAATAATACTAATGGAACTTTATACATTTTTTATTATGGATATTTATTTTTAAAATTCAGAGTGAATCACCTTATAAAGAATTCCCCATTTTATTGGAAAATCTTTTACTATATGAAAACATCAGTATTTTTTAATTTATCTAAATAGACTTTCAATCTTGACAAACACTTTCAATGTTTCATGAACTCCCAGGTTGGCTAAAACCAATACTATCAGTTTATATATGGTCTATGGTTTGGACATTATTCATTTGACGATTTAATGCTCTTGGGAGATTATTTGGGGAAGGATTCACTCTTGAGATGGTCACTGGTAGAGAATAAGAAAATGTTTTTCATGAGGGAAAGGAATAGCCTGCAGGTAAGCAAAGATTGAGTAAGATAGAGTGTATAAAATCAATTTGTGAGTTTCTTTTAAATAAAAAAACTGATTTACAAACCAAATTGCATTTCTAAGTATGAGTTCAAAATATTTTTGTAACCCTGGACAGTGTTGGCCTGCACACCAAAGGGTCTTGGGTTTGATTCTCAGTCAAGGGTGTGTACTTGGGTTGCAGGTTCTTTCCTAGGGCCTGGTTGGGGCACCTGCTGGAGGCAACCAATGGATGTGTCTCTCCCACCATGTTTCCCTATGTTTCTCTCCTCCTCCCTCCCTTCCACTGTCTCTATAAATCAATGGGAAAATATCCTCAGGTGAGGATTAACAAAACAAACAGAAAGCATTTTTGTAAAAATACTTATGAAGATAGTTTTAATTTAACACATTAAATCACAATTACCTTGTCATGTATCTTTTAGTTTGAGAAAATTTTCTCATGCAATTTTTTTTCTTTTTTAATAGAGTATTATATATTGAGATCTCTTTGAAGCCCTTTGTCCCCTATATACAGCTGGGGTCCCTCTGCCTCATCTGCGCCCTCTTTTAATCTGGGACCCCTTGGGGGATGTTGGAGAACCAGTAGTTTTGGCCTAATCCCCACAGGCCAGGTGGAGGGACCCCACTGGTGCACAAATCCATGCACCAGGCCTCTAGTTGTACATTTAAAACAGGTACAGACTCACAGAGGGTATGAGTGGCTTTTATTAAACACAGGAAATATTTTGTAACATACAGGTTACAAAATCTTCTTTTAACGAATTTAAAAATACTCACTACTTTGGGTGAAATTTTCTTTGCATAAGAATGGCAAAAACATCACCTTCTTTGCCACCCCTAGCACCATCCATCTAAACCCCAGTTTAATGCAACAAGTTGGAGATATATTACCTCCTGACAATTTACTTATCTGTATCAGTTGTCACTGGTAAATAAACCACATCTATTTTTGATTTAGCAACAGAAAAATATTTTAAAATGTCATTTGTATTTTCTATAAGTAAAACATTTCTTGCTCTCTATTATTTACTCTATAATACAGTTATTTAATTGGTTTTACTCCTTTGACCTGGAGTGCACTTTTTCTTTTTATACTTTTCTGACCAGTGATTTTTAACATAGTGTCATCTACTTGGCTTTGAGATAGTTATCAACATTCACTAAATGGTGGCACTTGTGTTTCTGGTGTTTTATAAGATTATACTGTTATGCAATATTACTATTTGTATAATCATAAAACTTTCATGTGGCCCACAAATCCAAAATGGTAGCTAGATGTATCTTAAACTATTAGACAATGTTGATAGCCTCATTGTTAGGTTCATGGATGAGGAAATAGCCTGTGGATTTCCCTAGCCCATTTTCTACAGAATGAGACCAATTTATCTTCATTGAACATCTTTCCCTGGGCCTCCCTAGGAGAATTATGACATTCATTTTAGGACATTCTGTATCATGGAGAAGCTAACCATTATCCTGTGTTTGCCCATAGTTTTGTTTAGAAGTAGTAACTTGATTCAGATGAAGATTCAAATAAGTTTGATTTCTAGAATTCTATGAATCTGTAAAAACATTAAAATGTTCCCCATAGGAGATTGATAGATGAATTTTACTGACCCTGTGGGTAGCATTCACTCTCACTCTTTATATGAGGTAAAGGGGAAAAAATTAAGTTAATTGGTCCATTACATTTATTCAGGGATCTGGAGTAAACAATTTGTTCTTTTGATCCAGAGTGCAGAATTACAAAGAAAATCACTGTTTCATATCAAGTTAAGCTTCTTGTTGAGGAAACCTTCCCTGGTGAGGCCAGTGAAAGGTGTTTCCCCTGGAGAAAAGTTGGCCTTCCCCCCAGAGGGTTGGGGAATTCACAGATCAATCCCCTCATCCATGAACCCAACAAAGAGCCTATCAGTATTATCCAGCAGTTTCATGCCTGTCTACCTACAGTTTAGAGTTTGTAGACCACAGAAGTGAGGTCTTGTGATTATACAGTTAGTAACTTTTCTATGACACTTTAAACTTAAAAAAATATTAGCGGGTGTCTCAAAAAATATGTACACATTTTAACAGCTGATTAAATGAAAATGAGATGTATTTTAATAAACACGGTCTTTATAATTATTCACAGGGCGTGTATACAATTTTGGGGTGACACTATATTAGAAATGTAAATTAAAATTTAGCGTATCATTTTTAAGGAAAAAAATTCAAAATAATTATTCATAGGACTCCAAAGTTTTAAATAAAGATAAGAAAGCTGTTTGGGAGCTATGAATTACTGTAGCCTTCTGTTAAATCTTTCTTGGCAACTGTTAAAAGGCATTATCATCAGAGAGAAGGCTGTATTTTATTTTCTGTCAAACATAACCAACATATAGGACTTGGAAAAACTGTGACTAGAAAGTGTGTCAAAGTTAAGTGGAAGGAATAACCAAACATCAGCTACTTTTGGCTACTGTTGGGGAAAGGCTTTAGAATAAAACTCCCAAACCAATGCCCTAAGAAAACTGAGCTTTCAGAATTAGCATTCATAAACTGAGAGAAAATAGAGTGATGGGATTTTAAATCACTTCTTGATTGTTGTACGAGTCAACCAACCAACTATTATAAAAATAAGTACCATAAAGGAATGTCTGTATGAGTTCATGCAACATCCTTGGTAGTCTGAGGATCATTTGTGGCCATAATCTACCATGTCCAGATGCCTCTGGAGATGCTTGTGGGGTAGCACGCTGGCGTTTGCAGTGGAAACAACATTGAGCTGGGAAATGGCAGAGTTTTTTCTGCACCCAACCTTACCTGCCCATGAGGTTGTTCCTTAGATACTTGGGTTACTTCTTTTTTAAAAAAATATATTTTTATTCATTTCAGAGAGGAAGGGAGAGTGAGAGAGAGAGAGAGTAACATCAATGATGAGAGAGAATCATTGATCAGCTGCCTCTTGCAGTCCCCTTACCAGGAGATCCAGCCTGCAATCCGGCCATGTGCCCTAACTGGGAATTGAACTGAGACCTCCTAGTTTATAGGTCAAGGTTCACCCATTGAGCCACACAGGCCAGGCTGGGTCATTTCTTAAATGAGGTGGGCGGTGGATTGTATGACCTTTAAGGCCATTCCTCCTCTGATAAATCTTCATTTTAAATTTAGTTTTGTCCATTCCATTCTTCCATTTCTGCCACTTGTGTTGCTGAATTTCAGCTAACCAGATACAGATGCAGCTCAGAGTGATATATTTGCTGTAATGATGAAGTTCAGTTTGCAGTCTAACTGGTTACTCCTATTGTATACTTAACTATTATAATGTGTGTACATATTTATATTAAATATAGCTATATATGAGTAATATAAATATATGCTCTCTTTTTGTGTGTATGAACACACACACACACACACACATACACACAGAGTGAATACACAATTAGACTTCAAACTGAACCTCCTCATTATAACAGATGTGTCTCTTTGATATGTAACATCTGTATCTGGTCAGCTGAAGCTCAGTAACACAACAGGTATATATTTAATGTATTATAATACTGTAAATATATACTGTATTATATACAAATTATAATTATGCTATTAAAATGTTATATAATATATACTATATAGTAATATACAAATATAAGAGATAATACATATTATATGTAATAACCAACTTTACTTTTTACGTACAAGTAGAAATATATTCTTACTTGAAGTGATTGCTGTTAGTTAGGGAAAGATTTGTGCAGTCATGTGAAAAAGCACACATTTTTCCTAAAACATTCACTCATTGGTTTTCTTTAATCCCTGAGACCATCAGTTGCCTTCCCCCATTCTGGCAACCTAACTGAAGTTATACTTTTGCTAGGGAGCGATTCCTTAATTGTAAGTTGGCCAGTTTCTTGGGAGATTTCAAAAAGTCAAAATAGCTAGAAGGGTTTTAACAGCTCGAAAACCCCAAATCCCTCTGTGATGGATACAGTTCGATTTTCCTTTTTCTTTTCCTGATTTGTTGCATTTCCTACCACCTAGTTTCCCCTTTCCGAAGAAGGAACTAGTTTCCAAATTGTATGCAAGGCGTTTAAAAAATTTTTTTTTCTGCATCTCTAATTATCTTTATCTACTATGTTAGAATTTTACTCACTTTCCCAAATTGCATTGCTACAAAGCCCATTAGGGATTTTAAAAACCAGAATTAGTGCATGCTGCATAGTCAGACTTTAGTTATTAATTAATTTTTGTGGAAAATTTTTGTTCTAATTATTGTAGCATTGCAATTTGGACATTGGTTAAAGTTTCCAGAGATGGTTATGAAGCAACTTGAATTTATTTTAAATAAATTAGTTGATTTTATTCTGGAATCAAAACTAAGTATACCACACCACTCCCTTATATACCACACTGTATACTGTTATACCCATATTTTTAAGTCTAAGGACTTTCAGCAAGTGATATCATTCCAATTTGTGATATCCATTGTCAACAACATACTAATATTAGTGGGTTCATTAGAGTTGAAACTCATATATGAAATTAGTTCAGTTAAAAACACTTACAAAACCAATTTTTAAGTCATGGGAGGAGAAGATGTCTAAATAATGACCATCAGTGGGAAGCTTCTGTTTGTCTCCATTTATTTGAATCAACAGGGTTGATCCAGGCAAACTAGTGAAGCATAGCAGTAACCACTTCTGTCTGATCACATTTTTAAATGACTCCCATAAAAGTGAATGTTTCATACCACTCGCTTTTCTTCTAAGAAAAATTTCTCATAACTAGTCATACAATTAGGTTTTGGCTCTTGGATTTGTTTTTAAGAAAATTTATTCTACATTATAGCTTAACTAGCTTTTCCATTTTTCAATAAGTTTTAGGAATCTAGATATCAGAAATAACTTGAGTAAGATGGTGGAGGTGTCTCCGAAATGATGTTGTGTTCAATTACTTGGTCCTTCCCTTCCAGTGATGGGAGTAGCAGCAGATGAAAGTATTTAAATGATGACATCACATCCCTTCAGGGGAGTATTCCCCTTAATAGGTTGGCTGAGTCCATTTTGGGAAGTTGAAGAGCCAGAGGATCCTAGAATTCATGCCAGCAGGTCTCTTGTCCTCCCACTGGGACACTGTCCTTCACTGGACCTAATCTCAACTCCCTTCTTAACTACTATAGAGGACTTATTGGTGAGGGTGCATAGGAAAGTTCCAATCCTTGTTTCTTTAGCATTCATTAGGCTACAGCTGTGATAGGTGAGAATCGTGTTCCTTAATACAAAATTAGTAAGTCAAATAAGGCTCAGTGTCTATACTCAGCGGGATGCTATGAATACTAAGACCACATGCTCAAGTTTGGCTGGTACCTTGACTGTCATTGAGTGGGTTCAAAAATTGGGGCTCTTCTTTGATGTTTGGAACAGATGGCAGGAGCCTGGTCTTTAGTCAGTGAGCTTCCCCCTTAGCTTCACAGTCAGCTGTGGTGCTCTTTCTAGTCTAGTCAGTCTCAGAGATGCTGCCCATAGGGCTGCCTTCCATGGTGGTTCTCTCTACAGACCACAGGCTCAATCACAGGGGCCTCTTCTCTGTTCTGCAAAGTGTGGCTCTAGGCAGAAGCATTTGCTGACTGTTTAGAGCCCTTTCCCATGGATCTGGGTTTTGCACACAACAGAAACATCCCCTCATCCCTTGAATTCCTTGAAACTCAAATCCCCTGGTTCCTTCCTAGTCTCCTGAAAGCTAGTCTTTTCCCCCCACTTGAGCCTCTTTGGCCTTTTCCCACAATTGGACAGTTCCCATCCACCTCACCCCGAGATTAGCTTCACGTCCTCTTTGCGAAAGGTAGAAAGAATGAGGGAAATAGAAAAGCACATCGGGCAAACAACACAGTTGTTTCGATACAGGTCAGATTCGATGATGGAAGCTAAAATTGTGGGTGAAAATTAGTGCAGATACAGGATATTTGCGAAGTCTCAAAGCATTTCCTCCCAGGTACTTATTAAATCACAGAGGGAAAACTAGAGAATATACAGTGGAGAAATCCTGAAGGCACAACTTTCAAAAGTGGATCAAGTTAATATCAGCTATACTAAGCATTAGCATCATGTAGCCCTTAACATAGTGCTCTGAGAAAGGCTGACATCACTTTTATGTCATTCTTGCCAAATGTGCATAACCTCAAATCTAATCTTGAAAAGCATCGTAGAAACCCAAATGGATTGACTTTCACAGAATTACTAACCAGTTGATTTCCCCGCCTCCACCAAAAAGAAAAAAAAAAAAGAGTCAAGGTAATGAACAACAGAACTGCCATAGACTGAAGGTGACTGAGAGACTAAGGAGTTATGACCATGCCAAGCAAGGTGGACTTATCCTTTGGATCCTAGACAAATAAAAAGACATCTGTGGGGGAAACTTGTGAAATTTTAATAAGAGCTGTAGTTTAGTAAACAGTGATGTACCAATGTTAATTTCCTGGTTTTCATAATTATAGAATGATTTAATAAGATATTAACACCTAGGCAAGATGAATGAAGAGTGTAAAGGAACTCTTGGTCCAAGGTAAACCTAAAATGATCAGAAGAAAGAGACACAGAGGAATATGGAGGCTGGATGACTTGAGAAATTCAGCAATGGTGGGAAAGCCATTGGTTTGAGAAACAAAACATTTTATGCCTGATTAAATTGGGTGAGAGATAGCAGAGGCTGTGGGGAGGGAGAAAGGGTAGAATTTGACTCTATAATCCAGCTGGGATAAATTCAACAACTCACCCTTCTATCTGAAATATTCATTTGGCATTGAGCAGTTCAGTGGTGCCATTGGATTTCAAGGAATGAGAGAAGCTCTGAATCTCCAAATGGAGACGGGCTGAGAGCCAAGTCTGGAAAATCCTTTCATGGGAGAAATTCTATCTCTCCACCGTTTCCTTTTCTTAGGATCATGGCTGTTTCCTGCATCATAAAAGGGGAAAGTGGAACCCAATGCAACTGAAATGTGATGACACAAAATGACCTTGCTACCCAAAGGAAGAATTGTAGGGTTCTCTCTGTTTTCTTTTCCTTGGATGCTGTGCAACATTAAGGCTTTTAGGGGATTTATAAAAACTGCTTTGAAGAACCTTATTTTCATGCCCAGATATAACTGTGTTAACTGTGTGTGTGTGTGTGTGTGTGTGTGTGTGTGTGTGTGTGTGTGTGAAAGAGAGAGAGAGGGAACAAAGAGAGTAGGAATTTTGAAGGGATGCTATCTCAAGACAGGATGGAAGATGAGATATATTTCTTTAATTCCTTATTTCCTAGAACACATATTAAGCATTCATTAAGATCTTGTATTGCAAAGTACTAAAGAGAAAAAAAATGTTCATCTAGGAAGTTCAGATAGTTTATTAGGATTTCAAGGTATTGAATGTTGTTCAAGATAAGTAAGCAAGCCATTCTCTGTACTGGGGAGTCTAATTCATAGAAATAGCCATTTTTTTAGTGGTATGTTAGGCACTAAAGGATATGTTTTTGTATATGCATTTTAATTTTTCCAAAACCCTACAGTGTAGTTATTATATTTCCATCTTAAAGTTAAGGAATCTAAGGTTTGGAACAACATCACCTAATGTAAACATAACACAAGCCACATATGTAATTTTTCATTTTTAGTAGCCATATGAAAAAAGGTAAAAAGAAACGTGAAATAAATTTTAATAATGTTTATTATTTAACTCAATTATGCAAAATATTATTTCAATAGTAATCAATATAAAACATTTTTAAGAAGATCATTTACATTTTTTATGCTGCCTTTAAATCAGTTCTCGTTTATACATAGAAAACATCTCAATTTGGGTGCTATATTTTCATTGGATATACTTGATCTATGTTTAGATTTCATAAAATGTATACCAACTTGTTCTCATGTGCTTAGAAGTTGTTCCAGTAATTGAACAGAATACCTGCTTTTACATTTAAATTAAAATTAAAATTAAATAAAATTCAGCTTCTCAGTCACACTTGCCACATTTCAAGTGCTCAGTAGCCTATGGTTATCATATGGGACAGTGCAAATTTAGAGAATTAAAATAAATTACCCAAGGCCCAGGGAGCTCACAAATGGAACTGACATTTAAATCTGTGTTAACATGACTCAGGATCACATGATCTGAACACTAACTTCCAGTATGAACCTTTTGTTGCCTAACAGGAGCATTCACTTAGTTGAATATATTCTCTCTTCTGTTTTTAGATAATGGTGCTCAAGTTCATGGGCCTGAATGCCTAAAATCAATTGTCCACTGTGAGAACCTTGTTTATCCACAGGAGGAGGCTGGCCTTCAGAGAGCAGCCAGCAAACACACAGGCAAAGATGCTAATGTGTGTCTTAGTTCATCTCGGTCACTGTCGATGAACTGAGAACCCAAATGCAAATGGTCCACTGAACGCATTGTACTATGCAGGCTGGTCCTCTGGCCAGGGTTTCCTAGTTGTACTTCATTGGCAGTCTGAGTTGTGTGACCTTTTCCTAATGCTTTTAGTTTTGTTTTGTACATTGCAGGGCTCTCTCATGTTAAAAACAAAAGCTATTAGACTGCATTTCTCAAAGGACTCAGATTCCCAACTAGGCCTTTTGGATTCTAAAGCAAGGGGAATCTAGACAAAATTCTTTGATTGTCAGGGGAAATTGCCATGGACTTGATTTTTTCCCCCTAGCATCACTAGACAATTATTTTGATGCTTCATATTTTTTACTAATAATATTTTAAAAACCCACAAAAACACTGGCATCATTTCTTAAAGCTGGTCTCTCTGTTACATAGTTTCCAGGAAGGCACTTGTTGGTGATTTGCAGTTTTGACAGCAGGTTTTCTTCTGCTTAGAAAAAGGAAACGTGCTGGTCAGTACTCTTGATGAAAGTAGAAAACCCTGTGTCTTGACTTGGACTGTTCTTCACATAGTCATAATTGTTTCGGTAGAGAGGGAAGGGAAAGAGGAAAAGAAGAGCAATTGAATGACATGCCAGCAATTTTAGCTAATTTATAATAAGTTAATCTATGTCAGACAAAGCAAAATGAATCACAGCCTAAAAGGAAATGGTTCTTTAATGAAAATTGTTCAGGCATGTCATTTACACTGTGTGTATGTGTTTCTATTTGAGACAGAAAAGCCATTAAACAGAAAAAAAGAGTGAATATTAAAAAGCTGTAGTAATTTTGTAAGCCAGTGTTTTGTTTTTCTTTTTAGTTTTCTATATGAAATGTTGGATGCAAATTATATGGGATAAAATAATTGTTCTCTCCCTGAACTATAGTCACAGTGTGACCTATTGGGTTTGCTCTATTTACTGTGTCTGCAGCATAATTATGAAGACTTAGCTGCTCTCCCAAATAGTTACAGATGTGAGAGAAAAATAAATTACTTTTGCATGCTAGCCCTGGAAGTCGTGCTGTTGTAATATAATGTAATCGGCCATGAACAAAAGGAAGTTATTATATTCATTTATATTAGTTTGAAAGCCACAGAAATGTACTATATTATTTTAGGCTGAATAATTGAAGCAGTGCCATTGATAATTCTGCTCCTCCCTTCCCAGTTGTAAAGCTTTCCTCTGAAGGTCATTTTCATGAAATGTGATAATTTCAGGCTTTTTATTTTACTTAAGATATAAACAAATTATAGTTGTCATCAAATATTTGAAGGCATAGGAAAAGAGAGGTTATATTTGTTCTGTATGACTTCAGGTAAAGAGAGATAAGGATCAGCAGATAGAAGCGACAAGACAAATTTTAATTGAGTGTAAGGAGAAAATAAAGTGGACAGACACAAGGCCAAGAGACATGAAACAATACTCAAAGTTACTAATCATCTGAGAGATGCAAATTAAAATGACAATGAGGCATCACCTCACACCTGTTAGAATGGCTACAATCAGCAAATCAACAAACATCAAATGTTGGTGAGGATGTGGAGACAAGGGAACCCTAGTTCACTGCTGGTAGGAATGCAGACTGGTGCAGCCACTGTGGAAAACAGTATAGAGTTTCCTCATCAAATTAAAAATAGAACCCCCATACAACCCCAGTGATCCCACTTCTAGGAATATATCCTAAGAAATCAGAAACACCAATCAGAAAGGATATATGCACCCCTATGTTCATAGCAGCACAATTTACAATAGCTAAGATTTGGAAACAGCCCCACTGCCCATCAGCAGATGAGTGGATAAAAAAGCTGTAGTACATTTACACAGTGGAATACTATGCAGCTATAAAAAGGAAAGAAATCTTACCATTTGCAGCAGCATGGATGGACCTGGAAAGCATTATGCTAAGCAAATTAAGCCAGTCAGAGAAAGATAAGTATCACATGATCTCACTCATATGTGGAATCTAATGAACAAAATAAACTGATGAATAAAATAGAACCAGAGACATCGTAGCATGGAATAGACTGACAAATTTCAGAGGGAAGGCTGGGGTGAGGGGCCGGGAGGGGAGTGATTAACTGGGGAACTTATATGCATATATACATAACCCATGGACACAGACAATAGAGTGGTGATGTTACAGAATTTATAAGGTGAATGTAAAATACACACAGGAGTATTCGGAGATACAGGAAAAACCCATTTATTTCCAGATGTACTAGTACTGTGACTCAGGGGAGCTTGTTTCCAAATCCTGAGCAAGCCAATATGGAGGAAGCTTTCTCTTTATAACTTTTGGTTTCTTTGTCCCCCAAATGTGAATCAGACTTACAGACCTTTTGCAGGCTTTGCAAAAAGCCCCGTGTGTTGGGATGGGGGACATGAGACCACACCTAAAGTCCTGGCCTGGCATCAGTACTGATAACCCCCTCTGGGGGTTATTATTCATGGTTTATGGCTTCTATAAAATGGGAATATTTAGGTAAACAGGTCGTACAAGACCAGATAATTAAGGAAGAATTATGAGTAAACCACCTGGATATCATGACTTGGGAAAAATTCCTCCAAATTTATATATAGGTATATTGCAGAGAGGATAATGACACTTTTTTCCTTTATGTTTAGAAATGTGATTAAGTTAATAGGGCTCTCTGTGAGATCTATTGATATTGATCAATTTGCTAAACTTTAAGTTGACATGAATGCAACATAAAGATAATTGTGTTTGATTCTTCACCTAAAATGATAAAAGAATAATGGTAAGTTGATTTAAACTACCAGAATAGTGAATAAGTGATACAAGTTAGGACAAAAAAATATGAACTTTGGATCTGGTGAATTTTTTTGCATATTTTCTTTTTCTTTCTCTTATGAGATGGCTTAAATATATTCCTACCTAATGATTACCCCACTATGCCTTATCTGCGTAAAAATATCCACTGAATTTTTCTCAGTTTCTCAAGGTTATTAGTTATATTTTCAGGTTTAAAATATAATTTTATAAGCATAATTTTAGTTTTTTTAAAGGGAGAGATATTGTAAGTGATTTTACCTGAATACCATGAAATATATTTATTCAAACATACTTACATATATGCCTGGCCTTGCATGCACACACACACACACACACACACACACACACATACACTCACTCACAGCAGTAAGGAGGAGAGAGGGAGAGAGAGAGAGCCTGCCCTGGAAGGGAATTCTTTAGATATATTTAAGGCAGTGATGGCGAACCTTTTGAGCTCGGTGTCTCAGCATTTTGAAAAACCCTAACTTAACTCTGGTGCCGTGTCACATATAGAAAATTTTTGATCTTTGCAACCATAATAAAACAAAGATTTATATTTTTGATATTTATTTTATATATTTAAATGCCATTTAACAAAGAAAAATCAACCAAAAAAAATGAGTTTGCATGTCACCTCTGACACGCGTGTCATAGGTTCGCCATCACTGAAAGGGGTTTGGAGGAAGAAGACCTTGTGTAATGAATTATCACCATAATGAATTATCTGTGAAATCTGACATCAAGAATTTCTTACAGAGAACATTTTCCTAAATTGGAATACACTTCTGGGACAAAAGGACATTTTTTTTAAGTCTAAAGTTCCACCTATGTTTGGAATTGTTTAAAATTGTTTAACTTTGAATTTGAAACATTGGTCACATTCAGTATGTTGTCATTTTTGTTAATTTCAGTAAGTCATTTGAAATTTTCAGTTGAAAGACAACTTGGCAAATCTAAAATTGTGTTAGTAAAGGTTATTCACAGTTGGGAAACTAAAAATGATAGTCAACACTGTAGCTTAGACTTCCAGCACAGGACTTGTTTTGAGGTAAATGCTATACTTTGCATTGACTGCTTCCTGCTAACTGGTCACAGGCTATCTGGACAGTGTTCCTTATCCAGCTGGTATTCTCTCATCTAGATTTGGCTCTTTCCCAACAGACTTGGGTGAGGAGGCATCATTCACCCAAGCAACAGGTCTTCTACAGATGATTGTGACTCTCTCCTTGCCTGGTGCTAGTTACTAAGAGGACAATGGGAAGACCTAAAGGTTATTCTTTGGGTTAAGTGAGGAGAGGTTCCAGAGAGAGTTAGAACAAAAGATGAGTAGGGGAAAAGGAAGTCCCAGTTAATATAAAATCGTTTCAATCACTTCAGATTTAAATGATGGAGTTTGAAATAGAAAGAAAAGGCAATACATCATCATTTGCAGTGTACTTGGTTTAATTAACCTTGCATTTCCTCTTGTGCAGTCTTATGGGTGGGTGAGGAGTGAATGCTTTGGGATAAAATTGACCTTGCTTTCCTACACATGCATATGGAAATTCCATGCAGGGACTTTACAATTAATATTGATTCAATGTCAGAAGCACAACATTGATTGCAATGGAAAACACTGTAGGGGGGCAGCTCCTGAAATTTTCATTTGGAGTGTATGAAAGTGCAGGCCCTAATTATTGATTGATGTGGAGCTATTGAGGGTATGTGCTGAGGCCTGTGGTAATCCACTTCTCATTTGCTATAGAGGCAGTTTTTTCATTCCACTTTGATTATGCCTTACATATTTCTTACTAAAAAGAAGAAAATGTTTGCGGTAGAAGCAATAGAGTTACTTATTTTATGATGATATATATGCATCTATAAATATAAGTTTAGAGAGAGGGCAGCTTTTATCCTGGCACATAATTTTTGTGTATCCTGGGTCTCCATCCAAAGGGCATTCTGTCAGCAAGTAATTAACAAAGACTTCCATTGATTAGACACAACCAAATTCCCATTGGTTAATATAATGCTCCAGTCTCACCTGGGGCACCATTTTGTGACATGAATCCAAGGACATTCTTACAGTGAAACTACAGACACGTGAACGAGTTTTATGACCAAACAGTCCTGGGTTAACAACTACCACAGGGAAGGCCTATTAGCAGATTTATTCATTTGGGCCCTATTTACACTTCTGCTGTCAACTCTAATTACTATTTTTGAAATAAAAACTTTGGCCTTCACTGCGGTCTCCAGTGCCTGTCAGTGAATGATAATCTGTTTGAATCATCTAAGCTATATTAAAATTTCACAGGTCTGCCATCTGGTAGTAGGAACCCAAGCTCAATCAATATTTATACATACAAAATGACAATATCTGAGAAGGGATGGTTTTGACTTAAGTGAAGGCATGGCTAATGTTTACACTCGAATTACAAGCAGAGCCATGATCTGTGAATCAATAATGATTATTCCATGCCATGGATGTTTTAGACTTTAACAGGGAAGAGCCATTATGCTGTAAAAATTATGGGACATGAAACCTGTGCTTTCACTGCCTGAAGGGAGGAGAGGATGGGGGAAGACAGCCAAGTTGGTGAATAACAGCCTTGAGCGACACTGCGGGTATAGCTATGGCAAGACAGCCATGCCTGCTTATAGTTTGCTTTATATTTAGCGCCTTCCAGGAAAAAAAATGCATTCTAAAAGAACACTGGCGAAGAGCTGATCCATGCTTATCCGGACTCTATCTTATTCTTCAACAGTGAACAATTTGGGGACCTTCAAATGCTTGGGAAATCCCCCACAATTGTTGGTATCAACATGAAATTATGTTTGCCAACCATCAGTGCTCTGTTTCAACCTGTATATTTAGAAACTGAAGCATGACTCGGATGAATGACCTTGCCACCCAGAGTCATGCATTCGAAGGACGCATAGTAACAAGCCCTGCACAGTCCTGCTGCAGAAGTGACACTGGGGAGCAGAGGGGTTAGAGTGAACATTAGATGGTGGGGTCTCTGCTTTATTTGTCTAGGGACAACGCCTGGAATCACTGGGTATCCAGTCCTTTCCTCAGAGCTAATTCAAGTCCTTCTGAGTTTTTGTGGGTCTTTGTTAAATGGAAAATATGTGTGTGGAAAAATAACTTTCCTTTGTCAATATAAATATGAAGTGTGAGTCAGCTTTATAACAAACCAAGACCATTAAAACATAAATATTAATCCAAAAGGTTAATGATGGATAGTTATTATTAGTAGTAGGTTTCAGAATTATTCCTTCTTGGCTAAAATACCAGAATTCCTCTGAGTCATTTTTCTCACACTTTTGTCACTTAAGTTATTGTTTTTACTTAGCCATGTTGGAATGTCCTCAAATTTCAAAAGACATAAGCTTCTCCTAGGGAGCTTAGTTAAGATGCAGATTCCAAGGTTGTAGCCCCCAGAGATTGCTATTGAGTGGTTCTGGGGTAGGAACCCAGAAATTACATGCTCAACACACCTGCCAGGTGTTCTGCTACAAATAATCAACAGACATTTTGGGAATCATCAACCAAGTATGCTGATTTTGAATTGTGATTAATTTTAAATTTTAGTCATTTTTTGAGAAATTATGAATTATAGTACACATGTGTACTTAAATACACATGTGTTTGTGTAGTTGGTACTATTCAAGATTCTTCATGGCTTGTCTCAGCCTCTATTCTGATAAGTGGATATTTATACTTAGATTCTTTATTCGAATATTCTTTGAAAGTTACAAGTGCCTGTTTTAGAAAAACCACAATGCCTTAACACAGTGGTTCTCAACCTTCCAAATGCTGTGACCCTTTAATACAGTTCCTCATGTTGTGGTGACCCCCAACCATAAAATTATTTTCGTTGCTACTTCATAACTGTCATTTTGCTACTATTATGAATCGTAATGTAAATATCTGACATGCAGGATGTATTTTCATTGTTACAAATTGAACATAATTAAAGCGTAGTGATTAATCACAAAAACAATATGTAATTATATATGTGTTTTCTGATGGTCTTAGGCGACCCCTGTGAAAGGGTCATTCAACCCCCAAAGGGGTCGTGACCCACAAGTTGAGAACCACTGCCTTAGCAATTGAAACTTAACTTTTTTGTTTTATGTCTTAGTACATAATTCAATGTGAATGTGAAATTGTTTGCTTTCATATATTTTTTTAAGAAATCTCTCAATAAGCAAATAAAATAAATGAAAGATAAAGCATAGAGGGGAAGCTATACTTTCATTACCTAAAATTATTAGGCATTCAAGAATTTACAGCTAATTAACAAAGCTCTCTAAGGCAAGAAGTAGTATATATATATATGTATATATATATATATATGCATAAATATATATTAATATGTATTAGAACAGCATATATTAGAACAGAACTTCAAAGAGTTTTAATAATGATTTAGAAAAATGGGGAATAAAGGACAACAGAATAAGAAAAATGGAAAAGAAGGAAAATTATTGAATGATTATGTACTGTAAATTATTTGCATAGAAGCTTGGCTCTTATTATACATGAAGTATATAACAAATTCATTTCTAAGTGTTTTTAAGTATCTACTGTGTATGGGACAAACTGCTGTAGATGTATTAGTTTGTTAGGGCTGCCATAACAAAAAAACACAGCCTCGGTGATTTAAGCAACAGAAATTTATTTTCTTAAAATTTGGGAGGCTGGAAGTTCAAGATCGAGATGCCTGTAGGGTAGGTTTCTCCTGAGGCCTCTGTCCTTGGCTTGCAGATGGATGTCTTCTCACTGTGCTCACATGGCCTTTCTTCTGTGGACACATACCTCTAGGATCTCCCTGTGCCTTCTAATCTCTTCTTATATGGTCGGTCCAGTCAGGTTCGATTAGGATTTCACCCCTATGATCTCATTTAACCTTAACTTCCTTAGCTTCCTCCTTAAAGGCTCCATCTCCAAATCAGTCATATTGGGATTTAGGAATTCAACATATGAATTGGGGGTGGGGGGGTGGGGGGAGGACACAATTCTGTCTATAGGGATGGATAAAAAGGTGAGATTAAGAGATACAGATCTCAATATCTAATTGGACTAAAGATAATGTCTACTCTAATGCAGCAAATATTGTGGTCCATTTAAAGAGGGCTTCAGAAAGCCTGGAGAAGAACAAAGCTGCCACAGGACCCTGTGGGGAAAGCATTGTGAGGATTATATCTGAAACAGGCCTATGGAGCTGAATACAATTACATGAAAAGAGAGAATATGTTGGGGAACTGAGGCAGGGTGCATGGCATAGGACAGTCATGGCAAACCTATGACACGCGTGTCAGAGGTGACACATGAACTCATTTTTTTTGGTTGATTTTTCTTTGTTAAATGGCATTTATATATATAAAATAAATATCAAAAATATGTCTTTGTTTTACTATGGTTGCAAAGATCAAAAAATTTCTATATGTGACACGGCACCAGAGTTAAGTTAGGGTTTTTCAAAATGCTGACACACCGAGCTCAAAAGGTTTGCCATCACTGGCATAGGAGCTGCTTATTTGGGCACCTAAAAAGAGAAAGGGGTAGAAGTGAGAATGTGTATGGGAAACAGTGGGTCATAAATCTGAGAAGGTTATTTCAGAAACTATTAGAAAAGTATACTGTACCACAGAGTTTGGACCACGGATGTGAGGCATTCATTTGGTGCAGAGGGGTCATGTGATCACTGGGATCTTGAAGATCAGGTAGTCATAGTCCAATGTGCAGACTCAGATGCTGGGCTTCCTACGGTCTTGGTTGGGCAAATTACTTAACCTCAGAGAACCTTTGATTTCTCATGCTAATATAAGGATAACCATCCCCCCCTTTTCCTCAAGCTGTTGTGAGATTATGTATGTAAAATGCTTGCCATACAGCAAGCCCTCAACATATGGTATAGTGGAGATCATTTGTTTCATTCAGCAAATGTATATGATGGGCATGGCGTCCCAGCTGTGGTTCAGTAACATTACAATTGTATAGAATTTAAAATACATTGTTATACCCACATCACCAGCAAGCAAGGCAAGTAGGTGGAGGAGTTGGATGGAGAAAAGAGTAGGGCGGGCCCTGATGGCAAAGACAACTGATCAAAGCTACTAGAACAAAATAAACTGATGAACAAAACAGGTCCAGAGACATAGAAACATGGAACAGACTGATGAATCTCAGAGGAAGGCAAGAGTGGGTGCGTAGGTGGGAAGAGATTAACCATCTTATTTATATGCATATATGCATAACCCAAGGACACAGACAATAGTGTGGTGAAGGCCTGGAGTGGGGAGAGGGGGTGGGCTAGAAGGGGTCAATGGGGGGAAAAGGGAGCTATCTGTAATATTTCCAACAATAAAAATAAAATTTTTAAAAAGTATAAGGAAGAGAACCTTATGTTAGGTCCTGGAGAATTAGTGGGATATGTTTTAATCTGCATGTCTGCAATCCTTGTATCAACACTCCTGACTCCACTTTGGCATAATACATTTCCATCTGTTTCTTAGATTAATGAAAAAACAAAACAGCTTTTTAAAAAATTTCCTCATTCTTTTTAAAATTCTGGGCTGTTATGCTAGTGCTGTATTCCATTCAATCAGTATTTCATTCTCAGAGGTACAGTCATGTTTCCCAAACTAACATTGTTTTTCAATTAATTAAAATCAGTTAAGAACAATTTAATTGAATGCTGTCACAAGTGCCATGAATCATTGTGATGCCTTGCTGTCATCACCCAGCTTCTGAAAACACCTCTTGCGGCAAGATCCGACACAGCGTATAGCAATATCCAAACTGTTTAACCAGGATGACATAATTGTCAAATATGTGATTGTGCTTTTACTGCCTGTAGCTTTCACTACCACTTGAAAATGTCAGAAATTACTACCGTAGGCAAGTCGAACATTTAAAAATATGTCCGGAATACATTCTCCGCCTAGATGAAAAGGCATCAGATCTCCTTGGTGACTTTAAAGTTTAATGCCCTGTGTATCAATAAGCGTCTTCCTTTGTGTTCACACAACATTTCAAGTTTGGGAAAAATGCAGTATAGTCTAACCCCATCTGTGCGAATAAGAACCATTAGGTGTAGAAATTGGATACAAGGATCTTTTGAAGGGAATGAGGATAGTTTTGTCATACTGGGTGGTATTCTAAAATGAATTTTGACATGTTCAGTAGGCTTCTTAACAAATGATTAGCATCTCAGAATACTAATGGACTCCATGACACCAGCTGTCTTAGGAGAGACGTCAGATCATAGCACTGATTCCTGAATCAAAGGAAGTGTGGAATTGGTGTTGAATTTTCCCTTCTGTTTTAGCACTTAGTCTTTCAACGTAGGACAGTATTTCATAATAGAAACTCTAACTAAATTATCACCATTGTCTGAAGTTTATTTACTCTTTTGCTTTCTAACCTAAATTGCCAAATTAATATCCCTTGGCAGTCCCCTCCCACCCCCCATAGGCAGAGTACCTGGCTTTACCAATATGCACTCATTTGACAATTTTATGTCATATGGTAAGAGAGGTCTGTCAGACAACTGTGTAACCACTTTAAAATAATTCAGCAGGTCCTTTGAAATGAATAATCAGTTCAAATTCAATGGAAATTTCTACTTAAAGGGGAGGATAATGGTCACTGCTGGACTAGATATGCATCCACATTTGTTTTGTTAGAGCTCACCTATGATTTGTCATTAGTATGGATTGTGCTTTTCTTAAAAACACAAGACGTACAAGTTCATGTAAATTGTGAATATGCGTCCATTCAAATATTTATCTAGAAGGATATAGTTCATGGGAATCTTTTCTTTGTCACTGAGTGCAATCATGCTCTTTGATATGGTGCTTTGTCCCTGTGATCCTGCCTTTGTGCTAAACTGCAGTGCAGGAAACATGTGAGCATATTGTAGGCTGCTCATCAAATTTTATCTTCCACAAAATGAAATAGAGCCATGCCCTAAGTGATAGAAAATTGCTATGATTAGCCCATTCCACATGGAAGTTTTATGATTATTTGCAGAATGAAAACCCAACACCCTTTTCAGCCAGAGATGGGCAGACTTTTTTTGGTCTTTCACTGACTTTTCTTCTGATGACAGCAGTCATCAGAGACTTATTCCAGTTGTTTCTTTTTGTTGCCCCCATGATAGTTAAGAGGATGGACACAGGATAAGGCTGCCCAGGTCCGAATCCTGGCCCTGCCACATAGGAGCTATGCGACTTTGGCAGGTTACAACCTTTTTATAAGTATTCCTTCATCTGTTACAAAGACATAACAGTACAACCCTCATAGGATTGTTTTGAAGATTGAATGAGTTTATGTACCACATAAGCTTCAAGCACTGCCTGACACATAGTAAGAGCTCACCACATTCAGCCATTATTTTTATTATTCTAACTTTTGTTCATATGAATTGATGTGGTGAAATTAAGTACAGTTCAATGTTTCGATGCTTCATTGAGCATGAGAAAGGTGTCAGGAGAACAGAAATATTGTTCTAATTTTCTAAATTGATGGAATATTTCTATTCTGAAAATAATAGATTTTTACAGTTTCTCCCTTAAAAATTTCTAGTCAGAATTACTAAACAGATGGCTTTTGAGCACTCAGAAAAAACTGTGGTGGTCACTAACCATCATAATGTGTTAATTAAAAGCAAGCCATTTCACACTAGTCTAATCTCATTTTTGGAAAGAGTTCCTGGATTGTTGAAATAAGAGATGCCCTATCTGAATTTCTGAAAATATGTGGATTCTTTCATGACATATTTTGATTGAAAGGAAGAAACATAAGCTTGATCAAGTAGAATTACTTTTCATGGGTAGGATACCACAAGAGTGACTGTTATTCTCAATGGAGATCTCTCATAGCTTAAAAAAGTACAGTCATTTTGCCCATTTTCATTCAGCAGTTGTATCCATGGTTTCTGTGAGAACCTGGAAAACATGCACATTGTTTGATACACACTTTGGAGAGGTATCTCATGTTGATGACAATTGTAAGTTTCAAAAAAAATAAATTAGTTGGAACAATGGTTGAAACAAATGAGGTAACATTTAATAGTAATATATGTAAAGTCATATTAATTTATTTTTTTTAAAATAGTAAATCACCTGGGCTTAATAAAATTTCATTTAACACCATTTTAAACCTTTAAATGCAAATAATTTTCTTTTGGAGAGTCAAATCCTGTTGGTTAAAGGTTGACTTAAGCACCATGTTAAAGAAGTATTGAAAGTAAACAGTATCTAATGCCTATTAGTGATATATCCCATACCCTTAAGGAACTTGTAAATAGTGTGGGTGACAAATATACAAGTACTAGTGGCCTGGTGCACAAAATTTGTGCACATTAAAAGGGGATTAATTAGAGGAAATATTTTAACATTGCTATTTGCCCTTTCTCTCTAATAGAAGTGTCAGAGATGAAAGAAAATTAGTAAAATGTATATGAAAATCTTCCTCCTGTCAGAGTCTGGGTTGTACCACAGGACCCAGAGTCAAGTCTCCACCCACCCACGTGTGCCTCAAAATTGCACAAGACCCAGGCCGGCTGGTCCCCCCTCATTGGGCTAGATCCAGACCTGGCCGGTCCCACCCTTGTCAAGCCCCGCCAGGTGGGGGGGCGCAGCCTCAGGTCCTCTGGCCTGGTGCCAAGGTGGGTGGGTGCAGCCTGAGGTCCCCCAGCCTGGGCCAGGGTGTGGGGGCACAGCCTGTGGTCCCCTGTCAAGCCCCGCTGGGCGGGGGTGCGGCCTGAGGTCCCCGGCCTTACACCTGGGCAGGGGGTGCAGCCTAAGTTCCTCCAGCCTGATGCTGGGGTGGGGGGAGCAACCTGAGGTCGCCTGTCAAGCCCTGCCAGGCGAGGAGTACAGCCTCAGGTCCCCGGCCTGTCGCCGGAGTGGGGGACACGGCCTCAGGTCCCCTGGCCTGGTGCTGGGGTGGGGGCGTAGCCTGAGGTTCCCCATCAAGCCCTGCTGGGTGGGAGGCACAGCCTGAGGTCCTGGCCTGGCGCCAGGGCTGGGGGCACGGCCTGAGGTACCCTGTCAAGCCCCATGTGGGGAGGGGCACAGCCTCAGGTCCCTGCTTATTGCTCCTTATGGCTCATTATGGGAACTCGGCCTCAGCTCTGGGTCGGCCATCTTTGTGGTGGAGTGACGGTCAATTTGCATATTCCCCCTTTATTATATAGGATTGCATTACAGTATGGAAATACTACATTGGGAAAAGATAAACATAGTGTTCTTGAGAATTCACAGAAAGGACAATTGCCATGACTAATGATAATGGTGTCTGGACAGAATCTTCAAAAGAGAATATAATTAAGCAAAGAGGATTGGAAGTTTGCCAAGTGAGGGTAAGGACAATGGTATTCTAGTTTGATAAACTCTAGAAAGGCCTAGAGATGTGAGCATATGTGTATTCCAGAATTTTAAGTACCATTAATAATAGAAAGCATGCTAATAATAGAAATATTATTATTTCTATTGATAATAATAGAAAGCAAGGTCCAAGTAATAATATAAAGTGAAGTATAGACCACTGAGTTATAATAGCTTATATTCATATGTGCCTGGAACTTTCAAAAGTGCTTTGCATATATTAACACATTTAACTGTGTTGTTATCTGTTAGCTTTTGCTGTGTAACAAACACATGACTTAATTATGTAAAACAATAATTTATTGTTACTTGTGAGTCTAGGAATCAGCAGAATAATTCTGCTGGTATGGGCCAGGCTTCCGTCATCTTGGCTAGAGTTGCCAATTCAACTCTGCTCACCTGGCAGTTTATCTGGTCTGGATGATCTAGGATGGTCTCATTCACATGCCTGGTGGTTGTTTTGCTTTTGATTGGGGCAATGGAGATGACTTGGCCCTGTGTCTCTGGTCAATCAGTGGGTAAACCATATGTGTTCACAAGACAGTTAAAAGGTTCTAAGATCAGCAAGATAACAAACCTCAGTGTTCAAGTATGTTACAAGCCTCTGTTAATGTCCAAAATAACCCAGATTGAAGGATGTGAGAAATGACTACATCATGAAAAAATAAAAAAATACGTATGACCAAATTTGTAATCTATTCCAATTTAAAAATCACAGTGAAGTAGGTAGGAATTGTCAACCCCAGTTATCTCTTAGGTACAGGCAGATATAACTTGCTCAAGGTCACATGGCTAGTAAGTGGCAGATCTGGGATTTGGAGGCAGTCTGATTCTGGGTCTGATTTTTACCACCTTATGTCAGACTGTGAAGAACATTGTAAGAAGTTGGGATTTTAAGCTGAGGTTATACCCAGCCATTGAAAAATGGTGATCAGAAGACTGACTATCATGATCAGCGTCACAGCTCATAAAAAATCAGTTGAGCTGTAGGAAGGGGAATGAATTGTAGGAAGGCAAGATTGGGAATTGACTAACCAACTAGTCATTACATTAATCTAGTAGGATGCTGATGGAAGACTGACCCAACTTGGTGATAGTTGAATTACTGTATAGTTTCATCTGAATTCAAGAAATATCATGTTAAAAAACTTTCATATAAATATGACACTATTGCCTGAGTCTAAGTAGCTTGAGAAAACTACAGTTGTGAGTTTGTAATACATTTAAGGAAGTACACTTTATCATTTGTTAGTCAGTAATAAGTAATTAAAGCATAAAATTTTAGTTGATATAAATGATTGGAGTTGACAGCGGAGGTGTGAAAAAGGCTTTAACAAATACATTTACTAATTGTCCTTGTATAGATGCCAGTCCTCATCTGTCTCTATAAGTGTAACACATAGACGGTATATTCAATGCATACCAAACTCCTTTGTGGTTGTCGATCTGCCAAACTAAGTCACAAGATGTGAAAATACATGCTTATAGAATACTGACTTAGCATCTTAGAATAATCAGATGCATTGCCCTAACTATTCAAGAATGAAAGGTATTTTGTTTTGTTCTTATCTTATTTGATATAGCAACTCCTAGCTTCTTGATTTCTGGGATGGTTCATGTGAGCCTAAGTGAAAATGATTACAGATTTAATCGAGAGCATAATTATTAGGTTAAATTTTTATCGAGCCTGCATTTTGGTGTGATGAGTAAGTAAGGTCACAGATAATGCAGAGACTACAGAGATTAGTTTTCTCATTGCTTATTGCCTTTTCAGGAAATATACTGTCAGACGGGTTGCCGATATTAGAGGCCACCAGAAGACATTCATTTAATCACCAAGAGCAGCTCTGACAGCCAAAGAGCCAATATTTGAGAGAAAATGAAGTCATTGAGCATAAAATAAATGTTCTGACTTTCAGATGATAAGCTAACATCTCATCTTAAAGTGAGAGATTGTTAGAGCTTCCGAAGGTCCTTAGACAGCACATACTAGTATTTCAATTTCTTCATTTTATGGATGAAGATATTGAGGCTCAGAACAGTTAAATAACATTTCCAAGCTTATGTAGCTAATTAGCAGCGGAGTTAGAAAAATAGCCCAACGTTTTGGTTCTCATTCAATACATCGTCGATCATCGTTTGCTATTTCAATGGCCCATAAAACTTATGATTAATTTTCCCCCCAATATTATGTGTCAGAAGAGGATTGGTATACCTGTTACTGAAAATCAGGAACTCTGTCCATTTGCTGAGAGAGAACTTCTGTTCTTGGATAGTTAAATGGGTCCTGAACATGTCTAAAAGAAGGCAGTTTGGGTTGTTCTGGTTACCTGGTTTCACCGGCTACAAAGGATGTAACAGTATCTTGGTAAATTTGTCATGGTCAAAGGTATGATTTTTGGCTTATCAGTCCAGAAATTAAATGCTAATAGTGTATCAGGATGAGCTCCACTAAGGATGCTGAATCACATTAACAAATACTTGAAAGAGATTAACGGATAGAAAACAGACTAACCATCTGCTAAATGTATTACAATGAGAAACATAACCATCAGTCAGAGTAGACATTTCTTTCCACCTATAATGTGCACTTTCCTGATTCCATTGACCTGGGAAGCCAGACTGCTTGGTGATGTCAGAGCTAGGCTGAGAGAAGCTTGGTGATTGTCAAATATTTCATGATTCCAAGCAAACATTGCCCATTATATCCATTGTAGGACTGCCTTTGCTGGGACAGACAGCTTAGTTATTGGGGCTGCATAACACACCCTCTGGTCAGTTGGAGGACAGGCACTGCTGAACCTTGTTTTAGTGATTAACCTCTTTTACTCAAGTTCTGATATCCTCTCTTCTGGTTAATACGCCTTCCCCAGCCAGCCACCAAGTATGTTAATACACTTTTCAAGCTAAAGAGATAGTATCTCTGAAAGGAGACTTTACAGATTTCTGCTCTGATTTTACTATTTAATTATCCAAAGGCAACTTAATTTCCCTTCTTCCCCAATTCTTGGAAGATACCACATGACCTCACTGTCATTTCAGTGTCCTGCCTGCAGTACTGCCTCAGTAGGAGTCCAAATCTACATAAATGTCAAAATACTTTGATAGACTAATATACAACGAGCATTTATCTTCCTGGTCTTCAGAAAGTCCTAAGTGCTAGTTCACGTTCACTCACTAGTAGTAATAAAACCGACAGATGATGTCTCTTATAAGCTTTATAAACAATAGCCTGGCCTACGAGGCTCAGTGGCTTAGTGTTGACCTATGAAACAGGTCAAGGTTTGAGTCTCGGTCAGGACACAGGCCTGGATTGTAGGCTTGATTCCCAGTAGGGGGCATGCTGGAGGAAGCAGGTCAGTGATTCTCTCTCATCATTGATGTTTCTGTCTCTCTCTTCCTCTCCTCTTCTCTAAAAATATATAAACATTTAAATAAAAACAAAACAGTAAGCACATAATGTATGCATGATGCCCTAAGGCAGGTACAAAAAGATAGGCTTAGAATCAGACACAGGGATTAAAGCAGGCTTCAGTTCCTACTGGCTATGTGACCTGGGACAGGTATCTTTGTGTCTGATCCTTTTATCATCCATAACATTTTAACAATACCTATCTTTTAAGGTTGTTTTAGGATTAAAAGTAGTTCTGTATATTTAATGATTGAATGCTTTATTAGTGTGAGTTCCACATTGGTGTTTAGTAATTGTGTTATTTTCCATCTGAGAACTATAGATTGTTGCTATCTAAAGACAGAGAAATTAACTTCCCATTTGATAAAACTTTCTTTATTATCCTAAGCACAGTCAATACAGCCTGCACTATATCAGGGTGTGCCCCTGTGGGACACATTCTCAGAAAGAATACAAATTTCCACCAAAGACCTTTGGATAACTAAACCGCAAATGTGTGGGTTTCTGGAACAGCTGTAACTTAATCATTCAGAATGATCCCAGTGTGTATCCTTACACTACACAAAAGTTAATATTCACTTAGGTGTTGCAGATAACAGAAGATCTGCCCAAGTCCCTAGAGCCTTAGAGAAGGACCTTATCAACATTCCTCAAACCGGTAATCTATTCTTCTAGATTTTTTAGAAAATAGAAAGGATTCTGTGATCTGCCATGGTAGCATTTTATAATCATATGTTGTCTATGTTCAGTTCTGTAAGTTCACAAAGCATCTTGATCTGAGCTGCAGAAGTATGGTGATAAAATGTGGACTCTCCCACCTTTATCAGGTGTACAGCCCCATTAGGACTTCCTATAAGTGCCCCATAGTATATGAGTGGATAAAAAAGCTGTGGTACATTTACTCAATGGAATACTATGCAGCTATAAAAAAGAAGGATCTCTTAACCTCTGGACAGCATGGATGGACCAAGAGAATATTATGCTAAGTAAAATAAGGCAGTTCAGAGAAAGACAAATATCACATGATTTCTCTTCTATGCGGAATCTAATAAAGTAAACTTACCAACAAAATAGGCCTAGAAGCATTGGATGCATGAAACAGACTGATAGATCTCAGAGAAGAGGAGGGGGAGGACTGGAAGAAGTTAACCCAAGAACATATATGCATGGCCCCTGAACACAGAAAATAGTGTGGGGCAGGGGCTGGGTGGAGGGGGAAAATGGGGAGTATTCGGGGGACATCTGTAATACTGTCAGCAATAAAAAATAAATTTTAGAAAATAAATAAAATACATCCTTCAGTGCCAGCCTAACATCTCAGTTATGGAAACATGACTGTATCTTCCTCTGTGCTCCACTGGCCTCTCCACTGTTGACTTGCTACCATTTTCAGACTGTATTCATAATTTGGTCAGTAATAGACCACATTTTTTTTTTGGTTGTTGTTTAAGAAATAGCTAAGAACCTGAAGGGCTGCATGTGAAGCTGTCTGAATCCTTGATGCAATGTGCACTTGGATAAAGGTCAGGTTAATCTGTATTCCTTAATAGGATTGCCTGTTCCCCTGTGATATAATAGTTCTTGTCTTTTTGAAATGTGTATTTCCATGAAGACCACTCCACTGTCACTTATGTTGCATGAGCTCCTGCCTTTTTCTCTTTTAAAATGGTGGTTCGCTAAGAGAATCACTGGACTAAGATAAATTGATTTCAATTTACATAGTGAGGAAGCCAGAAAACAAGACTACATTTTGGCCATAAGCTTCGGATGTGATTGAAACTTTGTAAAGTGGCCAAATATAATACGTTCCTCCGCAATTGTCATGTTTCTTTGGGAAATATCAGTAGTATTTGGACACCAAAGAGAATTGAAATGGAGATTATATATTCCTTGCACCATGACTTGCTTTTGGCAGCAGGCTATAATAATAGCAGGCCTAATACCAAATTCTTTCAACACAAACATTTGTTAGTAGGCAGCTGTCACATAGCCCTTCTGCAAGCTCATGTAGGACTGATTCTGTCCTCCTGACTACAACAAGCATTGGCATGGAGGGCTAACTGTGGAGCAGCGTCAATAGCGTGCTGATAACAGGACCAGACAAATGAACAGGCAGATCAAAGGCCAGGTTCCTGGGTCACCAGGGCTCCTAGTGGAGTGCTGCCTGCCTATGAGACAGGAGGAGGCTCCTGGCTTTCTGTGTCTTGATCACCTGTCATTTCACTATCTCTTACACTAATTAACACACACTCTGGTGCAAATTATAAGAAAGTCTTTTGAACCTCTAAGTGGATATTTTTATACCCATTTTGTAGGCAGGAAACTAAAGCCCACAGTACCTATTTCACAGGCCTCTTATGAGGAATGCATTAGAAACACACACACACACACACACACACACACACACACACAAACACACGGAATGCTCAGCTCTGTGCCTTAAAGAAAGTAGACATTAGCTTTTACTGTTACCTACATAACCAAGAAGTGGTTGAAGGAGGAAAATATTTTTAATACTTTAAAAATATGAAATGAAAATTATTTTTAATAAATAAAATACATAATGTCATTATATCAGCAGATTCGGGTGTTCAGAGTTAGCCTTATTAAAGGGGTTATTTACTTACTTGCTCACGGAATTTTTTTTTCTTCTACATATGGCACTTGCTTATATGTATTACCTGCTTATTTCTCAGACATGTTAATTCCAGATATTTAACAGTTCCTATTCCTTGTGTAAAGAATTAAAAACAAATGAAGGTTTCTCTCTTTTTCCCCTGTTTTCTTGGTTCCTTTAGATTAAACACACACACACACACACACACACACACACACAGTAAAACAGTGTTTCTTTTACAGGAGTACCTCATAAATTGAATAAGACAAAACATGTAAAGCATTTTACATGCTCATGTTCTTAGCTTGTTGGAATTAGCATCTGCTTTGGGTACATTCATTTAGTTGTGGTCTCACACTCCAGGACTCAAATTGTTGCTTTCGCATAATACAGTTTTGGATTCCCCCAAGGGACTGACTAGGTGAAACTGCTTTAGTCCCTCCCCCCACCCCCCCATCCCTGCCTTCTCAGGAGAGCTTAATCATGATGTAAATAGGGAATAAGTGTATTCCAGTGTCCCTCATTTGCAATGCATGTTATGTCTGCCTCTTTAAATAAACTAAAGGTTAATATGTTGATTTCCTATTTATAGGTAACTTAATGCTTCTAATTTTTTCTAATTATGGCACAAAGTTTTGGCTCAGTCTATGATTTCTTAAATGATCTTTCTAAATCATTATAATGATTTGATACATTTACTACTCTCCTAAGAGGTCAGATTGACAGGTTTAAAGAGACAAATCGTACAGTACTTCTTTTTGCCACATAATATCTAGTTACAGTGGCAAGTTCTTCCATTAAGCAAGCTGCATGATAGATGCCTAGCCTTTTTATTTTAGTCCAGGCATCTCTGCCTTCCTTGACAATCCAGTTTTAACAGCGGGGCTAATATGACCTTCACGTGGATCAGAATAGAATCAGACAATATTTAATCAAAAAGCTGAACTAATACTACCCAGCAGAGTGAGTAGATATTAATCCATTACATCATTTTCATTCCTGACATTAGCGCGCGCGCACACACACACACACACACACACACACACACACCGCTTGACATTTTACTCTTTTCTCTTTCTACTTTCCTTTTTTATAGAAATTAAACTTTAGCATATGAGCATAACCAATGGACACAGACAGTAGGGGGGTGAGGGCATGTTCTGGGGGATGGGAGCAGCTGGGAAAAGGTCAATGCAGGAAAAAGACTTACATAATACTTTAAACAATAAAGAATTAAAAAAATTAATTAGCAAAAATTGCAATAAAACATCTATTGCTTTAAAAAAATTAAACTTTAAAAAGCCTTTCTTCAGTCAGTATTAGACCTGTGACCATCTTGAGGAAGTGATGTAGGGTAAAAAGACATGAGCAGAGTAAGAATGAAATGCCAGGTACAAAAGGTCATCAGGGTGGAAGGCTCAGGTGCCTAGTGACAGGCAAAACTGGGAAAAGTACTATTATAGGGTGGGATCTCGCCCCCCAGGCTGGTCTTTCCTCCTCCAGCATATCTCTGGTTATGTGATTTAGACCCCCTGACATTTCATATCACTAGTCATGCGGTTCAGACCTCCCCCTGACCTTTCCTCCCCTGGCAAGTTGCTAGTCATGTGATAGACCCCCTTAGAGAAGGAACAGGGGGACTGGAGAATAGCTTCATAGGACTCCTGTACAAGACCTGTCCAACCGCTCTCTTAAGCATTAAGTCCTCAGGACAATGAAATTCTGACCTGCATTAAATAATCTTAAGAACAAAGTCTTAGGTCTGCTGACCACAAAGACAGAGTTCTGTTCTGGTCAAACTAGACATGCCATCTAGGCCTCAGTTGGGTTTCAGCTCCAGGCCCAGAAAAGCAGCAAGACCAGGATAAGAGATGCTGTGGCTAACATCAGGACCAGACACAATGACTAATGACCCTCTCCCCTAGTACTGACCAATCAGTAGAGACCATGACTCTGAAAGGACACACCTGGAAAACTGATGAGTATTCAATTAAGATTTTCCTCTGAGACTTTCCTTAAAACCCGCACCTTTGGAAAGCAGATAAAAACCCTCTAGACCAGCCGTGGGCAAACTACGGCCCGCGGGCCGGATCCTGCCCGTTTAAAATGAAAAAAACTAAAAAAAAAAAAAAAGACCGTACCCTTTATGTAATGATGTTTACTTTGAATTTATATTAGTTCACACAATCACTCCATCCATGCTTTTGTTCCGGCCCTCCGGTCCAGTTTAAGAACCCATTGTGGCCCTCGAGTCAAAAAGTTTGCCCACCCCTGCTCTAGACATTCAAGGCACCTACCTTTGCTTTCTTTCTTCTAAGCTCTAAGGGGCCTTCTTTTGCTTCTGTAACTTGCTTTCTGAACCCACACAACCTAAGTGGCTCACTTCTTCTACCTCTGTAACTTTCTAAATAAACTGATTTGTTAGAGTTCTTGGCTCTGAATTCTTTTCCAGCAGAACTCATGGACTGAGGTCTAACTTCTAACTTCTCTGGTAACATCTGATGCTGTCTGCTGTTAACATAAGTAATTAGTACTAAACTTGCCTCAACAAACTAGTGTATACTCCCTGAAAATGAATGGGCTACCTAATTGGTATTGTTAAGTTTTATTGAGTATGCATGACACAACCTTTCCTCTATGCACATGTACTATTTTTAATGAGCTGCAAAAATTCCCTGTCTGCTGCTTTCCAGTCTGTCCTTTACCATATTTGAGTGGTTTGAGAGCATATAAGTTATGGAAAATACACATTTCTTCCAAGTAGAAACAAGTCTGGAGGTTCAATCAGTTATTTAATAAATATCACTTTAGAACTATTTGTGGCAAGCATTGTCAGATACTGGAAGTATTACTAAGTCCAAACACATGTATCATGCTTATAGTGTGTGAAGCTTAATTCTAAGCATTTTTACATACAGTAATCTAGTTTTCTTGAGAACATCCTGTAGGGTAGGTACTTTTATTATTTCTATTTTAATAATGAATCAGTTGGAGCACAGAAAGTTTAAGTTACTTGCCTAAGATTCTTCTAGGTGGTGGAGCTGAATCTGTACGCAAGCAGTGCGTTTGCAGCATATGCTTAACTGCTTGTGCAAAGACAATTGATAGCAAAGACACTGCTTTTCTCAGCTCTCAGGTTGGCAAGTTGTCCATGCTTTGTTAGGAAAAGTCCCCGTTCAGTGCTCTTGAGAGCATGCCCTGTGTATACAGGTTCTGGGCAAATGTAAGAGTAATGATGAGTCATTCTCTCATCTGTTCATTAAATGGGTGTTTATTGAGTACTTACCTAGTACACCTAGTACAGTGTAAGGCACTTGGGAGACAAAAAGAGGAATAATAAAAATCCTTTTCCTAATCTCATATGCAATTTAGGTTACATTTCCATCTTTTGTTTTCCTGCTGTTTTAAAGTATTTAAAATGTCTAATGTACATATTAAGAAAGCACTTCGTATCTAAACTGCCGTGTAAATATCACGTTTTACTTTTATCATTGCTGGTTTTATTAAACAACTTTTCATGAGCCCTACTCATAGGTTCCCTCAGTCATTTCTTTTTCATTTACATGCTCTCTTAATGATTAAACTTGGTGTTTGTGGTTACTGAGTAAAAGAAACATCGTCAATTAAAATTTCAAAGCTACTATTCAGTACGAGAGGGCCATGTTGCTAAATGAAAATGAATATCATGTGACAAAAGGAAGCTGCAGTTTTTCTTATCAATTTAGCAACTTGCTTGTTATAGACAATAAATGCTAATTGGTTCTCTGTGCTGGTGAAGACATCCTATACCTGTTCCAGGACAGTGTTTGTAAAGCAGTCTCATTTCTTAAGGACTATTCTTAGCCTCCGTTTATTCTATTTTTATTTTTTGGCACCGACATGAGACGAGGGCAGGGGAGGATCATTATCCTGTGCCAGGACCCCTGCTGAGTGATACCACTCATCACCTCATTTACCAGCAGGACTGAATCTGAGATAGCCATGTTTCTCAAAGTAGAAGCAAATCTTGGAAAGACTGGAAGTTCCAAATGAAGTGGGTTATTCCTAGCCAATAAAAAATTTAAACTGATGAAGGCCAAGAGAGGAGAGACCGTGGAAATCAGGGCTAAGGCAGGTAAGTAGAATTCAGTAGGAACATGACAAAGCAGTCTCTATCAATGAAAAAAGAACTTTAAGCTTTGGGGTTAATGGTTATCCAGCTATTTGTCAAAACAGATTTTGAGATACATACATTAAGAGGCCTGGGGTTGCAGATAAAAAAAAAATTCTGGTGATTATTTTTAAAAGGGACTTAATGCTCCTTAAAAACTTCTTGATTGAAAATCATGAGATCACTAGTCAAAGTTCAAGAGGGTCATACATGGTTTTCTGACAAAGGTGGATAGATGCAAGTGTCAGGTCAAGAAAAGCAGGAAGAAAAGTAAGATTAAGAAAACTTAGAATAACTTGGCAAGTGAGTGGAAGTAAAGGGAGGATTAGGTGGAGTCTGGGTGAAATGATCAGGTATGGGGTACATGAGTCAACAGAGGGAACGAAGAGTGTTGTTGTTAGAAAAATAGCATCCATGTTGAATATAGTCACAATTCCTCTACATACTGGCCTGAACACACATTAGGTAGTGCTTTCCATGCTGGGTAGCATAGAAATATAGTAAACTAGAACATGTTCAGGGGAGAGGCTTGCAGATAGAGTCTGGGTGTTATGCAGAAACTTACACAGTAAAGTGTTTTCATGATCCCAACTGGGGTCTTTTGCCTTCAAAGCCCATATTTCTTATTTTGTTCTGTCTGAAGGGTTAGAAATGGGACCCATGGGTAGAAACTTTAACAATGATTTTGGTTCCATATAATGAACAGTTCTTTCCCAAATTTGAATGAGGAAGGAAACATTTTATTGTGGATTTAGTCAGGACTCATCAGGTTGTCCCCTTGACTGGAATGCTGTAGTGGCAGTGGTGGGTGGACCCCGTCCTACCCTGGAAGTGTGTGTTTCCTGACTTTATGAATGAACCCTGGTTGAGCATCAGCATGAGTAGCAGATCAGGAAGGAAACTCTTTAGGAGAGAAGGGGCAGGTCAAGGCAGATAGGTGGTCAGAAACCAGAAGACATTTAGAAGGCAAGGCAGGAAGGCTCAGCTGGTAGCTAAGAAGCGGGAAGAGCCACAGGAGTCCAGAGGGCAGGTTTCAAGTGGAAAAGAAATTAGATAGAAGCCATCAGCGCCCTGAGAACATGGGTCCTGAGGTGAAGCTCTGCAGAGTCAGCAATCCCCAGTGACACAGCCATACAGGGTGTGGGTGTCACAGGGCCCCCAGCTGATGGCAGATATGTAAATGGGTTTGACTCCCAGAAGTAGTGTCATTCTATTTTGTCTTAAGGTTCAGCTGTGGTGGAATTGTAAGGAACATTGCTCCCAACCGGATTGACTTGTTGAGGGGAAATTTGTCTGGATTAATGGAAATGGGCAGCTGTGCATTTCTAAGAAGGGCAAAGCACGGAATGGCAGAAAGATAAACAGGAGGAATCACCTGTTAAAATTAGACACCCACTGATTCCTGAAACATAACCGCAGTGATATTTTCTACACCGTGTTTCCCAAAGGATATTTCAGTGATGAGCATAGAGCTCACTCACTCGAAACTGTGTAAACTATATCCATTGATTTGAACATGGACTAAATGGTCTTTACAAATGATTATAGTGATGCTCTTTGCTCAGGAGTGCTTTTTCTGTGTGTGTGCTTCCCACGTGGGGTATATCCTGGCAGCAACCTGTGCATACAACTGTCCATTCATCCCAACAGCCCAAGATCTAAGAGAGTTCCCAATTCAGGGAAAAGGCCACGTGGTCTGTATTAGGCAGGAAGACCATGTTCTGTCCTCGAGACTTCTGTGCCTGCAAGGGAGGCTTGGCAGGGCTCCTCTTCCAGGGCAAGTGTCTGAAGGCTCTCCCCCTCATTTACTGTTGAAATGTCTCCTTGGAACAAGATACATATCTGCTGTAGGAGGAGCATGGGAAGTGAATTCCTAAACGACTGACTTGACTGCCACTGCGCTTTCCGCGGTTGGCACGGCCTGCAGTTGTAGAACTATGCCTCTCTTCACGTCCGCAGTGATGGACTGAAGGTGACAGCCTGACTTGGAGTTCTAAGCTCCAAGCTGGTCAGTTGATATCACAAGTACAATGTTGCAAGAGTCATTTATCAGAAGTGCGAACCCAGAGATTTGGGTGTTTGAGGTGACAGCTGTTCGAGACATTACTTAGAGAAATAACTCACAGAAGATTAGGATAAGATCTTTGATAGGTAACAGTGGGTTCCTTTGTTAATTTTTGGAGTGTGTGACTGGGGTGATGAGAAGTTTCCATGGACATTTCTATAATTTAAATGCCGGGATGGTTTTCCTTTTGACTGCAATAACACCAGAAAAGATTAGAGTGGCCCCAAATTTCAGTTGATGCAACCCTTATTTAATGTTTGTGTATGGATTTGTAAAGAAAATTAAAACCCTACAGCAAAGATACCCTGGGAGTCATTTTTAAAAATATATATTTATTTATTGATTTCAGAGAGGAAGGGAGAAAGAGAGAGAAACATCAATGATGAGAGAGAACCACCGATCGGCTGCCTCCTGCACCCCTCCTACTGGGGATCGAGCCCACAACCTGGGCATGTGCCCCTGGCCAGAATCAAACCCGGGACCTTTCAGTCCACAGGCTGACGCTCTAGCTACTGAGCAAAACTGGCTAGGACCCTGGGAATTATTTTTTAACAAAGAATGATTTTTTGTGTGTGTGCCTAATGCTGTATTAGTGGTGTGTAGATAATCCCTTTGAAAAGTCACAGTATTGGGTCAAGTCCTTTTAATCACAGACTATGGAGTCCGTGAAAATTGTGCTTTTTAGACACTGAGCATTTTTTACCTCCACAGGAAAGTAAAATTAAGTCATCATCTGTGATGCTGTTTGTTCTTTTATTGTCAAGTCTAAACATTGGCTTGGAGCAAGACTTTTGACATTCATTTCCTAGCAAGGACCTAGGCTCAGTTTATTTTGTGAACTAATATCTGCATTTGCAACATCGGCTCAAACTCTTTTTTTTTTTTATTCCTGCTGTAATAATTACCCAAGTTACACTTCAAAATATATCTGCGGGTCTCCTTTCTTATCAACTTTAGTTGGTATTGAGCCTTCCGATGCAACATAGCAGTTCCCAAGGCAGAGCAGACTTGAGTTGGAGAGAAAATTTTAATACACCAGCTCAGACATTACATATAAACTTAATAAAGTCAGATTGGCCCAATGTGTAAACTTCTTCCACGGCAGTCAGTCTGTATCAGGAGCTGCATTTACTCTCTGAGGCCCAGGGGTACCATTCAGCATATTACCACCGAGGTGAATTGGTTCTTTCCTAATACATTTTGGAAGTACTCTATTTTTGTTTCTTCCCCAATCACACACACACATTACCTTCTCTATGTGTCTTTTTCTCTGTCTTTCTTACATCCTCTTGCCCCAAATCCCTACTTTAAAACACATATTCCTGCATTAGTCTGTCATCTCAATTGTATTTTCTGAGCTACTGATGAGTGATGAGTGAGTTTGTAGATTTCTTCTTTTTTTTTTTTTTTTTTTTTGAGATGATTCATAGTCATCTTTTTCCTCCAGGTTTTCTTTTTCTATTTTGTAGAGTTTGGCCCTTTTTTTTCCTTCCGTTTGGACTGCTTAACTCCTATGTGTATTAAATCTCTAATCATCACTGGCACCCATAAAGTAGATATGATTTCTCTCATACAGGAAATTGTTTTCAGAGAGGTTAAATCATTTGCTTGCTCAAAGTCAGCCAAAATTTGATTTTGGAACTGTCCACTTTCTAAGTCCTATGTTTTAGTCCTATGCTGTAGTCTCTATTCCTTTTCTGTCATATAGAAAGATTATGTATTTCTGATATCTCTCTCTCTCTCTCTCTCTCTCTCATATATATACACATACATACATATATATGTATGTATATGTGTATGTATGTGTATATATATACACACACATATATCTCTATCTATTTATCTATATGTATAAACATATAGACAGATAGATAGGTAGATAGGCATATTTCAGTACACACAAGTAGTGTGGTAGATAATATTCCCAATTTCCTGGGTTTTTTTATTGGGGTGAATTATACCTGAAAAAAAAAAGATGGATGAAATCAGACATCAATCCTGAAAGCAATAAATTAGATTGGAGTTCTGATGAGACCAGAGACTAGAAAAGCACCAGAAAAAAAATGCTAAACATCACTATCACTTTCTGTTAATAATAGCTAAAGTCTCACTCATGCTTTCAGTTGCATTTTGACATTTCTTCCTCCTAGACTCCTTTACATATATTAAGCCACGACAAGGTTTGCTAAAATGGTGAACAAGTAAAAAAAAATAATAAAATAAAAAAAGTCTGTAACTGTGGCCTAGCCCAGTTTGCCTGAGTTAGCCTCTTTCTAAACAGAATCAAAGGCTTCTGTGCCCTTTGCACATGCCACGTGGATCAGACTCCATTATTATCCTTGGTTTCTCTGCTTGTTTCTAGACTTGGGTCTTCTGGAACTTAAGCAGGTATGGACAAGACTTAAGTGTGTAATAATAATAATAGCTAACATTTAATGAATCCTCAATAAATTCCAGGCACTGTGCTGAGCTCTTTATTTGCATTATCTCATTTAATTGTTCATACTCACAGAAAGGAGATAGCTAAATACATTTGGAAATTTAATAACTTGTCTGTGGTTTCACAGCTGCTAAATAATTTGTCCAAAGTCACAGAGATAGTAAGTAGTGAAGCCAGATTCAGTCTTAATTTTTCTGACTCCATAGCTCAAGCCCTTAACCCTCGTTCATACAAGATTTCCATTATCTAACGCAGTGTTCACACATATTAATTGCTCAAAAAGTGCTCTTGGATTGAAAAATAAGAGAGAGACTGTATTCTATTAAAACAAACACTAGACATAATTAGAAGATAAAGGCTTGAATTACATTTATGCTGCTTTTAGCTTTATGGCTTCAATAATTCATGTCACTCTTTGGATTCCCATTTTCTTCATCTGTAAAATGAAGGGAAGAGGGTTAAATGAGCTCTGCAGTCTCTTTAAACTCTGGCAAATAAACCCAGAAGTGGTGACTAGAAAAATAATTCAAAACCGCTAGCTGATACCCCAATATTGGGCAAATAGCTATTGCATTATTCTAGTGGATCTTCAGTTCAGCTGTGGTGGCATAATTCCATTTAGATCCAATCTAGATACGTTTTTGCTAGGTCCTCTATCATTTTTCAGAATGTTTGAAAAACAAAATACATTTAGACTTCTCACCCTGAGTTTGGGAATCTGAAATATACATAAGTTGATATGAGCAGAGGCTGACTTTGATTACCATATAGTGGCATAGCCGGGGGCTGCAATAAAAAACCTATAAAATTGAACCTGATATGAACCATGACAGGCCTCCTTAATGTGTGGATGCTTTGGCTTTCAAGTGTATTCTCTCACTGTATTATACAAAATGTGGATAAAGTGATAAGTGAGTTTAAAACTGATTGTATGAGAGAAATGCACTGTCGCACTATAAAGCTCTTTGCCCCAGGGAGATCAGAAATGTAAGGCAGCCTCATTTCCTTTCTTTTAAGTGCTTTCTGGGTTGCTTAGGGTTGCCTACAATGGCTTGGTTGGTTTGTTGTTTGCTAAATTAAGGTAATCTCGATCTTGATTCCTTTTTTTTTTTTTTTAGGAATTGCTGTCCAAAGGAGATTGTTTTGAGAGGCTTAAAAAAAATAAAGGCAGGGAGATTGAGGAAGAGAGAAGCTGGAAAAAGAAGAACCAGAGGAAAAGGAAGAAGATGAGAGAAATATTCATTCATAAGCCTATATGGAATTTAAAACAGTTTAAGGCACAGGGGGAGGCCACTGGGCTTGCTTTAAGTCCAATGATCCAAAAAAATATTCAAGCACCAAAGTTGATGACCATTGCAGCTGCCTTCGCTATAGACCCCTGAGCACCCACCTTGCCTCTCCACAGCCTCAGTGACATGAATATTCAGCACAGATTTCTTTGCCCCCTGGGTATGGCAGACAGATACACCCAGGCAGCTGGCAGTGGCCACACAGCTTCCAGTGGACCTGCAGGCTGATGGCGCAGTGAGCCAAGTCCACTTGTCTTATCCTTATCTCTTACACCCTTTGCACTGTTTCTCTGCTGGTTCTCTGGTTGACCAGAGAGGAAACAACTTGAGCTTACCTTGCCCATCAGTTTCTCAGTCTCTGGAAATGGATCGGCCTTTGCAGTCTGGCCTAACTCACATACACATTTCTGTCCTGTTTCCTTTGCATTGTGATCCAGTTTTCTCACGAGGAAGGATAATGAATGTGAAATGAACACAAGCAAACCGCCTGATATACAATAAGAATGGGCTTTGGATTCAGCCCTCCATCATGCCTCCGTTACTACTACCTGCAGGACGTTTGCCGAGTCTTCTACCTCACTGTTCCTCATCTGAAAAAGGAAAAACATTTCTTTCCCCAGATCTCGGGGCAGGTGGCGACAATACACAGGAGGCATAGTTCCTAGCATGTGGCACGTGTTCTGTATTGGGTAGTCATGATTATGATTTTGATTGCACTTGTTTTCCCTCTGGCCTGAAGGTAGACAACACTTCTTCTCACGTACAGATAGCTTGAAGCTTCCAGTGTGTGGTCAGGCTTCATGCTGACCTGGCAAGAGCCCTCTATTTGGGGGTGAACTGTGAGCTTTCTGATTCAGGCCTAAACATGCTAAAATTGGGGAGGACGTGATGCTAGGTTTATACTCACTTAGCAGTTTCAAAACCATAATAATGTTATATGGAGGGTTAGCTTTCGTCTGCATTCTTTTTGGAGGCTTTTGCTATTTTACTCTCATGCCGAGGGGCAGGTTTATTACAAGCTCAATTTCGAAGTTCTTGGTCTAATATTCTCAAACACAAATCTTCTAGATTCTAGGGAGGATTGTGGCAATAACAACAAAAGATGCAAATATCTATCTTTTATATCACAGTAATCTCTTGTGAAGTATTGTTTGAAGTGCAAAGATCTCATGTGAGTGAGCTCCTTGAATTTAGGCAGATCTTTTGTTTTAGTTGCTACAGTTACATATGTTGAGTTTTGATGGCCAGCACATGGTTATGAAAATATGTGGTTTTAAAACATAAAATATTGGTAATTAAGCAGTATAATTAGATACAATCAACTGTCAACTATATGGGGGCAGACCAGTCATAGTTAAGCCAAACAAGTTGACAATTCATTTCTTGGCCAAGGAATTTGATAATCAGGCCACCACTAATTAGTGATAATTACTGACCTCTGCCCACCCTCTCACATTAACTGCAGTTGGTCAGAAGGAGGAGCAGGCCTAGTTGGAGGTCTGGGCAGCTGGAGTGTGGAGACCAAGCAGAGAAGGCACTGGTCCTCACTCCAGCAGTAACTGAGCTGACATAGGCACCAAATTAGAACTCCAAGTCTTGATTGCTCTTCTAAGTGGGGTTAACATACCATTCTAATCAAGTACTTACTGTCTCATCTTTCTCTTCCATCTGGGGAGAGGAGTAGGTCCCAGGTACCTGATGCCCTTATGAATAAGCTGCTCTGAGATCAGATGTGGATTTCCCATGTAGCTAATGAAAGTTAAGCTTTAAACCCCTTACTTGAATGGGCTATTTTCAAACCTGATTTAATTTTGTATAACTTTTAGATCTCTCAGAAGCTGGAGAGTTAGTATTTGTTTCAGTGATGCTTTGGGGGGTATATCTCTTACTACAAAGTTATGTTTAGAACATAGGGTGCTGCACTACAATCTTTTTAAATCCTATATAATAAAACCCTAATATGCAAATTGACTGAACAGCAGACCGATCGGTTGCTATGATGCGCACTGACTACCAGGGGGCAGACAACTCAACATAGGAGCTGCCCCCTGGTGGTCAGTGTGCTCCCATGGGGGGAGCACTGCTCAGCCAGATGCCGGGCTCATGGCTGGTGAGTGCAGTGGTGGTGGCAGGAGCCTCTCTTGCCTCCTTGGGAGTCAGACATCCCCTGAGGGCTTCCAGACTGCGAGAGGGGCTCAGGCTGGGCTGAGAGGCACCCCCCCCCTACCCCTTCCCCAAGTGCATGAATTTTGTGCACTAGGCCTCTAGTGTTAAAATAATACTGTAACTTGCATCAGTAACTTAGCAGTTACCTAGTGTCCAGATCTTGGATACTTTGGAGTGCTGCAAATTCAGCCCTAAGTATTCTAAGTGAATTAACCATTAATGCCAATAAAATTCCTCTAACAGACATTTTACTCTGCACGAAAAGTATGGCAGAGGCCTCTTTCAGCTCAGAACCTTTATACTAATTTTTTTTACTTGATTTGATATGTGGTGTATGCTTGCCATCTTTATGAAACTTCACAACTGAAGGTATAAGAATCATTGACAGTGAAGGAAATAGATGAAAAGGATAAGTTAAAAAAAAAAAATCCCACCTGTAAGGGCAAAAAGTAACTGTGGAGATCAGAGACAGCCAGGAAAGACAGGAGCACCTTCAATAAAAACAGCAGCATTTTGGGAGCCATTCTGTGTAGGGACAGAGTCATCAAAACCAAAATTGCCCACAAGGACTTCACTTGCAGGGAGGTGACAAAATTACTAATTAGAACAAGAGGCATCAATTAAGACTTTATATCTTATAGACTAAAACAAGCGATCTTACACTAAGGTAAAACTGAATTAAAATCAATATGCCTTTTCTAGGTAGGACTTTTTA
Organism: Myotis myotis; assembly: GCF_014108235.1. Lineage (NCBI taxonomy): Eukaryota > Metazoa > Chordata > Mammalia > Chiroptera > Vespertilionidae > Myotis > Myotis myotis. The sequence continues at coordinate 19,095,373 of NW_023416335.1, forward strand.
TAATATTTGAAGTTATATACTCTGGTGGTTAAGGGCACTAGCTTTGAAGTTGGACTGCCTAGATTTCTTATTGAGGTGTAATTAATGTATAATAAATTACTCATATTTAAACTTCTTGATTTGATGAATTTTGACCTGTATAGTCAAGTGTAAAACCATCATGATAATGAAAATAATAAACCTGTCTATTACTCCTAAATGTTTTCTCGTACCCCTTATAAATACTTCCCTCCATATTCTACACTCCCCTCCCAAGCAATCAGTGATGTACTCTGTTTTACTATAGATTCGTTTGCATTTTCTAGAAATTCATATAAATGGGATTATTCCATATATGCTCTTTTTGGTCAAATTTCTATCACTTAGCTTAATTGTTTTGAGATCCATCCTGTTGTGTGTATCAGTAGTCTGTTGTTCTTTATTGCTGAGTAGTATTCCAAAGTATATCTATGCGACAATGTTTATCCCTTCACTATTGGTGGGCATTTGGGTTGTTTCCACTTTTTACTGTTACAAACATCATGTCATGTTAAGTCTTTGGATGTGTTTTCAGTCTCTTGGATATCTTATTCAGGACTGGAATGGCTGGGTCATATGTAGGTGTATATTGACTACCTGGATTTAAATCTATGCCTTATCAACTACTAGCTTATGACATTTTGTTAGTCAATTAACCAGTTAGTATGTAAGGTACAAGTTTGTTAGAAGACTTACATTATATGATTCATGTAAAGCAGTGGTAGGGAAACTTTTTTATTCCAAGAGCAATATTTTGATGTTTATAAAATCATTCACAGGCCATATAAAATTATCAACTTAAAAAATTAGCCTGTTATATTTAGGCAAACATTTAATTAATTCACCCTCAATGCCTTGGCAGGGCCAGACCAAATGACTTTGCCAACCTTATATGGCTTATGGGCCAGATGTTCCCACCCCTGATATACAGCATTTAGTACCATGCCTAGCTTATAGTAAGCATTTGCAATTTTAACTATAATTGTTTTTTCAAAGTTTAAAAACTTTAGGAAATTTCAGTGTTGAAATTTCTTAGCTTAACTTCTCAGGAAAATTCATTCATGCGAAAAGTGATTATTCCATCATTCTGCATAATAGTGGGTCTAAAAATATCTGTTTAAAAGACATATTTACTTGTAACATGAGGATGTGCATGGTTTTTAGCTAATGAAATTCATAGAATGATAGGAAGTCAACCTTTGAAATGATAGATTGCATAAGATTTCACTTTCTAAAAGGCTATTCATGTATTAAAATGCATGGGGTGTGTAATCAATTTAATAAGAGTTAGTAATAACTAAGTATATATATATATAGAAAGTCAATGATAAAAGAGCTAAGCTTCTCCTTTAGTTAGTGTGTGGTAATGAGGAATGATCTTGAGATTGAGGGCTGAAACCACCTTCCTTATTAGCTGTGTTGCTTTGGGACATCATTTAACCTCCCTGCCACTTAGAAGAATTAGCCCCCAGCTCAAAATTCTAGGTTCTGTGCTGCATTCTATGACAAGCTACTTCCTTAACCATCCTGGCAGTCCCTAAAATCTAAACATTGAGTTAAATCCTGGTTAATTATGCCCACGGAGAGTTTCATGATTGCCTAAGGAGAGGTGTAGCACTTTAATGCATTTATGCAGGAGTCTTCATGGGTGTCCAGATTCAGTGCCTGTTACCTTTTGGTTGGAATGATGAAAACCAGGCAGTATCACAGGAGACATAGGCTCTCAGGCTTTCATCACGGACAGAGGGTCAGAGTGGAGCCACCACCCTCCCTCCCTGTCTGCTTGAAAGTAGCCTGCACATGAGTGGTAAGCACACGTTTTTCTTTCCTCCCAACTGTAGAATAGTAAGTACTTGGAGAAAGGGCCCTCTCCTGAGGATGTAGATTTTCAAACACAAAGCCCAGATAGACGCAAGGAAATTGTGATTTTTCTTCTACATCTTATTTTTAAATATATATCATTGATTTCAGAGAGGAAGAGAGATAGAAATATCAATGATGAGAGAGAATCATTGATTGGCTGCCTCCTGCATGCCCTCACTGGGGATTGAGCCTACAACCCGGGCATGTGCCCTTGACTGGAATTGAACCTGGGACCCTTCAGTCTGCAGGCCGACTCTCCGTCCACTGAGCCAAACCGGCTAGGGCTCTACATCTTATTTTTAGCTTTACTGTTGTTTTGGATATTCTTCTCTTCTCAGCACTGCCTTATATGAAATGAACTATAACGCTGCACTTAAATTGGCACCTGCTTTCTGTCTTTTCAACTCACAGCTGGATGAACAGATGCCAGTGAGCAATCGCTGTCCAATAACTCCCCTCAACTGTTTTGTCAAGGCGATCGCTTGCATTTTTCATATTTATTTATTTATGTGTGTAGCTCCTTTTCCCTGAGTAATATTCAAAATGATGACCCCATCATAGGAGAGTAATGATTTAGAAATACTGCAGTGGTTATAAATTCTGTATAATACATCTTAGACTTCAACTGCTGAGTGATCTTAATGGGGTCTTTTCCAGATGTACACTTGAGGAGGCATCCGTGTCCTTAATACCTTTAAATCCCTCCCCACCCCCAACTCAACATCATCACCTAGCAGTGTGCAGGGGAGGATTCTGGATAGGCGTTGCCATGGTTGTTGCTAATATCTCTGCAATTAAGAATTAGTTCTTTTCTTGAGGAATCCTTAGAGACAGGAAAGTCATTTGGCAGGGCCTTATTTAAATCTTGCTTTTAAACAAAATGCGTCTTTCCCCCCCATTCTGATATAAGGAAGCCACGTTTTGGGTCACTACCGACATTTTATTTATACATTTAGCCTATTCAGGGGGTCTTTCTGGGCTTCTGCTCCAGTCATCAAGAAAGCAGGCAGCTGTTCGTACTGGGTTAAGAGTTAAGAGAATATGCCCAATGTGTGGTCAGGTCCTCTGAGCATTCTGGTATGATATCCAGTCTACATTGAATTGTGCTTCCTTCCTTCAGTAAGTAAGTTGCTAGACTGTTTTCTCTCAAACAAACCCAACTTCTGATCATCCATTTTGGAAAAACTATAAAAACCTCATTTTGTGCAACCATGAAAAAAACTATTACCCTTTCCTAGTCTGGAAAAAGAAAGCAAATCAGATAACCAAGAAAGTCAATTGTTGGTTTAATTTCCACATTTCCAAACTGGTAATTATATTTTTAGTTATTACTGTCAAAGTATAAATTATTAAATGTTTGTGTTTGTGATATTTTTCACTGCTGAATTATCCAAATTGATTGGCATGTGGTAAAAATTTAATTTGCCTTTTGCTTTCTCATTGCTTCAACATGTTTGCAGAATGCAAATGATTATATTAAATTTTTTTTGTGCATTATTCATAATCAGAGTGCTAGTTCAAAGTTTTAAAAGGAAATTCAAGGTTAAGCCTTCCAGCATTCATCCCTTGCTTGGTCTTCTTGAATGTCTTTATTTTTTCTACCTAATTTCTGGGGAGTTAAATGATCATTTAAAGCAAAGATAACATATTCTCTCTTAGGATGTAGAAATTTCACTAGAACATATTTTTACAGGGTAGACTGCCAAATGCCAGTTTTCTAAAAGGGAAATTTTTCCAAATTTTAAAATATGCTATTTCTTTAAGTTTTTGTGGGTGTTTTTGTGTGTGTGTGTGTGTGTGTGTGTGTGTGTGTGTGTGTGTGTGTTAATTTTTTCATTCTGGGCAACTAATAACAATGGGTCTAAATTTGAGTGAATTTGAGTCTAAAATTCAGTGATGCCTGCCTGTCCGATGTGGCTCAGTGGTTGAGCGTTGACCTGTGAACCAGGAGGTCATGGTTTGATTCCTGGTTAGGGCGCATGCCCAGGTTGTGGGCTTAGTCCCCAATGTGGGGCATGCAGGAGGCAGCCGATCAATGATTCTTTCTCATCATTGGGGTTTCTATTTCTCTCTCCCTCTCCCTTCTTCTCTGAAATCAATAAAAAAGATATATTTATAAATAAATAAAATTCAGTGATGCCTTCAGCAATATTCATTTTAATCAAGTTTAACTTCTCCGAGGTGTGTAGTGTGTGCCTTTGTGTGTGTGTGTAAAACAAGAAAGATCAGTGAGATGATTTGCCAAAAAGAAAATTAAAAAGCTGATTCCTGAGGATGGGTTTGAGAAGTGGATCATCTGAGCTAGAAAGCACTGGCTCTGTAACTCGGATTCAGATATTCCACGGACACTGAAGTTTTCTGTTGGGTACCAGACCGTTTGCAGGACCGGTTCTAGGGCCAGTGAGGCAAAAGTAAGGCTCTGGGAGCCGAGAGATTCTGTTCTTGTCTCTGACATCAATGTGCTTTTTTCCTGGCTTACGTTTTAGAAACACTCCAGTTTCCTCACTGCTTTCATGTCTGCTGTTGACCCTCCTCCCCAATCTGTGCCATCCATTCTCTCCATGCACCAGTGTGCCTGCCCTGGTGAGTGCACTCTGACCTACTTCTGATCTGAATCTCATCCTCCTCCTCCATCCCAGGCCCAGGCCTTGGCAAGTGACCAGACAGGAACTCCACTCCAGGCTCCCTTGGCATGGGTGAGTATGGGCCCTGGGGCTGCTTTCTTCACCACCCCCCCCCCCCGCCCCCACACACTGGGCATTTGAAGGAATGCCATTTTGTATGGCAGAGTTCCTTCTACACTATTCTTTTATGCCTAAAATGGTTTTCTGATAACCTCGTTTGAGGAGAAAAGAAAGAGAACCTAGGAAGAGACACCATCCATCTAATAGCTTCATGTAGTAAAAAGTGTGTTGCCATCAGTTCAGCATCATGGAAGAGCAAAGTGCCACCCATTTCTCCTCCCTTCCTTCCTTTCCCTTTTCCTTTCTTCAGTAGTTATTCAGAGTCAGCTGTGTGCGGTCCAGGGATAAAAAGACAAGAAAACACTTATTTTCTCACATACACTGCTTAGAGTTAACAAAATGGTGGAAGAGAAAGAGAAAGAAGCAAATCAACACTGTACGCTGTAACCAGTTTTAATATTACAGGGCTGCTATTTACATGATGGTGCTTTCTGTCATGGTCAGGACGTGGTGGGACTGCTTACTTCCTCTCCTTCTGTTTATTACCTTGCTGACAGTGGCATCTTCACAGATGAAATGAGGTTTGCTTTGGAATTTGCAGGATGGCTGGGAATTCTGCAGGGCATCCGGGATGGAAGGAAATTCCAGGAAGAAGGAACGACATGTGCAGAGGCAGGAAGGCATCTGGGAGTGAGGAGGGTTCAGGACACTGGGGCCAGCTGTGTGCTGCTGGAGCGGAGAGTGGGCGGCGGAGTGGAAGAGCCTATCTAACCTGGAAAACACGGATCAGCTGATGGGGAGAAAATTTTCAAAAACACTTTTGCCCACCCCCACCCCACCCCCACAAAAATACACAAAAAGCACTTTATCACAATAAGACAGGACACTTCTCTGACTGCAGGGATGTACTTGTCTAAATAGAATTATCCTTGGGAATGCCTTGGCATTGGACACCCGGTACAGGATCATGGAAGAACACGACAGACTGTCGAATGACAGATAAAGCAACATAGCTAATGGTTGTGCATAGACCAGAGTTATTTCTACTCCGAGAGTTTTTATTTAGTAACTAATTGCTTTACTTGCAATATGCTTCCTAGTTTGGTGTGTCTACGGGGTTTACATAGTTGTTCTGAAGTGTGGATGAAAACAGTGAGGCAGCAGATGGGGCTGGAGAGAGAATACCACTGCATGGGTAATGGAATGTTATGGGGTCTTCGTTTGCAATGTACAGAGGATTTCTCTCTCCTTTGTCTCTAGAAACCAGGTCAAAAATTCATTGCTCCCTGCTTCTGAATGTGTTTGGTCATTTGGGATGTACAATTGGGAGAAAAACTGAATATGTATCAGTATACTAGGATGCAGGTCATGGGTAATAAATGGGACTCTGATTTGATTACCCTCGTTTGAAATTTACATAATAGCCACACTAGAGGAGATAAAGATTTATTGATTTCTTACCAACCTTGAAGCTTAGGGGCCAAAAATTTCCCATCAGATGTTAGGTAGGTGAAAAGTATTTTGGTTAAAATTTATTCTTTTGACATCCACCTTCCTAAGAGTGAAAGATATTTTCAGGAGAATAGAATGATTTTCTTAATCTAATGTTCAATAGTTTAAAAATGGTTGATATCAGAACATCGGAACATATCCTGACAATTATAATAGCAGGTGTCTGAGATTATTCACCTATTATATTCTATGTTGACACAACTAAATCATGGAGCTATTAGTTTTCAGGAGCTATAGCACTCAGAGCAAAATCCTAGAAATTTCCAACCATATAAATCATCTTGGAACAATTCATATTTTTCCAATGTAACCTAGAAGTGATTTTAAAAATATATATTTTTATTGATTTCAGAGAGGAAGGGAGAGGGGGATAGAAATAGAAACATCAAGGATGAAAAAGAATAATGATCAGCTGCCTCCTGCATGCCCCCTACTGGGATCAAGCTTGCAACCAGGCATATACCCTGACCAGGAATCAAACCATGATCTCCTGATTCATAGGGTGATGCGCAACCATTGAGCAACACTGGCTGGGCTAGAAGTGATTTTTATAAGAACTCAAAACAATGTCAAATATAAGAAGACATTTGTCAATCATTTTTTATGTATACGTTGGGGGGGAAGGCAGGGCAAACTTAAACAACAATTATTTTTTAGAGAATTCTGCTACTTATATTTTTATTCTCACTTGACCTAATACTCAGATAAGCCTTCTAGCCATAAAGACTGGAAGCAGACCAGCCAAAACCAGAAAGGGCAGGGGGTAGTGGGGTAGGTGAGGGAGGAATTTTTGTTTTTAAACAGGACAGGTTGAAAATTGAATGAACTGATCATTGGATATGCTAACAGCCATTGGATTTACTTCCTCTTCTTTTTTACCATTTTGAAAACCATTTTTAGCCTCTCATCTTAATATGACCTTTGCACAAGTACTCAGAAGAAAGTTGAGATGCTTAACAATTATTTAAATTAGGCAAAACAGAAACATCTTTGACAGGATAAATGAGTAAGCAAACCGTGTTATTAACAAGTGGGCAGTGATGTGACAAATATTTTGTACAAATGGGATTAGCAGTGAATCATGCAGCAGTTAATACTGTTTAAATGAGACACTCAGAGTTACCTCATCTTTATGAGCTGAACACCTTTGAAAAGATGTTACATAGGTGGCTTATACAAAAACATGTGGATTTCCCCCCAAGTTTTTTGTATTTGCGGAGAATAGGGCAAAATGCCAAACACAGCAATTTTACAGTAGCCCAAATGGGGTACAATACCAGTACTGCATGCACATAGGTTTCTCTCTTTCTCTCCCCTCTTCAAGACTCTCGGCTCTCAATCTTGTAACAGGCTGAAAAATTTAACTTACCACTGTTTCCTTGAAGTGATTTCTCCCCCAGGTTATTTGCAGTCTAAACAAAGCCCTTCTAGAATTTTTAGGGCTCAGAGGGACTTACAGATGATTTTTGTAAATAGTATAAAATTAAACAAGCCAGGTCTACTAGTTCTGATCTTCCCCTGTAACTTCAGAATCTCAAGTAGGTCAGATCTTGTCTTGTGGACAGACAGACGGAAGGAAGGATGCTCTTGTCCCCTGATACTCGTTCTTATTCCTTGTGTGGGCCTTGATCTTCTGTTGAGGATCACGTAATGAGTTTCTAAAATTGCTTGCCATGGTTCCTTCTGATTCAAAAGATGTTGAATGTGATCTTCTGTGATAGGAGCAGGAAAATAGGAACCATCAGGAAAGTTGTAGGTCACCCACTCTCTGCAGATAATGGGAGCGTGGGCAAGAGAAACAACCCCACAAAACCAGGCAGAGGTTTGGTCTAGCAAATGTAAGAAGTTGCTTGTATCTTTTGGGGTAGATGATAGTTCTGCCAAATCCATCATTTACTAAGAACTATGGAAGATGTCTAAAGCAGTGTTTTTAATGTGATGTATGCCATCAGCTTTAAGGAAAATCTGAGATACGTGGCAACAATCCGCATTCCTGGGCACAAACCTATTTTAACACAACACAACTAGACTATGTGTCAATACGCTCCATTTAGATGACAGAATTGTTAATATTTGCCAAGTTTCCTTTATATCTGTGCATATCTAATATAGAGGGGATGTTGTTATTTCAGAGTAAGCTGCAGACAATATGACACTTCATTTCGACTGTCCAGTAGAGGGGCATTTTAAACAAGTACCTCTAGCAAAATTTTATCCAGGCTACGGTTTGAGGCTTATGAATTTCTGGTTCGGATAAATGCCGAGGTGAAAGTGATATTGCTCTCTGGGGACCACACTGAGAAGAGAATCACTGTTGTGCGTTGAGACACAAATTGTTTTCAGTGTGGAGTCAAAATACACTGTTTCTCACCTTGGCCAGTGTCGCTCAGTTGGTTGGGTGTCATTCTGTGCAGGGACTGGTTGCGGGTTTGATTCCCTGACATGGCACATGCCCAGATTTCGGGCTTGATCCCCAGTAGGGGGCGTGCAGGAGGCAGCTGATCTATTTTTCTATTCCTCTCTTCCTCGCCCTTCCACTTTCTATAAAAATCAATAAAATAAAATAGAAAAACCACTGTTTCTTGTCCAGTCTGTCAAGCTTCTTCTTTCTAAAGAATCTGTTTCACATTTCTATAATCGAAGGAGAAGGGGTCCCATTTTAAACTACACATTATGTTTGTATTCCCATCAAATATGTTATTTCTCGGTTGCTTCCTAAGTTCATCAGCCAAGAACCAAGTCTCCTGGATGAGTCCACTGGTCCAGTTCAAGTCCAATGGGAATGCTCCTGTGGCAGATTGTTCTCCAAGGGCCTGCACTCTGAGGGCCTCAGCCTTCAGCCCCAGATGTATTGGGTGAGATTAGTGTCATCTTACAGCACTTCTTACTCAGTTTGAGTGCTACTCTGGGGAGGGAGTAGGAAAGGAGGGAACTTCCAGAATATTGTATTATCACCCTATAGCTGACACCTCAGTATCTACAAAGAAATAGCGAGACAGCTCCTAGGAGCTTGCCATTGGGGCCTTTCTCTGGCTGACCACCCTGGTCCTGTGGGCAGGTATGCTGGGAATGGAGATGCAGAGGAATCTGTGCCAGGGACTTGGCCTAAGCACCCTGAGACAGGGACAGCTCTGAGCATACCTGGTGGCATCTCCCAGAGGACCTGGCAGGATGGGTTCCAGGGTCCAGGGTGAGCTTCTCAGGTCTGTCCTGTGTAGTGGTCCTTCCCTTCCCTTTGATCAGTCTATAGCAACAGGCATTATCATTATCCATTCACACCCAGTACTCCCTAGCAGTGCATCCCAAAGAAGCCAACTTTCACTTGAATCATGGTCACATAGGTTGCATTGTGGGTGGGGAGTAAGATGGCCTGTCCAGCTGAAACTTAAGTAACACTGGGAACCTAACACGAACACATAAAAATCAGCCTTTTAATATCTCTCCAGGAAGTATACGTATTTTATTAGTAATGAATGCTCATTCCTGAAGAATTGGAAAATTGGGTCACCAAAACGTTTATTGAGCATCTAGAGGTGCACGTAGGGGGAAATCAGCCACCACTCCCTCATCCCCATGACTCCAGGGTCTAGTCCCAGAACAGTGCTGTGTTCAAAAGACACATCTGGCCTGGCCGGTGTGGCTCAGTGGTTGAGCATTGACCCATGAATCAGGGTTAGGGCACATGCAGGGTTTAGGGCTCGATTCCAAGTAGGAGGGCGTGCAGGAGTCAGCCAGTCAGTGATTCTCATCATTGATGTTTCTATCTCTCTTGCCTTCTCCCTTCCTCTCTGAAATCAATGAAGAATATTTAAATATATATAATATAATTTACATAATTATATTTATAATCTTTTTTTAAAAAAAGACTATATTCCTCCACTGAGAGGAAATTCCAAGTAGAATTAACACAGATTCTTTTATTTTTTGGAGTATTTAAAGGTTAAATATGTGAAACATGGTAATTCACCTCTAACCCATGCTTTTGTCCTCCTCTCTACACCCATCAAATGCTGCGGCAGCCCCTGTAGCTTTAAAAAGATTTTTTTATACAGTTCTCTCCTGATAAAACTCTCACTAAAAAAATTCCATCCAGTATCAGATTGGTATCACCTATTCTGTACATCCTTCTTTTTTCTTCTTAAATTTACATGGTATTAAAAAATCTAAGAGAAAATGCCTGCCTAGGATGAAGCAGGGAAGAATGAGGAGGGAAGAAATGCAGAACCTTAATAGGGAGGGGCATATCTGGAAACATTAATTAATTAATTTATTTTTTAAAATATATTTTATTGATTTTTTACAGAGAAGAAGGGAGAGGGATAGAGAGTTAGAAACATCAATGAGAGAGAAACATCGATCAGCTGCCTCCTGCACGCCCCCCAGTGAGGATGTGCCCGCAACCAAGGTACATACCCTTGACCGGAATCAAACCTGGGACCCTTGAGTCCGCAGGCCGATGCTCTATCCACTGAGCCAAACCGGTTCGGCAGTGACATTAATTTATAATATGTGTTCTGTTACACAGATACTTATAATATGCTTTATTTCTCTGGGACAACTTTTTTTTTTTCACTCAGCAATGCATTATATACTTTGCTCTTTAATAATTATGTATGCAGAGTCATCACTGTGATTGGGTTTCATAGATTCAATTAAAACTTTAATTTATTGGCCTAGTCTTCTATTACTGGATACATACGGCATTTTTATTTTTCTCTCCTACTATAAGTTGCTCTGTGTACATATTTATGTACTAACTTGACACTTTCCTTAGGATCATTTGTAGAAGTAGATAACTAGGTTGGCAATTTCCATTTTTAGATCTTCTGGTATATGTTGCCAGTTTACCTTTCAGCAATACATATAAGATTATGGTGATTTGGCCATGACCTCAAAACCCAACAGGTCATCATTCTGTTTTAATCTTTGTCAATCAGACAGACAAAAGCAAACAAATAAATAGTATTTTGTAAAGCCTCTGGTTCCTTTGATCACTCTTAATCTGGTTACCTTTTTTTTGGTATGTTATACAATCTTCTATTATTCTGTAAATTGCTTTTCTCTCTGTAGTTTTCTTTTTCATTGAGGCTTTAGTCTCCATGTTTTCTAAGACTGCTTACTGGATAAAATAAGTTATCCATTTATGTGGGAAATATTTCCCATGTTGGCATTTTCTTTTTAACACATTAAGCTTTTATATTAGCTTCTTGAAGAATTGATGTTTTAATGAACAAATTTGAAATCTTTCCTGAATGATTCCCTTTTATCTTGTAGCTGCTACAGGCTTCGTTTCTCCAGTCACAGCACATGTGGTACAACCTCATCTATGGCAAACATCATTTCTCAGAGTCTCAGAAACACTAAGACACTTTACATACTTCGGTGTGCTGTATTGAATGTAAATGACATTGTTTGCAAATTTCTCTTAAGGACTACTTTTATCATTCTCATGACTTAAAGTTGTTGACCTACACAAGAATTATAGGAAGGATTCATTCAGCTGAAAGTTACATGAGATTGCCTAATCAAAATTGCCTGACAAAAGCTTGAGAATTTCAGAGGTGGCTGTGGCTAGTGTCAGGTGGTCAGTTGCTTTTTGTGGGAGGCAGTGACTTGAAATGGCTCTGTTGGGATTTCAATAGGTAGAGAGGTAAAAAAAAAAAGGCAATTCTGGGTCTCATTCTATTTTTCATAAGCAAGGAAGGCCTCTTCCAACACAAAGCGAATGAATAAAAACAAATGGCAATGCTAGTACATGGGCCAGCTGCTCATCCATGATTGAGTTGCTCAGTAGCAAGCTTCTGCTACATGCATACAAGCCCTGCTGACCTTTAGGGCAACTGTCTACGTGCAAAGCTCGCAATGGCCTTACGTCTTGGGTCACACTTGGCAGTAAAATTCCATGATCTCCATGATTCTGCTTGGAGAGAAACTGTGCTCCTTTTTTGCTTCATTTCAGGTTCACGTGCACTGGCTCAGGTTTCTGTACTGTGTAAGTATCAAAGACTGTAAATGATATTCCTTGATATGCTGAATGGCTGTGCAGGAATATAAATGATATTTATGAGGAAGTTGGGAGTGCTTTAAATATTGGGAAAATGCTGACTTTGACACATTGGGGATAATGATGCAGAAACAGTCGGCTCTTTGTAAACTGTTTAATGGCAACAATTTTCTAAATCAAAGCAATCTATACTTCCCCATTTACAATTTCATCTCCAACTACTACAGCCTCATACAGGGGTTTACTACATGGAGTCTTTTGCTTTTCAGAATGGTTAGCCACTACTTCAGACCACTTATATTTTATCTCTCAAAACCATAGAGATGTTATGTTAGGGTCGGAAGGGCATGTCATTTTGACAGAAACATGGTGGTATTAATAGATAGAAAATTTATTTAGGAAGCACAAGTTTAAAAAAAATGCGAGATGATTCCCTTTAGTGTTTAATATTCTAGATAAATATTAATACTTACATAAGCGGTTTTTTGGTGCTTATATGGAAATAATATAATGGTAATGTACACATAACTCTAGCCCATTGAGATGTTTTTGCAGTAGTAAATGTGAAAAGAATTACGTGGTGCAACTCAATTACATTTAATGTTTCAAATGTGGCAGTGCTTAATCTATATATTAACTTTTGTATTTGCTAAATTATGGACATTTACCTTAAAATGCACATTTTCTCCATGTGCGAGCTGCAAAGAATTCTTGTAATCTAATTATATTTGATTGTAGCCAGTGTTGTTTACATTTCATAATGCCTACATTTATTCCTGACCTGCTATATTCATTGAATGAGTTTCTTCAAGAATTTTCTATAACCATCCTTGCATCACAAGAGAAAATCAGTTAAAATAGCAGAAGTACGAAAGAAAAATGCCTGCTAGAAAATACTTGAACTTTTCCAAGAAAACTGGAAAGAAGTTCCCTACGCTGTGGTTGGTCATAGGGAGCATTTCTAGAAACAAGAATTCTGTTGTACTCCACTTTGAGTACATTTGAATAATACATCTCAATGTTAGTACGTTTCCTCTGATTCCATTTAAGGAGAGAGATGTCACCCTAGCCCAGGGGTGGGCAAACTTTTTGACTCAAGGGCCACAATGGGTTCTTAAACTGGACCGGAGGGCCGGAACAAAAGCATGGATGGAGTGTTTGTGTGAACTAATATAAATTCAAAGTAAACATCATTACATAAAAGGGTACGGTCTTTTTTTTTTTTTTTTTTTTTTTTTTTAGTTTTATTCATTTCAAATGGGCTGGATCCGGCCTTCGGGGCCGTAGTTTGCCCACGGCTACCTAGCCGGTTTGGCTCAATGGATTGAGCATCGGCCTGAGGGGTCCCAGGTTTGGTTCCCAGTCAGGGGCACATGCTGGGGTTGTGGGCTCAATCCCCAGTAGGGGGAGTGCAGGAGGCAGCCAGTCAATGATTCCCTTTCATCATTGATGTTTCTATCTCTCTCTCTCTCTTCTCTTTCTCTCTGAAATCAATAAAAATATATTTAAAAATAATAATAAAGAGAGAGATGTCTTTTACTCAGGAAAGGGATTTTCGTCAACTCTGACAGTATAATGCATGGGAAGCAAAGTAAATATAGCTGCGTGCTCAGAAGCACAATGTGCCAGCTTTTCATCTCTGGAACTTTGCTATAAACTTTTATTGTAAATGTTCTTCTGTGCACTCACAAAAATTTAAAGGGTATGAAACACATACTCAATATTTTTTAGCCTCAAATACTGAATAAAAAGACATTCATGAAAGTACCTAAGAAAATGGATAATGTTCAAAGGAAGGAACAGGGATTTTATGGTCCTAATACAGACCAGACAGAAAAAATTAACTTAAAAAGCAGAGTCCACTCTTTGGGAGAAGTATCACCAACCAGTTGAAAGATAAAGAAGATTTGCACATTTAATTTCTTTTGGTCTTTAGTATATATGTATAGTCAACCCTGACCTTTTGGCTCATGGTACATATTTTCTCTAGAGCAGTGGTTCTCAACCTTGGCTGCACATTAGAATCACCTGGGAATCTTTTTAAAATCCTGATTTCTGGGCCTTATCCTCAGGAAATTCTGTTTCTTTGTTAAGGGGTGGGGCCACAACATTAGTAACAAAGAAACAGAATTTCTGGAGGATGAGGCCCAGAAATCAGGATTTTAAAAAGATTCCCAGGTGATTCTAATGTGCAGCCAAGGTTGAGAACCACTGCTCTGGAGGAATTCCAGGTCATTTCTATCATGTTGAAATTCTTAAAAGAGAAAACAAGTATTCTTGAGGTTAAAAACTCTTTGCTCTTTCTGATGCGCTCTATTTTGTATATTTTCCTGCGGAAGAGGGGAAATGAACTCTGGCTTGGGGTAAGATAGGTAAAATTTGTCAGTTGGAACAATGGTGCTATCATTATTTTTAATTTTATTTTTATTTTTTATTGATTTTAGAGATCAAGGGAAAGGGAGAGAGAGATAGAAACATCAATGATGAGAGAAAAATCATTGATTGGCTGCCTCCTGCACATCCCACACTGGGAATTGAGCCCACAACCCATGCATGTGCCCTGACCAGGAATCGAACTGTGACCTCCTGGTTCATAGGTTGATGCTCAACCACTGAGGCCATGCCCGCTGGGCAGGGCTATCATTATTTAGACTAGTAGGACCTGACAAAGGAACTGTGTGGAATTGCAAATCAGATTAGAGACTTTCCATGATAATGACTAATTAAATATAGATTTATGTAGAAGGTAGTGAAAGCTGATTAGGATTGAAAAGATTTTGTCCATGTAGACATTTGAAGAGTCAATATAAAACACTGGTAATGTAGAGAATTTCAAGGTGTATTTTCATCTTTAATGATATGTACTAGTTTTATTGCATTTTTTTCAATATATACTTGCATAGTATATGGATTATAGTTGGAGCAGGCTTAATTGTTAAAGGAAACTGACAGGATAAAATAGAAGAGGAGAATTTTCAATGAGCATCTCAACTTCAGAAAAATATAAAGCCATGAAATAAAAATAATCATATACATGAGTATATACAGGGGTGTGCAAAAGTAGGTTTATGGTTAGGAACACAGTTTATTCTTGTATTGTTATTTATTAATTATTATATTCATTATTGTTAACATACTTTTGCCCATCTCTCTGTGTATGAATATTTTATTAATATCTTTATAGAATCAATAAATTTAAAGCTTAAATATTAAGTATTTGATACATACTTAAAAATCAGATCAATAATTTGTATGATGGTCTTGAATGTACAGTAGAATCTGTTGCTCATTTTGACTATAGATAGTGGAAGGCCACTATTCTAAATATTCATCTCTTTATTAGAATTATGAGTGTGACTATTTTGAGAGGGCAATAAGCCTTCTCTCCTCCTCACATGCACATCTTTTTCCCCCCTAATGATTCTGTCACATATTGACAGTCACAGAAATGATTTTCTTTCTCTGTTTCTGTAAAACCACATTGGATCTCTTCAGAGTAACACATCAATGTAATGTGAATCAAATACATCAATGCAGACAAGGCGATTTATACATTAGAGCACAATAGCCATCATTCTTGAAGCTAATTGAAGCTTGACTGAAGTTGCACTAAAATTAAGCAATTATAAGAGAGGAATGCTCGCCACCGTTAAAAGGATAGTAAAGAACAATTTAATGTTTGGAAAATGCTTTTGAGCCTTATAGTGTGAGTGTGGTCAACAGATCACACCAATTGACAAGTTAAAATTGACTCATTTAGAGCAGAATTAGGTTCTTTGTGGCAAACAGCCCAAACAGAGACTTTTCCCATAAACAGCAGTTGTGTTAGCTCCCACAACAATAATCTACCTATGTGGTAGGTGTTGTAGCGTGTATATTTGTATATTTAGCCATCTTCTTTTAGCAGCTTTGAGAGCAAGCTTCTTTGCATATTGTGAAAAGAAGATTGCTTAAATATGTGATGGGAATATGGCATTCACCAGTCACCTTTGGTCTATACTCAGTTCAAAAGTACTGACTTTCATTGCAGCTGGCATGCATTCTTTGGGAGGAAGTGAGAGTTTTCTTATGAATATTGTTGCAAATGTTTTGTTAGAATCATCATAATTAGTGTCATCCCTCATCTCCCCCCCCCCCCCCCCCCCCCCGCAGTATGCTTAGAGCTCATTCTCTGACACTTGGAACATGATTTCTGTAAGAATTGGTTGGAAGATACTTGGGTGCCATCTTGCATTGTTCAAACTCTAGCACATTTCTCCTTGTAAGTCCACTCTTATGAGCCTTGACATGATCACAGTAACAAAGAGAAGTGACTTGGCCTCAGGTGTAGTGTTCCCTGAACTTTATGATTGCCTTCCTAGTGTGTATTTTTGTATGACGTTTTAACTCTATTGAACTCTGTAGGACTCAGTTTAAATTTGTACTGTATAGCCAACGTGGTCACATGACGGAAGCCCAGAGAAGTTTACTAAAGACTAATGAAGGTCTAACCTAACCAGAGCTACAAATAACCTGTGTTTGGGAACTATGTGAGAAGTAAATATTCAGTTCTCTTTTGTCTTTCTTCAGATTACAGATTTATTTTTTGACTTTTTTTTTATCATTGAAACAAGGTAATGCAAAGATATAAAAAGATGTAGCTGAACATATTTCTTCTCTCTGGTCTTGATCCCCACCTCCCTACCTGATACATATAGTATTGACAACTTGGTGTCTATCCTTATACTTCTTTCAATTAAAAAATTTTTTTTATTAATTTCAGAGAGGAAAGGAGAGATGAAGAGAGAGATAGAAACATTAATAATGAGAGAGAATAATTGATTGGCTGCCTCCTACACACCCCTCACTAGGGATCAAGCCCGCAACCTGGGCATGTACCCTGACCCGGAACCAAACTGTGGCCTCCTGGGTCACAGGTTGATGCTCAACCACTGAGTCATGCTACCCGGCATATCCTTATACTTTTAATTGCTTGTACAAATATATTAAATTAGATTTAATTCCCATATCATTGGTGATATTATTTTACTAAAAGGAAATTATTCTCTATGCATTAGGATAATTTGCATTTTTCACTAAAAATATATTATGGAATGAACAAGTTGGGAGGACAAAATATAAGAGCAGAAGAGCAAAGTTAGGGGTGTCTGGAATACTGTTAGGCATAGTTTAATATTCAACACAAGTTCAAGTTCAATGATTGCAAAGTCTATTTTATGCTACAGGATAAGATGGATATATCCGATGTTACTTATTCAGTAAAAAAAAAAAAAAAAGCTTTTTTATTACTAGTACTCAAATATTTAAAAATGCTGTAGAAGATTTCGATATGCCTGTGAAAATCAGTGTAGTTACTACACAAGATGCTCTCATCCCGTCATGCGAAAAGGAACTTTATGACAACAATGATATATGACTTCTCTGTGCTCAGAATGATAAACATTAAAAGTTCTTATAATTCCAGAAATTGGAGAGGATGTAGAGAATGAGAGCACTTATATGTAAAATTAGTAAGAATTGAAAAATAATTTTTCATTTTCTAATAAAGTTGAAGCTGTATATGTGTATTTTGAACTCAGCATTTCTCTGCTAAAAATGTATCTGAGAACACAGATTCTCCAATACTTTTTTTCACAACCCCTTCAGAGTTTTAAAAATTATTGAGAACCCCAAAGGACTTTTACTTATGTAGGGTTTTCTATTGATGTTTACAACATTAGACACTAGATTTTAGACAAATTTAAAGGATTATTATATTTAGAATTTTTAAAGAATTTAACCCATTACATATTATCATGAATGGCATATTTTTATGAAAAATGGCTATTTTCAAAAACAAAACTTTAGAAAAAATCATATTATTTTACTTTTTATATGTGTTTTTGTGTGTGCTTTGTTTGTTTTTGTTGTTTTTTGCAAATCTTGTAAATGTTTGACTTAATAGGAAACAACAATGACCTCTTCTGGAATCAATGTCTACAGTGATACGTTATTTTGGTTGCAATATATGAAGAAAATCTGGCCCCACACTGATATGTATATACACACATGCACTTTACAAAAGGAGTGTTCTTATAGCTTTTTCATATGATTCTTTCCACACCAAAACACAACAAGTGATAGTTTTCTAAAGTTTGAAATCTGAAACACTATTAAAGAACTTTTATACTCTGTTTCTACACTGTTAGCTTGCATTTAGAATGAGTCTTTACCCTTGCATAATTTTTTACAATATTTTTTTACTGATTTTTAGAGAGAGGAAGGGGGGGGGAGAGAGAGAGAGAGAGAGAGAGAGAGAGAGAGAGAGAGAGAGAGAGGAGGAGGAGGAGGAGGAGGAGGAGGAGGAGGAGGGGGAGGGGGAGGAGGAGGAGAGAAAGAAAGGGAAAAAAAGAAAGAAAGATAGGGAAAGGAAGGAAGGAAGGAAGGAAGGAAGGAAGGAAGGAAGGAAGGAAGGAAGGAAGGAAGGAAGGAAGAGAGATTGGTTGCCTCCTGTTTGACCTCCTGTTCCGCTAGGCGCTGAACCTGCCCTGACAAGGAATCGAACCATCTACCTTTCGTTGTGTGGGATGAAGCACAACCAACTGAGCCGCACCAGCCAAGGCACATGCATAATATTTTAACATCATGCAACTGTCAATTGAAAATACTGGTTCACTGATTTCTGCAAGAGATCTTCCAAGTGAAGACACACTTCATAAAGCAAAGTTAAATAGATGTTCATAAATATTTCCACTGAAAAGTCTGAATTTTAGGAAGCTGGAAAATTCACAGTGGCCAAAAATGTTTTTAAAATCTTAATTTTCAAGTGAAAGGACAATTTTTATTATTGGCTTAAGTTCTGTCAGTTTTTTATTTATTTGAAAATATATTCTCACTGTTAATTTTCTTGAAAATTACTACTAAATACCCAGGTCAGAATATATATATTTTTTCAATCTTTTAAGTAAAACAGGGTATCCCATGGGGAGGGGAGATGCTAGTTTAGGGTATAACTCAGTTATACAAGGGCTTTTCCTTAAGACTACCATTCTACTTCAATATGCAACAGAAGGGCTTTCTGTGTAGTTTTTTTTTTTTTTTAAATATACTTTTATTGATTTCAGAGTGGAAGGGAAAGAGAGAGAGATAGAAACATCATTAATGAGAGGGAACCACCAATCAGCTGCCTCCCACACGCCCCCCACTGGGGACCGAGCCTGCAACCTGGGCGTGTGCCCTTGACCGGAATCGAACCAGGGACCCTTCAGTACACAGGCTGATGCTCTTTCCACTGAGCCAAACCAGCCAGGGCCATAGTTTTTGTTCTTAAAAAGACATGTACTCAACAGTAGAGACCTAATAAAATTAATGACTGTTTTCTGCTTCATCAGGGACCTGAGACAGGCACTCTTTTTCTGCTGCAAGTATGTGGCAGTGAAAGATAGAGTGATTGCTAGTAGAGGTCTGTGCCACTGTGTCAATCTTGCTAAGGTGCCCACACCTTAACCCACCATTGATTTCACACCATCAGTGCAATGGAAATACAGTAGTAAGAGAAAATCACATTTTAGTGTTGTTAGTAAAGTATTTTTTTTTCTTTCTGGGTCCCCTGGACAAGTGTTGGGAACTGTCAGGGTTCTGTGGACCACGTTTTAAAAATAACTGCCTCAGAAAACCTTGCATATGTTTACCAAATTACATGTACAAATACATTTACTGTTCAATTGTACATGATAGGAAAATGTTCAGGAATGATCTCAGTGACCATTGACTTGAGAATGGGTAAATAGATTGTGGTGTAGTCAGGTAATGGGGTTCTCTCTCAAGAGTATAATGGTAGGTGGAATAAAATAGAGGTGAAAATGGTTACAGAAGATGATGCCTCTATTAAAATTTGAACTTCATGAGAGGGGGTGTCTTTGTCTATTGTATCCATGGTTGTATCTTAACTAAACAGAAGTGCCTCGCACATAATTGTTCCTCAATAAGTATTTTTCTCAGTGAAAGAATAATCCTATATAATAAAAGGCTAATACGCAAATAGACTCAATGATGGAATAACCAGAGCAACTGAACAACTGGTTGCTATGTTGTGCACTGACCACCAGGGGGCGTGTGGGGGACATGGCGGGCGTTGGCTGTGGCAGGATGGTGGAGCAGGTGAGCAAGGGCGTCAGACCAAGGTGGGGGGCCAGTTGCTGTCATCAGGGAGAGACTCTGGTGATTACTGAAAATTCTTTGCTCCTATGTGCTGTGGTCCTGCCTGGTGCTGTGCCTGCTGCCTGCGCTGGCCCCACTCACACCTGCTGCCGGGCGCCGGAGCCATTGCTTGCACTCACTGCCAGTGCCTGGCACCCATCCTGTCACTCAGCACCATCATAGGGTGCAAGCAGTGGCTACCGGCCCAGATCGCCCCTGAGGGCTTCCCCACCACCCCCTGCTCCTGAGAGGTGATCTGGATAGCAGCTGCAGCTTGCACCCGCTGCTGGCACAGGCCCCAGTCCCTGTGCGCTGTCAGCGGGTGCTAGTGGGCCTGGCGCCGGAAGCAGTGGTGAAGGCAGTGGTGAGGCTGCGGCAGACGGGGTCACGTGCAGAGAGGCTGGGTGGGGGTGTGGAAGATGGGTCAAGACCCACCCCTGTGCCTACCGAAGCCTCATGGCCCACAGTTCTTTCAAAGTGCATGAATTCGTGCATTGGCTCCCTAGCTTTCATTAATAATATTCAAGAGCATGTAAAACTCAATGCCGTATTTAGAGAACACCGAGGAAATGATAAACTCCTTCACCCCTCTCCACTTTTGATTTCAAAACAAATCTTTAAAATCGACCCCAAAATGAGTTCACATTTTCCAAGTAATTATTTAGAAACAGTAGAATTTTTCATTCTCCATCTTTCTCCTAAGTCTTTATTAAAGTGCGGTTTATAGTATATTTAATGTAACAGGGACAGGGAAGTTATGTTTGGAAATACATGTAAGAACATGCTGTCTTCTGATTTTGCATTTGTTTTGATTTCCAGTCCATGCACCGTCTTCTTTTGTGACCATCAAGTACTTGCTGATTGTTGCATTTGTTATAGTTTTTGTTGTTTCCAACATAATTTCCCATTTTCATTAAGTAGACCATGTTCAGATCCCATTGAATGGGAACAAAGGATTCTGCAAATTATTCTAAAAAGTTTTGTGTGTTTTTTAAATAGAAGTTTATGTCTTGAGATTCCATGTTATTTTGGTGAGAATATTTCTGCATGTTTTAAAACAGCGTGTGTGTGTGTGTGTGTGTGTGTGTGTGTGTGTGTGTGTGTGTGTGCGCGCGTGCGCAATTAACTTTATAAGCAGCCAAGTTGAAAACACTGGCATAAGTATGCTTAAGCTTTTGATGGATGAACATTAGTTGCAGGAATTCACATGTGCAAGAACTTGTATCAGAGGCCCCAATTCCAAAGCCATGAAACAACCTTTTTTTTTTATCAAGAGATCATTGAAAAATCCTTTATTTTTTGGTTGTCTTACTCACCTAGTCTCCTACATGTCTCATAAAACTTTTAAACATTTATATGGCTTTTAGAAGTTGTCAGTGATCTTAAACAGGAATTTATAAAATATTTCTGATAATTAAAGCACTGAACTCAGAATATTAAATGTATTTGTACACTTTAATTACATTTTATAAAGGTGGACATGTTGACATATGCCAGTGTAAATATTTTAAAGTCTCACATATTATGGAATGCTAAATTACAGTGTGTGCTCACACACACCTGCCTGAGAATTATTATCCCTTAGGAAGGAAAAAGTTTGTAGCATTAAATAACCATCACCTACAAAAGGTGAAGCTTACTATTTTCATTCCATTTCCTTGGGGTCAGTTAATGGAATATTATTCTTTTCCGTTGGTGGCTTCCTGCTTTTGCTTTTCATGCTTCTTATGGCTACGCGTTGATATCTGCTTTGAGGGAGCAGTTTCCTCTTCTAGCCTTTTTCAGATTGACTGGTGGGGAAAGAGTTTCACTTGAAGTTGACTGCATGGGTACCGGCTGGGTGGGGTTCAGCAGCTCTGGTTTCTGGGAGGCCACAGTGGCACAGTCTCTGTGCATCTCTCTTAGCTGAAGTCATCTTTGGGTTTTCTGCGGCCAAGGCTATAGGCCAGTGATGGCGAACCTCTGACACACGTGTCAGAGGTGGCACGCGAACCCGTTTTTTTGGTTGATTTTCCTTTGTTAAATGGCATTTAAATATATAAAATAAATATCAAAAATATAAGTCATTGTTTTACTATGGTTTCAAATATCAAAAAATTTCTATATGTGACACGGCACCAGAGTTAAGTTAGGGTTTTTCAAAATGCTGACATGCCGAGCTCAAAAGGTTCGCCATCACTGCTATAGGCAGTGGTTCTCAACCTTCCTAATGCCGCGACCCTTTAATACAGTTCCTCATGTTGTGGTGACCCCCAACCATAAAATTATTTTCGTTGCTACTTCATAACTGTCATTTTGCTACTGTTATGAATTGTAATGTAAATGTCTGATATGCAGGATGTATTTTCATTGTTACAAATTGAACATAATTAAAGCATAGTGATTAATCACAAAAACAATATGTAATTATATATGTGTTTTCCGATGATCTTAGGTGACCCCTGTGAAAGGGTCGTTCGACCCCCAAAGGGGTCGCAACCCACAGGTTGGTGACCCACAGGTTGAGAACCAATGTTATAGAGGTTCTCTGAGTGGCAGTGGCTGCTGGGGCTGTTATCATCCTCAGGTGAAGGATGCTGGTGTCTTCTCTCTTCATGCCCGTGGGGAGATGTTTTATCTTAGTGGACCCCTCCTGGTGCCAGGCCTGGTGTGGGACACTCCATGCAGCAGCAAAGCCAGGGTCTTGGGGGTCAGGTGCTAGTTCTATTGGGACGTTATCTACAAATTACCTGGAAGATGGGGGAAATGTATAGGTAGCGATGGACATTACTTTGAATAAAGCACTTTTGATGTTTCTCTTGAAATTATCATGTTTTCTTCGATTACGAAATCCTCATTTTTAACTGGTACACCTGGTGTACTGTCTGTGGTGGTTGCTTTGGTGTCTGAGATGCAGGCCTGTGCGTGTTTCCTGAGGAACTGAAGTCTGGGTCTCTGGGGCTCATGGCAGTGATGTGGGCCCTATGTGTATGTGGGGACCAGAAGCAGCACAGGGCTTGGGATGCCAAGGTACAGTGGTGCTTTTGGCCTAGGGGACAGGATGAAGTAGTAGCCTGCATGGCAATGATGGCTCAGTGTCCAACTCTGGCCTCTGGGGCGTTTGCAGAATGGCAGCAGCTCAGCTCTGGGGCTTGGACGCAGAGAGGGGGGTGTGCAGGTAAAATGCTTCCTGTGTTTTCCTTTGCAGCTGTCCTTGGTCTCTGAGATCTGCAGGGTTTCTCCCACTTCTTTGTTATGTCCCAGAGCTTTACCGGAGCCTTTTGCATGTGATTTGTAGTTGTTTATTGTTTTGCTGTTTTGGTGTGGGAGACAAGGGTTGAGACCCTCTAGTCCTCCATCTTGCTGGCATCATTTTCTCAATAATTTTAAACGTTAAAAACTATCAGCATCAGAAATTATAAGTTAAATTTTATTGTGTCGTGAACACCAAGAAATTGTCTCCATTTTAAAAAATAACACTATAATTGCATTGGTTCAAATGTTGTTGGGAATAAAGGATTCATTAATAAGGATCTTAGAGGACTTTTTTTGTTGTTGTAAAAAGATTTCTCAATGATAATATTTAATGACACTTTACTAATATCTGTTTGTTTTTTGTAGAGCAAAATAGTGGATTCATTAAAGTAGAATAAATCAACAAAGGTAGTCTTCACAACTATGATTGTAAATGCCCAGGTTATTGGAGAAAGCTTTGATAAATTCAACTACTTTAAGAAAATTCTTGCCCTAGCCAGTTTTACTCAGTGGTTAGAGTGTCACCTGCAGACCAAAGGGTCTAGATTTGACTTCTGGTTAAGGGCAGGCATGTACCTGGGTTGCAGCCCCGATCCTGGCCTGGGTCAGGGCATGTGCAGGAGGCAACAGATCGATGTGTCTCTCTTACATGGATATCTCTCTCTCTCTCTCTCTCTCTCTCTCTCTCTCTCTCTCTCTCTGTCTAAAAATCAATGCATGAGGATTAACAAAAAAACTCTTAGAGCAAAATTCATAAGCAAATTCATAATGCAGTTAAGAAAGTGATTTTTGGAACTCCTATCATAGTCAAAAAGCTAGTTTCTTCAAAACAAAGGATTCCTAGAAGATGAAAAAGACCAATAGTTCGATAGAAGAGTAGATGAAGGATGTGAGCCAAGGGTTCACAGGATAGGAAGCACAGATGGTTCTTAAACATGAACAATAAGCCCGGTGGTTGAGGCCTGGCTCAGTGGTCGAGTGTCGACCTATGAACGAGGACATCATGGTTCGGTTCCCAGTCAGGGCACATAACCCGGGTTTTGGGCTCAGTCCCTAGTAGGGGGAGTGCAGGAGGCAGCCAATCAATAATTCTCTCTGATCATTGATGTTTCTCTCTCTCTCCCTCTCCCTTCCTCTCTGAAATCAAGAAAAAGTGTTTGTGTGTGTGTATGTATATATGTGTGTGTGTGTGTGTGTGTGTGTGTATATATATATATATATATATATATATATATATCTTAAAAACACACACCAGAATAATACATAGGAGAATTATAAAATCAAACATACCAGAACACTAAATTTTCACCTATCAAATTAGCAAAATCTAAACAGTATTAATAATGCTGTGGCCATGTATATGGATAACATTATCCATTGCCTTCAGTATTGTAAGTTTATACATTCTCTAGATATGCAAAATGGACAGTAATTATCTGAATTATTACCACATACACCATTTTACCCTGAACTTTTGCATCTTGGAAATGTATTGCATATTAGCAAGTGGTGTATCTAAAAGTACAGTCATCCCAGCATTGCCGGAAAGGAGCAAAGACTACAGGCATCCTAATGTTTACCCATAGGGTTGTGAATAACTATAGAGCAGGACGCTATATGCTATTACTCTAAAAATGAACATAATACTTCTATGTGTATTAATATTGAAAAAACCTCCAAAATATATTGGGAGTAAAAAGGTTCAAGACTGTATAATGGTTGTGCAGAAAAGGTGGAAAATTATATACATCTACATAGCCACATTCATACACATAAAATTTTTATATAAAATGTGCATTATACAAATATATATGGAATGCATTTAAATATAATTATATTAAAGCATACATACTCTCATTGAATAATATGTTTTTAGAAATAAGCCCAGGAAACTGAATATATTTGTTTTCTCTAGGGAAGGGTATGGAGTGGCTGAAGATAGGGTTGGGAGGGTAACTTTTCTCCGTATGCTCTATACAAAATTTGGAGTTTAAATAATGTAAATGTATTCCCTTAGTCTGAAAATAAATGAAATATACATCTAAAATACAGCCCAGCCTGTGTTGCTCAGTGGTTGAGCATCGACCTATCAACCAGAAAGTCATGATTCGATTCCTGGCAGGGCACATGCCTAGATTGTGGCCTTGATCCCCAGTGTGGGGCGTGCAGG
Source organism: Myotis myotis (assembly GCF_014108235.1). NCBI lineage: Eukaryota > Metazoa > Chordata > Mammalia > Chiroptera > Vespertilionidae > Myotis > Myotis myotis. Next base: position 19,121,036 of record NW_023416335.1, read on the forward strand.
AGGCAGCTAGTCAATGATTATCTCTCCTCATTGATGTTTCTATCTCTTTCTCTCCCTCTCTCTTCCTCTCTGAAATCAATAAAACTGTATATTTTAAAATGCAATATAAATAAAATATTAATGACTGCCCACAGTTTGTTTTGGGTATGTTCAATAATTACTTGCAAGGTTGTGTTGAATACAGGAACATTTATTGGAAGCAAAGAATATTCTTATTTTTTCCCTTTTGTAAAGTCTTCATTTGCTGTTATACTCCAAATAGGATAAAATAAGTGGGTCATTTCTTTCTGTGCTGATGTGTTTATTCTTTATTTCATCTCCCTCTTGTCTTATCCTTCCTTCATATATTAGGCAAAGCAGGGACAGTGCCCCAATGCCTGAGTGACAGCCTGTCATTGGAAAAGTTCACTGTGGTAATCGTTATGAGCTTATGACATCTTTGTTAATAAGCACTTAAAATTAACATCTTGCAAGATGTTAACAGAGGGGTGTAGTGAACTCCAGCACAACTCAAGCTATTTCATATGCATGTGTTTTCAAGGTAACCCATTCTTCCCTTTCTGTTGTGCATAATTCATTTTACTTTGCTTAATCCATATAGTATCCAAGACCACTGGTCTGGGCACTTATTTTGTTGCTAATATATTTTCCCCAAAGTGAGGGAGAGGTTCTCTTGTTCCTAAGAAGTAATTTTTTACTTAGAATCCTAAAAAGATGGCCTTGTTTTCTTAGTTTACTTATAATTCCATTCCAATTATCTTTAGATAATTCCTGCATAACAAACCACATCAACATTCAGTGGTTTATGCGACCATGTTATGTAGCTCTCAGTTTTCTGGGTATGTTAGGAGGGTTGGACTGTGCGATTTGCTTTTGATCCACAGCTGGGGCTGGAAGATCCATTTCTGAGATGGGTTCTTATTCACTCAATGTTCAGCACCTCAATTCTCTGTGGCTTTTCTCTACACCAGTGGTTCTCAGCCTTCCTAACGCCGCGACCCTTTCATACAGTTCCTCATGTTGTGGTGACCCCCAAATTCATTGTTACAAATTAAACATAATTAAAACATAGTGATTAATCACAAAAACAATATGTAATTATATATGTGTTTTCCAGTGGTCTTAGGTGACCCCTGTGAAAGGGTCGTTCGACCCCCAAAGGGGTTGCGACCCACAGGTTGAAAACCACTGCTCTACACACACACAGCATATTGTCCTACAGTGGCTTTGTATGTGGCTCACAATTCTCACAGTTTGTATCAGGATAGTCACTCTTCTTCCTTGGCCGACAGTTTCCAAAAGCACGTGTTCCAAGAGACAAGAAGGCAGAGCTGCCAATCTCTTTAGGCTGGGCCTGGACACTGGTCCGTTAGTCAGTGCAGTCAGAGTCTAGTGTGATTCAGACCGCCGGGGCATGGAACCAACCTCTCGATGGGATGATGTTAAAGAATTTGTGGCCAATTTTAATCCACCACAACTCCTTTCTTTTGAAGAACTTTGAAAGGACTGTATTGGGAAGTTTTTAAATGCCATTATTCAGCTCAAACCCCACCGTGTACCTTCCTACAGTGTTAGCAGTCAACCTGTACTTTTGTGCCAAGTCAAAGCAACTTTTTTTTTTTTTTTTTTTTTTACCTTATTAGGGAATGTGTGCCCAGATGGGAACTCTGAATATTGAGTTCAGCCTCTGTTCTTTCTCTAAATCTTAGCAGCCTGCAAACCTGATTCCCAGTGACAAAGCCACTCCAGAAAGCCTTTTAAAAATAGCTGTGTAGGTCTTCCATCTTGATCTGTCAAGCAGATTGAAGTAGCCACTACTTGAGAACCTAGTTACGCAATGCCCCCATTCACAGGACACTAGGGCTCATTTCTAATTCCTCACCTCTCTTGTTATTCAGCCGGTATCTACGAGTATGCTTTGCATCCTATTTGTGTGTTTCCTAGCACCAAGCAGCACTAGCACTAGGAATATGGCCAGTGCTCAATATGTTCGCTATGCAAATGAATGGTAATGAAACAGTTATTCTCTCAACTTTTCTGAACCTTACCCCCCCCCCCCCTCTTTTCCTACTATCTCTGTTTTGGCTACTATTATATTTTATCTTGTTCATCCACAGTCTCCTAATTGATTCCCCTGATACCAGCCTTGTCTGCCTTCTATTCTCTTCTTCACATTGCAGCTGAAGTGATCATCCTAATGTGGAAGTCTAATGATGTGATTTTTCTGCTTAAATTTCTTTAATGGCTCAGTTGCCAGCAGAGTAAAGTCGAGTAACGGACAAGGCTCTGCATGATTGGCCCCTGATTTCTTCTAGCCTCATCGTGACCTAGTTCCCCCTCTCACTTGATGTTCCAGCTATTTGTTTATTCTTAACTTCATGTCTTTGTTCATGATGATGCCTCTGCCTGCCTCACTCTTCCCTCCCTTTTCCGTCTCTCTCACCCCTACCGTTCTTAAGGTTGGAGGACATTTTCTTCAAGTTTTACCAAACTAAAGGGGTTTGTTTGCCTGCGTACATCAAAGCTCAAAAAGACACGAACAGGAGTTTGCAGCAAAGAAAGTAAAGGTTCAGTTAAGGAAATTGCACCAAACCAAGAGTCACAGGTGAGTGAGCCAATGCTCTAAAACCTGGCTTCCTGATGCGTTTTAGGGGGTGGGTTATATAGGGGAAAATCATTAATCATGGTATCTAAGGGAGTTAGGGCTGTGAGTTCTACTGATTGGCTGGAGCCCGGGTTGGGGGTAGTTTATCGATGCATCTGATGTCAGCTATGGCATCATTCTGTCTGGCTTCTCAAGGATGTCGTCGGTTGGGTTCCCTTTTCTAGGTCTAAAACTGAAACACAATGGAGACCTAGATGTTATCTTTAGTTTGACTGAAACTCTGAGGCTTTGCTCTTAAGACTGTTTGATGCTGACCAGACCGGATGTCCTAAGGACTTAATGTTTAAGGGAGTGAATATGTAAGGAAAGAGGAAGGCAGGTGAGTCAGCATGCTATTAGATGGACAAGGCCAGTTTGAATCAAGAGGAAAGAAAGGAAAAAGGAGAGAAATGAAGTTTTGGTGCCATTCCCTGACCCACCAAAGCTGGGTTAATTTCACTTTATGTGTTCCTCTTTCACCTGCTTATTTTCCCCATGATAGATATCATTGCACATTACTATGTTGGCCTTGCTTATTTTCCGGTCCATATCGTCTCTTCAACTCTATAATTCCATTCCCTAAAAGCCATCAGGAAGCCAGGTTTTTGTGCACAAGCTCACCTGTTACTCCAGATTTGGTGCCATTTCCTTAAATAAACCTTTACTTTCTTTGCTGGGAACTCCTATTCATGTCTTATCAGGCAAATGAACACCTTCATTTCAGTAACACTTCAATTTTTTTGAGTGTTATATTGCCAGTGCCTAGCACAGTGCCTGATACATCCTAGGCCCCACATAAGTTTAGCTGAGTGAATAAGTAAACATGTTTTGGCTAATAGTTCTTTGAATAAAGCAGTTTAGCTTGTTGTCTTGACAACATGCTTTTTATTGACCAGAAACTAGACAGCTAGCTAGTTTTCTTCCTTTTCTCTTTTCTTTACTTCTTTTCTTTTTCTTTCCTTTTGTTTTTCTTTCTTTTATTTTCTCTCCTCCTTCTCCTCTTCCCTGGTTTCTCTTCTTCCTCTCCCTCCCCCTTCTGTTTCTTTTCTTATTGATATTGTTTTAATTTAAACAGTTGAGATTTCTATATGACTGCCTTCCAGATGAATCAGGATTTACTGTAATCTATAATAGCACCTTTCCATATTTATATCACATTTTGAGCAATGGGAAATTTTTCTCTAGACTCCAGATCATTGCTTACTTATCCAGATATTTTAGGACAATCTCCCTGTGTTATTATCTGCTATATCTTGTGTTTAAATCATAGTTCAGTTTCCATCTCTTCTTTAAGAAATGATGTAACCCTTGAGTCATTCCATTCCAACTATCTTTTTTTTTTTATGAAATAGTCTTTGATTTGTGATACACCCAATTATGTCCAGTGACATTCACCCATGATTTCCTATATATAAAGTTGTAAAAACCAGTACTATATGTTCTAGTGTCCTATAGAGCTGATATCGCAGCAAATCTTTACTGGGATACATGGAAACTGTATTTTTATATGAGTAAGTTACAATTAACATATTTAAAATTATGATTGCTTATGAAAATGTATGATGTAGATGGAAAAATAGACCTATAGATTATGTCTTTTTAAGCAGAATTGTATTTGTTTTTGAATGCACATGTTTTTACATGGTTTTACTTTCTTGCTTTAACACTTAGCAAAGGTATGGTATGGACATGTCCATGACCCTACATTTTTCTTCTTTCATATGGACCATTAGTGCTCTCAAAACAGAAATTCTTTGCATAGCTACCAACTTCCATTTGATTGCTAAATTATGGGATGAGAAGACTCCATCACACTTTTAGAATACATATACATTTGCATATATCTATATCACTGGAGACTGTGGGCAATCATATGTAAATACTGTCATCTTTGGCATGGGATATTCTGGTGAATTGAATTTCCTGATAAATGAAGTTACCATTTGTATCATATGTGGATTACCAAGTTTTGATACAGCAAAATATGATTAGGTCTTTTCTTTCAATACCTATATTAGGACTTTGTATCTCCCTCAGTATTGAGTACAGTTGCTTATTCAAAGGATACACTTAATTATACTCATTAAGTAGATGTGTTTCTGATGATCTTCTATGATGATTCATGAAGTGATATTGGATCTAAATCTCTGAATACTAATTATCATTATGCCATAAAAACTTAGAAGTGAGCATTAATGGAGAGTTTCTATGCATTAGCTGACTCTGTGGTCACTTTTAATTTTTTTATGAATTAGTTGAAATGATTCTAGTTAGTGTACAGACTCAAATAACAATGCACTAGAAATCTGTTTTGTTCTAAGGTGCGTGTGTGTGTGTGTCCCTTCACCATTGTCACTTTATTTTTCTCTCCTTGAAGGCTCTGCCTCAGTACATTTATCAACACCCCCTCAGGTGCTGTGCTTATCTCACCATGTCCTCTATCAGTGTTGTCTCCTGTTTTCCCTCACGTGCAAATGTGAATAGCCCTTCCAAATGGTTGTAACATGCTGAATCCCTATCATTCACACTAGAAGACATCTGGGCTGTAGGCAGGGCTTTAATTAGAAATCTCTGCACCCTAAATTTTGTCAAGTACTTCTTCCTCTAAAGTGGTTTTCTTGAACTTCATTAAGTCAGAGTTATGGAAGGCGTGGTCTCTGACCTTGGGCTTTGCTGAGCTGCTGATTGGCTTGATGTACTGCTTAACATATTCTCTGGAATGCTGAGTGTGTTCCAGAATTTATAATCTATCTTGTTTAGTGCACTGTTTGTAGCTTACCAGTCATTACTTGGAAAGAAAATTGTCTTTGCTGTTCCATGCATCTGAGTGTTAACTGCAGCTGTGTTATAAGTCAAGTATCTGCCTCTCTGGTTTCAATTTGTTCATTTCTGCTCTCTGAATACATACTTCAGGAGTCTGGAAGCTGATATGGGCACAATGGTAGCTATAAAGTAGGGCTATGCGTTTATATGAATATACATTCCAAGAATTGATATGAAATTTCCAATTATTTTTTAAAAATTCAAACTATAGCTACTGATAATAGTTTAAAACTGTGTTTCTTGATTGGTCTCCCAAGATGGGAGATTTGTGTTGCAAAATTGCTGTTGCTTTAGATGACTTTATTTTTTATACAAGTTGCTTTTAAATACATATATATACACACACTAGAGGCCCAGTGCAAAAATTTGTGCACTCGGGGGGGAGGGGGAGTTCCTCAGCCTGGCCTGTACCTTCTCGCAGTCTGGGACCCCTCAGGGGATGTCCACCTGCTGGCTTAGGCCCACTCCCCGGGGGATTGGGCCTAAGATGGCAATCAGACATCCCTCTGGCAGCCTGGCAGCCCTCGGGGGATGTCTACTTCCAGCGGGCAGCAGGACTAAACTGCAGTTGGACATCCTTAGTGCTGCTGAGGAGGTAGGAGAGGCTCCCACCACCACCGCTGTACTGGCAGCCATCAGCCTGGCTTGTGGCTGAGGCAGAGCTCCTCCCATGTGAGAGCGCCCTGACCACCAGAGGGCAGCTCCTGCATTGAGCGTCTGCCCCCTGGTGGTTAGTCTGTGTCATAGTGACCAGTCATTCCCAGTCCTTCTGCTGTTAGGGTCAGTTTGCATATTACCCTGTTACTATATAGGATAGAGGCCTGGTGCACGGGTGGGGGCCGGCTGGTTTGCCCTGAAGGGTGATCCGAATCAGGTTGGGGTTCCCGCTTGGGTGCCTGGCCAGCCTGGATGAGGGGCTGATGGCTGTTTGCAGCTGGCCACACCCCCTTCAGGGTGGGGGTCCCCACTGGGGTGCCTGGCCAGTCTGGGTGAGGGGCTGAGGGCCGTTTTCAGGCTGGTGATGACTGAAGCTCCCAACCTCTCCTTTTTTTTCTTTTTTTCTTTTATTCTGGGATTTATTTACCTTTTATGGCTATCACTGGAACTGAGAGCCGGCTTTAGCTCTGAGGCTCAGCTCCAGCTCTGAGACCTCGGCTGCTGAAAGCAGGTTTCTGGGGATTGTTTAGCTTCTATAATTGCAACATAGTTGCTTAGAGTGCAGCTCAGAGCTGGGCGGTGGCAGGTGGGGAACCTTGGCTTCCTCCATCACTGGAGCAAGCAAGCCTCCTGTTCGTTTCAGCTGCCTGGCTGCCGGCTGCTATCTTGGTTGTCAGTTAATTTGCATATCGTCCTGATTAGCCAATGGGAAGTGTGTCGGAGGTACGGTTAATTACCATGTTTGTCTATTATTAGATAGGATATATATATATATATATATATATATATATATATATATATCAACATTTTGGACTCATTTTTTAAAAAGGAAAATAAGTTCAATGGATGCCAAAATATCTGAAAAGAGTCAGGATTGTGATAATGGTATGGTGGTAGTGGAGAAATTTCAAGGTGGTTGCAAATATTAAACTGAAATTCTCTGCATGATGGAATGAAAGTGTTGGATCAAGAATGGAGAGACCTGGGTTGTGGCGGACCTGTGGGTCATGAACAATGAAAATATATCCTGCATATCAGATATTTACATTACAATTCATAACAGTAGAAAAATTACAGTTATGAAGTAGCAACGAAAATAATTTTATGGTTGGGGGTCACCACAACATGAGGAGCTCTATTAAAGGGTCGTGGCATTAGGAAGGTTGAGAACCACTGCATCTATCTTATTTCCTTTTCTTAGGCAATTATTCTCACCCTCCTTTGCTTCTGTCTTCTCATTTGTGGATAAAGGAGCTAGACTAGATGCTATCTAAGACCTAACTATGAAATTTCCTGCCTGCCCTTGATTTGAACATGGACAATAAACAAAGAAAGAAATAGGGCAGTTTGACCTTAAATTATGAGACCATGCAGCCACTACACAATAACAATAAGAACTAAAGGCACAAAAAATTATCGATTTATTCCAACTCTGAACGCTTAGAAATAATGGACTGATTTCTTTCAGGTGGGATATTGACTGTCATTGATACCGGGAGCAGAACACCAATAGGAATGCAGAGATGTGTGAGGAGGTCATTAGCTTGCAGCCAACAGAGTCTGTACAGGAGGTAATTTGGGTTCTCAGAATCGCCTGTGCAGTTTTCTTTATTCATCGGATCTGAGATTTTCCAGTTTTGACTACCGTTCCTATTAATGTGAGTCTTAGCAACAACTTTAACTGACCATCTGCTTCAGTCAATATTTTCTTTGTTAAGTCAGACCTGGAATATCATTCTATCCAGAACAATCCAAACTAGTAAAAGGTACTTCCAAAAATATATGTTGACCATATGACATGTGTTGTATTTTATTCAAAGATACACATTTTATTATCTCTGAATTGGGAAGTATTGGTAATTGATGACATTGTCCAATTAAAACTGGCAAAACTTTTTCTTAGTGGTACATAAAATACTGGTGCAACTTATAATCAGTGATACCTTAGATCTGATGGATTATGATATTAACCTGTATCACAGAGCATGATATGAGTCGTTTTATTCAGATAATATTTATAACAACCTTAGATCTGATGGATTATGGTATTAACCTGTATCACAGGGCATGATATGAGTCCTTTTATTCAGATAATATTTATAAGAAAGTAAAGGCAAAAAACCTCCATTAATATGTTTGGGCTGCTGGGCATGGAGGGATTTTGCTAAAAATAACCCAGTTGACAGTTGAATCTCTGTGTCCTGCTGCTCCTCTCTAGCATTTGCTTGCTTACTTTACTATCTACTGAAAAGTGTATGTATGGAATTAGACATCTTTAAATAAGTGGATTTTCCTCTTTGCAAATGCAGTTCTTTCTGGAAAAAAAAAATAGGTATAAAGCACTCAGCCCAGAGCCTGACGTGGAATAGATGGCAACCATAAAGGGCTTCTGGGTCAGAGCACTTTCTGGCTAAGTGCATGGGTTTGCATTTCCATATTTAGCCCTCGGTAAGGGTAGCCATTTCTCACCAGAAGCAACGAAGGGCCTAACTTCAATGTTTTAAGCCAAGGAAGAATTCATCTTACAAATGACCAGACCACTCTGACAGTGGAAATAACTAGGCTCCAAGGTATAGATTTATTTATGAACTTTACCTTTTGAAATATTTTTAGACTTAGCAAACATTTGCAGAAAACAACCAGAATTCCTGTAAACCATTCTCTCAGATTCCCCAGATCAACATTTTTAAATAAGAAAAACAGTGCAATTATCACAAAATCATGAAATGCACCTTTACCCAATACTATATTTTTATCCAGAGATTAGCGCACTGTTCTGAATACATGTTTTGGCTGTGTTGGCTGTAGGGTCAGTGTAGCTTCTTCTCACTTGTGTGTTAGTGCAAGAGCAGCTGTAGGAGAGGCGATATTTACATGAATGGTAATGACTGTGTTTTAAAAAAACGCTAATCATAAACATAGGTGAGCAGCTGGCCTTAGTTTGCCAACCCATGAAATCCACAGACCTTTTTTCAGAATTTTGACAGTTTTGCCAGTGCTATTTTTTCTTTGGTCCAGAAACCAGCGCCCCAGATCACATGTTGTCATAAATCCTTAGTTTTCTTTAAGTTGAAACAGTCTCTCTGCCTGTTTTTATACTTCATGATCTGAAAGCTTTTGAAGGGTATTGGCCATATATTTTGAAGGTTATCTGTCATTTGGGGCTTTTCCTGATACTTCTTCATGGCTATATTTAGATTGCACATTTTAAGAATAACACAAAGTTAATATTGTGACCTTCTCTGGACATTATGTCAGGACGCACATCCTGTTTCCTTATCTCATTACTGGTGATGCGCACATGGGCCGTTTAGTTAGTATGTGATCTGCTAGGTTTCTCCACTGGAATATGATACTTTTTCTATTTGTAACTTAAAAGTTACCATTTTCCCTTTGTAATTATCATACTTGGAGACTGTACTCATACTTTTGCTCATTCATTTTAGTGTCCATTATGGTTTCTTTCCTTAGTAACCTTGATTTCACAGTTAATACTGTGGAATTTGCCAAGTGGTGACATGTTAGTAATGTTAGTGAATGTTAGTTCATTTTTCTTTTTTCATATATCAGTTGGGATTTTACTGTAAGGGCCTTGTTTTTCCTTATTCTTTATTTGTTTGTATTAATATGAGATCATGGATTCTTATTTTATACTTCGGGCTAAGTTTTATTGCTGCCACTATTTATTTTGTTTCTTAAAATGATCTCAGATTTGACTGCTGGGAAGTGCCTCCAGTTAGTGGTGTGTCCTTTTGAATGTCCCCATCATTTTTAGGCACATTTCAAAAGCAAATTCTTATGATTGGCACCCCGAGATGTTGCAAGCTTATCTTGTGCTAGTCCCAGTCCTGGGATCAAGGCATTTTACTAGGATTCCTGCTTTCCTTTGTTAAAGCATAGTATTTAGATGCCATGATCAGAGTTACACATGTTGTTATTACTGGAGTACCAGTGACTTCAGGCCCTCTCAGTCTACAGAGCTAGAATATATATGCACAAAAGTGTACACACATCTACATGTGTACATTTATATTCTGTCTATATCCCTCAGTGTATATATTAAAAGTATTTCTCATTTCAATCCAGCATCACAGGAATTCAGTCTTCTTTCTTATCTATAACTCTTTTTTTTCACTGGAAAAGCTGACTCCCATTATCTATGATATAGAAGTTGTTAACCTGTACCCCTGTGCAAACAAACCTACTATTGGTGTGCATTTTATTTGGGGTCTTTAGCCTTAGATTATTTAGCCAATATGTTACATTCCAAGGTTACTTCAGTTACCCCCTTCACTGTGATTATGCTGTTCATTCATAATAAAGTTAATTGTATTTGTTGTGTTTAAATACCATCTTCCCATATTTATTTATTTGAATTAACTATTATATAATGTGTGATACATTAGCATAGTTCTAAAGTCAGAAATACATGAAAAATTCTACTCCGAGAAGTGTCACTCCCCCATCCCTTCTACCTGAACCCCATTTAATCATTTCTTTCCATTCTATTCCCATTTATCCCTCGGGTATAACTTATCCCATTTGTGCCTAGTAGGTCTTTTCTGTTTCATTTTATATAAGTGAGCAGATACACAGACATTTTTATACACTCCCTCCTATGTTCAGCAGTAGAAATGACATAGGTATAAAGGTTTTATTTATTGTAGCATTGTTTGTAATTGCAAAATATTGGAAACACCTACATTTCCACACATAGAAGACAGGTTGAATTTACCATTGCACATTGTACACACACACAATGAAGTGCTTTCCATGTGGCTGTTACCAAAATGAAGATCTTGATGAACTGATTTGGAGATAATGTTAGGATATATTGTTAAGTGAAGACAAGTGCATAGGGAGTAGTTTTAAGAGAAGGTCTCAGATGGGAGCCCAGTAGCATGTGCTTCCACACAATTCTTTCCTTACCACCTTTCGTCCAAAATTCTGCCTGGGGAGGATTACCTCATTAGCTTCAGTTTTTATACAAACCAACCAACCAACCAACCAACCACCACAAGTGTGAGGGAAAACACAGTCACCAGTCATTTACCATCAGGTGAGATGAGGGTTTGAGAATGCTGATGGTCAAGGTGATAGGAGTGATTCCTGCCGATACCAGGCACCCGTGAGGAGGAATAGAATCCTGGTACTGGGCGTAATTTGCAGTTCTTCTTTCTAGATGCCAGCTAGATTGCAGACTAGTCAACACTTTGCATGTAACCTGCTGGGAAAAAAATGAATGTTTAATGAACAGAGAACAATGCAGAAGCCTTAACTTAAAACTGAAAATGAAGTGTTTCACCTATAGTTTGTATTAATTAGGATATGAAAGAGCTGTCCTTCTTTGGTGTGTGTGTGTGTGGTGGGGGGAATAGAGAAATTAAGTCAGACATAAACATAACAAATCTCTAGCCAAAGAAGCACTGAAACATTTAAGTCATTTTACACCCTACACACTACCTCAAAAACGCTGGGAATTTGGGTGGTGTAGGGAAGAAAGAAAGGAAAGAACAGGTGATCCTCTATGGGCCTGTGGGATGCTTGTGAAAATGTAGTCATACTTGGAATTAAAATTTTTTAAAATATTTTTTATTGATGTTTAGAGAGAGAGGAAGGGAGAGGGAGATGGGAGAGATAGGCACATCCATGAGAGAGAAACATTGATCAGCTGCCTCCTGCATGCGCCCTACTGGGGATCAAGCATGCAACTCAGGCATGTGCCCTGACCTAGAATGGAACTGTGACCTCTTGGTGTATGGGTTGGCGCTCAACCACTGTGCCGCACTGGCTGGGCTGGAATTAAATTTGTTTTAATTAACTAATCACGTAAAATGAACTTCTATTTTTCCTAATGTTCCAACTCATTATTGCCTCATGCATTTGCATGTGCACTTTACCTGGACACCTCACCCCATCCCATGCACACATAATCACTCTTATTTTGTCTAATTCCACTCCATCTTCAGGTCTCACTGACATGTAATTTTCAAGTAATTTTTTCCTGACCCTCAAAATTGGTGATATTTCTGTGTTTTGTATTTATTTTATCAGTGCACCTAGCAAATCATACTGTATTTGCTTACATAAGTGTTCACTTACTCTTCCTCTGCATCTTTGCAAAAACTGGATCTGTTGTATACATCATTATATTCACCTAGAGCAGTATTCACCACCCACAACATATTTACGAAGGGAATGAATTCATCAGTGGTCCAGCAATCTAGGATGCTAGAAAATATAAAACCCGGGGCCTCCTTCCCATGAGTAATTTAGAGGCTCTGGGTATAATTGGAAATGTATTGAAAAGCAGTTAATAAAAGAAAACAGGGTTATTAAAGCATGATTACTGTCATTTAAGATATATTACATATTCTACTTCGTCTCATGGTAGACAGCTTGATAAAAAGCCTAATCACTTAAGATTAATGGAAATTATTTTCTTAGCTCATGTCATAATAGAGATCATCAGCCTAGTGCAATCTTCTTTTGTACAACTCCAAGTAGGATATGATTAATAAAACAATTTGAAATGTGTTGCTATTTGACATGCCTGTAGTGGTTATAATTTAGTTAGTGGAAGTAACAACAGGCTGCATATCTTAAAATGGTACCAGTGTTTTTGTTTCTCAGAACTTGTTAGAGCCTGGCATATACTTTTCCTCACTGTGAATCTTGCAGAGGATGTAGCATGCAGCATTACCAAAATGATCCTGCAACACTTTTCCTTTCTCCCCATAACTAAGCATCTTCTAGAACTAATGACTATTGCTATCTATCTATCTATCTATCTATCTATCTATCTATCTATCTATCTACATACCTACCTACCTATCATCATCTATCTACTAGTATGTAACTATCTATTATGTTTTGATCAATCTATCATCCATCTACCTACCTACCTATAGAGCAGTGATTCTCAATCTTCCTAATGCCGCAACCCTTTAATACAATTCCTCATGTTGTGGTGACCCCCAATTTCATTGTTACAAATTGAACATAATTAAAGCATAGTGATTAATCACAAAAACAATATGTAATTATATATGTGTTTTCCGATGGTCTTAGGTGACCCCTGTGAAAGGGTCTTTCGACCCCCAAAGGGGTCGCGGCCCACAGGTTGAGAACCACTGCTATAGAGGGAACGATTACTGAGTTCTTTTTTTATATTTTTATTGATTCTAGAGAGAAAAGAGAGAGGGAGAGATAGAAACATCAATGATGAGAGAGAACCATTGATCAGCTGCCTCCTGCACACCCCACACTGGGGATTGAGCCTGCAACCCAGCCATGTTCCCTGTCCAAAAATTGAACCATGACCTCCTGGTTCATAGGTGGATGCTCAATCACTGAGCCATGCTGGCCATGCAGATTACTGAGTTCTTGCCTCCTTTTCTCCTCCTGCTTTCATGCCCTTCTACAATACCTGTCTGCCATTAAATTTTCTTTCTTTTTTCTAATTTCTCATCTCTTTCCTATATAAAAAAATATTTTAGACACACTATGCTTGGTCACCACAGCAGTAACTGAACCCTCCCCAGATGATAACCTGACCATAAATGAATCACGCTGGTTCCAGTGTTGGTAGTGGGTGAGAGAATGTTCACCTACACTTTCCCAGAGGGGAAAACATTCGTCACTCTTAAGAACATAATAGAACATGCATGGCTCAACTATGGAAACTCGAAAATGCTTCCATTCTGTTTCTATAATAGTACAAAATGGCAAGTATAAAAATAGTGAAATCAAACATTAAGACAGAAAATATGACATTAGTCAGAGACATTCGTAAAACAAAATAGGCACAAAGATGACTATAATGACAGGACTGTGGGCTGCAGGAGCCTTGACGGTGGCTCGACTTATTCTCCTTAGCTGTGGGACCAAATGAGCCAAATCCATTAATCACTCTGTCATGGGGTATGGGGCACAACAGAAAGGTTGCTGGAACATGTCACTTACAGTGCCCTATGTTCCTTCCTTTTCCTCTGTCTTGTTTGCTTCTTCCCTGTCTCCACTTCTGTATACTTTCATCTACTATTTCTTAACAAGCAGATTTCCTGTACAGTGTGCCTCTGAACACAGGTGCTATTCTACTTTTTTTTCTAATTATAAGTAGTGGTTTAATAATGTGGTAGAGCTCATGAGGGAACAAAACAAATCAAGGTAGGTCCATTACGTGACATATTTCCAAAAGCCTAGCAAAAGAAGAAATCTTAAAGGTGTTGCAACTGTAATCATAATATTATTTAGATTAAAAACCTCGTTCTGGTTAATTTGATTTTTCTCAATTTTTGTTTTGAAGAATCTCAAACCTACAGAGGAATTAAAAGAACCACACACCAACAACTAATATTTTGCAGCATTTGTGCACACTCTCTCACCTCCCTCTCTCTCTCTCCCTCTTTCTCTCTCTCTCTCTTTTTCTTTCTCTCCTTCTCTCTCTCTCTCTGTTTCTCTCTCACACACATACACACATATTCATACACACACAGATTTGTTTTAAACTTAAATATTTTAAAGAAATTTGCAGATAATATTTACAGTTGATATTTGAATAGGCATTCTGTTACATAACCACCATTTCATATTACACTTAAATTTTTTTCTGTAAAGTTAAATATTTAATATAGGTTTATTTACTAGAAATTAAGATGTAATATAAATTTAATATAACATAATATTCAAATACATTATATGACATAATATATATAAACAATATGTATTACTTACATTAGGTATTTGCTATGGGCTGCATGCCTGTGTCCTCTCACATTCATGAAGCCATAATCTCCTATGTGATGGTACTTGGAGATGGGCCTCTGAGAGGCAATTAGGATAATGTGAGTTTATGGGACTGGGGCCTCTCTGATGGATTAGAGCCTTTGTAAGAAGAGACACTAGAGAGCATGCTTTCTCCATGTGCACATACTGAGGGAAGGCCATATGAAGAAACAGTGAGAAGGCAGGAGGAAAGCTCTCACCAGAACTTGAACATGCTGGTAACCTGGGCTTGGACATCCAGTCTCAGAGCTGTGAGAAAATACATTTCCATTGTTTAACCCACCCAATCTGTGGTATTTCGTTATAGCACCTTGAGCTACGACATTATAAAATATCTAATATATTATGATGATACTATAGATCAGTGATGGCGAACCTATGACACTCGTGTCAGAGGTGACACGCGAACTCATTTTTTTGGTTGATTTTTCTTTGTTAAAATGGCATTTAAATATATAAAATGAATATCAAAAATATAAATCTTTGTTTTACTATGGTTTCAAATATCAAAAAAATTTCTATATGTGACACGGCACCAGAGTAAAGTTAGGGTTTTTCAAAATACTGACATGCCGAGCTCAAAAGGTTCGCCATCACTGCTATAGATGATATATTTAATATAATTTATCTAATTCTACTTTAAACACATTTGGCCTAATGATATAAGGATTGAAAGTTCAGAAAGAATCATGTTGGTGACTCACTGAGGGTGATGACATGCCCTGTCTCTCAGGTGGTCTCTCCACCTGGAGGATGCGCTCCCATTGGTCATTCAGGAGACACCGGCCTTTTAGCTTTGTGTTTTCAGCATCTGGATAATGCTGACTGGAGTGGAGAAAACATGGTACATTGAGCTACACTTTGAATTAATCTTATTTACATGAACAGGTAGAGTGGTATTTCTTTCAATGCCAGGTTCCAGACCCTTTGAAATAGAATTTAAGTATAACTACACTTCAGGGATAGTGCGGTTACAGTGAGGTGAAAAACACTAGCAGTAGATATTTATGAAGAGGAGCTGGGCAGATGTTCTTGATCCCTCAGACTTTTTTTGCCTTTTTCAGAGAAGGCTTGAACCCCTATTAGGTGCAAATCTACTGTCTCAGCAGTTTGTGCCTCTTGGCTTGGTCTAGGACAGTGATGGCGAACCTTTTGAGCTCGGCGTGTCAGCATTTTGAAAAACCCTAACTTAACTCTGGTGCCGTGTCACATATAGAAATTTTTTGATCTTTGCAACCATAGTAAAACAAAGATTTATATTTTTGATATTTATTTTATATATTTAAATGCCATTTAACAAAGAAAAATCAACCAAAAAAATGAGTTCGCGTGTCACCTCTGACACGCGTGTCATAGGTTCGCCATCACTGGTCTAGGAGTACAACACTGAGCATTTGTCTAGTTGGCTATGTCCACCCGTAGATCTGTCCTGTGGAGTTTTCTTTTCTCTTTTGGTTTGTTTACTTTGCTTTCAAACAGCTCCTCTAGGAATAGGCATTATGGTTGCTGTGGAAGGTATGTAGACCATTCTAGATCTTCTCTCTTTTTGTGTCTGCTTTTTCCTCAGAATAAACTATCTTGAGCAGCACTATGTCTCTTAAGCTTTGGGTTAGTAAGGATTTCATTAGCTCTTTTTCTGCCCTGCTTTCCCTATTGAATGACCATACTGTCAGTGGCATAAGAAATGATGAATTAAACCCACCCACATATTTTCTGCATTGCAGAATTCTTCTTTTTGCTTTACATTTGGAAGCCATCTCCTTTCTGCTCCTTCCACCCGCACTCTTAGGAGTATTCTACATGTGTTTTCCTGTCTTCTTTTCTTCATTTTCCTTATGCCTTGAGGCCAAAATGTGAAGAATTTCTATCCAGAATTTCTGAGAAGCTAACATACCTTTGGGAGGAAGGCTGTTTCTCATTGAATGGGATCTGTGGTCTTCCTGCCTTGAACCTCGTGAAATATGGTTCTGTGATAACCTATAGTGCAGAATAAATGCCGTGTATTAACTGTGGCTATTCTTTGCTAAAGAGAATTTTCAAATGGATAATTAGAAAGCACTTGGGTGCTCTGCCTGGCATATGGCAATGCTAAGATAAAGAAAAAATATAGTTTCTAGTAACAGATGGGTTTGAACCACACTTGAATCTGTGGAATAGTTTTTAATATTTAACTTGCAATGAATCTTTAATATAACATTTAACTAAGTATCCTGTCATATTCTTTTAAAATATATGGAGCGTTTTCAATGTACTTGTGTCTAGAAGATTTCATAAGAATATTGAGTGTTTAAAATTAAAACCGCTGTTGAAGGGAAAAAAAAACACAGTAATTTTCCCAAGATTTTTATGGTTCACTTTGATTTGTGCTGTTTAGAATGTTGTATATATTTTTTAACAGTCTGTCAGCCTCTTCTTTATTTCCTGTTAGCTAAAAAAGAAAGGAATTAAATAATGAAAATGAATCACACATGAAAGCCATGCTGAGGCCATTGAATCTGATCTGTTTGTTGGCATGGAGCCAAGGACCACAATCGTTTCCTCACAATATAAGAAATGATGGTTGTGGCACAATCAGGATTGTTATCCTTCACGGAGTTAGGCTGAATAAATGAAGTCACTAAGTAGGTGGTAAAACAGCCTCATCAGTCACAGCTATAGAAACCCCAGTGACATTTCTGTTGAATTAATTGTAATGTACCTGTTAAAACATTTCACACAAAACTTATTTTAATTTTTTAAAAAGGCGTATTAGGCCAAAAAGATGGAGAGCATAGCAATTAAAATGTGTTCTGAGGCTGGCCGGTTGAACGTGGACCCATGAACCAGGATGTCACGGTTCCATTTCCGGTCAGGGCACATGCCCAGCTTGCGGGCTCCATCTTTGGTAGGGGGCATACAGGAGGCAGCCTATCCATGATTCTCTCTCCTCATTGATGTTTCTCTCTCTCCCTCTCCCTTCCTCTCTCTGAAATCAATGAAAACATATTAAATAAAAAAAGATGTGTTCTGATTTATACCTCATGCTGATTGATGCTGGATTGCTAGATCTTAGTTGTGATTCAGACACCTGAGTGCCATTAGTGTGGAAGAGAAAAATGTAAAATTGGGTTCTTCTGTCCAGGCCAATATTCTTTAGCAGTTCCTTCCCTTGAATATGATGATGTTCTCAATTTTGTCACATGTGAGGCTGACATTATCTCTTTTTTTAAAAAAAATACAGGAGAAGTTAAAGACATGTAAAGCTCATCAAGGATTAGGGCTGGAAATCAAGCCTTTGTTTGGTAACACCTGCAGGAGAGGGATTGACACTGGTTGAAAGTCTATCTGGTTGGTTCAGAGGAACTGGAACCAAATTACAGCTTATCATATATTAATAGTGGTCATCACTTCAGAAGACTCATTTTAGAAAGAAAAATGGGTCTGGGTCATAATTCTTGAAGTCTGTATCTCTGGACATTTCTCATTCAGCCTCTTATCATTCTGGGTTCTAGAGGGGTTTTTTGCTTGTTGATAGATTTACTTGCCTCACAGTGTATTATGCTGAGTGTTTCGGCAAAGTGTCCCATTAGGAAGTAGATGCTTAGTAATGACAGTTCTATAATCCTTCATAACTAGGACCTGTGGGCTCATGGTTCTCTGAACTGAACAAACACGGACGAACCATGAACAGTTGTCTAATTGGGTGGGTTTTGGAGGAGTCACGAGGGCCTATGTCATCTACTGTTTGGATCGTTGATTTTAGCCTCTGATCTGAGTCTACTCTTCCCTCACCATTTGATAATGGCATGATAAGATGTATTACTTGATTTGGCTCATCACTAGCCTTTGGCTCTTTGATACTGATTAATCAGTACATCTTTAGAAGTTAATGTACTTTTAAAAATATACATATTTTTATTGATTTCATAGAGGAAGAGTGAGGGAGGGAGGGATAGAAATATCAATGATGAGAAAGAATCACCAATTAGCTGCCTCCTGCATGCCCCACACTGGGGATCCAGCCTGCAACCTGGGCATGTGCCCTGACCAGGAATCGCACCATGACCTCCTGGTTCATAGGTCGACACTCAACCACTGAGCAACACTGACTGGGCAGAGTAAATGTACTTTCACAGAAGCAGGTTGGCTTATCTACCATAGCCGTTGTTTGATATTTGAAATTGAAACTTCTGGATAAAGAGGAATAAGCACCCAATTCCATAATAGGTCAAAAGGTCCAAAATTTTAATTCACCCAATTCACATATATACACTGAATTGTCTCTTTATTCAACCCAATGGAGTGCCAGAAAAAAATTTAGTCCCAGAGCCAACTATAGCTTGCTTGGTTGTGTGTGCCAGGTAAACTGAATGGCAGTTCCCTTACCTGGTCCACTCCCATTCCCATGCAGCGGCTCACCTAGGTATCCTTTCCAGAAGAAAGGATCTGTCCTTTCCTCTTGCATTTCCTTTTCTCAGTGACTTCCTCTGTGAAAAAGGGTAACTTTACTAATGCTGAGCCCATCCTGATGCTGTAGGACCTCAAGCTGCAATGTTGCACCTCAGAGTAGTTTTACTTTTTAAACAAATGAGTACAGAGTGAAGTGAATTGTGAGTTATTTGTGCCCCACTGTTCAGGGACATTACCGCACCATATGGTGCTACACTGAATGATTGCAAACGCACGGGGAAATGTTACCTACTCCACAGTACAATAGGCATTTCTTTGAAGAAAGAAAAGATACATCTATCAATAAAGCATGGACATGTTTATCCTCCCCTTCTCCTATCAGGCATATTTTTAAACACAGTTTTTATTTTCTAATTAATAAGCATCTCATAATATGAAGATCTATGCCTGTTCTGTTGGCTCTGGGACATATGCCTGATCTGGTGAAGGCTTAATTACTATCTGTAGTGCAATAAAACCAACAGTTCATGCAACCGAAGGCCCCCTGATAAGGCAGATGATGTTCTTATTTTAAATGCACCCTGTCTTGGGAACGTACCAGCAATGCCTTTAGGATAGCTTACCTCAGAAGGGGGATAGAGAGTTAAGAGAAAGACCAGAATCAACTATCTGTGGTTGTTCACTATTTGAAAATTTAAACCCCAGAGTTAGCTCACAATTCATGAATCCAAACTTATTTTCCCCTTTTTGATATCATTATAGAAAAATAATATTGTTGGTAAATACATCAGAATAGACACTTCCTTATCTTATTCGAGCACCAGGTTTCCAGAGATCAAACCGATCTTTCTTCCTTTGGTGTGCTTTCTTTTCCAAAATGCGTTGGGAATTGTCTGCAGGGAAGGAATAAGCAAGTGGATTTAAAAGGCTATTTTTTAATACAACGGATTAGCTTCAGAAAACACTATGAACTTTGTAGAGAAATCATGTCTTTCTGGTGACATGCCAGGAGTTTTATGTACATCTTAAATGTGTATTGATGATATTGCGTTTCAGTTGGAGAAATTACCACTGTTGCTTTACTTTGCTTTTACCGTAAACGTCCCTCTGCTGTTTCATACAAGAAGTAATTCACTTCAATGGTGACAGAAACTAAGTGTTTTAAATAGCGTCTGTGCGGTGTTCCAGCCAGGTGTCCAGAGATGATGATGCAATGTCAGGAGTTTAAAGGTGCATGGTTAAAGAAGTTGGAGGAAAGGAATACTAGGGAGAAAGCTTTTCAAAGGCTTTTCACCCACTTCTGGTTAGAATGACAGCTACTATGAAAACAGCCTCCTGCGATGTTACTAGAAAGTTAGGTACAGCTTAGAGAATGCACAAAGCTTTTGTGCATAAAGAGTGGACTTACTATGTAGAGAAAGCATGTCAAAATTCAAGGCTAACATGGGCCAAATAAACAAGGTTTAAGTTTATGGGGGCCGCAAAAAAACAAAAGCTTAAATTTTCATAGAAACGTAGGCTTATTTTGATAGAGACATGCTGGATACAAAGGGATGAAATAAATGAGTAATTGTTAACATAAAATAATAGAACATTTTAATAAAAATTAATATTTTTTCTTGAACATTAACTTACCAGACACTGAATAACTTCACAAATTAATAAGCATAACGCAAGTAAACCTATTTTTCTTGTTCTCCGAAAGCGATATATTTCCTGTTGCTCACACCAAACAAGTCAGTATAAGACTAATGACATGGCAATTGGCTGCTAAAATGTTCACTACTAATATCAATGGAGGGAAATGGTGCACCTGCGCATAAGGCGTACATGAGAAATGAATGCAACATGATTATAGTAATCAGTCATTAGTGAACATTATACGTCGTTATCAATAACTAGAGGCCCGGTGCATGAAATTTGTGCACTTAAGGGGAGGGGTCCCTTATTCCAGCCTGCTCCCCCTCACAGTCCAGGAGCCCATGGGGAGTGGGCCTAAGCTGGCAGTTGGACATCCTTAGTGCTGCTGTGGAGGTGGGAGAGGCTCCTGCCACCACTGCTGCGTTCATCAGCCATGAGTCTGGCTTCTGGCTGAGCAGCACTCCCCTGTGGGAGCGCACTGACCACAAGGGGGCACCTCCTGCATTGAGCATCTGCCCCCTGGTGGTCAGTGCATGTCATAGCAACTGGTCAACCAGTCGACTGTCTGCCCCTGGTGGTCAGTGCATGTCATAGCGGGTGGTTGAGTGGCCTTAGCATATTATTAGCATATTACGCTTTGATTGGTTGACTGGATGACCAGACATTAGCACATTAGCATATTAGCCTTTTATTATATACTAGAGGCCCAATGCACAAAAATTTGTGCAATCAGGGGGAAGGGGGGTCCCTTAGCCTGGCCTATGCCCTCTCGCAGTCTGGGACCCCTCAGGGGATGAGAACCTGCTGGCTTAGGCCCGCTCCCCAGGGGATTGGGCCTAAGATGGCAATCAGACATCCCTCTGGCAGCCCGGAGCCCTCGGGGGATGTCCACTTGCCAGCAGGGAGCAGGCCTAAACTGCAGTTGGACATCCTTAGTGCTGCTGAGGAGACAGGGGAGGCTCCCACCACCACCGCTGTACTGGCAGCCATCAGCCTGGCTGTGGCTGAGCAGAGCTCCTCCCATGTGAGAGTGCACTGAGCACCAGAGGGAAGCTCCTGCATTGAGCATCGACCCCCTGGTGGTCAGTGTGTGTCATAGTGACCAGTCATTCCCAGTCCTTCTGCTGTTAGGGTCAGTTTGCATATTACCCTTTTACTATATAGGATAGAGGCCTGGTGCACAGGTGGGGGCCGGTTGGTTTGCCCTGAAGGGTGATCTGAATCAGGGTGGGGGTCCCGTTTGGTTGCCTGGCCAGCCTGGATGAGGGGCTGATGGCTGTTTGCAGCTGGTCACACCCCCTTCAGGGTGGGGGTCCCCAATGGGGTGCCTGGCCAGTCTGGGTGAGGGGCTGAAGGCCGTTTTCAGGCTGGTGATGACTGAAGCTCCCAACCTCTCCTTTTTTTTCTTTTTTTCTTTTATTCTGGGATTTATTTACCTTCTATGGCTGTCACTGGAACTGAGAGCCGGCTTTAGCTCTGAGGCTCAGCTCCAGCTCTGAGACCTCGGCTGCTGAAAGCAGGTTTCTGGGGATTGTTTAGCTTCTATAATTGCAACATAGTTGCTTAGAGTGCAGCTCAGAGCTGGGCGGTGGCAGGTGGGGAACCTTGGCTTCCTCCATCACTGGAGCAAGCAAGCCTCCTGTTCGCTTCAGCTGCCTGGCTGCCGGCCGCCATCTTGTTTGTCAGTTAATTTGCATATCGCCCTGATTTGCTGATGGGAAGGGTAGCGAAGTTACGGTTAATTACCATGTTTGTTTATTATTAGATAGGATGACTAGGGGCCCAGTGTATGAATACATGCACTGATGGGTCCAGCTGGCCCCACCTGATGGGGGCCATCAGGGGCGAGCCGGCTGGGGCAAGGGTTCGCGGGCAGTTTGCTAGTGGCCCCACTGATTGGGGTGGGGGTGTCTGCATGGGGGTGGGGCTGGCTAGGGCAAGGGGCTGGGGCAAGGGGAACAGTTGTTCCCCTGTTCAATCAATTTGCATATTGCCCTTTTATTATATAGGATTATTTATAACAGGATATTGTAAAAATTAAGTTATGAAATTTTTATTAGAACATTTCTTACTTTTATAATGGCTGGACCACAAAAATATTCGTTGTGGGTCACATGTGGCCCATGGGCCGCGAGTTTGACATGCTGGATGTAGAGCTAGGTTGGGCCCATAAAGAGACCAAACCAAAAGGAGGTTAGTAGGAATTAGCAACTTCCTCACTCCCTTCCCATTTCCTTCCACCCACGTCACACCCAGGGTGAGCTTCAGTTAGGTCCCAAATGCTTACTTATTGCTGTCTTGGAAGGACACACTATAATCTCATTTAGGTGGTACCTAATCTTCCACTGGGTCAGGGGTGGGCAAACTTTTTGACTCGAGGGCCACAATGGGTTCTTAAACTGGACCGGAGGGCCGGAACAAAAGCATGGATGGAGTGTTTGTGTGAACTAATATAAATTCAAAGTAAACATCATTACATAAAAGGGTTCGGTCTTTTTTTTTTTTTTTAGTTTTATTCATTTCAAACGAGCCGTATCCGGCCCGCGGGCCATAGTTTGCCCACGGCTGCTCTAGGTTCTAACAGAGATTGCAAATGTATAGCCAAATACTTTATTGATGTAAACAGAATTAGCGGTAATTTTGGATTGTAGAATCCTATATAATAAAAGGTAATATGCACATTGTCCCTATGACAGGAGTTTGACCAATCGGGAATTAGACATGCACTGACCACCAGGGGGCGGCACGGAACATGGTGGGCGTTGGCACCATGGCATTGGCAGTGGAGGTGCTGCCAGCCCCAATGGGCCCTGAGGAAAGTGGGACCACAGCGGAATGGTGGAGCAGGTGAGTGGGCAGCACCAGGCCAAGGTGGGTGCAAAGGGAGGCCCCAGCTGGCAGCTGCTAGGGACCCTACCTGTGCATGAATTTTGTGCACTGGGTCTGTAGTTTTAAAAATAAAACACAGCTCATTGCTGTGTAATACACTGATTGAGCATTAAATGCTCAGCTTTGCCTGAGATTCTTTGAAGCTCTGCCTTAATAAGGAGGTAAAACTATTTTTTTTAAATTTTATTTTTTTAACACCTTTTATTCCCTCTATGCCCTCTACCACCTCCACCCATGCCCCTCAACCCTAGCAATCACCATACTGTTGTCCATGCCCATGAGTTCTCTCTGTTTTTCTTTTTTGTTCAATCCTTCCACCCACCACCCTCCCACCCCTACTCCTAGAGCTGTCTGCCAGCTCTCTAATTAGCTCAGCAGGTCAAATTTTAATATATAAATGGACCTTCTAAGAAAAATGAGAACATTCGTTTTATTATTAGGAACTAAATGTTCTTTTTATAACCTTTTCTATGTCACTTATTTTCGTAGTTCATTTTTAAGAGATCATGTATAGTATAAAGGTAGAATCCATCTATAAATTATATCTAACTTATTGGAGACTATGATGAACAGATGAAGGTAGTGAGATTGTCTCTTAGGGGGAAATATAACTACAATCTAATTTGGAAAAGAAATTTACATGCGAGTTTGTGCCATTTCTCCTGCATGGAAGGGTGGGAGGAAAAAGCTTTGTAAGTTTGTTTTTTGTATAAGACTACCCACAGAGGAACTGTAACATATTCGAAGTACAAGTGTCTGTTGCCAACACTTTGGTAACAGGTACGAGGTAATTCCTATGAATTACTGAAGTATGCCTTCCTAATGATTTACACCTTGGTAATTGCCACACTGACTTTCTGCTTGGGAATGAGAGGGAGGAAACAGAAAGCCTTCATGACAAATATCACCTATAGAAAATGGGTATGAACCGCCCCCCCCCCCCCTTCCACAATTGAGATCTTACCTAATAAAAAAGACAAAACGCACACAAAAAAATAAACATGAGTTACAGTTCAGACCATGCTCAATGATGGCAAACCAATCCTCATGCAATAGCAAAAGTAACAAATGAGATTAATGGTGGTAGCTTTACAATCTATATTTGATTTTAGCAGTGGGAGTTCCATTTGTTAGAAATCACCAACATTTTAGAGAAAGCACTGGAATAAATAAAGGTCATTGAGAATTTTCTTCTCTAACCCACACTATTGATTCAGCTGAATTTCATGGACTCTGCAGTTCCTAAAGCTACAGAGGGATTGTTGGGCAAACTGAATTTGTCCCATTAGTTCAATTGCATTTTTGAAAGGGGGAATTATATTTAATCCCTTTAGAGTAGGAGCCCAGGGCAGTATTTGGAATCCCAAATGCTGATTATTTTTAGATTCTCTTTCAATATAAAAAGTTCCAGGTAAAACCACCTCCATGTACTCTCCCTCATTCTGAATCTCAGAGAAAATGTGAGGTGTCCTCAGAAGTTTATTTTTGCCAACTGCAGCCTGTATCTCTTTTTACGAAAGAAGTGTTTATATTGTGTTATTTTATCACAAAAGATCTTACCACTTTTTATCTTAAGTAAAACTGAGGTTCTAAAAATGACTTAAAATGTGCCTTTGTGCCACTGGAGTGTAAGCAGAGCATGCTAAGTGTGACATATTTTTGGGGGGGACCCCTTAGATTTGTGTGATCAGTTGTACCAGGCACTTTCTCTTTGCACAAGGAAGCTTGTAAACAGAAGCAATGAGCGCAAAGACGGGCACATAGGAATTTTAAACCTCTCCCGGAAGACCGTTGCTTAAAGGGCTTTGTTTATCATAACTTCTGATAGGAGGCCAGAGAGAATTTCTACAGAATGAAGTATTTAGTGAAAAAATCATGTTGGCTGGCGAGATGTCCTTTGCTTGATAGAACAAACATGGGGCAGAGTGATGTGTGAGTAAAACCCATGGAATGGTGGCTAGTTAGTTTGGGAAGAGCCTGGGGCTAGAAAGCTCAAGTTATATGTCTGTAAGGATGGCTGTTTGGAGAGGAAGGAGGGAAAGAAGAAACTTTTATGCAAGTGAATGCCACTGATACAAAAGAGAGCTGATGAAATACATGGGAAGACATATCCTAAGACCTGTGACTCCTCTGGAAATCACTTTCCAACTCCAAAGTTTTCAGTGGCTGCCATACCAGATAATGGAATCCCTTCAAAGCCTTCTGCACTGTGGATATCTGTGCTATCTAACCAGCAACCCTCTTCCTGTGCACCTGTGTTTATAGCAGTCCACCAGCCAATGTCCCTGCTCTCTCAGTCCATGTACTCACCATCTCCTATGGGTAGCAAAAGCCATAACTTTCTCATAAAGAAGTCCTTGACCACCGCATGTCATTATGCGTGTTCCCTTTCTACTTGCCATTGTTAAACTTGGGTTGCCATCCATTGAATTCTTATCTCTCCTTATATATTTATTTTTATGCATGTCATCTTCTCCAGTTGGATATGAGGCTTTTCTGCAAAAAAGCACCATGTGGTATTTATTTTGTCTCTTCCTTTAATCATACCCTGCACGGTGCCTGGTTGCCCAGCAAAAACTCTGTTTGGCAACACAGATCACTAGAGACCTTCATCACAGAGTTGCTTTTAGATGTCCAACATGACCCAGAGCGCAGCAGTCCCCTCACCTTTGCAACAGAGCGACCCCTCCTGGTAGAACCCTGTCCAGGCTCAGGTGTGGAGAGGCTGTTGTCCTGTGCTGTGGAGCACAGGTGTCCTGTCTGCATTTGAAATCCTCCAAGAGCCACAGAACTCAGCTCTGGCTGCACACAGCCTCCCGCAGAGCCCAGCAGGAGCAGCAGGGCAGAGAGTGCTGGTGTGTCTCTGCAGGTCCCGGGTTTAGGGTGATTAAAGCAGAGTGTTTCTGTAATTGCAGCACAGTGGGAAAGCTCCCCATGTCACCTTCCTGTCCGCTGACCCAGCTTCCTGCTGTGCAGCCTGGGGCTGTATTAGTAGTCCTCTATAGCACTACAGGGACAGCTGGAGTTCTTTTGATTCATCTGCCCTTGTTCCTCCAGTTTATCTGTGTTTACATGGGAAGGTGGTGATACATATCAGAGGAGTCTCTAGGTGAGCCTGGGGAAGTCGTTTATAACGTGGGCACGGCTGGATCACTGGGACATTGCAGGTCACTTTTCTGAAGGGTTCCACAAAAGGGTCGTATCTGCACCTTTTTATGTGCTCGTCTTCTGAGTCTCTCCATTGGCTTCGAGCTTACGGTTAAACTTCGCTTTCCTCCTGAGGGAAGTTGTCCATTTCTAGGACATATACTGTATTTCTGTTTCCCTTTTTATGTGGTTCATCCTTTATCTCTCACCATATTGCAAACACTCCAGGGTTATCCAGGGCTTTGGCTGCTATTGTGTTATGCTTTCCAGAACTCCTTGTGTAACATTTGGTGCCCAGTGATTGCGTGATTATGAACCACGGGCACTGCTGTCTTATCACTCACCTCTCATCCATTTCTCCCCCAAACCTTTAGTGTTTTTCAAATCTCTGCTGTGAGGATAGGCATGCTGGCTTCCTAACTCCTATTCCCTATTTCCTTGCCTATAATGTCTTGTGACAGCTTTTCCTACTAGGGCATGCACATGTGGTTCTTACATATATCTTCTTTCTAGATGAGTGCCATTTTCTGCCAGAACAGGAAAGTTTACCTTGTGACTCACTTTTCAACTGGGTCTCAACCCTCCAATTCTCTTGCAGTACTTCCCCAGAACATCCAGTCTCCCACACGGGGCCCAGGCAGAGCAAAAAGGATTTCAGGAAATCGGCTCAATTCCGAAGCGGAAGGCAAGCTCTCCATCACCTGTCAGATTGGAAAGGCCTTGTGATACCTTATTTGGAGCAGAGGCTCCTGTCCCCTGGAATCAATAGTCAAGTCCTGGGTGTGCTGTTTGCCCCAGGTTGTGCATGCCAATCCCTGTGACCCAGGTTACTATCTGGCCTTTCCGTTTGAGACCACTCTTGCCTGTGCCCTTGAACTACAAGTTAAGCTGGTGTATAGAGGTTTACACACTCCAGTTTGTCCCATATCTAAGACCCAGCCCTACCCTTTGAGCTTATGCATTCAAATGTCTCCTGCTAAAAGTGGGAAGCATCCTCTCTCAACTACCTTGCACAGCCTCTGTGGTTCTGGCTACACCTGCCTCATTCTTGCCCCCAGTGTCTGGTTCTCACCTTTCCTGGAAAGTCCTGCGACCACCAGGATGGTGGTTACACCATCAGTCCCTTGGTTTTTTAACTCATTCCACTACATTGGCTAGTGGAAGCTATAGAGAGCTGAAAAAAATAGCCCGGGTATTTCTGTGTTACACTTTACCTGTAAAGGTGGTGTTGCATGACAGGTTGCTGTGGAAGGACGGGTGAAGAATGGAATGGAACATCATACCCTGGAGTTGTCATGGTGGTCTGGGGAATTCCCACGGTGGTCCTAGTCAGATTTCCTTCTCATTGGGCCTCACTTGCACCCAAAAAAGTGAAAAGCAAAGCCCCTGATTGTATCAGGTGGCAGGTGTGCAAGTGTTCCAGCAGGTGTCCTTGATTATTGGGAAAACCCTAGAAAGGGTAAAAGAAAATTTTCTAGTCTTATTTTTAGAGCTACCTCCATTTGAAGGAGAATAACTTTTGATTGCCTGTATTGCTGACTGTTGAAATGGGAGTGACAACATTGGTGCTGTAGTGTCTTGAGCTGAGTAAGGAATAGAAGTCGTCTAATTCCACCTGCTCATTTAACGGAAATAACGGAAGCCTAGGGTGACTTGCATGTCCTGCCAAGGTCACAAAGCTACTGGGTAAGGGCACTTGAAACCCTCTTTAGTGTCCTTCCCATTTGCTTTGATACTATCCCAATTGTTTAATTACATTTCAGCTTATTTCCAACCAACCCCATGAGTCAGTTTACATTCCTCTTTTCCCTCTTTCTATGAATGACATCACACCCCCAAGTGGGAGATCTTAACATCATCTTCACCCTTTCTCTATACTCTGTCAGTCTAAAGAGCCCACTGAGCCTGATGGGTTCTGCCATCCCAGATTGATCTTTATATGAGCTGTTCTTTTTATTATCTTTGTCCACTTCATCCTTGGCACTGTTTCTGCATGACCCTTCCCCAGACTAATTGCAGTAGAGTTCCTCATGGCTTTGCCTGACTTTCTGGGGTATCTTGCCCTACAATCCTACTGCCAGATCCACCTGCCAAACATATGGCTGCTTTCCTATTTATCTTCTGCATTCCCTGTCATCTAAGTGCCCCTTGTTGCCTTAGAGTCTCTATCTGATCCCAAGTTAAGATAACCAGTGACTTAATGAGGACAAAGGAAAAACTACAGCTCACATTTATACAAAAGCTCCTGTGTGGAGACACAAAAGGAATATTGAGACTTCATAAATTTTAGCTTTTCACTGTCTATTAGCCTAAACAATGTATACATTAGCATATAAGGCTGCCTCTGTAATATATATTTACACATACATAATTTGTATACATTTACATATATAACATAAAAATGTGTTAATATATTTGAATATATTATGGGGCACATATTTTAATATATGAACTCTCCATTATGTTTGAAATAATGATATTGCTTTGTAAAGCATGATCTTTTATTTAGGGGAATGACGAAAGCTTTTTGTGAGGAATACCCTTTCAGGATTACTTGGGGATCATTTTTATTAATATTGATTATAACATTGTAACAATGGTATTAATGCCTTAACACTATTGTAAATTATCATGCCTTTTTATTATAAAACCAAATTGAAGGTGACACTTATTTGAATTTGATCTTATAAAGCAGAGGAAACAAAAAGTTTGCTGTAGAATTACAAATTAGATGAAGAAGTAAAAGTCAGGATCATATAGAGTTGGGATTGATATATACTGATAATTATAGCAATATATTAATCTGTGTAAATTACTAAAACCAATAGTTATAGTTTTTCGGTTCAATCAAGAGCAGTTTTTCTGTCAACTTTAAAGAGAAATAAGGTAGCCATGAGGTGATTTGTCTAAGATCACATTTCCCATGATCCTGTTTGTCATTTTCTTGCTCTAGGTGTTACCTTCTAATCAACTAAAAAAAAATGTTTACTGGACAATAAGAAGGAAGATACAGTGTTAAACTCTGTGGAGAGAGAGACAAAGGTGTGTGTGCGCGTTAAAATATTCAGCCAGGAAGAATAATGATCCAGTTAAATATACAAGGTAGTCAAATTAGTATGCTAATCAGCATAAAAATCAGCTTCTGAAATGTTCCAAATGAGTGCAGGAGAGAACTCCTAGGATTTAGAATGAGATCTGTGTGGGTTTACTGGGGTGGCCATGAAAGATTTTTACGGAGCAAATGACACTTGAATTCTGCCTTTAGAGTCCAAATAATTTATCTTGTTCTCTTTACCTTGGCTGATTCCAGGGACCTGCCCCCTGGGTGATTTGTAAGTACAGACTTTCCTATTGGAGAGGATGCTGGGTCTGTTAACAGGTCCCTCCCAGCCATGGCATCACACCAGCCCCTCCCTCAGTGATCCAGCCCTGGGGAGATCCTCTCACAGCTCTGCTACCGAATCTTCTGAAGGGCTTCCCAATGGACCTGTCTTGTGTTTTTTTAACTGTTGTTATTTAGAGTGAATAATTTAAATTTAATTCAAGAGAAGATGATCTATATTCTTTCAAGTTTCATTAAATCGTCATGAGTATGCTGTATCTCCTGCATCTCTCTTTTTCCAGTCTGAAGCACATAGTTTTCATAGCACTTATTAAACTTTTTGTCCTGCCAAGCCACTATGCTAGCATGAAATATTGAAGTTTTGCTCCCGTGATTCTAGCCTAAAGCTTTATCACAAGGCATATAGTCGCCCTGTGCTTGGTACACCTGCTTGGGCTTGATTTAACAGAGCCTGGGCTGCCTTTCCCCTTCCTGCTTTCCTGTCACCAATTTCCGCTGCTTTTGTTCTGTGCCAGCGTTTTCATTTCGTATTAAATCTTCATTAACCTGAAAGGTTAGTGGATGCAGTGCAGCTATACTGCCAGGATCACATGTTTGAAGGTTGGCTGTGGTATCAAAAGTGAGTGTGGCAGTGGTTCGAAAGAATTCATTTGTCTTTTGGGGTTTTAAAATAGCTTTGTGATTATGGATTATTTCAGTGCAAATACATTTTTCAGTAACAAGTGCCTGAAAATCTTGACACAAGAGACCCAAGGTAAAGAAATCTCAAATAACCTTGAGGACTTCCTCACAGCTCTGCACAGAGGGAGATAGCATCTGTCAAGGTGAAATGAAAGGCATCTGGAAGCCTGGAGGAGGAGGTTCTGTGTTTTCCCTTCAGCAGTTGATGACATTCTTTGATATGTAACTTGGGCCAGACAACTGTATCTCTTACTCTCCTTTAAGTGTCTGTGATGCCCTTAAACAGAAAAGCGAAGAACATTGGGGAGACTTTCAGAATTGCCTCAAGTCACCTTTGCTACAAGAAAACTGCACTCCTTCAGGGTCTTTAGCTTGCACAATTATGAAGAGATGGCCCTTTTTCCTTTTTTGATTAAAAGAAAAAGGATTTTTTTTAATTTTTTTTTTTTTTTGCTAATTTGGGATTTTATGGACATATTATTTATTTTAAAAGGTACAGGTTTTTATTCACCTTAGAATTTACTGGCTAAGTTACTTTATCGTTTGTATTGTCTTGAGACTGAGCTTTAATATTTCATTGGTAATAAACTCCAGCAGATGAGTAAGAACTGCAAAGGAGTTGTTTGCTTTGTAGTCTGATAGCTTCTGTGTCTGCACTCGCTTCCCACTGCCACCTCCCCGGAAGGACATGAGCCCCTGCAGCTTCAGCAGGGCTTGCTTATGGAGCCCAGCGTGCTGGGGAGGTTGTGAATGTCCCCGGGTTGAGACCATGGCTCTGGTGCTTCTGTGAAAGCTTGTCTCGGTTCTTTGGCCCCTTGGGTGTGGCTCTTCCTAAGCGTTAGGAGTACCTTAATTAAGTTAATAACAATGTACCTACCTATATAGTTTAAGTTTAAAAAATTTGGCTCTCAAAAGAAATTTCAATTGTACTGTTGATATTTGGCTGTTGACTAATGAGTTTGCCGATCACTGCTAGGTGATTTGGCTCAGTAGACAGAGTGTCAGCCCGTGGACTGAAGGATCCTGGGTTTGATTCTAATCAAGGGCATGTACCTCAGTTGCAGGTTCAATTCCTGTCTCTGGTCAGGTAAGATTGCATGCGGGAGGTAGCCAATATTTGTGTCTCTCTCACATGGATGTTTCTCTGTGTCTTCCCCTCCCTTGCACTCTCTCTAAAAATCAAGGAAAACAATGTCCTTGGTTAAGGATTAACAATAAAAAAAGGAAAAGAAAGTTTGCATCTCACCTTTATATCCTTTATCATAATCACTTCTCTAATGTATGGATATCACTGACATTTTGTTAATACCTTTCTCATCTAATTTTAATTTAATGCACCAGGAATACTGTGCTATGAGACTTCACAGGCTCTGTAAACTTCAGGTGTTGGATGGGACCGGGCTTAAAATACTCCCTGCCGGGAAGCAGGAGAGAATAACAGGCATTTAGCGATGATTTAACAGGCCATTGCAACTTAAAGAACTCTTTCATATCAATGACCACATTTAAGCAATTTAACAAGAGGTCAGTTTATTATCTTCCTCATTTTATGGACAAGGGAACATCATCACAGTGACATTAAGCAGTTTGTCCAGCAGCCTGCCACCGGTAAAACCAGAGCCCTGGCTGAAACCCACGCCTTTTATTTTAGGGCCAGTGTTGCTTTTACTAATTTGTGGCATTTCCTGCAACACCTGTCACAAACAAGTGTCCTAGTTAAAGATCCTCGTTAAGGGTTAGGAATACATATTACAGTAATTGGATCACGCCTTGAGGAGCCCACAGTCCCATGGAGGGAATGAAAATTATAAGGCAGGTTGAGAAGTGCTATTAGAATTAGATAATTATACACCCATTCATAGAGGAAACACTGGTGTTGTCTGAGAGGTTTTCGAAGATCTTTTCACAGAGATTTGAAAGATAAGCAGTTTAAGCCCATTTTAGGTAGGGGGACAACACGGGAAACAACATGGCCTGTGGATGAGTGTGGTCTGTGCTTGAGCACCAGAAGAAATAGTAGAAACTGAGTCTAAGCAGGTGGGATTTAAAATAAATTCTAGACTGAAGCTTAGCTTCTAGGCTTGTTTTGTAGTTGAAATGTCCTCAATTTCTTAATAAAGCTAAGTCCATTGCACACACACGTGTGTGGCAACAGTAAAAAAAAAATGATAATTAGAAAATTATGGCCCTAGAAACTGATGGGTGTATTTATAAAGCAACTGTTTTCCACAGTGTTTAGAGGAAGTTGTGCACATAGAATAGGGCTCATTGAAGACTTGGTTTGACTCATGGAATGGGCTGTAAATGTGGGGGCATCCATATGTAGACATTCAAAGACGCCTTGCCTTATGTCCCACTTTCTCTCTCCTTTTTCCTGTTTGATGTGGAAGTAGTTTTTATCGTTCAGATCCATGCTGATAGAGTCAACCTTCTGGTGTTAATGCCCATTAATTTGGTGGAACTTTGCTTTCAAATGACTCTTGCTTTTTCCCTTAAGCGCTTTGGCTGTCTAATGAAATGCAGGCCTCTTAATCAAAGTTACAGATGGTGGCAGTTGCACAAACCCTAACTGGGACAAAGAGAAGAAAGAGGTGAGCAATTGACCCACATTTAGAGAGTGTGCTAATTAATTAGCGAGTAAAAGTTGCATTTCTTTCTTTCTTATTTCTTCACTTGACAGGCCCAGTGCAGGTATTTGCCCCCCACAAGGAAGGTTTATCTCCCTACCACAGACGTGGCCCTGGAGCCTGGTATGACTGAAGGTTTCCATTTTTAGGTTTGTTGAGTTCACAGTGGTATGGCCACCCTGAGTGTGACACCCTGCCAAGCGTGGGACTCCACTTGGAATCTGCATGAATGGGCAGTGTATTAGTGGGACACCCTGAAGTTGAGGTGGTGAACAAAGTCAAGATCTTCCCTGCCCTGCATTGAAATGGTATTCTGAGAATTCCATGTAAAGTCCAAGGCCACCTTGGCAAGAAGCCGCTGCTCACAGCACCCTGCTTCCTTAGTGAAAATCTCTGAGCTTTGCTAGAGCTGAGGAATCATGGAAATTAAGATGGGAAAGGTCTATTCCAGTGGTCGGCAAACTCATTAGTCAACAGAGCCAAATATCAACAGTACAACAATTGAAATTTCTTTTGAGAGCCAAATTTTTTAAACTAAAACTATATAGGTAGGCACATTGTTATTAACTTAATTAGGGTACTCCTAAGGCTTAGGAAGAGCCACACTCAAGGGCCAAAGAGCCAAATGTGGCTTGCGAGCTGCAGTTTGCCAACCACTGGATTCCATCCCATCCACCCCTCCCCTCTCTGCCAGCCTGGAGATTGTTTGTTACTGTTGAGTCTCCAGTTCTTTGTCCAGTCCACTTTTAAATGATGCAAGTGATAAGATATTGATCTCTCCCAGTGCTGAACTTCTTTGGATTTGTTCACGCTGTCATTCTGCACACAAACTTGTGTAGCTCCTTGTTAAAATTCTTACACCACCTGAAACCTACATGCCACCAATTTTTCAACAGGGCTGGTTACTCTGTTAGATGGGGTCACACTAGTCGCTTTGTGTTCACATCCTTCTGCCTTCCTCTTCTCATCAAAGACAATAGTAGGCACCCTTGTCAGATTTATGTCGATATTTAGCTAAAAGAAGGAATATGTTCTTTCTAGCTGAAATTTTTTCTTATGTTTTCCAATAGTGTCTAGCACCTCTAACCATATGCAGGCAGTAATGCAGAATGTGATTGTAGTAGATTATTTCAGTTTCACTACTGTTTAAGATGCCGTATGTAGTTGGTTTATTTTATTCATTTACTCCTCAGGCATGTCTTGTAGCATGGAACAACTGTTCTGTGTACTCAGAATGATAAAAAGGAGATAATTCTCTATTTGAAATGTCAACACTCATTCCTAATTTGATTTTTCTTTTTACTTTCCCCTCAGCTTCTCTCTCTCTCTCTCTCTCTCTCTTTTTTTTTTTTTTTTTTTTTAGTAAAAATTTCTAAGGGGAAGAAGAAAATAAAGTCAGCTATCACCGATTTTTCAAGCCATTTAACCCAAACTCTGTAAGAGCATTAGGTGCTCATGTTTAAAGATGGACTTTCTAATAAGGAGTTATTAAAATTGTTAGCTAAGAGCAGAATGTGGTATATCGTTCATTAGAGGGACACACGCATATGCAGGCACGCACATGCACACACACACACACACACACACAGACACACCTCCCACAATTTAAATAAGGAAATCACTCAGCCCCAAGAGCCTATAAATCAATTGCTTAGCTTTTTAACAACACTACCTCATTGTTTTTTAACTGGAAGATTGAGCGATTTCTTCTGTTAATTATTTTTTTGTGAAAGGAGAGGAGATTCAGTGCTGTGAAAGGGAAATCGACTGAGAGCCGGAGGAGGGAAACAGGGTCTAGGTTATAATTTTAGAAGAGCTGTTGCTCTGTTGTTAAACAAACTTCGTCTGCAAAGTCTCTGACCTATGAAAAATTGTTTGGATTCCCCCCATTTATCTTGTTTGAGCAGTAAAGAAAATATAATTGGGGAAATGGCATTGAAGAGTACCCTGGGTTATTTGTTATCAAACATGGCATGAGGTTTTCCACATTAAATTTAAACATAAGTAGCTGAGTCTGTGACTGTGGGAAAGGGACATTTTGAGTTTACCTTTTCTTTCGAAGCTCTAATAGAAAATGATACAGGCAGGGCTAACCATTTTATTTTTCTTTTAAAATGGAAACTCTGAAGGTGAGGATGAGTGGGAGTCTAAGGCTGAAAGTGAGAAGTGACTTTTGAAATGTGATTCTTGTAATGTGCAAATGATGCATGGTGAGAATACCTGAGTGGCAGCATCCCCATCACGTAGGCACTGGTTAGAGATCTAGATTCTCAGACCCATCAGGAAAGTCTGAAATAAGAGAACCTGAGGCCTAAGCAATTTTCATAGATAAACCCCTTCTTCTCTAGAGTCCAAATTACCTTCTACACCTGCTGGAAATAATCTCCTTGTTTGCTAATGCCTCAAAGTTCTTTAACATTGAATACATGCTTTTAGTACATAAAAGCTAGTAGAGAGACAAATAGAATTGCGATCCAGTGGGAGGACCCTGACTCTCTGTATTTGAATCCTAGCAAGCCCCTTCCTAGGTGTGCCCATGGACAGGTTCCTTAAGGTCTTTGATCGTCATTGTTTTCATGGGTAGAATAGGATGATGCAGTGATCAATACATTACCCATCCCAATAGGTTTTGTGAGTACATACATTTAGCGACAGTGCCTGGGACCTAGTAAGTATGCAATAAAAATACCTATTATTTTAATTATGACTAACAAAAATAATTTTGGAAGAGGCCATCTTTGTATTTAGTAGTATAATATTGAATAAATGAATGCTATCAGTTTCTTTTCTAAAAGCAGCCTTTGATGGGAGAAGCAGTAAGAAGGTAAATAATATCAGATTTCCAAAAGAAGAGGGCATAAACATTGAGGAAAGGGTTGAGAATGAGTAACAAATAATACCGAAGAGGAATTTCCTCGAGTCCTCATCAGGAAACAGCTTTCTGTTAAGCAGGCTGATTTTAAAATGGAAGCTAATCCAGACAGCTTTACGCTAGCTCCTTTTCCCTAAGTTGCCAAGCACTGAATCTTCATTCCACCGTACTTTGGTGCATGCTCAACCTGTAGTCCTGAAGGCAGTGGGTTCCCTGTTTTCACAGCTTCAAGGGTTTAAATCAGAGTCTTGCAAGAGCCATCTAAATAAAAGGGTTTAAGGTCAAATAGATCACTGGCAAGTGTACGGCATGATTATGGTGATTTGAAGGGGGTTAGTACCAATACCAATCTACAGGTAAGTTTTTAGTCAATTCAATTAAATGCAAACATTCCTTATGTGCCCTCCTCATGCTCAGAGCTATAGATGTAAAGATGTATGAAAAATAGCCAGTGTTATCAAGGTTCATGTTATTTTCCTAAATGGCCATTCTTTTTTGGTTGTTTGTCTGATTTCAGAATTGAAAGATACTGATTTGTTCCAAAATGTATTTAATTAATTATTCATTGATATAAGAGTTAGGCGTTGATAAGAGAGTCAACATTTAGAAATAAAAATTACTGCTTTTATGTTGAAAGCATAAGATGTTCCAGCTCAGTAAACATGAGTAAGACTATTTTTTTTTTAAGAGACTTCAGCATCCTTGGCATAAATGGAGTGGTTCCTCACCCTGAATCAGTTCAGAGTTTATTGTGGTTGCTTTTTATGTTTCTTTCATGAACTTCAGAGTTGACAGACTGACAAACGTTTTGGGATATGTGTGAGTAGTTAGTTTATTAACTGGTTGGGAACAAGATTCCTTAAACATTTATCTGTGATTTGCCATACCTTCTACATGTCAGAACCATCTATGGAATTTTCTTTAAAAATATAGATGCTTGGGCCTTGGCTGGTATGGCTCTGTTGGTTGAATGTTGTCCCATGCACAGAGAGGTCCCAGGTTCGATTCCCAGTCGGGGCACATGCCCAGGTTGGGGACTTGGTCCCCAGTAAGGGGTATGAAAGAGGCAGCCAATCAATGTTGTTCTCTCTCATCAATGTTTCTTTCTCCTTTTCTCTTTCTGTTTCTCTAAAATCAATAAAAATTACGCGCGCGCGCACACACACACACACACACACACACGGGGCCTGGTGCATGAATTGGTGCATGGGTGGGGTCCCTCAGCCTGGCTGGTGATGGGGGCTGAACCGGGCCGTCTTGCCCAGTTCTGATCAGTGCCCATCGAGGCCAGCTGGCCGGGGGGGGGGGGGGGGGGGGGGGCGGAGGGACTGCAATCAGTGGAGGGGAGGGAACATGGGAAGTTGGCTGGCTATGGGAGCACACTGACCACCAGGGGGCAGGCAGCTCCTGTGTTGAACATCTGCCCCCTAGTGGTCAGTGCGCATCATACCTACCAGCCAGTCATCCAGTTGTCTGGTTGTAACAGTCACTTAGGCTTTTATACATATAGACTAATGGCCAAGTGCACAAAATTTGTGCACTGAAGGGGGGGGTGTCCCTCAGCCTGAGCCCTCTGAGCCCTCTCGCAGTCCGGGACCCCTTGGGGGATGACAGCCTGCTGGCTTAGGCCCAATCCCCCTGGCGGTCAGACATCCGTCTCGCAAACCATCATCCCTCGCTTCTTACCACCTGCTTGCTCGCTGCTCCTTACCACTCGGCTTGCTGCTCCTTAGTGCTGCTATGGAGGTGGGAGAGGCTCTTGCCAACACCGCTGCACTCGCCAGCCATGAGCCTGGCTTCTAGCTGAGCATTGCTCCCTCTGTGGGAGTGCACTGACCACCAGGTAGCAGCTCCTGCATTGAGTGTCTGCCCCCTGGTGGTCAGTGTGCATCATAGCAACTGGTCGTTCTGCCGTGACGGTTGCTTGGGCTTTTATTATATAGATAGGTCATCTAGGTCTGTTGCTGGGCATTTTGACTTTGTAGGTCATGTTCTGTCCTCATGTCTAATGCACAGCTATGATTGAGAAGCCCTAAATTATTCTTGATTTCTACTACTTACGGCATTTTTAAGCTGTAAGAGAAAAAAAAAACTTGGTCATTGCTCTCAAATTTTAATATGCTACAAATAATCTCATTTCCTTATAGTAGAGTAGGCCTAGGGCTCTGCATTTTTAAGATGTTCAAGGTCATGCAGATGGTGTAGGTCAGTGGTCAGCAAACTGCGGCTCACGAGCCACATGCGGCTCTTTGGCCCCTTGAGTGTGGCTCTTCCACAAAATACCATGTGTGGGCGGGCATGTACAGTGTGATGAAACTTCGTGGCCCATGCACAGAAGTCGGTATTTTGTGGAAGAGCCACACTCAAGGGGCCAAAGAACCGCATGTGCCTCACCAGCTGCAGTTTGCCGACCACTGCTGTAGGTTCTCAGCCCAAACTTAGAGTAGTAAAGAACTCGCTCATGATCTGCTCTTTGGAAAACAGGAGCATGCATGATGATAATTATGATAATGCTGGTACTCACTGTCTAATCCACAAAACCTCTCTCATTCTTCCCCTTTTCTGTTTTATAACAACAGAAAAAATTACAGCTTGCTAAATAATTTCCCCTTTCTTTCTTTACATGACTAAATATATATTACCAGAGCTGAAAACTACTTTGCAGTATAGAAAGGATTTTGCAACCACGGTTCACCTCCTTAATGGAATTCCAGAAGTTAATGTTCTGACTGATAAAAAAGTCAGTCTTGTGGGGCAATGTATGGAAGCAATGAGAAGTTAAAGGAAATATGCAAGAATATCTATGTGGATATCCAGATACAATTATGTCTACATAATAATAATTATCATTGCCTGTTAAGGGGCCTTGTTATGCAGACCTGTTTAGAGCATTAACTTAAAATAGGTTTGAAAAGCTCTTGGAGAGGAGAACACACAATACAATATATGGATGATGTATTATAGAATTGTACATCTGAAACCTATATAATTTTATTGATCAATGTCACCCCAACAAATTTAATTTAAAAAAAAGCCTGGATACAATAATCCTCAATAATTAGCAGTGATTGCCTTCATTATTACTGGTGGCATTAATGTTATCTTCAATGGTGGCAATGCTTATCCCATCTAATAAAAGGGTAATATGCAAATTAACCATCACTCCATCACAAAGATGGCGGTGCCCAGTCCTCTCAGCCTTGCTGGAGTCTCCAAGTCCCAGGTGGGGCGGCCACTGAGAGCGGGCAGTGTGAGTGGCCTGGCAGAATGCTTGCCTCATTGCAGCGGCAATGAGGCAAGCATTCCACCATGGTCGCAGAGGGCCTCTGGGCAGCGGGCACGGAGCGGCGGGGGTGGAGGGGGACACTTGCGTTGTTGCCCCTGCGACGAGGCAAGCGTTCTGAGCCCAGCTGCAGATGGGCCTCTGGGCTGCGGAGAGCCTCTGGGCAGTGAGTGCGGAGCGGCAAGGCCCTACTGGTGCATGGGTTCGTGTGCAGGGCTACTAGTCTACATAATAAAAGCCTAAGCGACCATTATGGTGGAATGACCAGAACGACCGGTTGCTATGATGTGCACTCACCACCAGGGGGAAGACACTCAATGCAGGAGCTGCCCCCTGGTGATCAGTGCGCTCCCACAGATTGAATGCTCCTCAGCTAGTAGCGGGGCTCACGGCTGGCAAGCACAGCGGTGGTGGCAGGAGCCTCTTCCGCCTCTGCGGCAGTGCTAAGGAGCAGCAAGCTGAGTGGTGAGAAGCCTGCCGCTAAGGAGTAGCAGGCCAAGCGGTAAGGAGAGAGGGATCCCAGATTGCGAGAGTGATGTCCGACTGCCAGCTTAGGCCTGACCTCTGGGGGGATCAGGCCTAAGCCGGCAGTCAGACATCCCCCGAGGGGTCCTGGACTGCGAGAGGGCACAGGCCTGGCTGAGAGCCCTCCCCCCCCCCCCCCCCGCCCAAGTGCACGGATTTGTGCACTGGGCCTCTAGTTTTTCATAAGATTCTTTTAAGAGAACTTTCTCAGTGTTGGTTACAGTATAAGAAAAAATAATTATGAAGAGAGAATTTTGAAAATCGACATCTTTAAGGGATAGGATTAAATGAAATATGAAAACTTTTTTTAAAAGCAAAGATACTTTTTTTGTTACGTAAACACCGAAAAGAAATATTTTTCTGCTCATTGATAACACTGAGTCATTTCATTAATCCTAGCAAAGTCTCTCTAAATTTACTGATGCATGGATTCATTTTCAAATATCTCATTAATTCCTCTCTATGGATTAAATGCTCATGTTCACTAGTGAAAACCTGGTTCCAACTGACAGATGTAATTTGGATGTAATGGATTATAACTCTTCTTCATTGTCATGTGAACTGCTTAAACTAACGTACCAATCTACTCTCCTTACAGTACAGAAAGTGTTAAAAAGATAAAAAGAACAAGAACAAACACTGAAGTCCACATGTAAAAAGACAATGGCTTTTAGTTGCAATGTCCAAATGCTTTAGGGCAATCTGTGGACCATTTTGTTTGTATGAAGCCAGAGCGTATGTGAGCTTATCTGTGACTAGCAACCAGGCATGTAGTGGAGGGAATACAACTTGGGAGAGAGTCATGAAGGATACCTTAGGCATAGATAGAACAGTCATTTGTGATTGGACCTAATTCTACTGAGGTGAGATATTTGTTCAGATTTAAGATTGTGAAACACAAGGCTATGAAGTGGGGGGGGGGGGGGGGGGGGGGGGGGCGGGCAGAAGGGAAGCCATCTTTTATATTTTCCTTAGGAAAGAGTCTTCTTCCCCATCATCACTCCTTTGCTCCAGATTGAATTATTCAGTTCTTTGTAGTATAAGCCAAGCAAATTCTTTTTTTTTTTTTTTTTTTTGGAGATGGACTTATCCTAACATCACGAACAATATATTTAAAACTTGGATATATAATTAAAAGCAACAACAACAAACAAATGAAAAAAATGTGGTATTGCCAAACCGGTTTGGCTCAGTGGATAGAGCATCGGCCTGCGGACTCAAGGGTCCCTGGTTCGATTCCGGTCAAGGGCATATACCTTGGTTGCAGGCACATCCCCACTGGGGGGCGTGCAGGAGGCAGCTGATCGATATTTCTCTCTCATCGATGTTTCTAGCTCTCTATCCCTCTCCCTTCTTCTCTGTAAAAAATCAATAAAATATATTTACAAAAAAAAATGTGGTATTTAATCAATATATATTTTCATTTCTCTAATTCTATAGCTAAAGTTCCCTTCTCAGCTTAGTCAGAAATTAAAGTATACTTTGGGTTCACATGCCTTTACCTTTAAAGCTATATAATGAAATTTTCAGTTATGCCAATGGAAGGCCTGCCCCATGTTGTGTGTGAGTTCCCTCAAAATAGGAAAGAATATTGACAAGACAAAGTAAGTTTAGCCTAGTAGACTTATTGCTCTAAGAGAGAGTGCCAACTTAAGGATTCTTGGTAGCTTTTCAAAAGGAGAAAAATGAGGGAGGATATTTACAAGATCAAAAGCCTGGGTTGGTGATTTTGATATGGGTCTTGGGAAGTGAAGAACTAGTTAGGATTGGGTAGTTTTTGGCATGAAAACTGGTCAGCAGGGCTCAGTGGAACCAGGGTCTGGATGCAGGTGTTGGTGAGCAAAACGTTAGTCTTGTTGGTAAGTCACCTATTTTACCTAGTGTATAGTCTTATCTTTCAGAGTCAAAATACAAATATTTGGTTTCTTGCTTCTTTAGAACAGGAACTGGAGAATGCGATGGTTTCAATTCTCAGCCTTGATGGAGAAATGATACGTATTATTTTCCTATTCCTGCCATAACAAATTACCACAATCTTAGTGGCTTAAAACAATACAGCTTTCTTATTTCACAATTCTTTAGGGAAGAATTCCGGCGTGGGTCTTTCTGGGCTCAATTCAAGGTGTTGATAGGACCACATTCCTATCTGGAGGCTCTCTAAGGAACATCCTTTTTCTTTCCTGCTTTTACTTTTTTAAGGGAAAGGGGTTTTGGTGTTTTAAAAAATACACATTTTTATTGATTTCACAGGGGAAATGAGAGGGAGAGATAGATAGAATCATCAGTGATGAGAGAGAATCACTGATTGGGCTGCCTCCTGCACGCCCCATACTAGGGAGATCAAGCCGGCAACCGGGAATATGCCCTGACCAGGAATCTAACCATGACATCCTGGTTCATAGGTCGGCGTCAACCACTGAGCCATGCTGGCTGGGCTTCCTTTCCACCTTTTAAAGGTTGCCCACACATCTTAGCTAATGGCCCCTTGCTTTCGTCTTTAAGTCAACAAAGTTGTATCCTCTGACCCTTTCCTCAAAGTTGCATCTCCACTTCCTACTTTTAAGAACCTCTATTGGGTCCATTCTGATAATCCATTTCTCTCATTTCAGAGCACATCTACAAAGTCCCTTTTACCCTGTAAGATAAGATATCAACAGGTTCTGGGGATTAGGATGAAGACATATTTTGGTGAGAGGTAGTGTCACTATTTGACCTACCACCTGGGAGATAGAATCCACAGAAATTGGAAAAAACACACACCATGATCTTCTTGCAGCCTTTGGCTACCAAAATGACCTCATGGTGCAGATCATTCTTTGGTTTTATTAATAAAAGAAAGGAATTGTATGGCTTCTACTTCTTGGAATAAGGATGGATGTCAGAGGTATCTATTTGATAACACTCATACTTTGTTTTCTTTAAAAATATTTTCTATGTTTTTTAAAAAAGAAACTACTGTGTTCTTTGTATGCTAGTTAGCCCCAAGAGGACATGGGATACCTACTTTCGAGGATTATGCAAATATAACTAAATGTCTGAATACTTATTCCTACTTGTTATTTTCTGTAATGTAATGACTCCCTTGAGACAATACTGTTTCAAATGATCTTTGGTGAGAAATGACTTGCATTTTGCTTTTTATATCACACTGTCATATAGATCATTCTCAGTAATGCTTTACATAAATTAGGAATCCACCTTTCTTTCAGGCACTCTGCAAATATTACTCAGCAGTACAGTCTTGCATAATTTGAAAAGCACCAATGGCATGCGCAGATTCCAGGGTCCTGCCTTAATTACTGAAAACAAAAAGCAGCTCTGACAGGGGCCTTGTGTCCTTCTCTGCTTTTCATTATCACAGAGCCTTTCAGCCCGGAAAGTGTTCTCACTAAAACCTCAAATCACCTTAAGACAATATTGCAGCTCCTGTGTGAAGTATGGTATTTTTTTGTTTGTTTTTTACAAATAGGATTTTTTATTTGTCATCATTCAGTGCCTGAATTTTGAACATATTCTCGACTGGGGGCTTATATCCATCAGCCTGGTCAACTTTAGCAACTGTCTCATCCCCAGTGGCTTTTTCAGAACTGTGACCTTCACCGTGAGTCTATATGAGGTCTCCCAATTCAAA
Source organism: Myotis myotis (assembly GCF_014108235.1). Taxonomy (NCBI): domain Eukaryota; kingdom Metazoa; phylum Chordata; class Mammalia; order Chiroptera; family Vespertilionidae; genus Myotis; species Myotis myotis. The sequence continues at coordinate 19,164,975 of NW_023416335.1, forward strand.
CCTGGGCTTCTTCAGCATTTTGACTTTTCTAACAAAGACATAGTGGAGTGGATGAATAGATTGGCAAGCCTTTTCTATGTCTCTTCCATTGCGATCTGGAATCAATTTATTGACCACTTCTTTCAAGTCGTTTGTCTCCACCTCTTGGATCATTATTTCCATCATCTTCTAATGGATTTGGCAGACCGGCTGATACTAAGCAGAAGAGGCCTTCTGAATCTGTGTGTTGCATTTTTTAGCAAAATAACACATACTAGATGAAGCAAATAACCATTAGTAGTCTCGACATCAAGATGGCTTCACTCATGGTCTGTCTTTTTTTTTTTTTTTTTAACCATTGAGCACATTTTATCACAGGTAAGACCCTTACTATGGAAATTAGGCAGTTTTTTCCTGAACATCCTGAGTAATTAGCTTGAATTTTCTAAATGCAACTTCATCATTCTGCAGATCAGCTAGGCTCACTTCAAAACACGACCCTGGAGACCTTCAGATGCGATTTTGTTTCCTTGAGTTCTTGTGGCCAGTGTTTTTCCAATAGTTCTTATATTGAACATAGCTGGTGCTTTCACATCTTTCTTAGAAAATGGACCAACCACTGTCTTCTTGGATCCCTTTCTGTCGCTCTTTGTAAGGTGCTTGTTCTTGCCAACCTCCATGGTGCTGCTCAGAGAGCCAAAAGGCTTAGGTGATGTATGTTTTAAGGAAAGGAGAAAGAACTTGCTTTGTAAGTGTCAAGAAGGCATTTTTTCTGGGGTCGTTTGTAGTTATATTGGATAACTCACTGTAGACTTAAACCAAGATGATGTCAGCTTTAAACTGGTGTGGCTGAAATTAAAAAAAAAAAAATGTACCTGTTTTTTTTGTCCCCTTTCTTCCCTCTCTTCCTTCTTCCTCCCTTTCTTCCTCTACCTTCGCTTTCATATTTTATTTTATTTTATTCTCACTCTCTCTCTTCCAGGAGTCTAAATGACACCTATTTTTAGCAAACCACTTGACCATTCTGTCATGGAACCAACAAGGTTTGTGTAAGAGAAGTACTTCTTCCCAAGCCTAGGAAAATTAAATGCATAAAAACATTTCCTATATATTCTTTACATGATGAAAAATGGGAAATTACCTAAATGCCCATGAAATAGAGTACAGTTAAATAATGTATGAAAGTGATGCAGCTAGTGAATATATGCTGATGTGGAAAGTTTCAGAGCAGTAGAATCCAATTTGTGGTACATTTATAATGTTGATTTGTCTGGGAACTAGTTACAAGGTATGAAAATACAAAGTTTGTACTTTCATGACGTGCACTTTTGTGTATGTACATTTTATTTTAAATAGTATTCCAAAACTATGCATTATATTTATGCCTAGAAGAATGTGGAAGGATATATTTAAAAAAATTAATAACAATAGGATTCGGATAGTGTTGGGGCTTTTACTTCCTACTTTATATACATGTGGATAATTTGAAGTTTATGATAACCATTTATTTTTATGGTCTAAAGAAAGAAATACAAATTAAGGAGACTGGGGAATTTATGCTATATAACATAGCTCAATAGATCTGTTTAAACCACACACAAAAATACAAACTATAAAATATTATTACAAAGAATGGGCCAACCTATTGCCAGCTTCTGTGTCATCCAGGTAGTATGAGCATTAAGGAAATAGGGGAAGAGTTTCTATGTAACTATGGAGAGCTATTTAGCTTATGGCAAGAAATCTTGTCATTATAATGGTCTCATCAGTAGTGAGAAAGGCAGAAGGGACAATCTTTAGATCAAGGGTAATGTAAATTGAATTTCATATGCTTTTGTATCTCCAGAATCTGGTCTTTGTCACCCGATATGTGTGTGGGATGAATAGATGAAGGGAAGAATGGGAATACCTCGGCCTACTTCAGCTTTCTTTGGCCGATATTAATTTGTTTTCCCTTTAATGTGCTTTCAGTATTTATGTTTATAAAAAATAACCTTAGAGCTATTCTTTCTTCATAGAAATAACCAGAAAATACATGGATAATATGTAATGAGGGCTTTGGAAATCTCAGGTCGGAAGGGAGACCTTTTTTGCAAAACAGTGGTGGTCCAATGTTAAAATCTTTAATAAAAAAAAAAAAAAAAGGAACGCACCAAGGACTATTTCTAAATTTTTTTCTGCTAATCTCTAGCATTATACTTTGAATATTTAGACCAGCAATTCTCAACCTGTGGGTCGCGACCCCTTTGGGGTTCGAATGACCCTTTCACAGGGGTCGCCTAAGATCATCAGAAAATACATATATAATTACATATTGTTTTTGTGATTAATCACTATGCTTTAATTATGTTCAATTTGTAACAATGAAATTGCGGGTCACCACAACATGAGGAACTGTATTAAAGGGTCGCGGCATTAGGAAGGTTGAAAACCACTAATTTAGACAGTTACTAATACTATTTAATTATAAAATGAAGAAGAGATAAATATTGTTTTTCCCTAAAGATGTTGCTATCACAAACGGACTTTACCACATAAAGTATTTGGAAATCTGATAGCATAAGAGGCAACACTCATTTGAGCAGCCTTTTTGGTATCATTTAAAAGGAAAAAAGAGAAAGCTAGCCAGGAGAGATTGTGAGGTGGAGCCAATGTCTTAATATAATCATCCTTAAGTGTATTTGGCTTCTTTTGCTACACTGCTAGAATTGTTATTTTGCATTGAAAGATTTTCTCTGAAGTACTTATTTTTAGATTTAATACTAGAGATTAAATCATTTCAAATTCTTGGAGAGGTCATGAATAATCAACATACTATCCCCCAAACTGCTCAAAATGTCTATTTCTATATGTGGTGGTAGTTCCCTTCCATCCAGGTAGGGAGGCAATGGCTAATTCTATAGTATTTTCACATGATGAGAAAGCGCCTCTTATTAAGAAGAAAATCCATAGGCACTTCCTCAGCCTCTGACATTATTTTCCTCAGACGTCAGCATGTCCCCATCTCCCCCTTCTGTCACACTCCCCAGAGCTTTCTGTGTGGCCTGCAGTTGCGGAATTTAAACTTGAGTCTTCAGCACATGGAGAGCCAGGCACTGGAACACTGGGAAGTTTAACCTGAATGTCAAGAAAATAGTGTTGCCAGTCATTTCCTTTCTTGGTGTGGTGACTTTCTCTCCCTGGGAACAGGAAGGTAAAAGCCCGAGAGCCCGGGCCATGCAACCATGAGTTGGGAGAGCACTTAGAACTGGCTATTTGTTAGACTCAGTAGCCCCTGAAGTCATATCCCTGAAGTGTTTACCCTGCATTGTTCACTCTCTCTTCTCTAATCTCCTGTCCTAGTTTATTTTGTTTCAGTCTAAAATCTACATGTTGGCATTGGTCATCGTGTCAAGACCACCCTCAGGTTTGATGGTTCACTTGGAGGTGTCCCGTTTGTACTCATGGCTACCATGTATCGCAGGGAGAAAGTGTGTCATCCATGGGAAACTAGGTACAATGGTCACCCGGCTCTTGACCAATACGGTCACATAGGAGCCACTTAATCTCCAGAAACTATTTGTGACACCACATGAGGTGTTGCCCATCGGGGAAGTTCATTAGAGACCCCGTGCCCAGGATTTTTATTGGGGGCTGATAGAGCAGACCCTCTCTATGTGGCATGAACCAAAATTCCTGACCCCCTAGGAAAGCAGGTGTTCCACATAAACCGTGTTGTCACATAAGCAGTTTCATCACAGTGTGTCATTTTTATCAGTTCTGGGAATAGCAGAAACTATATCGAAATCCCAGTTTCCAGAGGCTAGTGATGGGCCAGCGCTGTAAACAGACCTTTTAAAGGCTAGAAATCTGGCCTGCCATGTTAGCTTTGTTTTTCACAATTTGTAAAATAATTTACAATCTTCTCAACTTGTTTACTAAAGATGTTGAAACTTTATGTACTTCAGGAACTACTTGAAAACTCTGATATACCTAACATCTTGCTAAACACTTAGTAGATGTTTTTCTTCCCTTGCTCCCTCACGCCAACACACAACCCCCTGCCAAATTATATATCCTCTTCATCTAAAATATATCTGGAGTCCACGCAGTTTCTCTCTCTGTCCCCTGCGATATACTGGTTCAAGCGACTTGCAGCTCTAGATGGGAAAGCTCCCATACTGGCTTCTCCATTCAACATTTGCCCTCTGCTAATCCATATACCACAAAGCAGCTTGAGACTGTTACACTTAAAACTGTTTAGCATTATCCTTTAAATTCTTCTAAGACTTCACATGTTGCTTAAGATGAACCCCAAAGTCCCTAATATGACATCAGCTCATCTGGACCCTCCAACCCCATCTAGGACCACTCGCTCTGTTATGTCACAGCTTCACTGGTCTTCTTTCATTTCTTCAAACTCACCAAGCTCTCCCCATCCTCAGGCGCTGAACAAGCTCATTCATATACTAGGAGCACTAGTGTTTCTTTGTTCTTGTTGGGTTAACACCTACTAATTGTCTAGAGCCTAAAAGAGGGTGTCGTTTGTAATAATTCCAGGTCAGCAGGTGTGACCTTGTAAATGGCATCACCCTGCTCATGGGCCTCTCCCCTGCAGTGCCCATTTCTTGACCCCTCCTTCTAAATGGGATCTGTAACAACTTGCCATTTTCCTTCAGACCACTATCTCATAATCATTAATTATATACTAACTAGAGGCCCAATGCATGAAATTCGTGCAAGAGTAGGCCTTCTTTCCCTGGGCTGCCGGCACCGGCTTCCCTCTGGCACCCAGGACCCGGGCTTCCCTGCAGCCCCGGCTTCTTCGTCAGGAAGGTCATCTGGTCTAATTAGCGTATTATGCTTTTATTATTATAGATTTACCTGGCTATTTGTTTAACATTTTTTACCCTCACTGTGCTGTGAAGTTTTGCAAGATCATGGACAGTGTAGCCAGCATCCAGCTCTGCCAGGTGACATTTCATTAGTTCCTAAATTCATCTGTAGGTGATAGCACTGCTTCCTAAAAGGCATTTTTTGGTCAGTCTCCATTCAACTTGTTTTATTCCACCCCCGACCCCACCCCCACCCCCCCCCACCACCACCACTGAAGGTGTTTCTGGGAGCTCTTCATTAAATTCTTGGACTTATCTTTCAGTGGCTGACCTACAGAATGTATAAAGAATTAATTTGATGATGTGTTGGAATGTTACACCTCTGCAAAAGTTCTCAGGCATACCGGTTTGCTGGTGATTTGTGTGCATTTTAAATTAAATGGACATGCTCCAAATTTCATTTTAGTACTTAAAAAAATAATGGTACTATTCAATAAAAAAATTCTCTTTATATCAATTAATTTATCTTATCCTTGTAGGTATGAATTTGCTCTCATTTCCTGGAAGTGGTCAAGCACAAAATTGGTTTCTATGAACAAAGCAATATACCGAGAATGCTAGGAAGACCCTCTGGCATTTCCCCACCGTTTGGCTGGTGATGCAGACAGTACTGCCTTTTTTCTTCTTCAAAGGCCCAAACAAGTCAAAGAGGTCCACAGGTTTAGGAGAGAATTTAAAATTCAGCTCAGCTGCTGTCATCCTGCTGTTCGGAGACCATATTCTCAGAGAGTCAGAGCTTTTATTTTGCTTCAGACTCAACCCAAAGTGAAGGGTTTGCATATCAATTTTCCACTCTCTTTGTGAATTTGTTTATGCGCCGATTTCTACATCTGGGCATCACAAATTTGCAGGCATACGTATGTCAGAAGTCTGTATACTTAACATCTCTGTCTCTTTAAGGGGTAAGAAAAAATTGAGAATTGGGATTTAAGACCACTTTAATGATGCAATGTAGGTTTTTCATTGATCTTAATTCAATACAACAAGTTAAATTTTGATTGTGAAAGCTGGCTGTGGACACATTTGGTTGCCTACCCTCTAGGGTTCCTCTTTGCCAGCACTGCTATTCTTGACTGTATGGCTCAAAGATACAATACTCAATTCTTCTGAAGTCCCAGCAGCCAGAGGATGGGCATATGGCACAATGGTACCCGAGAGGACATTTGACAACAGGGTCTGGGCACAGTTAGCTTGGGGACTCCTGGAAATGGTTCCCTGATGATAAAAACAGCTGTGCGGAGAAACCGCTTTTGGGTAAAGTTAATAAGGATGTGACTCCTGGAGCAATGGCAGCCCTCTTTCAACCACGCAAAGCCACGCCTGAGAATGGCCACGTGGCAAGAAGGAAACAGATGGGTCTTTAATGACAACCTAGGGTAGCAGCTGCCTTGGAAGCACTTGGCCCTGATACTCTTGCACAGGGGTCCTCAAACCTTTTAAACAGGGGGCCAGTTCACTGCCCCTCAGACCATTGAAGGGCCAGACTATAGTTTAAAAAAAAACTATGAACAAATTCCTATGCACACTGCACATATCTTATTTTGAAGTAAAAAAAACAAAACGGGAACAAATGCAATATTTGTATTTGCATGTGGCCTGTGGGCCGTAGTTTGAGGACCCCTGCTCTTGCATTTTAGTGCATGCCCTTGTTGAAGAGGCATGTTCATTCCAACCTTATTGCTATCCTCCCCTGACCTGAAAGCCACTGTAGTTGTGATTCTGTTTCTTGAGTCAAAAGCAAACAAACAAAAAACACATGCTAAGCCACTGGGAAAATTAATTTAAAAGCTCAAATGCATTTATAATATGTATATCTTTAAGATATCCACTTTGAGTGTGTGTTTGTGTGCATATTCTGGTGAAATATTTGAGCCAGTATTTGAATTCAGATGATCTATAATATTTTACCATTGTGCTTAACAATCATGCTATTCTTTATCCTGGATTATGCTAACAGCAACTGAGGCATAATTTTGTTAGGTAGGATTCTTTCTCCTTTACTGGCCTTTTATCTTCCTTACTTATAGGCCTACCCATAGATACAGAGTTCATTTTTGGCTCATATAACAGAAGCTGACATCCATCTTTTCTGTGTTTTGCTTTGGGCCATTAGAACAGCATGGTTTTTTTAGTTGTTGTTTGTTTGTTCATTTTTATCAATACAGGTATTATTTGATTTCTTGATGGACACTTTCTAGATCAACTTATGGAAAGTGAAAAGTTTTGGAAAAATTTTATAAATATTCCACCACCATTATCACTTCCCCCCACTCTCCAAATTGACTACAATTACAGACATTTACAACCCCTCCCTGTTCAGTTCAACTGTTAAGGAAAGGTAGGAGAAGTGGGATTAGAAAAACTGCAATTGCCACTGTTGCCCTTACTTCAGAGTTATTTGTCTTATTGAGCCATGTGTGCATACGCAGTGAGGGCCATAAAGGATATACAACTGATAGATATTGCTTGCTTATTAGCATAGAAGAGTCTCCAGAAAGCAGTCAGTCTCACTAACATCTTGATATGAATGTATTAATATAACCTACATCCATAATATTTCTTAGAATTGTCAGAAATGAACACTAGGATTATATAATTTTAGGAATGCCAGCCCAGACTAGCTATGCCCTTCTTATAAAAGAAGGTGAAATATTCATAATTTAAAATGAATAGTCCACTTAACCATACCATAGGTACTGCTAAAAAATGAGGAAAATGCATTGAGAGGGAAAAAGGGAAAAGTAGATGAGCATTTCTTTATTGATTTCAGAGAGGAAGGGAGAAGGAGAGAGAAATAGAAACATCAGTGATGAGAGAGAATCATTGATTGGCTGCCTCCTGCATACCCCGCACTGGGGATCGAGCCCGCAACCCAGGCATGTGCCCTTGGCCGGAATCGAGCCTGGGACCCTTCAGTCCGCAGGCCGACGCTCCATCCACTGAGCCAAGCCAGCTAGGGCAAGGGTTTTCTTCAGAAAAACTGCAAGAGGGGAAGAGACATTGCTTGCTCTAACCTCATAGCTGTCTTTACCTAACCTGACAGGTGGTGCGGCAGAAATTGGACTAGAACACAGAGGTGACTTGCTAAATCTCTATGTGGGCTAAAATCATCACCTGAGTTCATAGTCTGCTAGAACAAAAAGAAAATGTCTAATGTTTATGGACCTTCTAAAATACTGCCTCGGATGAAGATATACAGCAAAGATCCTTTTAGAAGCCTTCAGAAGTGACCAGCAAAGTGAGCATTATCTGTGCAAATGCTGCGATCCTTTATGCTTGCTTTCCACTGCTGGACGCCTAGTGAAAGGCGAGGAATACTGATCTTAATTTTGCCTCGTAAATAATGGATGAAACCTGGAAAGCTTTTGCTCACTTGCTTACCCATGCACTCTCTGATCGGTCTTTGCATGATTGCTTTTCTGCTCTGTTACTCTTGCTCCAGGTAGGGCATTGAAAGGCTCCACATTTCTGCATATTACAATCTAACCTGCAAGGAGTTTGGTCTGCTGATGACATTTTCAGTGGTCCACAGGAAACCGGTTCTTTATCGGATGCGTCCTAGGAATCTGAAATTTATGCAGACTGTAGAGTCTCAGGAGACTCTTGGAGATTGGATTCCTTGGGCCATCCACCAACTTGATGAGCACGTTTGCTGTCTGACCATGGCTTCTCCTCTTGAACTTCAGATGGCGGAGGTATTAGGATTCTCTATTAGGAGCCTAATTAGCATTTCTTCCTCACTAATTCTTACTCTTCAGACTACCTTTGTTGTCCTTACCTCTTCTTATGTATTAGCCACCAAAACAATAGAGATCGAAAACTAGGACCCTTAAGGCATTATGGACAGTTTCATACCCCTTAAATTATTCTATCCTCTACTAAGTGCAATTTAGGGTTTCTCCATATTTGTAGCCCCTTGGATTACATTGGTCTAGTGTTCACTTCCAGTGCTATCTTGGAAAGCCATTCCTTGCGAAGATTGACTTTGCTTCCTAGACCCATTCTTTCCTTCTAGTGTTAATAGTCACAGGCGGCTAGGTCATCACGAGACAGGAGTTACCAGGTCCTGGGAGTCAGGGAATACATGAGTTAGCTCCTTTTTCCTGTTTCTGCTTTCTGTCACCTGTATTTATTAATCGGGCCTGGCCATCACATTACACGGTGTAAATCACAGAAGTGAAAGTGTATGCCATTTGTAATGCTTTCACTTTTTGCTAAAGCTTGTTGGTCAGCAGTCCCCTGTCACAGTGTCACATTTATAAAGGCTGCATTCAGGGCACCTCCTCAGGGAAGATGCTGTGTGTTCACTCCTTGATGTTGCTGCTTGTTCTGGACAGACAGCTGGAGGAGGAGAACTCTGTATGTAGCGTACCGTGTCCTCTGTCCTCCTCACCATTACTAGTGCCATCATATTGCACCTACTGTGTGGACGACAGTGAACCAGTCACTGGGACATGGAACGTTTTGAGAGGTACTTGAAGTAGAAAACATGTAAATACCTCAGTGTCTTGAATTCACCTACAATAAGAAAATTATGTTGATGATATGGAGGATTATTTCGGAAAGGATCGTCATCACCATCTTCTTCAACTGTCCTCTAAATGACTAGACCAAGCTAAATCCAGACAGTCACAGCTGGCTGGGCAGAGTGCCCCTGTCCCTGATCTGTGCTCCCCTGGCCATCTTCCCTCCATTCCCTCCTCTGCCTTTCTCTCCCTTCCTCCCACCAGATCTTATCTCAGGCCAGCTCTCCAGCTGGCTTGTGTAGAGATTAGCATGTGGGTGTTGGCATGTGCTCTTTACACTTGTTCTGCTAGCCTGTGGTCCTGCAGATGGTGTTCCCTTCTCCAACTTCACCTCCCTGTGGGCCCGAGACAGCCTGCTAGAGGACATGAAGTCCCTATAGCCTCTCTGATATTGAAAAAAGAATACAATCACTCTGACAGATGATAACTTCTGGTCCGTCTATCAGAAAACACGAGAGTATGTGGAAATGGTGGGAGAGGACTTGTCCAGCAGGGTTAGATATTTGTGGAGGAATGGGCTTCTAATTGGTTTGGGAAGGGGCCAAGAGAGCTGTTCAAGATTGAGTCCCCTCTGTGAGATACCTACTACTATCCCAACTACCAGCAGCAGGTTTGAGAATGAAGAGAAGAAATAGATACTAGTAATGAAAGATGTGGGGTTCTGCTGTGCTTGGACTTGGAAGAAGACAGGTTCAAATGTTGTCTCTACTTTTGCTCCTCTAAGTATGACCTGAGACAAGCAGAGTTGACATCACCTGGGAGAGTCTTAGAAATGCAGACTCTCAGGCCACATACCCCAAATTAGAATCTCTATTTCAACAAGATTTCTTGAATCGAGGATTCTTAAGCATATTTCAGTTTGATCAACATTGGTGTATACAGTAAATACTCACTTAATGTCATCAATAGGTTCTGCAACTTTAAGCAAAACAACATTTGTAATGAAACCAATTTTACTGTAGGCTTCTTGATAAAAACAAGCATTCCTATGGCATCGCATCAAAGTTATAAGGGAACAATGTTGAACAAAATGATGTCATTCCAAGACAGACTGTATTAGCAGCTGCTGAAATAACTTCATATGTTAAGCTCCTGTTACTTCAATATCCTTATCTACAAAAGGAGGATTTTATATTTTATATTCTATACTATTTTTGTAAATATTTTAAAAATAATAATATATTTTAAAGCACTTATTAAAACATACAATTTTAAAAAAACAATATTTAAGCAGAGAGCTATTGAATCCAGGGCTTGAGAGACTTCCTACCAAGAATCTCATTTTCAACACCAGCAGCAGTTTTAACTCAAGTAATGATAGCTGCTTTCACCCAGATGATGGAAAAAGGAGGAGCAATTAGACGTCCAGGTTGGGAGTGGTGGGGGTGGGGGATGGGGTGTTTATGATAGAAATCAGGTCGTACTTGGTAAGAGTATATTGGTTCCCAATAAAAATGAACCTTATACCCTAATTAATATATTGCATTGTTCTGAAATTCTCGACATCCAGTAGACAAGTTCTCACAGATGTGGATTCAAGCTGAACCTGTGGTTTACGTTGTGTTGGATTTGACCAACTGGCTTTAAATTGCATAGGAAGCTGACCTGGTGATGGAAATATACATTTGATGATAATTGGAAATACTTAACCAATGCTAGATGTTAAAGAATATCCTGCAAATTCTTTATTTCCATAAAGATGCCTATTTGGTAATGAAGGTCTCCTTAATGTTAAACTGTTTCTAGGAGTTGACATTCTATTCTCAACTTTTTTTTACAGCTTCTGAAATCACATTATCTCAGTTGATTTATTTTCTAATTTTCAACTTCATTTCTATTTACAACTCTGACCAGCTTTTAGCACTTCTTTTCTGTAAGAAAATATTATTACATGTGATGATATATTTCCTTTTGTTGTGCTGAACTGGAGTATGTAAAAATAATATCTACATGAATATTATTTGCTGAATTTAGAATACTGACGTATGTAACTTGAAGTGTTAGCGGTATTCTAAGTTTGCAGATCTGAATGGACTGAAAGGGAGGGAAATGTACAGTTACATATTTCTGAGCATTCTATATTTATGAATATAACATTAGTCAAATTAATTATGGAATATAGATAATTCATTGTGTTTGCTGAGATTTCACCTCTCCTTCCCTTTTGTCATATTTCAGACTTTTTGGTAAAATAGTGTCTCAACTAGGATAGATAAGAAATAACAAATTGATCTACCAATTATAATTATCTTTTATTTCTTAAAAACAACAACTGAATATTCTCTAGTTATATTAGTTGAATGTCCTATCAAAAGATGACAATAGCCCTGGCCAGGTAGCTGAGTTGTTTGGAGCTTCAAAAAAAAAGTTGTGGGTTCCATTCCCAACCAAGGTACGTAGGGGAGGCAACCCATTGATATTTCTCTCTCTACCTTTCTCTTTCTCTCTCTCTCTCTCTCTCTCTCTCTCTCTCTCTCTCTTCCTCTCTAAAATCAATAATTGACAGACCTTAAATATTTTTACATTGCCTCCTGAGAATTATGACTAATATTGCTTTTCAAGGATGCCTTTACCATGATAAAACCTAGTAACCTTAAATTTAAAAGAATGTGCTTTATTTCAGTCATATTGGACTGGTTGTAAAAATATCTTTTAGTTTAAAAAAAGTTTTAAGAGTGAAAGACAGTATTAGCCTTGGCTTCATAAAATATTTCCCAGGGAGGATGGGAGCATGAGTTTGTGTGTGGGGGGGAGGTTGGGGGTTAATGGGGGGGATGAGGACACATTTGTAATACTTTAACTAATAAAAAAAAAGACCAAAAAAAAATAATATATATATATTTCCCAGGGAGAATTTGCTACTGGGTAAGGTATGAGAAAGTCCAGGTGGGAAAAATATGCAGGAAGCACTATGTTTCTTTGATTCCTCAGGACTTGGATATTATTTTAGAACTTGAAATAACCCTCTAGATTTAGGAAATTGAAGATTAAAAAACATGTCCCACATCTAGTTTGTGGCATTTACGATTATAGTTTCCAAGTGTTCTAGTCTTGAATGTATTCCAGGTATTTTCATTGTACCTCAAATTTACATATCTAGAATTTTATGCACACACACATATATGGGTGGGGCAAAAGTAGGTTTACAGTTGTTTGGAAAGCAATACAATAATTAATAAATAACATAAGAATAAACTGTGTTTTGCATTCTCACACCTGTAGACCTATGTTTATCCCACCCTATAATATGGAATATATAGTGTATGTATATATGTGTGTATGAATTACCATGTATATATGTGCCATGTATATATATATATATATATATATATATATATATATACAAATAATATTTTTTAGCATAAACAGTTTTGATTGTGTGGACATAAGTTCGTTTCAAAAAAATAAATATAAAGGTGGTGGAATGATAGGTCTTACGGTACGTATAATTGACAAAACTTCCAAACTGCCTTTTAAACTGGCCGTATCATTTTGCATTTGGCATTCTCACCAGCAGTGAATGAGATTGCCAGCTCCACCACGTCCTTGCTGTTGTCATCTTTTGGTGTTTGTTTTAATTTTAGCCTCCTTAAGGGTAGCAACGGATATCTCGTTATTTTTATGCTTTTCTAATAACTCATGACGTTGAGAATATTTTAATCTGCTTATTGGCCATAGGTATATCTTTGGTGATATGGCTGTTCAAATCTTTTGCCCATTTTTTAAATTTGGATTTTTGTTTCAACTTTTGAATTTTGAGAGTTTTATATGTATATTCTGAATGTGATTTTTTAAAAACTTTTTTAAAAAACAGTTTCACCTAGTCTGTGGCTTTTCTTTTTTCTCTTCTCCCTGTGTTTAGCTGAACAAAAGTTTTTAATTTTTACAGAGTCTTATTTATCAAGATTTTCTTTTACGATCATGCTATTGATGTCAGAGCTAAACCCAGCATCACTGCATTGAACACATGATGGATATCCACCTTTGTTTTCTTCTAGAAATGTTATAGTTTTACATTTTATATGTAGGTCTGTAATCCATCTTGAGTTAGTTTTGTAAAGAGTTTTGATTTATGTGTTTAGGTGTATTTGTTTATTTACATAGAATATCCAATTGTTAAAGCACCATTTGTTGAAAAACTACATTTTCTCCAATAATTTGCCTTTGTACTTTGTCAAAAATCAGGCGGCTGTATTAGTGTGATTCTATTTCTTTGTGCTCCATTGGTCTATATTTTCATCCTTCCACCAGTATTGCATTCTCTTGATTATTATCATTTTATTGAAAGTCTTTAAACTAAGTCATCTTCATCCTCCAACTTTATTCTTCTTCAGAAATGTTGACTATTTAGTGCCTTTAGCTTTCCACAAAATTTGAGATTCAGCATTCAATATCTACAAAAGTTTTGTGGAGTCTCTAAATAAAATTGGGGAGAATTGACATTTTAACAAGAATGAGTATTCTAATCCATGAGCATGAGTAACTCTCCATTTGTTTAGGTCTTGGATTCATATTTAATTGGGGATGGTGCTCTATTTTGAGAAAATCTAGCTCCTAAGAGCAAGTAGTATCTGATATATAGTAAGCATTTAACATATACTTATTGGATAAAGTATCAGCTTAGCAAAGATACTATTGATTTTGCCTTTTCTCCTTATGCACTTTAAGCAAGAGAAACCTTTAGGGTTAAACTACACACTTTTAAAAAAGACAAAAGCCTTTAGGAAATTCACTGCAACGGTTACGAAGCTCAGTTGCCAAAACACAGTGTTGGTGGTACCATAGGAGTACCTTCTACCTTTGAAAAGGGGAAGGTAGCAAAGGGCTTTGTAAGGCAGAATGAGTTGGTTTTTTCAGAAAGTTTCTCCCGTCCCTGCCCTGCCACCACCACAGATCTGAGAGCCATTAGGAATCTTGGTTTTTTGAAGTAGAAAGAGGCTTCAGAGAACATCTCTTCCAGTCATTATGAAATTGATTTTTACATCAGGGCACATGTTTTCAAGTGAAATCTTACGCAGAAATACAGTCAAAACAGATAAAAGCAGAGCTGCTCAGGTTGCTCTGGAGTCTGCAGAGATATTTGAAAGCCTCATATAATTACTGCAACGATCAGAAAACGGAGCCTCAAAGAGATTATGTAACCTGCCCAGGCTTGCACAACAAATTGGTGCAGAAGCGTAAATAGAATTTCTATCTTCTGATTCTTAGGACAAAGCTCCAAATGACTGTCATTTTTAGATTTTCCAAAAGATGGATTCTATGTTTCTATGGGAACTGTGATTTTTTTTTTCTTTGTACGCCACAATGAGGAATGTGACTGGACTTTATCTTAACTTCAATGATTTGAGAGAAGGTTATCTTGAGCGCCACCCCCCCCCTCACCCACCCCCTCCCCCCACCTTAGAAAGAAGCCCTTATTGATTGCTAAGTCTTCAGGACCAGTATTTTATGAGTTTGTGTTATTCCTGTGATCCAGGCAGAAAATGCCCTTAGATTTGAGAGAGAGAGAGATCACTGAAGGCCGGTTTCAGGAGGCTTCCTGGTAGAGGAGAGCGTGTTGCCTGCTGTGACCGGGGAATTCCTGCAGGTGCTTCTGGGCTTCAAAAGTTTCTTTTTACCTTGGAGTCAGGTGTCTCCCATCTCAGCATGGATGACAGGCCTTGCTGAGATTCGCCAGTTAAGCTGTTTAAACCAGGTGCATTGGTGACTTTTTAAAATACATGAATTGGATTTTATTGGTATTTTGTGAAGGAATGAGAAAACTGCAACATAAATTGGATGCGTCCTATTAAAACTAAAAATACGATTCCTAATTTCAGGGAAGCAGTATTGTCTCTTTCCTCCCATGCTCCTAAATATTTCTTATGGAGCCCAGGCTTTGCAGATGCCACTTTTTAATGTATACTGGATGGCCAGAATACTGCCGAGCAAAAAGTGGACGGTGACCAAGTATTTCATGAATTGAATGACAGAGTGAATAAAATAGCTCTCATTTACATATGGGGTTGAATGCCACCTATTTAGAGAAGTTCACCCTTGCCACCTTGCCTGCAAACACGGCCTCAGTCAAGTCTTGACTCCATTAGCCAACTTTGCTTTTTTAAGACCTCATATTATAAATAATACAGAAATTGTACTGCATATATTTATTTATTTTCTCACTTTCTCCACTTGAATGAAATCTCCAGGAGGGCAAGAATTGTGTTTGCTTTCATTACCCATTTATACCCATTACACTTAGAACGGTTCTTGGCATATTGTATTAAAGCGTGTTCCGTAGGTGTTCGTGACTGGACATGGGAGATAATTCCATTCTGCTCAGAATGATTCTACACAAAATGAAAGAATAAATCACATGTCACTTTAGGTCCTATCCTATCTCTGTGACACTGGGCAATATTAAAAACAGGGAAGGAGTTGGTGTTTCACAATGAACAGAACATCTTTCATTGTAAGAAGTTCGTTTCCTACTGTAGTTTACCTCCTTGTCTTTCCTGATGGTTTTTATCTCTCAGCTACTTTATTGGTGTATCAACGGCCTCTGGTAAATGTCTAGTGTTCTACTTTACATCTACTCCAATATAAATTGTTTCAGATCTATCTTGAATGCAGTTTTATTGGATATTAGGTTCCATGAGCACCTATTTTTAGAACTGTCCAATGGGCACCATTTAGGAATGTCTTGAAATTGTCTACACTGACAGTAATGGGGATAAAGCGTTCTGCTTAGATTGGTGGTATTGGCTCTTCTGATCTGATGTTTGCTAAAAATACAAGCACTATTGTGTTAAGTAAAAACAAATGATCTGGCAGAAACTTCCGATGTGTCCCCTTGGGCTGAGGATGCTCAGTGTTACATTGCCTTGGTCCTTTGCTTTTCGCATGCAATGACAGAAAAAACACGAACCGCAAACCAGAAAGATCTGACTTCTAATCCCAAATACCACAGTGTTCTTTATAACCACAGGCAGAATGCTTAACCTCTCTCTGCCATGGTTTTATCATCCGTAATGTGACAAAAATGGTGTCTTTTTTAAAGAAATGTAAGGGTGTTTTGTTTGTTTGTTTGTTTGTTTTTTTTAATGAATCAGTGCATGGAAATAAAGCACTGGGAGCCTTTTAGAAAGGAAATTCTCACAATAAGATAAGACCTGGTATATTTGCCATTGTTCTGATGAGCCTTATCTACTGAGTAGACTGCCTGTTATCAGGTACTGGGAGCTGCTCTGGCAAGTCCCTGTTTATCATGCACAGCTAGTTGGATGTCAGTTCTACTCCCAAGGTTAGTAATATAGAAAAAGAACCAATCTCTGATACCATTGAGAGCCCCAGAAAAGTATTTGGAGAGGAAGGCAGGTATGCAGTTGAGAGAAAAAGAGGGGGAAGGGGGCGGAGAGGGAGAGAGAGAGCTTTATTGTACGTGCGGGTCCCACTAGATTCCTTCTCGGCATATAAAATGTCCCAGTCCTATTGAATTTCACTGCCAACGTAGTTTCTTGTTTACATTGTGTGGCTGTGAATGGCCCATGTAGTAGAATAATGCTAGGAGCTGAATACAAAATTTGCCAGTACCAGTTTGGGTCTGTTTACTTGGAAGAGCAACCGTGAATTGCACTGTGCCCTCAGTGCACAAGGAATCTGCATTAGATCTCTTCCATGTCACTGCACTTGGATTTCTGAAGATACACCTTTCGGGTTTCCTAATTAGGGGTTGTGATTGTTTTCCCTCCTCCTTGCAGTCTTAGACAAATTGGAGTTGGACAGCTGGAGACTGGGGTTTTCAAAGACTTTGCAAAAAGAAAAAAACTTCAGCTGTTTATTCCCTCCTCTCTTAAACTCATTAGGAATACAGCCAGAAGCTTGATGCTACCAAGAGCCTTTGACTGTCCCATTCTAACTGTAAAAATAGCTGCTACCACTGTGCTGATGACAGGCATCAAATGGGCTGGTGATGAGAATGCTGAAGATGGTGGTGGAGGTGGCGGTGTTGATGATGAGTGATTTTCCTTTGACTTTCTGCCATCATCTAGGTCACATGGCAGAATGTAAAAGTAGACAATTTTATCTTGATGAAAGGTCCTCTCCATCCAGGGAACTTGTAATAATGTGTAAAGCCCAAAATACTTATTTCAGATTCCTCAAATCTTCCCATTCAACTGAAAGGCTGGCTAAGATCTTCGCACATTTCACGTGAAAGTAGTGAGGCTGGCCTAGGAAATCACAAAAAGTGCAGGAAAAAGCAGCTACTCCGATCCATCTCTTAAACTGGTAGCGGAGAGCAGGGTTTTTGTCCACCACCCGCCCACCCCCCACCCCAGTACCCCCGTAGAATATGTCCACATAGTTCCTATAGTGTAGAATTTCATAAAGTGTAGACTCTACATCAGTGGGTCTTCATTAGAATCATTTTAAGAGCTTTTAAAAAAAACACCGTGTTGCCCTGATCAGTTTGGCTCAGTGGATAGCGTTGGCCTGAGGACTGAAGGGTCCCAGGTTCGATTCCGGTCAAGGACATGTACCTTGGTTGCAGGCACAACCCCATTAGGGTGTGTGCAGGAGGCAGCTGATCAATGTTTCTCTCTCATCGATTTTTCTAACTCTCTATCCCTCTCACTTCCTCTCTGTAAAAAATGAATAAAACATTTAAAAACAAAAACACAAAACACCGTGTCCTAAAGCCATCCTCAGATTCTTGATTGGAAACTAACCCAAGGGTCCGTGTGTTGTTTGCTTGTAAAGCTTCCAGGTTGTTTTAAAGTAATGTTAAGGCTGAGACTCAACAGCAGGAACGCTGTCTTATGTCTTCTTTACGTCTCCTTGGATATTTAAGTGGTATGTCTTAGTTCAGGATTTAGTTGTCATTAAAGTTTAAAATTTATGGCAGTTGCTTTGTTGTCATGTATTTCTAACATATTTTATCTACTCTCAAACCATAGCCTACTTTTTGTACCTTTGATGCACTCTTCTTAACAATCTTAACTCGTTGTATTCAAAAATCATCTAGCATGGTTGTTAGTCTAATGAAGGTCTTCCGGGTCCTATTTAGCAACCTAAAACTCTAGAGGGAAGACAGACCTGATTTGCTATCATGATAATTTCATTTTCAAAGAAGGGAGATTTTTAAGAACCAGAATGTTAACATGGCCAAAAAAATCACAGGAAGTTGTTTCTTGAAAATAAAACAGCATTGTTTTTGTTTGTCTGATTTTTAGCATGTTATAAACTCTGACCTGGGTGGAGTTTTAGAACTTACCTTTAAAGATTTTATTGTCATCACAGTGATTATTTTATTCGTTCCTAGTTTTCCTTCAACTTTTTAAGGATCAGTTTTCTAAATCATAATAAACTTGAACATAGAAATAGGCCCTGGGTGTTGAACATCATTATTTTTCTCTATCTCTTGTCATTTATTAGAAAATCTCTAATAACTACCACAATGCTAAATGGATCTCAACTAGGAGTGTGAATCCAAATTATGCAGGGAATTTTTTCAAGGCACATGAGGCTAGACCTTATCTCAGACACACTAAATCAGAAGTTTGTTTGAGGAAGGGGAGATCTGGGGCTTAGGTGACTATTAAAACCAAAGTATCTGGGAGAGTCAACTTAGAAAATGTTGCCTCTCTTGATATTCTTACAAAAGTTATGAGTTTTCTGCTAAAAGTTATATCTACAATTTTTTTTCTAAAGGAACAGCCAAGTGACTCAATATATAACTGATTCTAATGTGAAGTCAGGTTTGAAAAGTAAATATCCATACCCTCTTGGACAATGCAATCTACCAGGTTTATTTATTTTTTTATTTTTTTATTGTATTTATTTATGTATTAAACAAGTAATAAATGCACACCATGAATTATTTAAAATGTATTTAAAGTTAGAGAGGAGAAAGTCTTCCTCTCTCTTGTCCCCTGGCCACTTAGTTTTTCCCTATTTCCCAAAGCAATCACTCTGGTTTCTTGAATATTTTTTATTGGACTCCTTTTCCGCTAGGTTGCTACATACATCTCTTACACGTTGACCCTGGGGGGCATGTGTTTTCCTCTAACTTGCTAATGGAGAAATGTCCAGGTTATTTTGAATTTGCTGTTCCCATTACTTTCCTGATTTTTGTATCCACTTTTAGTTACACCATTTTTAGTATTAAGTAAGTCAGAAAATCTACCAATGGATATAAAGCCAATGATAGCTCCCCCTCCATGCTCACTCCTTTTTTTCTCTTCAACCATGTAAGTGACTTAACCTTTGGAATTATTTTATGGGTCAAAAAAGTGAACTACAGTGGAGTAGGAACAAAACTGAGCTTATATTGAAAGATCTTGGCTTAATTTCCTCTGGGAATGCACCTTGCAAACTGTAAAGTACTAAGCAAAGTGAAGTGTTGGTATTGCTTTTGCTGTTACATCACCCTTATATGATCGATGCAAGATTCCAAAATACCAAGAAGGGTCAGACATAATCATAGGAAAATTGACTTGGTCTAGAGATTGCACCTGCTGGCTACATTGCTAGATTAGTCACTAAAGTAGAAAAGGAGAACCGGATGTCAGGCACAGAAAGGAGATGTGGGAGCAAGATGAAAAAGAAAGAGCTAGCCAACTTAAAAATGACCAATTGAAAACACAAATCTGGCCTTTCTCTTCATCAGTATTTCAGAAACAAGTTGATTTGTAAATGCCTGGACAATATACTAAATATAAAAAAAATCGCTAATCAATCGGAAGAGGTACAGTTGAGGATGGCCCTAAAAATATCTCAGTGGGTAAATGTGTGAAGAAAATAGAGGTGGCCTCACTCTCTCTACTTTTGTGTATTTAAGTTGATGGAATTTTCTTTCTCATAATATGAATCAAGTCAGAAGTAACTATTGTGATTTTTCTAACTGGGAGAGAAGAAAATGAGCATGACTTTGATTTACTGATGATAACATGCCAAACTTCATCTGAAAGGCAGCAGATAAATATGTGATGGTACTTGTATAATTTTTAATGTCCATGATTGGATAGAAAACTCAGTCATCATTGCGATGAAACTTGGCAATTTGAGGATTCTTTAAAAGGAACCATTTGAAGGTGGGACCTGCTGTTAGAAGTTAGCATCTACAACTCCATTGAGGAAGGATGTGTTGGGTGGTTTTTACATCAGATTCCATAGGGCAAGATAAGTTTGGGTTCTTGCATTAGTTTTGGATATACATTCTAAGTAGGATTGATGTGGCTCAAGAGTGGGCTGTACAAATGATTTATTTTATCCAACAGCACCATTTGGAAAAAGTTAGTGTGCTGAAAAGCAATGTAACGTGCAACGAATCGGCCAGTACTGCACTCCATTCTTATTTTATTCAAAGTAACAGGTCAAACAAATAGATCCTTTTAAAATGACAAAAGTCTGTGTGTTACACAAACACATTTTCTCTTTTAAACATGCTAATGCCATTTCACTTACTTATTTATTATGGCATGTATTCGCCTTTTGGTTATTAAATTTCCCTGCTGAAAAGAAGCTGTCTCTTCATTTTTAGAAGTGATTGCCAAAGAGATGACCTGGGCATGTTATATTTCTGCTTCTATATTTCTAAGCAAACCAACAAAAGAATCATTATCCCTGATTCACAGATGTGAGAGCATCCAAGGCAGATTTGTGTCACACAGTAAATCAGTGGAGTGAAGACAATGGGAGTTTTGACTCTGATTTCCGGATTTGAACTATGCTCATTTTCCACTCCACTGAGCAGTGCTGAGGTGAGCTAGTTTAAATCAGGTGAGTGCCTTCATTTCTTGTTGAAAGCCATCAGCAACCCTCCTTCCAGGCTCTGAACCTGCTGCAGAGTGAATGACAAGTTTTGAAAATAGAGATGGGGATTGGACTACCTTGGGGCTAATTTCTCTTAAATATTTTATTTAATTTTAAAAAACAAACAAACAGGTTTGCCCTCTTCCTTTCTGTCTCTCACTTCTCAGGGTTCCTCTCAGTTGTTCAGAGGTAATCCCAGTGGTTTATTACAGTAACCCTTGCCTCCCTTGGTTTGCTAACAGCAATCTCACAGCCCCCAGGGAGCAGTTGTTATCAGAGACTCAACCTGCTCACTCGCAGGCCTGTGGAGTTGCTGCCAGCATTTCATTTCATTTCTGTCCCATCTGCAGGTGCCAGAAGCTGGCTCCAGACTTGACATGTAAAGGCATGTGGGTATATTGTTGTTCATCGCAGTGTACACGCATGATGATTTTAAAGCCCTCGCTGCGGTCCCGCCTTTCTTTGTGCCATAGAGCCTGTGGCAGCCTGACTTAGCAGGAAGTACCTCTGTTGAATTGGACAAATGCTAAAGCACTTGCTCTTCTGTCTCAGATAAATGTTAGCGTATCATTCGAAGTCTGGCCAGGGTCGCTGATTGTGATGCAAAAGGAACAAAAACAGAAATATCAACAACACATAGAAAAGCCAATAACGGAAATGAGCTGGATCTTGTCAGGGTAGCCCCTACCCCATCGGCCTCCATCTCTCGGCAGTAGTGTCATGTTCTACATAAAACTAACCGGGTGGGACATGCTTATTCACCGTCAGGCTCTGACGCCTTTGTCTTCTCTGTGTCTGTATAGTCGCGTCCAAAAACTTCAGCACAAATTCCGAGACCCTTCATTGTTGAGTCAAGGAAGTGTTTTGAGGGTTGGATGGATGAAGTGATGGAGGTGGGTGTCAATATTTTAATATTTGGTTTGTGGTGGAAACAGCCTGAGTTCCCACGGATGGTCACTAACTTCTGCTAGGCCAGAGGTTCTCAACCTTCCTAATGCTGCGATCCTTTAATACAGTTCCTCATGTTGTGGTGACCCCCAACCATAAAATTATTTTCGTTGCTACTTCATCACTGTGATTTTGCTACTGTTACGAATCGTAATGTAAATATCTGATATGCAGGATGTATTTTCATTGTTACAAGTTGAACATAATTACAGCATAGTGATTAATACAAAAACAATATGTAATTATATATGTGTTTTCCGATGGTCTTAGGCGACCCCTGTGAAAGGATCATTCGACCCCCAAAGGGGTCGCGACCCACAGGTTGGCAACCCACAGGTTGAGAACTGCTGTGCTAGGCATTGGGACTTTGAAAACTTGAACAAATGGTGAGGGCGCAGTGGCAGAAGGAGCCAGAATCTTCAAGAGTCTCTTATTAGGAGAAGGATTCACATTTCTGCATGGTTCCCAAAATACAGCCAACAAACTGGCTCATTAGCATCGACTTCTGAATCACTGCACTTCTTAAGGGGCATCAGTGCCTTGCAGTCAGTATGACACAGATCGCATGTGGGTCTCTGTGCGGCAACAGCGCTCTAGCATCTCAAGTCGCGCCAATTAAACAGCTGACTGGACTTCCTGCCAGGAGGGATCCCGCGTCTTTGCGGCCAGCTAATGAAGAATCATTTGTGCAGCTATTTTTCCTTTTCCTCTTTTTTTTTTTTTTGGTACAAAATAAAATATGAAATTAAAGGCCCCCCAGTAGAAGTGCATTGATATGTACTTAGTTTAATAGCATTCACAACCTGGTGAATAACTCATACACATCCTCTAAATCAGAGATTTAAGAACAAGATCTGATCTCCTAGGAAACTTCTCATTAGAATCAACAAACACAGCATCTTCCCCTATTTATTTTCCCTCCACTAATGCCTTTCTGGCTGTTCATAAAGGTGATGGCCAATGTGGAACTGTGTGAGCTGCCTTATGATGTATCTTGAAGCAACCTATGAAAATGAAACTCAGGTAAAGTGCCGATAACTGCCATTAACTTGACTACAATTAGTCTGGAGCCTGTGGAAGCCACAACTCAAGAATAGACTAGCAGATGCATTAGTGAAGACACCAATCCCCCCTTAGGGAGCCCGGGGTGCTTCCTGTCCTTCCCTCCTCCCTTAATAGCCTCCAGTTTAGGAAGTAAGTGAGTGGAACAATCATACTGATGCCATATTCATTAAATGCATTAACACCATGGGTTTTTCTGGAGAGACTGCTATTTCAGTACTTTGGAAGGGAGTGATATCTCTCTCGTGCCTCAGTAGAGAAGGGGTAAACCCGGGAGAGCTATAAAAATCACCATTATATAAAGTGTCTGACAAGTCACTTAGGATATAGGTCAGAAGTGATATGTGACTCCTTTGTTCTGGCATTACCACTTTGCCTTAAGTTATAGCGTGGTGGCTGCTATCTTTTTCTGGAGGGCTTGGCCTAGGTGAAATGGTGAAGGTATAAAGTGCCCCCTATTCCCACCCTATATGTTCCTCTTCCTTCACCCCCATTCTCATTTAGGGACTTCTTGCCCCTAAATGCTACTTCTTTTACCCCACCCCTACTCCCCACCCCCCACCAATCAAAGTTTGATTTCAGGAAAGGTCATGACATTAATCTTAATCTGAGTATGTATCAATGCTTTACTCTCTGAAAAGCACAGTAGCAGTGGGTGAGCAAGCTGTGGCATTTTGCGGCGAAGCATGGCTTCTGGGTACATCTAAAACTGCACGGGCTGGCCCGGCTAGTGTGGCTCAATGGTTGAACATCGACCTATGCACCAGCACATTATGGTTCTATTCCCGGTCAGGGCACATGCCTGGGTTGTGGGCTTGATCCCTCGTGTGGGGTGTGCAGATTGCAAGCAATCAATGATTCGCTCTCATCATTGATGTTTCTATCTCGCTCTCCCTCTTCCTTCCTTTCTGATATCAATACAAATATATTTAAAAAAATAAAAAATAAAATAAAACTGCATGGGCTGAAATGCAATTTCCTCTCCCATCTGTACTTGAGAGACCTGCCCCTGCTCAGCCAGCTTTGCCTGCAGAGTCAGCCATGGCAATGGTCTCCAAGCCTCACCTAGCAACTGCATTTGAAAGGGGGAATAAACACGATTTAGGAAGGAAGGCACTTATATTGTTGACAAATATATGTCAAATATCTGTGGAAGAGAGTCAGTGAATGAGTAGAAGTGCTGTTTTTAGAGACTTTTAATTTATGCTTTAATAATGGGAATTTTCTAGTAATTCATCCATTTGTTATTTGTCAGCAGTATTGTATACAAACTAGTGTGATATGTTATACACTGCGGTATTGATTGCATTATTTTCTTTTCTTGTGAGCGTGCATTTTTATAGCCATAAAATAATTATATATCAAATATGCATATATATGTGTGTGTGTGTGTGCGTGCAAATAACTCCAACCTTCAGTTTTAGATTACTTTTTGACTAATCTAGAATTTTCTTTATACCATCATTTAGCTTTAAGAAAATAATGAAAAAAACAAACAAACATAGGTTTACAGTAGATGAGCAAACATAGGTTTATAGTTGTGAGTACATGAAACAGTTTAGTCTTGCATTATTTATTATTAATTACTGTATTTTCCATATGAACAACTGTAAACCTACTTTATGCCCCACCCTGTATATCCACATATTCTGCAGTGGGCCTGAATAAGGACATTTTCATTGAGCCCCCTCTGAGAGACAAAAATAAAAGCTGAACTTTGAACCTCCTGCCTTTTTTATGTCCATTAATAAAACACTTTCTCAACAATGACTTTTAGGCTGTTTTAATTCTGAAGTGATTATTGGTGTGTTAACTGAGGGTATATGCACTCGGATGCCTGGAGCTGTTTGCAGCATAGAGAGACACCCCCCCCCCCCCCCCGCCCCTTATGCTGCCTAAATCTATGCCAGTTGTAGCAGCCCCTTTCCTGTGAGCTTATGGCACACAGTAATGACAGCAGTTGGACTGCCGTTAATGGGATTCTATGGAAACAGCAAAACAGAAGATTGTGCTAATAAAAACATGTTGTGCTTAGAATGACGTTGGAGAGAACTCAGTTTCAGCGGGAGACCATTCGCTCGGTTACTCTTTGTTTTGCTGAGCAGAGTGTGTTTGAATTGTTGCTGGTGTCAGAGAAGGTTGGACTATTCTTTAAAGAAACAGTCTTCTTCCGTTGTCAATGAAGGTCTAGAAACTTAGTTACAGTGCCTAGTAGGAGACCACTCATTGGATTCAAGCACTGATGAGTGGAAGAATTGCCTCCACAATAGAACATGACAAAAGATGACTTGTCTTCCCATGAATGCTGCAGTTCTGTTTTCCTATCAATGTCAATATCTGTGCACACAGGGAATTATTTTTCATATTTGAGTAAAATCAATGCTGAGTTTGTGTGCATAAAAATTTTTCTGTGGCTTGACATCATTTGAAATAACAGTAATGAGAGAAGTCATTTACTGAGTGCATACTGTGCTTTATATAAATGATCCCTTTTAAGTTTATAATAGCTATATGAGGTACATGGTACTGTCTCTCTTTTATAGTTTGGAAACTGAGATTGAGAAATATTAATTAAATAGTCTATCTCCAAAGTTTATATTCCTTCAAGTCTGCCATAATTTGGTCATCGTAAATTAAAGTGCCAATGGGTACAAATTTCTTATTTGAGGCTCTCAATCAAATGTCCCATAGAGGAGGACACACAAAGCCTCCATGTTTTAGTAACTGTGCTACTACTTAAAGAGCAGCTTCTGGAATCCATGTGCTCTCACTCTTCCTTCAATACTGACCCCCATGAAGTGAAAACTTTTTAGCTTTTGAGAAGCAGCTGCAATGCAACTTAGCCAGTGGTTTGGTGTCAGTTATAGGGCATGAGCTAATTCCAGTTGCATAGAGAACTGTGCTTATAGTTCATTTCATGAGGCAAGAGCATACCACATGATTGTATTGAGTAGGACACCTCCTCAGAATTAACACCCCCCCCCCCCACACACACACATGCATGCACGCACGCAGGCACGCTGTCAAAACAGGTGTCTTTAAGCACCTTCCCAGGAGCCAGGCTGGCCTGTGGTACCATACATATGCCATTATTATGGCAGCCTCCTTACCTTCACTCATGACATTTTTCTTCTCTGAAACGTTCTTCCTATTGTGTCAGCTGCTCCTACTCCAGTGTATAGTCAATCATCTCTTACAAACACACCTAACCTGATGAAACTTCCTTCAGGTTAGAAACCATATGACTTACTCTTTCCATCAGTTGATTAATAGATGCATAAGCATAGAAATTTACTCAAATGTGCAATAATTGGACACAATAGATAGGAAAGTGACAAATACGTGAGGCAACACCATTTAGGCAAGTAATAATTGATCGCCAAATTTGTAATTGTGACTGTAATGTTTAACAGGCACCATGCTTTGAAGACAGTCATTGGAAAATCCCCCCTGCAGGATGGAGAACTAAGGGTAGTGTCTTTTCTGCAGGAGCATGAAGGGTGACTACTGTTGCCTTTAATTGAAGCTAAAGGTTTCAGAGAAGCTGGAGTGAGTCAAGACATAAAAGAGCCGTAAGAGGTTTATAAACTGAAAGAAGTTAATAAAGGGTATAGTTCTGAGTGAGCCTGAGTAATTTCCTTCTGTTGAGGTTTTGTCTGGACAATGAGACAAATGAGACACTGGGGAAAGCGTACGCTTTGAAAATACGAAAGTCTATAGTCATGCAAGAGGTAATTAATATGTTACCCAGAAGCTACATATATAGTTTAAAATTTTCTAATCACTATGTTAAATTAAAAGGAACAGGAGGAATTCCTTTCAATGATATATTTTACTGAATATTATATATGCAAAACATTATTAGCATGTAATTAATATGTTACAGTCTCTCTTTAGTACTAAGTTTGGGGGATCTGGTGTGTTTTCTGCATGCACAATGCATCTGAGTTTGGATCCTTCGTGTTTCAAGTGCTCGGGAATCATGTGGCTACCATGCTGGACAAGGTAGAGCTAGGGTATCAGGTCAGGAATGAGATACAAGCCATGTGATTCTTGTGTGAGCTGCGAATCATCTATAAAGCTTAGAAAAAATGTTTCCTAGATCCTGTTCTAGGTTTTGGCTTGGTAAGCTTAGGGTGAGGCCTCAGCATCTGTTGATGAAGTTCGCTAGATGATTTTTTAAAAAGGGAGAGGTGAAAAGAGAATGCCCTCCACTGGGGATCTAGTCTGCAACCCAGGCATGTGCCCTGCCTGGAATTGAACCGTTACCTTCTGGTTCATAGGTGGATGCTCAACCATTAAGCCATGCTGGTGGGGCTCTCTAGGTGATTTTGAGGTGACTCTGGGATTCAGCTCCTCATGAATGGCTCTATAGGGTGGACTTGGGCCTCAGGCCTCTTATTCTAACCTCGGCTTTTCAGGAGGTCACTTCACATATAATAAATTTATATAAGCAAGAAATTGGCACATTAGAGGTTGAAACTTAAATAGTGGATTCTATAGGATTGCTAACGTTTTCTGTTTGTTTAACCCTTGGTTGTGGGATAGCTGTGGAGATATTTGTTGGAGTGTGGGTGGTCCAGAACAGAGTTGAAACTGCCCCTCTTCTAGCAAAGGTGAGAGCAAGGGAAGTCCTCTTCACTCTGTGTCTGTTTGTTTGTTTATTTGTTTTCCCCTTGCTCAAATGCTCATTACTTTTTAACTCTCTGTGGAAACAGAATCAGTGAAAAGGCCAAAATCTGGGAAGGTTCTGTGTCAGCCCCTGGCTAAATGCATTATTCTGTTAGCTACACTTTTAGCTTCTTAGTGCTTCTGTTTATCCATTCACAAAATGTGGTAAATGCTGATGCATACAGCCTTAGAGACCCCCAGGTTAAAACACTGCTGTGCTCAGTATACTGTGTCGCTTCAGGATGATGGTAAGCTACACAGCATGCCTGTAAGTTAAGTAAGTGCTTGTAGCAATTTGAACAAAGCTGTACTTTAGAAGGTCAAGTTGACTTGTTCAAGGACAGTAAGCTTCTCCAGGGCTCTGACTGTTCTCCCTCAGAACCACTGGACGTTCTCCTGTTAACTCTTCAAGTCCGTTGTTTTCCCACAGCCCTGCCCTACTCCCCCCTTCAGAGGAGCCACCTTGGCAGGTTTTGAGTTTGCTTTTTGGTGACATAACAAATGACTTGTTTTCTAACCCTTTCAGGGTAGGGAAAAAGCCTGAAAACCATCGTGTTTAACTCCTACTATGCTTTTTGAACACATTTTTAAGTGCCCAGATTTTTAATCCTCATGTTTATTTTTTAATAACACCAACGATAGAAATTTCCCCACCTGCTAAGTTCATTTCATGTATAAGCAGTTCACTTTCCCCTGAAGTTATCTGATATATTTATTCCTATAACTTTTAGCCTTTGGAACTGTATAGGACTTCCAAACACGGCAGCCCTTCACGTTTATTTGGAAAGAAGACTCTTAACCAATATATTCCACCGGCCTTTTCTTCTTTAGGCTGAGTAATTCTGCGTTTTTTCAAATGTTTCTCATAAAAGTTTTCTTACTCTCCTCTGACTGGACTTCGGGGACTAGGCAGTAAGTGTAACAGCACAGAAGTAGGGAAAATAAGGGAGGAATAAATAAGGAAAATAAAGGAGTAACAAAACCTATGTGAAGGGTTTTCTTTTATCCCCTGAATAATCCTGGAATTGAGAATTTAGAACATCATCAAGCATTTTGCTTCTGGCATTGCTTTTGTGAAACCAAGTAGGAAGACAGTGGGCATCTTTCCTTAGTTAACTATCCCTTTCTAGTATCACACCTGGAGAGTTGTTTTGAGATTCATTTAAGATCATGCATAAGATAGCTTACGATGGTTTTAAATAGGCATCCATACACTTGTATTTCTTACCTTGAAGGTGTGTATCTCTTATTTGTGCAGTTAGCAGACGTAGAGCTATTAGAAAGGTGGTATTTTTAACTTCAGAGTTTTGTTGCCCCCACATGCTCCCTTTTGGTGTTTGAAATTAAGCAACAGGGAGATTTAGGCAGAATGTTCCAGGCCCGTTATAGTTAGCTAGACCTCGGAGACGCATTCAGCTTTGCAGAGCTAACAAAGTACTTAATCCACGTCATTGCCTGGACTCTAGGGTGCGTGCCCAGTGGAAGGCATTTATTTACCAAATTAAAAGCACAGCAAGCAAAAGCCAAGGTATCATTCAGGCACATTTATCGACTCCTGTTCTGCTACTATTTACTAAATTTCTCACTGATGGAAAATGATGAATGAGTTGATGTTTGCAATCACTTGGCTCCATTAAAGGTGAAATACATCTTTCTTGATTTATTCCTCTGGCATTGCCAAAACAGCTTTGGTAGAATTGGAGGAGTTCCAGCTCTAGTTGGATACAGTAAGTAGAATTCAGGGGTTTTGGTTTTGGTTTGTTTTCCTTTTGAATTATTCTGTCAAGCCTGCTACATGAAATCTATAAAGAGATGCTGACATGCTTGAGATTCAATGCCAGTTTTCACCTCTGCTTACCCAAGTCCCTTATTTCTCTTCCTCTAGTGAGTGTTTATTCCCACACACATAGGTCAGTGTACATACATACATGTGCTGGTGAACACAATCCTCAAAACCTTGGCTATGGCTACCTGACGCAGCATCCACCCAGGTGGGAAAACAGAATGAGAAACCCAGGGATTTTCCAGACTATGGCTATAGAAAGTTCCACGTGCCCAATTGCTTTTATCAGCAAAGAATTTTTCATATGTTTTAGCAGGATGGTTGTCAAACAGGGCTGGGTATCTTTGTCCATCATCA
This sequence comes from Myotis myotis, assembly GCF_014108235.1. NCBI lineage: Eukaryota > Metazoa > Chordata > Mammalia > Chiroptera > Vespertilionidae > Myotis > Myotis myotis. The sequence continues at coordinate 19,194,968 of NW_023416335.1, forward strand.
GTCTCGAGAGACAAAGGGATTTATGCTGCTCTCAGAAAAAAAATGGGTGAGGCTATTACATATGCAGGAGATGAACGTGGTAAAATAGGGAGAAATTATTGATCAGAGATTAGTCGAGTTAGGATCTTGCTGCTTTAAGATCCTGAGAGAGTCCCTTTTCATCCCTTGTACACTCACCAGGCTTGGGTAACTAAGTTGGTTCGCTTTGACAATTTTGCCTTCACTAATAATCTCCAGTATAAAGTCAACTTGAACAACCTAAGGGTCTCCCTGTAATGCTCATTCCTAAATCTCAAGCTTCTGGGATATATTCACCCTTTCCTGCTAATATAATTGCTGGGCATTCAGGGGCAGGGCCACTTAGAGCCTGTGCATTTGAAGCTCATTATTGCCTTGGGTCTGGTGAGTGTATCACAGGTGTAGTCTACAAACACTTTCAACAGCCAACTTTTTTTTCAAACTAAATCTTTTGTGGAATTCCAATAGTTGATATAGATCATTGAAGCAGGTCTCAGGTTGAACATAGTACAGAATGCCAAAGGCCTTGATATGGTAAGAAACTTGCTCAAACTTCTTCACCCTCATTCACTGACACAAGTCAGAGCTCAAGGGTATCTCAGATCCTGTTTTCAATCCGACTTCCTGTAGAATAATGATGGTGCTTCTTCTTGGCTCTCTTCTTTCCCACTTAGGACATATTTTCCTGTTGTATAACATAAAACCCTACACCAGCACTCAGAACCTGTAGCACACACAGACACAACATCTTCCTATATATTTTTGTTGGATATCCATGCATCTTAATAAATATTTGGGATTAATTAATAAGTTAGTGTTAAGACTGTTAAGCAGCAAGGATTCATTCATCAGAGTTTTCTAAGAGCTTAATTGGGGGTGGGAGGAGTCCAAAGTAGTGAGGAAAAGATAGCTCACTAATGAAAATAACAGCAGAAACCAACCCTCACTGGGTGGGATAGTGGCTACTCTCCTGAACATTTTTGATTTTTGTTAAAGGCTTTACTTCCTTCAAATGCACAGTAAATAACCAGTGGGAAAGTAGGCAATTTACAAATAAATGTAATATGGTAATTGATTACTTATTGAGATAATAGAAGATGTTGCTAAGCTGGAGTAAATCCAGCTCTTAAAATTAAGCCTTTGCCTAAATTTGCTAGTTACATGGAAGATATGGTAGCAATGAAAGTGAAATCTGTTGGCTGTTTTATGCTTCATTTACATATGTAAAATACATCATAGTTGATTGTCAGCACAAATATGGACTGTGTTTTCAAAAGCTGCATTTGTCCCCTCATTTTTTGCTTTGATAATACAGACCTAAGTGTTGCTGTGAAGGTTAGCATCTATAAGAGATCAAGTGTTGTGCCAGAGATTTTGAACTACAGATTTTCCATAGCGATAGTGATGAACTGAGGTTATAAATTAAGTACTTAGTTATTTTATCCTCCATGTAACCTGTTATTCCTATGTGACTGTTTCAGTGGCTAATCAATGTACCAATAACTTCGTGTTTTATGAGGCAAGGTGGTTTGCTCAACCCTAATTGTTGTTTACAATGTCAGTCTCAACATTTTAGATACTTATGCTACAGCATCTGTAATGTCTTGAATCCAAGTCCTTTTTGATTATTACATCATTAATATTCTTGTCATTTAACACTTTAGGTTGAAACTATTTTGGGGGGAAATGAGTTCTATAAGCTCTTTCTTCAAAGCATAAAATAATATTTCCCCCCATTTTATCCATGTTGTTACAGCAAACTTAATGTATAATAAAAGATATTCATTTAAAGCAAACTCTTGGATAAGTTTTGACACCACCATAATTAAGACACAGAATATTTCCATACCTTCAAACATTTATTGGCATGCTTTTATGGTCTATCCCTGCCCCAACCCCAGCCTATGACTACTGATCTTATTATTTTGCTACTGCAAACAATTAACATTTTGTTTGAATTTTCCCTAAAACTACCTTTTAAAATTTTAAGACCTAATGCTTTCACATTTGGCAAATAATTTTAAAAAGAAGAACATAGTAAAAATCATCTTCAGTTCAGCTCTTTATTTGCGGGTTATAAAGGCTGTAAATATAACAGGTTGTGTGAGAGGAAAAGTTTGAAAATAATATCCTAAAACCTCTATAACGTCATCACTTAGAAATAAAACCACAAACACTGTAAATTTATATTAAAGAATATTTTTATGAATAAAATACAAGAATCCTACACATCAGATAATGACAGCAGTTTTGTACTATTTTAATACGGTAGTACATAGTCAAGTTTCAGTCTATATTTTATAAGATGTATTTGGTTTCCAACCTAATGCAATTTAATATATAATTTTAAATAATTTATAAATTGTGCTTTATTTAACACAATAATAACTTATTGTGGAAATAAATGAAGCAACATGAGACACTTGGTAAATGGAAGAAAGGAAACAGTTTTCTCCACAAATTATAATTAACTTTAAATAGAGTATTAAAAGTAATGTTATGACATAGTATTTTAAAACATATTGGTTTTAACTTAAATTTTCTTCTTTATTGTGTCACAGAGGAAGAGCAAGTTTTCTGGCATCAGGAGATCTAACTTAGAATCCTGGATCTGTAATGTATCTGTTTAACCTTGGGGAAGTTATTTAATCTCATTGTATTATCTATGAAATAGGGAAGTAATGTCAAGTAATGCCAATCTACATTATGATGTTGTTGGGAGGATTAAACAAGTCTGGCTACCTAAAATATTTAAAATAGAATCAGGTACATAGGAAGACCTTTATTATTATTATACCTCCCCCAAACAATTTAATGCTCCAAGTTTTGAAAATATTATTATTATGGAACAGTTTTATAATTCAGTAAAACCTGGCAAATGTTGCCCTAACCAGTTTGGCTCAGTGGATAGAGCGTCGACTTGCAGACTCAAGGGTCCCAGGTTCAATTCTGGTCGAGGGCATGTACCTTGGTTGTGGGCACATCCCCAGTGGGGAGTGTGCAGGAGGCAGCTGATTGATGTTTCTCTCTCATTGATGTTTCTGACTCTCTATCCCTCTCCCATCCTCTCTGTAAAAAAAAAAATCCATAAAATATATTTTAAAAAAAAACCTGGCAAATGTTCAACTGGAAAATCCCTAATTTTTATTCTGTTGTTTTTTGAGATACTTTACTGCACTTTACCTTATTGCGCTTCACATGTGTTGCATTTTTACAAACTGAAGGTGAGACCCTCCACCAGCAAAAATATTATGACTCGCTTTATTGTGGTACTCACTATTTTATTTATTACAGTGATCTGAAACAGCATCCCTGCACTTCCTCCTTTTCTAGCTTTGTGACACTGTCCACGGTGCTGAAAAGGCCTAGCAACCTTTCATTGTATTACTGTTTATGCTGAATATTTTAATTCTAACTAGAATCACTTGGGTTAGAGCATCCTGGGTTTATTGCAGCATTCCATGAAATTAATGTCTGCTTAGTGGTGGAAAAGCAGGGGAAAAATGTTTGACGGTGGAGAGACTTGGGAAAGTAGGTCACTTGTCAGTTAAACAACAAGCCATCTCTTATCTCACTTGCATTGAAATCACATTTTGCATATTTTTCAATTTTGCATGGGGAGTAAAGGTTTTCAATTTCTCAATTCAATTCAACAAACAGTTGGCTGTCCTCGCTGAGCCCTTTTGATCTTCAATCACTTTCAAGGCCAAGGCAGCTTTGTCTAGTGACAGGAACAATTAATTTCTTGGGATTCGAATAAAGATTGTTTCAGTTGGTTACACAGGTAAATAGTGAGTGTGTAGTTAAACAAACAAACAAAGGGAAGGATATTCAGAAGTTACTTGTGAGATTCCTTGAGGTATGAGTCTATGAATTATATATCAATATACCCGTGACAATTAATGGTGTTGGCACACAGTAGGTCCATAAATTTGTAATTGAATTGAATAATTACTTGATTTCCAAGGCTAAATCTGAAAGCTGAAATTAATCTTCATTGGCTATCTTCTTTGCCTCACATCTTGGATGATAAATTTACATTGATATGCCAAATTTCTCTAAAAATAGCAAAAATCAAATTATAGGATGGATGATCTAATGCAGTGGTTAGGACCTAAAATGAGGTGGATCCATTTATAATATTCACAGGTACCTTGGAATCTCCTCTTTCATTTCAAAACGTTTATGTCCTTAGTTCATTTGTTAAAGATATAATATTGAATATTAAATTATATAAAACATTCTTTGTCTGGATTTCTAAAATTTATATCTTGGGTCATAATGGGAATAATGTACAAGAAGAAAAACTGACTAGCAACTGTCTAAAGAAAGAATAGATTATACAAATTGAAATGAACTAATTTCTAGCAATCTCCTGCAACGAAAATATAATCATATAAGTTTACTCAATTCTGTTATGAAAGACTACTATTAAAAATAGTTGTATATTTTATTAGCATATAATATGAACATAAATGAATAGAACACACATGAATAGTATGTATATATTTTCTGTTTTCAAAATAGTTTTATAAACCATTCGTACTCAGAGGCCATAAGAATAAGGGAAATGTAATTGTAAATATTATAATGTAAAATAATTATACTGATAATAACCCTATATTCTAATTTATATTTTTATATAAATAAAGTATATAAATAAAATATATAAATTATATAATTAAATATCATTTATATCAGTTAGATGATATTTATCAAGTTATCTTTTTCTGACTCCTAGTCTCTTTTGTGACATATGATAATTACATATTATAATTTACATTTTATGCTAATTTTTTATTTATTAAGGAGTTAAAATGTTTAGCATAATGGTGAGCCTTGGGATAAAATACTAAAGCATGTTACTTGACTTGGGAAAGTGAGAATTTTAGCTTTTATTGAAAAACCAAGTGGACTTTATGAAATACTAGAGGCCCAGTGCACGACATTTGTGCACTCGGGGGGATAGGGTCCCTTAGCCCAGCCTGCACCCTTTTGCAGTCCGGGAGCCCTCAGGGGATGTCTGACTACAGAGAGCGGGCCTAAGCCATCAATGGGACATCCTTAGCGCTGTCACGGAGGCGGGAGAGGCTCCAGCCACCACCGCTATGCTCACTGGCTGTCAGCCCAGCTTTTGGCTCAGCAGCGCTCCCCCTGTGGGAGCGCACTGACCACCAGGGGTCAGCTCCTGCACTGAGTGCCTGCTCCCTGGTGTTCAGTCTATGTCGTAGCAACTGGTCATTCCAATGTTCAGTCAATTTGCATATTACCTTTTATTATATAGGATTAGGATAGATTGAGAGTAAATTAAATCTAATCACTATAGTATAGCTTTCTATAAATTAGCTCATTCATACATCCATAATACAGAAATATAGAAATAAATGAGATAACATTTTAGTGAAAACAGCAATTTCTACTAAAAAATTAACTGGTTTAATTTTAGATTTTAAAAGACATCAGTTGTTGCCTTAGACTTTCCTGAAAATGATAATAGTTTTTCTTTCGTCAAGGTGGGAGGGAGTATGGGGTGGAAATCAAAGGGAGTAGTTTTAAAATTATTTTGGTTTTAAGTAGTACCTATGTAGCAAGAAAAACAATTTTTTAAACTTTTGACCTGGAACTGTAGAAAATTTTCTTTCAATTTTTATTATACAATATTGTTTTCTTTATTAAAAACTGTTTCCCAAAAATAAGATTATAATTTTTCTTCTTGCCCTTTGATTCCTCTTGTCTTTCTCCATATATAATTGTTATTCTCATGCTATAAGTTTGAGTGATTATCTCCTATAGTTTTAATTTAATGTAGAAGTGCTTCATATACCATTCTTTGGGAATCATGCATTTTTAATAATATTTCAAAATTTGAAAGCAAGTTAGGTGCCTGACAGGTGTTATTAAAGTTCTTTCCTAGAGCAAGATCCATTAAAATAACAAAAGCTTATATTTTATATTGTAAGAGTTAAAACATTTTCTCTGTCATATGATAGACTCAAAATAGTGATGCTGTCAATTAGAATGAAAGAATGGGAATCAGCCCTTGGTCTGTTATTGTTTAGGTGGTATGAGTAGATGTGTTTTGCATTCATGAAATTTTTGTTTTGTTTTTCAAGTACAATTCATGATTCCTTTTTCATTAACTAGTGCTAAACTTTAAAATTATGTTAATGATTTTTAAAATTGGAAAAACTGGGGAGTATTATTTTTCAAAGGAGGTTCAATGATTTGGGGTAGAAAAATGCTCTTTTAATTGATTATATGGGTATATCTTAAAATCATTTTATCTCTATTTCAGAAATGACAGCTCAATTAAGGTGGATTCTTAATTTTGTTTAGGATATGTTAAATAGAGTAAACAGATTAATTAAAGAATCCTCATGAACAATTAAGTATGATCCACACACTAATGCAGACGTTAAGGAGATTGCAGTTCACTCCAGGAATAGAGAAGATGCTATATTATAATTTTACAATGGTATTAAAACATTTTTTCTCTCTTTAACTCTTAAAATTTGGTAATTTTTCATGTATTATTGGAACAACTGAAAAAATTAATTGCCAGCAAAAAAAGTCACTGACTTGATAATACATAAATCTTCCAGTTTCTAAGAATTGGATATTACAGATAGAATGACCTTGGAAATTGTGACCAAATAGTACAGCAGAGCCATGTGAGATGACCATAATCTAATTAGACATCTACACTAATAAAAGACAAAGATGCTAATTGACTGTACCTTTGCTATGCCCTAAGCCACGCCCACCAGCCAATCCAATCAGAGCGACTATATGCAAATTAACCCAACCAAGATGGCAGCCGGCATCCACGGAGTTGGAGCAGGCAGGCGGCTTGGTTGCCCGGGCGATGGAGGAAGCCAAGCTTCCAGCCAGACTCTGAGTCGTCTGTGGCCTCCACTCTTGGCAACAAAGTTTCAATTATAGAAGACAAGTAAATCCCAGATACCTGGTTCCAGCCAGCCTCCACTGGGAGCTTGGGTGGCTGGGGGTTGTGGCCAGCCTGCAAACAGCCATCAGCCCCTCAACCAGGCTGGCCACACCCTCATGAGGTGAGGGTCCCCACTGGGGGGCTTAGCCAGCCTGAAAATGGCCCTCAGCCCCTCACCCAGACTGGCCAGGCACCCCAGCAGGCCCCCCCCCCCCCCCGCACCCTGAAGGGGCTGTGGCCAGCCTGCAAACAGCCATCAGCCCCTCACCCAGGCTGGCCAAACACTCCTATATAATAAAAGTGTAATATGCAAATTGACCCTAACAGCAGAACGCCTGGGAATGACTGGTCACTATGACACACACTGACCACCAGGGGGCAGATGCTCAATGCAGGAGCTGCCCCCTGGTGGTCAGTGTGCTCCCACAGGGGGAGCTCTGCTAAGCCACAAGCCAGGCTGATGGCTGCCAGTACAGCGGTGGTGGTGGGAGCCTCTCCCGCCTCCTCAGCAGCACTAAGGATGTCCTACTGCAGCTTAGGCCTTCTCCTCGCTGGCAAGTGGACATCCCCCGAGGGCTCCCGGGCTGCCAGAGCGATGTCTGATTGCCGGCTTAGGCGTAATCCCCCAGGGAGCAGGCCTAAGCCAGCAGGTGGTCATCCCCCGAGGGGTCCCAGACTACAAGAGGGCACAGGCCAGGCTGAGGGATCCCCCCTCCCCGAGTGCACAAATTTTTGTGCACCGGGCCTCTAGTCCTATATTATAAAAGGCTAATATGCAAATAGACCAAACAGCAGAATAACCGAACAACTGGTCACTGTGACGTGTGCTGACCTCCAGGAGGCGCTTGAGAAACATGGCGGGAGTCAGCAGCAGGCAGCAGAGCGAGGGACATGGCAGGCCACAGTGAGATGGTGGAGCAGGTGAGCAGGGGCGCCAGACCAAAGCAGGGCACTAGTCGCTGTCATTGGGGTGCGCCTGTGATGGTTACTGAAAATTCTTTGCTCCTGTGTGCCACAGTCCCGCCTGGTGCTTGCACTGGCAGCCGGTGCCAGCCCCGCTCGCAGCTGCTGCTGGTGTTGGAGCTGCCGCTCCCATCCGCTTCCGGCGCCTGATGCTGGTTTCGATTGCTCAACTCCGTCAGTGAGCGGTGGCTGCTGGCCCCGATCACCCCTCAGGGCTTCTCCACCTCCCCCAGCTCCCGAGGGGCGATTAGGACCAGCAGCTGCCATTCACATACGCTGCCAGCGATGGCCCCACTGCCCAGCGCCTGCCCCGATTGCTCGGCACCATCAGCAGGTGCAAGCAGCAGCTACTGGCCCCGATTGCCCCTGAGGGCTTCTCCACCTCCCCTTGCTCCTCAGGGGCTATCAGGGCAGCAGCTGCCGCTCACACCCGCTGCTGGTGCAGGCCCCAATTGCTCTGCTGCCTCAGGGGATGTGAGCGGGGTCGGCGTTGTCAGTACGTAGAAGTGGCAGTGGCAGGAGCAGGGCTGTCAGCAGACAGGGGACTGGGGGCCACGGAGGATGGACTGAGACCTGGCCCTGTGCCCGCTGCAGCCTCACAGCCCACAGTTCTTTCAAGGTGCACAAATTCGTGTACTGGGCCCCTAGTATGATTATAATGTTTCTAAGCACATGAAACTAAAAATCTATACAAGGGAGAAAATCTTATTTGAAGATAAATTGAAAATATCTTAAAGGACAAAGCAATGTAAAATCCAGTCAACTAATATATAAGTTACTGTGGGTGGGAAGATGCTATAAAACTTGAATATCACATGTTTGAATCCACCTTTTTTGGGTTGTTGTTGACAGGGAAATTATAAATAGTATTCTGAGCATCCTATAATTGTATCAAGATGCAGTCAGCCTCTTAAGCTTGAATTTCTGGTCATTTTATGAGGTTATGAATACTGAGAAATCAATTTCAAATTTACTTTGGAAAGTTACATTATGGAGGCTGAAATAATTATTTCCTTGGGAGTAAGCATGTATCAAACACTTTTAGAAAGTTTTAACATGAAGGAAGAGAGGCATTGATTTCATTATATTCATATTTATATAAAAATAAGTTTATAAAAATTTGTACTTACAATATTTAAGAATATTTAGACTATTAGAAAAAGATATTATCCTGTGACTTCAATTCTAACTTAATAAGTTTGTAATTTGAAAAATTAATTTAGGACCATGATCTTAAATTCATTCTTAGTAAACTCATAAATGTTGAGTACTGAATTTATAAATTTTTAATTTCTTTACATTATCAGCTAAATATATTTGATTCTAACAGTAATTTAATTACTAAGGTCTATCCGTGAGACCATTGAAATACTCAAAATATTATTAGTATAAATGTAGTTTCAAATGTTTGAATATGTGTAAATTTATAATAAAACAAATATTCAGAGCACTCTATGAAATAATAAGTTTATTAGATCTATAAATAGAAAATTAATATTTAATTGTTTAAACATTTTTAAAAGATCTAAGTTTAGCCCTAGCTGGTTTGGCTCAGTGGATAGAGTGTTGGCCTGCAGACTGAAGGATCCCAGCTTCAATTCCAGTCAAGGGCACATGCCCAGATTGTGGGGTCGATACCCAGTAGGGGGCATGCAGGAGGTAGCTGATCCTTGATTCTCTTTCATCATTGATGTTTCTATTTCTCCCTCTCTGAAATCAATAAAGATATATTTTAAAAATCTGTGTTTGGCTCTTATAAATGTTTTAAATTGAATTTTATTGTAGAAATTAAATTCCTGAATAGCCTTTTCTGTACTTAAAAACTACTCCCGAGGATTCATAAAACATATTTAGCTGAAAAAGATACTGGTACTTTCAACAAGTGGAATTCAGTTTTGCTGACAGGTGAACCCATCCAGAACTCTTTGAAACTGACATAGGCTATTGATATGTAAATACTGATCAATAACTCCATATGAAACTCACAATAGGAGAGAATCACAATTTGTTCAATTTATCAGGAGCTGAAGATTTCTGGTAACTCTCAAACTTTCAGGGACTATGCCAGAAAATAATGACTGCTTAGAGTCTGAATCCTTTCTGTGTTTAATTAAGAACACACACACACACAAAAGCACACAGCCAGTGTGGCTCAGTAGTTAAGCATGGACCCATCAACCAGGAGTTCACTGGTTAAATTCCCAGTCAGGGTGCTGGCTGGTTCCCCAGTAGGAGGCATATAGGAGGCAGCCAATTGAGGTTTTTAGCTCTCTCTCTCTTTCTCTCTCCCTTCTGTCTCTCTAAAATCAATAAAACCATATTTAAAAATAAAATTAAAAAACAAAAACAAAAGCAAAACCAAAAAACACACCTGGAGCCTTTTCTTTTTTTTCTACTCACTAGAGCTAATCAGTATATGATTCTATATTGGGGAAAAGAAGGAAAATATCTAGAAACTATTTTTATTATTTTTGCCATTGAAATTTGTGTGTGTGTGAAATATACATATAAAGGAGTGCATTAACATAAGAATGTAGCAAAAGGAATAAAGTGTATACTTAATTATGTTTTTGATGTTCTGCAGTTTCACAAGATTTTATATGGTTGTCAGTTTCTATTTATCTTGTTTGGAACTTGCTGTGTTTCTTAGATCTGAGTTTGGAGTCTTTTAACAATTTTTGGAAAATGCCAGCCATTATTTCTTTGAAGACTGCCTCTTTCCCATTATTTCTGCAATCATCTTCTTGTAGAACTCCAAGTAATATATGTTATACCTTCACCCTGCATCTTCCTGTCTCAGACCTTGCTTTTTTGTTGTTCATATCTTTTTCTGCACTACACACTGGTAGTTTCTTTTTTGTTTTTTAAATATATTTTATTGATTTTTTACAGAGAGGAAGGGAGAGAGGTAGAGAGTTAGAAACATCAATGAGAGAGACACATCGATCAGCTGCCTCCTGCACATCTCCTACTGGGGATGTGCCCACAACCCAGGCACATGCTCTTGACTGGAATCGAACCTAGGACCTTTCAGTCCGCAGGCCTACGCTCTATCCACTGAGCCAAACCAGTTTCGGCAACTGGTAGTTTCTTAAAAATAATCTTACCAGTTCATTCAATTTCTCTTTAGCTCTGCCTAATCTATTATAAATTAATCCACAAATTTCCCATTTCAAGTAATGTATCTTATATAATAAAAGCCTAATATGCAAATCGACCAAACAGTGAAACAACCAGTCGCTATGATGTGCACTGACCATCAGGGGGCAGACACTCAATGCAGGAGCTGCCCCCAGCCCGCAGGCCCCAGGCCAGCCAATGCAGATGCCAGTTGGGCCATCCCTCCCCAAATCACCCTGCCGGTCACCCCGCAGATGGAGGCAACCTGCAGTGGCAGCGGGGGACGGGTCCAACGAGCAGGCAGTGCCAGGCCGGCGTTGGCGGTGTGAGCAGAAGCCCCCCGATTGCCCCGCTGGTCACCCCACAGATCAGCCTTGATCACTGGCCAGGCCTAGAGACCCTACCCATGCATGAATTTCATGCATCAAGCCAGAAACCAGTATTTCTGGTTCTTCTATAAATCTACATTAAAAAATAGTGTCCCACTCATAATTATTTGATTTTATATATATTGTGAAATGATCAAAATAACTTTAGTCCGCACCATTCAACGTACGTAGTTATAAAAACGCTTTTTCTTGTGATGCATGCTTTTAAGAATTACTCTCTTAGCAACTTTTAAATATGCAATGTAGTATTATTAACTACTAGAGTCCCTCGGCTTGGCCTGCAGAATCAGGTCAAAACTGGTTCTCAGACATCCCCCAAGGGGTACCTGATTGCGAGAGGGCGTAGGCCAGGCCGAGGGACCCCACCAATGCGCGATGAGGGCTAGGGAGGGACTCAGGAGGTTGGTGAGGTGGGGAGGGATTGCGGGAGGGCTCCAGGGCATGTCCAGCCCGTCTTGCTCAGTCCTGATCAGCTGGACCCCCGCAGCAAGCTAACCTACCGGTCAGAGCATCTACCCCCTGGTGTTCAGTGCATATCATAGTGATGGTCAACCAGTCGACTGTCTGTCCCCTAGTGATCAGTGCATGTCATAGTGAGCGGTTGAGCGGCCTTAGCATATCATTAGCATATTACACTTTGATTGGTTGAACAGACGACTGGACAACTGGACACAGCATATTAGGTTTTTATTATATAGGACTAGAGGTCCAGTGCATGAAATTCATGCACGGAGGGGGGGCAGTCCCCTCAGCCCAGCCCACACCCTCTCCAATCCGGGACCCCTTGGGGGATGTCCCAGGGATAGGGCCTAAACCAGAAGTCGGACATCTCTCTCACAATCCTGGACCGCTGGCTCCTAGTCACTCACCTGCTTGCCTGCCTGGTCACCCCCAACTGCCCCCCTCTGCCAGCCTGGTCGCCCTCAACTGTGCCCCCGCTGGCCTGGTCGCAGGCAGCCATCTTGTGGAGGCATGAGGGTTAATTTGCATATTACCTCTTTATTATATAGGATAGTCATTATACTGTGCATTATATCCCTATGACTTTATTATCTTATAACTAAGTATGTACCTTTTGAACCCCTTCACCAATTTCTTGGAAGTCCATATACACTTGCAACCACCAATCTGTTATTTATATCTAAGAGCTCATTTTGTTGTTCTAGTTTTCAATTCAACATGGAAGTGAGATCATACAGTACTTGTCTTTCTTTGTATGACTTACTGTACTTAGCATAATGCCCTCAAGGTCAATCTATGTTTTCACAAATAGCAAGATCTTATTACTTTTACAGCTCAATATAGTATTCCATTGTATATACACGGAGTGGCCAGATTATTATGACCACCTTACGTTTGTAGGCAAATTAGCCGTACACTGCATCTTATGGGATATGGAAGCCGAAGGCCTGTTCGAACACCTTTGCTGTCTACAGTTACCAAGATAAAACATCTCCAATTCACAGAGGAACACAAGGATTGGACAGTGGAGCACTGGAAAAAAGTCATGTGGTCTGATGAATCACGTTTCCAGTTGCATCATGCAGATGGCAGAGTGAGAATTTGGCGGAAACAGCATGAAAGCATGCACCCCACATGCATGAGTACAACCCTTCAAACTGGTGGGGGCAGTGTTATGGTTTTGGGGCATGTTTTTCTGGCATGATTTGGGCCCTTTAATTTGTGTGGAACAATGTCTGAATAGCACAACATACCTAAGTATCATTGCTGATCAAGTTCATCCTATCATGCCGATGGTGTATCCCAATGGAGATGGCTTCTTCCAACAAGACAATGCGCCATGCCACGGTGCTGGTATTGTGCAGGAGTGGTTTCAAGAACATGAGGGAGACTTTACCTTGCTTAGGTGGCCCCCACAGTCACCAGATCTCAATCCAATTGAGCATTTGTGGGAAAAAGTTAAAAGAACCATCAGGTAGCTGGTTCCACAACCATCAATCTCACAGAACTGGACAGTGCTATTCATCAGGCATGGTGTCAGATTCCTCACATCACCTTTCAACATCTTGTTGAGTAAATGCCAAGAATAATCGCCGCAGTATTGAAGGCAAAAGGTGGCCCAACAAAGTACCGATGGGTTGGTCATAAAAATCTGGCCACTCTGTGTGTGTGTGTGTGTGTGTGTGTGTGTGTGTGTGTGTGTATCCCATGTTCAAAGACTGTTAAATCGCGTTGTTTACCCATATCTTCAGAAAAAAATCACTTCTGTCGTAAACAACCTGCTTCCCTGTTTATAGTGGTCTGACCCTCTAGCAACTTCAGCGCAAAATTATAGCTAATTTGTCTACAAATGTCAGATGGTCATAATAATCTGGCCACTCAGTGTATAACTAATATCTTCTTGTTCTTGCATATTGAAAATAACTGGTGCAAGGAACACAGAAATGCATATGTCTTTTCAAATTAGTGTTTTCTCTCTTTTTCTTCTTTTGGATGAAAATACAGAATTAGAATTGCTGGATCATGTGGTAGTTCTATTTCTAATTTTTTTCATAAGTCTTTGACATCTTAAATTCTTTAGTTTCTCTTTAATTGTGACAAACACCAATTCCTGTTTGCCTAAATTATATATATATATATATATATATATATATATATATAATTTTATTTTACTTATCTCCTTCTCCCCTCCACTTTGACAACCATAAGACTGTTCTATAAATCTGTGGGTCTATTTCTGTTTTGTTTTGTTTATTTGTTTGTTGGGTTTTTTTAAAAAAGTTCCATATATACGTGTAATTACACAGTATTTGTTTTCCTGTGTCTGATTTATTTTACTTAGCTTAATACCCTCTAGGTCCATCCATGTTGTTGCACATGGCGAGATGTCATTCTTTTTTATTACTGAATAATAGTTCAGTGTGTGCGCGTGCGCGTGTGTGTGACATCTTTCTCTAGTCATCTCTTTTTTAATATATTTTATTATTGATTTTTTAGAGAGGAAGAGAGAGTGATAGAGAGTTAGAAACATCGATGAGAGAGACACATCGATCAGCTGCCTCCTGCACACACCCCTCTGGGGATGTGTCCTCAACCAAGGTATATGCCCTTGGCTGGAATCGAACCTGGGACCTTTCAGTCCACAGGCCAACGCTCTACCCACTGAGCCAAACCAGTTAGGGCTCTCCATTCATTAATTGATGGACATCTAGGTTTCTTCCATATCTTGGATATTGCAAATAATGGTCCAATGAACACAGTGGTGCATATATATTTTTAAATTACTCTTTCCATTTTCCTCAGATAAATATTCACAGTGGAACTGCTGGGTCATACAGCAGCTCTATTTTACGTTTTTGGCCCAGCCACTTTTGCTCAGTGGTTAAGCATCAATCTATGAAACATGGGGTCATAGTTTGATTCCCAGTCATGTCTGCTAGACATCTGTGTGTCCTCCTTGGAAAAAAGATCTATTTAAGTTTTATGTCCAATTTTTTAATTAAATTGTTTGTTTTTATTGGTGTTAAGTTGTGTGAGTTCTTTTGAGTATTAACCCTTTATTGTTTATATCATTTGAAAATCTTTTCTAGTCTTCAGTAGGTTGTCTTTTTGTTTTGTTAATGGTTTTCTTTGGTGTGCAAAAAGCTTTCAGTTTGATGAGGATTGCATTTAAACTGTGAATACCTTTGAGTAATATGGACCTTTTAAAATATTAACTATTCCAATCCATTGGTATGGAATATCTGTTTACTTATTTGTGTCTTCTTTAATTTCTTTTATCAATGTCTTATAGTTTTTAGTGTACAGTCTTTCACCTCATTGGATAAGCTTAGTTCTAGGTATTTTATTCTTTATGATGCAATTTTAAATGGAATTTTTAAAATTTTCTCTTTCTGATAGTTTGTTATTAGTGTATAGAAACACAACAAATTTTTCTTGTCATATTGAGTTTATCTCCTGCAACTTTACTGAATTCATTTATCAGTTCTAACAATTTTTGGTGAATCTACTTTAAATGCATGTTTAATAGTAATACTTGAATGTTGTTTACTACTGTCATTAACTATAACTGAACTTCATTAAAAACATCTTATTTTCATACTTGGTTATTTTAAACTACAGAGTATGCCCTCGTGTTGTTAGAATGGATATTGTGTATGTCATTTTCACTACAAAGCTAACCATATGGCGTAATTCTTAGGGGTTTTCTTGAAAGCCATCATATTTTTTACCATCTCATTGACTTCTTGATTTATCAATGTATTAAAGTTCTTTCCAGCATTAAATGAATAGATGGTATATCTGTAAGATAAAACAACAATGAAGAAAGGTAATTTTAAAAATCTGTGTAGAGTGGTCAATAAGTTCTTTTCTAGCAGTAGATAGACAGATAGCTATTCTTCCCAATACTTTCAACAATAATCTGAATGAAACAGCATCTATAGATGATTGCTTGGTTAATACCTATTAAATAGTCTAGGCCAAGCATGTCAAACTCAAAGGCTAACATGGACCAAATAAACGAGCCATGCAGCCCGTGGGCCGCAAGTTTGATATGCTTGCTCTAGACCATGAAATGTGCTAATAGCTATTCAGGATTAAACCCAACCAACATCCAGTTACCTGAATGATATTTTATTAGCTTTCTGTATTATTATGTATTAATTATTGTATTATTTCCTATATGAACAACTATAAACCTACTTTTTCTCCTTCCTATATTTTTACCTTTTTTTATTTAGCTCATTTGTATAATGAGAATAAGGTTAGCGACATTTTCAAACTTGTGTTAAAATTAAGAGAGGATTGGCCTCAGCCAGGTGGCTTAGTTGGTTAGAGCATCGTCCTGATGAGCCAAGGATACAGATTCCATCTATGATCAGGGCACAGTCAAGAAGCAATCAATGAATGCCTAAATAAGTGAAACAACAGATCTCTCTCTCTCTCTCTCAAATCAGTAAAAAATTGAAATTAAAAGAAGATTAAATTAAGTTTGTGCAGTGCCTTTGCAATAACTCAATAGTGCACATGATTAAGATAACTTTAAAAATGTATTGTTCAAACAGAAACTGTTTTGTGAGTTAAGTGGGGTGTTATTAACAATTATGTCAGGAAAATTGTCATGAAATCAGGTCTGTTCTAGGCAAAGTTGTACACACACCTTAGATATCAAAAACTATAAATGACTTTACACTCACATAGACTATCAACTCCCTAATACAGTGATGGCGAACCTATGACACGCGTGTCAGAGGTGACACGTGAACTCATTTTTTGGTTGATTTTTCTTTGTTAAATGGCATTTAAATATATAAAATAAATATCAAAAATATAAGTCTTTGTTTTACTGTGGTTGCAAAGATCAAAAAATTTCTATATGTGACACGGCACCAGAGTTAAGTTAGGGTTTTTCAAAATGCTGACACGCAGAGCTCAAAAGGTTCGCCATCACTGCCCTAATATCTGTCTGTCTATCTATCTATCTAACATGTGTCTATCTACAGATAGATATAGATATAGATATAGACATAGATATAGACATAGACATAGATATAGATGTAGATATAGATATAGATAAGTTATAGATATGTAGATATATCTCTCTTTATATATTGCAGATAGTATTCAACACTAGTCAAACAGACCACCTACAGTGGGAGATTTGTGTTGATCCTGGTTTTCTCATAGTTTCCTTTGGCAAAATCTGTGGCAAATCACAAGACCTAAAATATAAGGTTGAAGTTTAGGTTAAAACTAGTTAAATAATGATCAAGAACATGCAAGGTAGAGAACCAGAACTAGCGAATTTGGGATATTGGTTTTTATCAAGAGCAAGGATAAACCATTAGAATCGTGTTTACCAGAATTAGGGCGTAAAGTGGTAGGCAAATGACAGGTAATTCTGAACTTGGGGCTGGCTGTAGAGATAGCAGAGCTCATGTGTGGGAATAAAGGACCTCTGTTTAGGCAGAGTGTGATGCAGTCTGGAAATTTGCCCTGATACATTAGACAGCTCCAGCTCAAATATTGCTGTGGTCACACCAAGTAGCCATGGGCAAGTTATTGAAACTGAGTCCTCTTTCTAGATTTTATGATGTGGATAATAATACATACCTACAGATTTCTGAAAACCTTTGAAAGATACTTAAAATAGTGCCTGCTGACCAAAAGGCTCTCAATAAATACTAATCATCATTGCGTCCCAGCATAGGGACTGCATCCTGCAAGCCAGTCCAGTGTATGCTGTTATTACTAAAATAAGAGAGTAGCATTTTCTTAATTTGCAGGAAACCTGAATTAGGTGGGATATTCTCCTTTGACAGTTTCTCTGAGATCAGTGTTTTTCACCATTGGTGTTTACTGCTTCTTGTCTGCCAGTGGGCAGCAATAGATGGCCACGCAAATGAATGAGCAGTCTGAGTGGATTCCAGGTGTGTCACCACTTGGGCAAATTAAAGAACCAATGTCCGGTTAAGAACACTGGGTCTGTGATAAATGATTGCTTGTTTTAGCAGAAGCCTCTTGAGGCCATGGAAAAGCAACTCTTTAATATCTCAGGCTTCGTTTTTACTCCCTGAAAAGGAGGGAATAGACAACAGTATTCCTGTCATTCCTAGGAAGAGTGTCATTTTCTAGCTATGGGAAGTATCTTTTCCTCAGGACTTTTTGGGTTGCTGAAGAAAAACAAAACAAAAAAATCTACAACTTAATTCTTGACTGAGTCAAAGTATTGAAAATCTCTCACATTGGCATCATTCATCTTTTAAAGGTAAACGAAAAGAGGTAGGGAACTTATTTTCAGTTGTAAGAAAATATACCCAATTATAATATGTAGGGACCTAAAGGTATTAAGATTCAGTACACGTTCTCCCCAATTCTAATTCTCACTAATTCTCACTGTGTTCTTACCACAGTCATCCTCAAGTTCAACTCTGTCACTCTGGTGACCTGTGATGATAAGCAGAGCAATGCGCCTCTGGGGGCTCTAACTCCATCCCTTTGTTTTGGAGAAATGTTTCTTCATAGGTAAGAAACTAAGCACAGCCATCTGGGCTTCTCTGCGAGCCTAAAAGCCCTCTGAATGTGTGTTGTTGTGTTGATGGTCTCATTCTCATAACTCCCTAGTGAGTGCTTGGAGCTCATCACAGGAACACAAATCACTGGTAGAGGGTGCATTTTCCAAACCCAGTCAGACCAGATCTCTCCAAAAATACATATGCTTTTGGCAGCTTCTCATGAAGCCTGTTTTATGAAAAAACTAAAACACGAATTTTAAAATTTTTGTATTGTTTGGTTATTTTTTAAATCTCATGTTCATTATTATATTTTGAATTTTCGAGCTTGTCTCCAGGTAGACAAATCGTCTAGTGACTAACTTCTCTTGGTACCTTCCCAGTCTGTTCAGGCCTTTTGTTAAAGCTGAACCACACCAGACCTAGATGCCCTTTGAATCTCACCTCCATGAAGCTTTCCTTCGCTGCTCTGACCCTGATTAGAGACAGAAATAGTAATGGCCATGGAAGTCCTATGCAAATATTAGTTGCTATTGCCAATGTGAATCTTCCCCAAACAACTCTGCCACATAAACATTTGTCGAAAATGAATTTGTATATATTCTTTGATGAACAAGTGCTATTTTTGTCTCCCTAATAATTGTTCTTGGTTCAGATCATGTGGTTCAGTGATATATTGTTCAGTGATTCATACATGGTGATCTTATCTCTATAACTAGACTACAGCTGTTTTAAGGGGCTGTCAAGGATCATATTTTAACTAACCCCTTAACTAAGTTTTAATAAGGGTTTTCTGTTTCAATGCTTTCTACAACATTGGCTGGGGAAGATTCCAGATCTTCGGTGGTCTTTTCCAGATGATCATATGGTCTCCTTATGGTGTAATTGATGCCTCACTCTCTGCCATGAGCATTTGGTATTCTTGTACCAGCATATCTTTGTTTTAGAACCACTTTATTGAAGTAAGACTGACACGTAAAAAGCTGTACATTTAATATATCCAACTTGATGAGTTTGAGGACAAGTATAAGTCATGAAACAAGCTGATGGTTGCCAAAGGAGAGAGGGTAGGGGATGGATGGGTAAACTTAAAAAAATATATATGAATTAATTGAGGCAAACCAGAACTGGTGTTTGTCACAATTAAAGGAAGATAAACTAAAGAATTAAAGACTTCAAAAGCTTATGAAAAAAATTAGAAATGAAAATACCAGATGACCCAGCAATTCTAATTGCTTGCATTTATTCTCTTTCTGATAATAAGGATGCTTCCTTACCCCCCTGGTACAGGGAGGATACCTTTCACATAAGGTATTTATTTCCTGATTGTAGGGGAACAAAGAAGGGTCAGAGTGCCCTTCTTGCGCTGGTTGTTTTTCAAGTACCTTTAATTTAAAATAATCAATAAGCCAAAGTGGCATTTGGGGGTGACATATTCTCTTCCCCTCAGCTCCTACTGTGATTAGTGTATGAGTTAGTGATAACTATCTTGAACTCCCCACTCTAAGTGGACCCAACTCCATATTCTTCTCTCTGCATGCTTTCATTTTTTTTGTTTGCTTCTTTATCCTCACATGAGTATATATTAATTGATTTTTAGAGAGAAATGAAGGGGGGTGGGAGAGAAAGAGAGAGAAGCATTGATGTGAGGGAGAAACATTGATTGGCTGTTCCCATATGCTATGTTGTAACTTTGCTCCCGTATTCTTGTCTGTGTGTACCAAAGGCTGAGTCCTGATTCACCTCCCCCTTTTTACTGAATACAGGTTGTTTTTAGTCTGCACTTGTCTCTAGCTCTGTCATTGAGGGTTCTGCGCCTCTGATCTCTCTGGTAGTTGAGTTCTGTCTTCAAATTCATGTTGTTTGTTCTGCACACTGGGACATTGAGAGAAGAAAGTTGAAATTACTTTGATAAGGAAAAGCTGCTTCCTTCTTAGAGACCAACTTCAAGTAGAGTTTCCTTTTGGAAAGCCCCTAACCTTTCCTGTGGATCCTGCTTCCCACTACAGGCAATTACCAGTGGTTTAACACATTTGTTTAATTAAAGAGTTATATCAATTACTTCTCCTTATATGGTAACGTGTTTATGGACAAGGCAGTAGTTATCCAATTCAAAGTGCAGTTCAGTGCCTGACATAGAGCAACCACTAAATGAATATTTAATGAATTAGTGTATGAATCAATGGTGTGAGTCACAAGTGCACCATACAATTTGTTAACTTAATTGCTTAGAGTTTCAGTGTGTGTGTGTGTGTGTGTGTGTGTGTGTGTGTGTGTGTGTGTAAAAGAGAATTCTAATTTCCTTCATTAACAAAAATTACCAAGCACCTAATCTACTTGATGTTTTCTAGTTACCACCCATAGTTAGCTAAGAAGAGATATGGTGGTAGCTTTCTTTGAAGTCGTTAGGATTTAAAGCACAACCACAGTGTTGCTGATGAATTTGCACAAGACCTGCAGACAAAGAAGGGCATTACATAAAAAACTAAATGGATACTGCTGACTGTCGTTCCATGAGCTGCAGGTATTTATTGTCCGAATGGACTTATGTGAAAGGTTTCTAATGGAAAGATAACAGACTTATGGCCTCTTCAGATGGAGGCATTAGTATTCTGATCCAAGACTTTCAGAGGCATTAGTTTACTTTGAATATTTTTATATCTTTTTACCACTGGAGCCTTTAGTATTGGAACAAATTGATGTCTATAGTCCAGAAAAGCTGTTTAGTGTGAGATAGTAGAAAATTAAATAATGCATTTGTCCTGCAGGCTTCTGGCTCACACACTTATGCAAAAGCAGTCCAATACCCACAGCCTATTTTTTGAATGCTGGATGTCTTCATTGGGATGTAAGAAAATCTATTTAATTACTGACCTCAAATGAATGGCAAGAGGATGAAGTCACTTTTTTGTATTTGAATTTCTATTGCTGTCTCCAGTAGCATTTTTTAGCACTGAGAATAGTGAATTATCATCTGGGATTCTTTATTAGTCATTACCAATGTCCATTCCATGTATTATCTTCATCAAAATGGAGAGTAAAGCCCGGCAGGTGTGGTTCAATGGTTGAGCATTGACTTACGAACCAGAAGGCCATGGTTCATTTCCAAGTTAGGACACATGCCTGGGTTGTGGGCTCAATCCCCAGAAAGGGGCTTGCAAGAGGCAGCTAATCAATGATTCTTTCTCATCACTGATGTTTCTATCCCTCTCTCCCTCTCCCTTCCTCTCTGAAATCAGATATACATATATATACATACATATATATATATATATATATATATATGTGTGTGTGTGTGTGTGTGTGTGTGTGTGTGTGTGTGTGTGTGTGTGTGTATTTAAAAATGGAGAGTAAAGATTGATAACGTGAATATGCATTTGGAGGGCATTGGAAAATGGATGTACTAAAAAGGAAATCTAAGGCAAAGTTAATCTGGAAGTGTGTGGCAATGCCTGTGAGTATTCAAATTTCCAGCAACCTGTAGTCACACCAATTTAAGTGATTGTAATTTGAGGGACATACAGGGTCCAGGTTGGCTACAGAGTCCCAAAACGCTAAAGAGAAAAGCAAATTGAATAAGAGAATAATTCTGTTGCTTAACATTAAGTTTTAAGTTTGTATCAGGGGAACAGAGAAACGAGAGGATAAAGTCCTCTGGCATTTTCTCAGTTAATTTCTTTTCCTAATTGCTGTTTGGCCTAGATCTTTTTTTTTGTCTGTGTTTCCTCCATGCAGCCTCTTTGCTGCCTTGCATCTCAAGGGGGTAGCATATTCAGGACTCCACTTTCAAACGTGTGTTTCTAAAAGGCAGAGTGAGACATCTGCCATCCACCCACGCTCCTGCCTACTAGGACATCCCTCATCTTTCCTTAGCTGGAGTGTAAAATTAACCTTCTGCCCACACTCAGCAGAGGGGGCTGGCTTTGTTTTTCTGCAAGCCCTCTTTTTTTCCTCCCTCCCCCCTCTCCCTGCATTTCTCCTAATGGCAGAAAAATACAGAACCAGAAAAATAGATGAAAGCATATAAGAAAAAATGTTAATACTGAACCTGTTTTCTTTTAACTGCCTAGCATATTTAATTACACATTTATACTTGGTTCTTGGAGTCCTGGGTTTACATATGAACTACTCTGAGATCTACCAACCTGACAAATATTCCCTCTTTTGCCTCAATGTCTTCATGCTACATAGAAAGAAGTGGCCATGACTCTTGCCATAGTGGTTCTTAAACCTCTCCAGCCTGGACAGGTAGATCTCCAGATCTTAAACCTCTCCAGCCTGGTAGATCCCAGATCTTAAAAAAGGTTGAACACAGGAACACCTATTGTAAAATGGGCAGAGTTATGGAGGTTCCTCAAAAAATTAAAAATAGAAGTATCATATGATCCAGCAATTCCAACTCTGAGTACTTATTGTAAGAT
This sequence comes from Myotis myotis, assembly GCF_014108235.1. Taxonomy (NCBI): domain Eukaryota; kingdom Metazoa; phylum Chordata; class Mammalia; order Chiroptera; family Vespertilionidae; genus Myotis; species Myotis myotis. Next base: position 19,217,799 of record NW_023416335.1, read on the forward strand.
AACAAAAACACTAACTCGAGAAGAGATCTCTACCCCCATGTTCATTGTGCATTATGTACTCTAGCAAAGATATGGAATATTATTCAGCAATAAAAACGAATGGATCTTGCCATTGGCAACAACATGGTTGGATCGAGAGGGCATTATGCTACGTGAAATAAGTCAGACAAAGACAAATACTGTGTGATCTCTCTTATATGTGAAACCATATACATACCCAACACAACAGACACATATACAAGGCGAGGCAAAAGTAGGCTACAGTTGTGAGTACATGAAACACAGAGTTTATTCTTGTATCATTATAATTATTGTATTATTTTCCATATAAACAACTGTAAGCCTACTTTTGCCTCATCCTGTACATTTAGCTTATAGAATACACAACAGATTGGTGGTTGCCAGAGGCAAGGGTTGAGAGATGGACAAATGGGTGAATTTTTATTTTATTTTTTATCTTAATTTAAATAAATTTTAAAAAGTTTAGGATGACAGTTGTTAACCAAACATATAAAATAGCCAGGCATTTAAAAACTATAGTTTCAGCAGTTAAGGTAACTCCCCAATGGCTGCATAATTGAGATTGATTTTAAGAAAGATAATCCATTTCTCAAAAGAGGCAAGCATGTTTCCGACCCCATGTTCTGGAAGAAATTTCATTAAAATGTGACCTAGCATTGTAGGAACCTGGGTTACTGGACTGTTCTCTTTCGGCCAGTGGTTCTCACACTTGAATGCATGTCCGATTCACCTGGAGGGCTTATGAACACAGATTGCTGGGCCACATTGGAGAAGTTCTGATGCTGTAGCCAAAATCTTTCATTTCTGTGTGCTGCTTGCTGATGTTGCTGGTTAAGGAAGCACACGTTGGATCCACTACTCAAGGACACAAGACATCACCACATATTTAGGCAAAATTAGCTTCTGTTTGTAGATGCCTACGCAGTGTGACACTCAGTTGCAGATCTTCACTTCTATCTAAGATTTCACGTTGTGTCCTTACAGCCCTGTGAGAATGTAGGGGTAATGTTACCCCAGAAAGCTTTGGTTTCAGTGTGATTGTCACAGCATCACCCTGCTGAAAACGAATAACATGTTAAATGAGGCAGGACCTGCCTGACCACAGTGGGCTACGGGAGAAAGAGTTATTGATGTAATTGACCTTATTTGCCAGAATATTTGTTAAAAGTCAACAGCTGTTAAATCCATATTGCCGCACTTCATTACAAAAGAATCGGGGCCTTCATGCTGCACTTTCTTAGTCATGTTCCCTGGCTTGTTAGAGAAGGACAGTGGGAAACATGATTTATGGTGTGGGTATTGGACCACTCTCTGAGGTATTGAGAGATCACAACCACTAAACATGTATCTCACTTTTAATTTTCTTAGCAGCTGTAATCTATTAGTGCATGACATGCCTCTACCTATTTTCTTGTAGTGGATTTATATGGGGTTTTGGGTCTTGGCTCAGAAGTTTATTAATGCATGTCCTTGAGCAAATGTTCTTGTTGTCTCTGACTTGGCCTCATTTTTTAACTCTGTTAACAGGATGATAATACCCACCCTTAATTAAATCACATAGCCTGTGAAATGACTAGCATGTGATACATACGTAATTCTTCCCCTTTCTCTCTCTCTCTTTTGTTAATCCTCACCTGAGGATATGTTTCTATTGATTTTAGAGAGAGAGGAATGGGGGGAGGGAGAGAAAGAGAGAGAGATGAGACAGAAACATTGAAAGGTTTCCTCCCATATGTGCCCCAACCTGGGGTCTAATTTGAAACCTTTTGCTATATGGGATGATGCTCCAACCCACTGACCCACCCAGCCAGGGTTTCCCCTTTCTCTTTTGATGTCACTTACTTAAAAATAAATATTTTAAAATTAAGTGACATTTTCTGATTCCAAACATAATCGCAAAGATTCTTTGGTCTCCTGATGTTTTAGTTTTCTTTTAAGCCCCATACTGGTGCCCTCTTGGTTTAAAGACTAACACACTTCAATTCTGAGCATTTACTCCCTCTATTGTCTTTCCTCCTCTGTCTCAACTGGATGACAATGACAGGGTCTATGACTACTGTTGATTCTTTTTTAAAAATATATATATATTTTATTGACTTTTTACAGAGAGGAAGGGAGAGGGATAGAGAGTTAGAAACATCGATGAGAGAGAAACATCGATCAGCTGCCTCCTGCACACCCCCTACTAGGGATGAGCCCGCAACCCAGGTACATGCCCTTGACCGGAATCGAATCCGGGACCCTTTAGTCTGCAGGCCAATGCTCTATCCACTGAGCCAAACCGGTTAGGGCACTACTGTTGATTCTTATCAACTCATTGATCATTCCCAACTTAACAAGTGTGAATATGCCTTCCAGTTCTGATAGGTACACATAACTCACCAAGTTCTATTGCAATAGAACCAAGTATCCCTTTGTACAAGAGTCTTTCTCACTGTTTGAAATGTGGTTGGCCATTCTTTTGGTTTGGATGCTCCCTTCAGGCAGGGATATGGAGCCTGATTCTAAGTGGGGGATTTGGAGAAGTGTTGAAACTGCATTTACTGCCTCACACCCATAGGGAAGAGACATGTCTGAGGCAATTCCTGCTGTCTTAATATGTTTGCAGGGCACTTAACCTGCATTGCCTAAGAACCTAATGGGAAGACTCTACTTATGGACACTGATTGGGTCTTATTTACTCTCTTATCCCCAGTACTTTCGCCCATTGTCTGCACAGTACAGACTCAATCATTGTTTTTGGATGAAGGAGCTTATAAAAACAGCCCTGTGTCATTGGGATTTTTACACAATCCCAAGTGATCCACTACTCTCATGAAAGGTTGGCAAGCACATTTTCCAAGGATGTATTCAAATTGAAAGTAAGGAACTGAGCCTCCTATAAAGACCTGTAAAGTTGTATTTGTTCATCAGCTCTGTGGTAGACTGGATGTTGGGTCTTATGGTGATCTCTGAAGAGCATTGCTGCCTGCTCTACACCTTGATAATGTGGCTGCAAGAGTCTCTGCTTATACAGAAGAGAATGTTAGAGTAGGGCCTTGGAAGTTGCCCAGGGCAACACCCTAGTTCAGTGGTTCTCAACCTTGGCTGCGCATTAGAATCACTTGGGAATCTATTTAAAATCCTGATTTCTGGGCCTCACCCTCCAGAAATTCTGTTTCTTTGTTATGGGGTGGGGCCACAACATTAGTTACAAAGAAACAGAATTTCCGGAGGATGAGGCCCAGAAATCAGGATTTTAAAAAGATTCCCAGGTGATTCTAATGTGCAGCCAAGGTTGAGAACCACTGCCCTAGTTGAACAGAGGAGGAAACCCATTGCCCTCCTGGGGAGACTGTTTTTTCTGGCACACAAATGCCTATCAAGACCTTTCCCTACCTTGTCATGACCCCAGCTGTGACTTCAGTAATTTAACACAAATGATCATCAGGATACTTTTTGCAGAGAAGCACTGCTAATGGTGGTTGTTGACCCTGTCGGCTGCTTACTGCTGAGGACTCACCATGATCAGTGTTTGAATAGTGTCACCATTTCCTGAGGTCACCATCACTGACCTGTTAGCTATGGGATTCAGTCTCTCTTCACTCCAACACAAAATCTTTAATAAATAGCATCTAAAGAGAAATAAATAAGAGAAAAAGGCTGGCATGGAAGCCTTCCCTTATGCTACTAAGATGCTGATCTTAAATAACAAGACATTTCCAGATGGATGAAAACAGGTGCACCAGGAGCGGAGCCTAGGGAGCTGGAAGTGGTTGGTACACATCCAGCGTCAGAGACGTGCTTCAAAAGGGAAGCAATAGAATAAAACAGTATGAGCTGCCTTTTAAAGCCAAGGTGCCTTATGCAAGTCTCAGATTTTATTGTGTTTTCCTATTTTTTCTTACTCTTATCCAAATGGTAACATTTTCATTAGGTATAAAAACTCTTTTTCTACCCCTCTACACACTCTCACACTCTCTCTCTCTCTCTCTCTCTCTCTCTCTCTCTTTCTCCTTCTATGCATTTGTGGGGAAAGCATTTCAGAAGGTTCATGAGTTGCAGATTATCTCAGTTGAAGTCACTGGTGTATTAATCACTCATTTTTCTAGCTCTTTTACAGAAAGCGGTAAAATGGAAAAGGAGGTATTATTGGAGAGGCTAATTTATCTGATTTCACAAGTTCTTCTGGTTTCCTATGGATGACACCCTTCGGTTCTTTGTGGAGACAAGAGACTATTACATTCATTCGTTTGGGACATCCTTAGTTAGGTGAGGCTAGAGGGTTTCAAGCAACGATGCTAAGCCTCTAATCAGAAATGATAGTGTTGCCAATAACAAGGAGAGGCTGGCTAATAACATTTCAATTTTTAAATTCTTGGCCCCATTTTTCTTTCATGCTGAGACGTTATTGAAGTATAACTGCTTGTTGAACACACATTAATTCCAGAATTTGTGGTGAATCGAATCACACAGAGCTGAATTTGCTGGGCTCACTGCACAAGCCTTTTGACATTTGAGGCCAAATGTTCAAATCACAGAATTGAAGGTCATGGCATGTATCAGACAGAAGAGAATTAAGGAGATGCATCACCCCCACAGTGGCCAGCCCAGTTTTCACAAACCTGTCGCCGTCACCAATGCATTATTTATCAGATCAGGAGAAAGAAATGTTTTCTCTCTCTCTCTCTCTCTCTCTCTCTCTCTCTCTCTCTCTCTCTCTCTCTCATTATTTTTTAAACAGGGCTTAATTTTGGGGGAGGGTGGAGTCCATTTGTACTGTCAAATGGGAAAGCATCTTACTTCAAATCTAGACCCTTCCTTTTGCAATAATGAGCCTTTGTTTCGATTTCTAACTCATCATTACATCTATTTTTACCCTGAGTTTATGCCCTTGGACTGACCTTCTATAACTGACATTTTCAGGAATATGGATCGTTAGGTATTTTTAAATGTGCCATGGTCTTTAGAGGAGGGTCACTATCCTATGGGATTTAGCTCCATAAACATTGGGAGTGGTGACAGCAGCCTCTGAGTGTCCACCAGCTCATCGGCGCAGGAGAGCTGGTCCCCAGTGATTTGGAAGTTTGGCGTGAGGGGAAGGAAACATAAGCTCACTCTGACATGTACAACCCCCACATTTATAACACTTGGATGATCAAGTCTTATTTACTTCCAGAAAATTAAAAGACCCTTAATTGGACAGTGAGATGGGGAATACCAGCTCTGATGCTTTCCAGGACACAGGGGAGAAGGATTCCAGTGTTCAAAACATCCCTAGGCCGAAACCGGTTTGGCTTAGTGGATAGAGCGTCGGCCTGCGGACTGAAAGGTCCCGGGTTCGATTCCAGTCAAGGGCATGTACCTGGGTTGCGCGCACATCCCCCGTAGGAGATGTGCAGGAGGCGGCTGATCGATGTTTCTCTCTCATCGATGTTTCTAACTCTCTATCTCTCTCCCTTCCTCTCTGTAAAAAAAAATCAATAAAATATATATTTTTTTTTTAAAAAAAAAACATCCCTAGAAGAGGTTATAACCTCCCTAGGGAGACTGTCTTCACAGCTTCAGGAAACGCCAGAGTGGGAGCAACTCAAAATTCCTCATGGAAATGTAGGATAGAACAAATTCCACATCACGAAACAGTCCAGATGCTGCCACATGAAATGCAAAGCCTGAGTTTGTTCACTTGAAATTACACCAGGACCACAAAACCCCTGAAATACACATGGCTTCATCAAATTACTCCAAATCCCCTGGGTAGATAAGGTTTCAACCAGGGAAACACAGTGGCTACAGAGCTAAACCACAATGCCAATTAATTTTTATTCATTGATTTTTGAGGATATGTTTTATTTATCATCCCGGCATCTTTTTCCCTCTTTGTTTAGAGTGTGATAAAGGTTTTAAAGGTTTGCACGTCGCTTAAGCCTTGGCTGGCACGTTGCAGACTTTTTCCTTATCGGTCTCTTTCTGCCTGTTTTTCTACCTTTCTTGTGTTCTGTGCATATGCCTTCAGGCTAATTTGGATCACCCTGCCCTTTACTTCAGCACATTTAGAAGGTTCACTTGTCAACTCCATCCACAACGGAGTGATTCTTTCTGTTAATATTTTTCAGACTTTGTCCATCCCTTGGTCTATTTCTTTGGAAAGAAAAACAGGGAGTGTGGTCGGGATGATTTCATCATTGGCTCACGAGTAGATCTTTGCTTATTATTACCGCATTTCACTTCTGCATTTGGGCAAAGGAAGCCGATGGGATCCCTGTGGTTGGTTGGCTGGATGTGACACTGTGTTTTGAGTGTGAGATGTGGGGGTTCTGAGAACAAAGCTCCTCAGTGGAGGCTACAATGCTGTCAACGTGGTGAGGTCATTGGGTAGTTCGCAGACAGTTACAGTGTATTATACTCGTTGACAAGAGTGGTGATGGTCGGGTTGGGTAGAGAATGGACATTGAATGAAGGGCATTTGTTGACAGTGCCATAGTCCATTGTGTCTGTAGATGAGCGGGTCTTTTAATTCCAGAGTTTCCTCTCTCTGGGTTTCTCTGTCAAGCCTCTGCATTGCTTACTGTCCAGCTCTCCTACTTCTGCGCTGTACCCTGATGGAAGGAGGCGTGCTCAGGGCTGCATCTGGAAAGGTTCCATGGGCAGAAGCAAAGTGGAGCTGTGTGCAGGGGTGGAGAGACCATCGGTTGCCTGGAGGTGAAAAGATCCGATATACTGAGCCATTAATGAACTGTAACAGGTAATCATAGCAATGCCCTTCCAGCTGGAGAAGGGGCACATTCACCCACCCTTTTAAAGTTGTTCACACCTTTTAGCATTGTAGGAGCAAACAAAACAGAAAGTTGTTACAAGCAGATCTTGTCGAGATGCATTCTCCAGAAGAGCGAGGAAGCACACCTCTTCATTAGTCCTCAGGGCATCCCAGCCAGCACGTGCTGGGAAGGCTGCTCCTGGGAGAGGCAGATAACTGTGGGTGGGAAACAGCTTGCCTACAGTCAGAACTGTGGTTCTGTGATAAGAACTGAAATCAGATCCGGTTGCCCCTTGTAGAAGCCTCTAAATATGACCGACAATGAATAAACTTAACACCCTGCCCAGCAGGATGGACAGAGACCTATGGATGCTTAGAAGGAGCTGGGAGGGATTTTAGAGATTCTTTAATTCAGACCTTTCATAATAGATGAGAAAACAGACATCCTGGGTAGTCACATGATATATGTGTGAACTTTTTGGTGTCCTTAAACGTGGCTTTAATGCTTGGAAAGATTAAGGGCTACTTTCATTTTGAATATTAATAGTCGGTTTATTAAAATTACAAATTCAAAAACCGAGTTCTTAAGCTTTTTAATTCAATTTACAAATCTAATTATTCTTTTACTAAATCTAGCTACTTTAGCAAGCACTTTTAAAGAGTTTTTTTACAACCTAGTTAATTAAATCACTTAAATATTTTAAACTGCACTTATAAATTTAATATATTCTATTTTCTTTTACTGTACTTAAATTGTATAACAAATACACTTTCTCCATGCTTAAATACACTTGTAAATCTCATAAATTAAAGTTATAAATATGGTGGATCTTATTTCTTCTGCTGCATATTATAATGTTAACTACAATTTTAGAAAATTTTTCTTATAGATACCAATTTAAATTTACAGTTTTAAGAGTTTTTAATTATGCATCATTTAACATTTGAATCATAAAGAGGATATTTTAGATACATTGAATTCTCTTAACCAATACAAATCATGCATTTAAAATATCAATTATACACAGAAAATTCTTAAATTTAACAAAAAATAATAATTTGCTGGGATTCCTCTAGTTCATAATAGTAGTACTCTATTCTAAATTTCCTTTGGACTAAATGACACTTGCACCTAGTAAGAGAAAGGAAATGACAAAGCAAGGAAAATGGGTCCCCATCCCAGTCTAGGAATGTTATGGACTCGGAAAAATAGGATGGGACAAACAGCTTGGTTCTTGCCAAAGACATCACCTAATGATGGATGCAACAAAGTAGAGATTCCAAAACTTTAAAAGTTTATTTTATCTCATAGCCCCAACTTCAGATTTAAGTGATACTGGAATTTAAGTTCTTGGTCTCTTCTCCCATAGCTGTAACCATCAGTAGGCATGTAGCTAGCGCAGGTGGATTTTATATTGTTGGCACTTTCGTAAGACAGGGGATGCCTTTCCCTAGAGAACATCACGCCCTGTGTGATACATCCAGTGCCTCTGTGGGTTGGGTAGAGTTGGAGCTGTACTCTTGACAAATGTCTCCTTCCTGGCAGAACCACAGCTTACATAGATTATGTATTAAAAGCATTTCCAACTGAATTTGTAACTGTTGAGGCCTTGCCTTCCTGTGTTTCCACAAACTGAAATACTGTCCCACTTCCACCACGTGGTACGCCGCCGCCTCTGTGCTGCTGCCTGCAGAGTCCCACGATGTTTCCTTTACTGATATCACCATCAGTGTTTAAAAATAAATGAGTTACCAGAGAGAAAGTAAATCAGGGTGTTTATGCAACTCTAGAAAGCCACTAAAGCTAATATGGAAATAACGACTGTTTTTAAAAGTCTGGTAGGAATCACTTTTTCACACTGGATACAGATTTCATCACAAGAGGCAGTACCTGTAGTGGTACTACCTGGCTTCGCCCCCCCACTAGGACTCTCGTGGCTCTGTCAGTAGTAGCTGCTTCAGGTAACTCGTCTAGAAAACAACAGTAGCAAGGCCTGCCTTAGTGGACTGTTGGATGAGTTGAATCCATTAGAGTAGAAATTTCGTGAAGACAATAATTTTGTCGGGTTATTGATGTCTCTTTAGCATCTAGAATAGTGCCCGGATATTGTGCATGTTAAAAACAAACAAACATCTGTTTGTTTAAGTATAAAGAGCTTAACACAGTGATCAGAATGTAGAAAATGTCTGGTAAAAGTTGGCTATTACGGTATATGCTTTGCCCACAGTCACATGCAGATTTCCAACCTTTTACTGATTTATTACGAGATTGTTGACTAAGATTCACTCCCAGGTGGTTTCACACTTGTGTGTATTTGTGATGGGTGGTACCACTTTCACCTAGAGAAGAACCTCCATCAAGCTGAATGACTCCAGCACTTGGGCACCCAGGTTATTTGAAATTTTCCTGGGTTCGTAGGTCTTCTTTATTATCCTGCTCAGAATATGTTCAGCTTTCTTTTTTTATTGTGTGTTTTTTTTTTTTCTGTAAGATAGCTTGTCCTTAAGTTTTCCTTGACTCTTTTTTCTATTTTCCTCCTTTGTGCACATTTTAAGTGGAGATAGTCTTTGAAGGTCAACCTGGCTGTTTATTTTCATATTTCAGCTAGTCTTCCTGACTGATCTTACTGACTCCTAAGGCCTTAAGTAAACTTTCCTTTATCCCTATCCCTGACCACCTCTTAAGTCATAGTCTCCCCCACCCCCACAAACATATTTGCATATTATCCATCATGTTCCCAAACTCAGATAACAGAGTCATATTTTTCTCACATTTGAAACTTGAGTGCCATTAGAACCCTTTATTCTTTCTTCCAGAACCCTGGTTATCAATCTAAGTCTTGTCTTTCTCCCTTTATATTGTTTTTCACATCTGAGATTTCCTTCACACATTCACAGTATCCTTTCAGATCCTTATGAGTACCACCTGGGCTCTTTGGGTGATTTCTGGTTGGTCTCCCCACCCCCACTTCCATATAGCTGCCAGAGTTATATTCTTCATCAGAAGATCAGATTATACTTCTCCATGCTGAAATGCTCCTGAGGAGTCTCGGTCCCCTCATTTCCAATTTTATGTTCCCTTACATCCTTCCAATATGCCTTTGTTTCTTTATGTGAAACCCAGTCTACTCACCAGTCTCCCATTGGGTCTTCTTCCATTGTGATAGGCAGAATAATGCCTCCCCCATCCTCCCGCAAGAGGGTGTAATCACCAGAACCATGACTATGTTAGGATACATGGAAAAGGGGGAATTAAAGTTGCAGGTGGAATTGAGGATGCTAATCAGCTGGGTTTCATAATCCAGACAAGTATCCTGGATTACTCAGGTGGGCCCGATGTAATCACAAGTGTTCTTAAAAGTTGGAGAGGAGCATCAGGGGGATGTGACTATGGAAGGAGAGCCATGTGGTGGGATGTGAGATGAACTTGATCTGCTGTTGCTGGCTTTGAAGGTGGGGGAAGGAGCCATGAGCCAAGGCAAGTGAGTAGCTGCTAGTAGCTGGTAATGACAAAAACAGATTCTCCCTTAGCATCTCCAGAAGGAAACTTAGCTCTGTTGACCCTGAGTTAGCCCAGCGAGACCCACGTCAGACTCCTAAACTGCAGAACCAGAAGATAATGAACTTATGTTTTAAGCCACTACACTTGTACTAATTTGTTACAGCAGCAATAGGAAACGTATACATGCCTTCCCAATTGTACTCAAGCTGATCATAATGTTGAAAATAAGCTGCTGCTTTATATTGGCTTATTGAAATCTGGTAGAGATTTCAAGGTCAATATAAATCTCGCCTGGCAGTCAAAATTATTCTCTCTAACCCTGCCTTACTTACCTAAAACCTCATGTCTTGTTATTAGCATTTTTTCTCTTTTGTCCTCTATGTGTGTGTGTCTCTCTCTTTAACCCTGGATTGTGAGTGCTCAGAAAACAGGATTTGTATATTATTTATCTTTGAATCCCCCATCAAAAGCTTTACATTCAAGTGCATGCTTTTTGAAACAAATTGTAAAAATGCAACACAGTGGAAATGATGCAGAACACAGAGTCCTAAATGCCCACAAGATGGAGATATTTCCTAAAAAAAATTATCTCCATTAGCCCATGAGATCATTTCTCTTTGACCCTTTTCAAAAACAGAAATTCAGTTCTTTTCAATTGAAAAATGAGTGGTGGAATTTCAACAATCTTGCATTCACATTCATACTTTCCAGATTTAAAAATATTTTATATAATGAAAATTTCATTGATTGACCATTTTAAAAGTTGATGTGCACATACATTAGATTTAAAAATGTATTTGCCCATAAACTTTCATAAACAGTGTAGCTGCATGTTCACAGGTGCAGTGCAGGCTAATGATGTATTGTGTTTCACTGAGTATAGTTGTATTACATAGCACATTTTCTGTGTTCCCTTTAGCAAGAGGTCAGGAGGAAATGGGGAAATTGTCTCACTTGCTGCAATTTAGTTTCACGTATTCTACTGGAATACAAATTACAGTCAAAGATGCTTTCTCCTAGAGACTCTATGCCAATGGGCGGACTTCCAGGTTGTGTGAACAGCTGTAATAAACCTCAAATGTGAAGACATTTAGGTCTTTTGACAAACAGGTTTTCAAGGTGTAATATGTATGCCCTCATCTTCCTTAAGAATTGCCCCTAGCTCAAGTGCAGTTGTATTTACATTAGGTAATGGGTGGCCACGTTATAATATCTAATGTCCTTTCCTGAGGACTCGGCTATAGCTACCTGCTCTTCTCTTTCCAATGCCAAATTTGTCATGGAACTGTATTCTGGGAAAGGGATGAGAGGACGTGTGGGAAGTGTGTGGACATACCAAGTTACTTGGTTTCAAAGTGGGTGGATTGACAGTTTGAAAGCACAAGTTAAGCTCTGGAGGAAGGATGGAAGATCATTTAAATTCTGCTGAAACCCATGAGCTTGCTGGGTTCATCCCTTTCAGGTGTGCAGCATTAATCTTAAGAGTCTTCGAGTACCACTATTTTATGTCTGAAAGCATTCCAGCCATAATGGCACTATTATGGGGGGTTTGGGGGGAGGATCAAACTCGTTTGAGTTACCTATCAATAACTGTCTCCAAATATTTAATAATTTTAGTTAGAGAAGGAAGAAAATTCTCGTTCAGTGTGGCATTAAGGACAAAACTAGAACTTGTAGGAAGATGTTGGGAGTTGGCAGAGTTCATTCCCCACCACAAAGCATCATATTTCAACAAGACTGTGTGATCCTGCCGCGCACTTCTGATAACCAAAGGCTTTCAATAAAGGCTGGTGATCACTGTTTACAAAAGTAGTATTGGATGACCTTTGTGATTTTTCTCCGTTACCAAGTCTAAAATTCTGTGATGTTATCAAAAGGACACACACACAGTCTGTTTATGAATTTTGTAAGTGTCTTGAAAAGAAATTCAGAAATGTGCCAAATCATTTCTTAAGGATAATAATCCCAATTTAAATTATTATTGGAGCAGGCTTTGCCTGTTCTTGACTTTAATCAGATAAATCAAGGTAAGACAGTACTCCCAGTACAGTAGTTGAGAAAACCTACTAAACCTGTAGACAGGATTGTGGTCCAGGGTTTGCCAATGCTAGAGTGATAAGTAATAATTGAGAAGATGTCAAAGTGAAGCCTCAGGTAAATAGAGATAGAAAAGTGCTTTAGAGCTTGGTAAAGACAAGGATCTCTCTCTCTCTCTCTCTCTCTCTCTCTCTCTCTCTCTCTCTCTCTCTCTCTCTCTCACCAGTACATACTTCTTTTTATTTTGCCTGTCCTGTTTTAGGGAACCTTAATCATCCCTCATGCTGAGTAGCATAACTCATTGTGGTTAAGTTGTATTTAGGTGCTCTTTTTTTTCCTGTGAAGTGAAATGAATTGTCAGACTTGAATGTTCAATCCTGAGCTCTCCCATGCACAGTGGAGATCCCCATGTTGGTGGTTTTATGGTCTGTGGCCTCCGTCTCCAGGAGGGATTGTATTTATGGAGGTCAGCGTTCTCCATTCATTCAAATTATGTCACAATCTGGAATGAGTAGTTTAGTGCACTAACTGGCTTATCACCTAGCCAGTGGCAGCACATTGCCCTGGGACTTTTAATCTTACAAAGTGACTGGAGTCCCATTTAGCTTTCATTCCTGAATACCAACATATGGCATCACTGAACACCTCCAGGCAGAGAAGGTGTGATCACCAAGGGACAGTGCTGACAACTTTTTAATTAGCATTCTTCTCTTTGGTGTGCTTCATTAACAGGTGGTTAGAAGAACACTGAGGGTGTAGGAGCTCTTGGGAAATGGAGGAGCCCTTGGTAATTGGAGTTAGAAATGGGAGAAAAGTGGCCAGAGAGAAACTAAGGAAAATTTTCCTGCCGTGTGGAAGGTGGGAGTTGCAGAGGGTGGTAGCTGATAATATGGAATAATCTATTATTACACCTCTCTCAGCAAGTTAAAAATGCTCTCGTGATTTGACAGAAACTCCCATCCCACTATGATTAAAAAAAAAAAAAAAAGCAAGTTTTGTGAATGCAATTCATTATCAGGCTAGCATAGGTAAAACCTTCTAAATATCAGGACATATGCTCGGTTGAAATTTGGAACCAACTAGATTCAGCGTCAACATCGGCAATTCATTTAGGCTCCATGAGACTCATTTTATTCATCTTTAAAGTGGGAGTAATAATACTTGCCTTAATTGCATTATCTTGCAAGTTAAAGTAGATGACATAATGTATGGAAGACACTCAGGCTACTATCCATCTGTAGGGAGTATTCAAAAAATAGAATTAAATAGTATTTTCAGGACCCATGCTGAGAAACTTAAGTTACCAAAAACACTGTCTTTAAAAAAACAAAAAATACAACAAAAAAAACCCCACAAAAACTGGAATGGCCCATACTGAGTGCATATACCTGGGGGAAAGAAACTGTGCAGTCTTGATTTAATGACTCACTTCGCTTCAAAATAACCTACTTAATTCCATTTCTATGCCTTACTTCCCCTACTATTCCAGGAGCTTGATCGCACTATCTGCTCCCTTATCTCAGAGAAGCCAGAAAGGTAGATATTACGAATCTGCGTAATATTTCCATTCAACCAAAAAAGGCATTTGAAGGAAACTATAATGCATTTCCCCAAGAAGACCTGAACAATCAATATGAGGTTTTCAGCTCAAAATCAGTTTTCCTGACCCTGTGATTACATTTGTGTCTGACATACATCACAGTTTTTATACCTTAAGAGAGGAAGAAATCTCAAAATATGATAGAGATTTAAGTATATGGCACAGACATATTTTGGAGTGTGGGAATGAAGGAAAGAATGCTGAACTTTTTGTCCTTCTTGAATGCATAATGGATACTGCACAATGACCAAGCCACTCCTTCCTTGTTTTTTTGGGTACCATTGTCGAGGGATGTTGTAAACTTAGTATTGGACAAATCACTGGTTTCAGTAAATCCTTTTGGGATTTGATTTTTGAATGACTTTCCAGCAGAATAGTAAGTAAAATTATGAACAAATATTTGGCCATGAGCTAAGGATAAAAAAATAAATAAAAACAGCTAGTAATTTAGGAGACAAACATATCTATAATAAGAAAAGCACAACATGCTAATTAGGCTGACATCCTTCCGGACACCTTCTGGATGAACCTGGGGCTGCGAGGAAAGCCTGGATCCTGGGTGCCTGCTGGCGGCCAGAGGGAAGCCCGGGTCCTGGGTGCCAGAGGGAAGCCGGTGCCAGCAGCTGGGGGAAGGAAGGCCTACTCTTGCATGAATTTCGTGCATTGGGCCTCTAGTATTCAAATAATTGCAATTAACTGAGACACGTATTAATGTGGATCTGTGACAAATTATTTGGAAACAACATGGGATGGTGCTTGGGATTTTACAGTTTCTCTTCATTCAAATATGCTTCTGTGACCAAAACATAACATGATATAATTTTCTGTATATTTATACATTAATATAAGAATGATTTATTGAGCATCTTTTCTTCTGGTTATAGCAACCTTTTTGGCCTGTGGGAAATTGGCCTATGGGAAACTGACCTGTGGGAGCTAGCAATAGGATTAAAGTGATTCAGTAGATCCCAACCAATTTTATGTTTTACTTAATGAATTAAACACACATATACTAGAAGACAATAAGGATTCGGACAGCAAGGAGACTATCGTTTAGCTGGGAAAGGGAGATGTGTACAAGCACACTTAGGGTAAAGAATTAGCATAGGGTTTGTATGACATTGATTGGAGAAGCACAGTTTCACTCCCCACCAAGGTCACCCATTTGTATTTTGTGGATCATTAAAACATGTTTTCATAGAGATGATCTCACTTCAGGTTTGCAAGAACGCTTTGAGATGGATTTCCATTTTGTAATTGCATAAACTGCCTCAGGAAGGTCTAAGAATAGTCTTAACTTCACAGAGAAAGCTAATAGGGGTCCCAGCACTTGAACCTGGATTTCCTGATTCTAATGCCATGGAGCTGATTCCTTGAATATAGCTGTCTACCCAACTCCCACCTCTGTCTCAGAGCCATTGCATGAGAAGTACTATTGGTGACTTTGTTTTGGCAAGTAGAGGTGACAGATGATGTTTGCCACTAATTACTTTTCATTACCGCACATTTAATTCAAGCACCCAATATCCAGGGAATGACCATTCCAAGAGATTCCTTAAGTCAGAGGTTCTCAACCTGTGGGTCGTGACCCCGTTGGTGGTCGAACGACCCTTTCACAGGGGTCGCCTAAGACCATCCTGCATATCAGATATTTACATTATGATTTATAACAGTAGCAACATTACAGTTGCAACGAAACTAATTTTATGGTTGGGTCACAACATGAGGAACTGTATTTAAAGGGCCAGAGGTTGAGAACCACTGTGTAAATAAATACCTCTGTGGATTGGTTTTATGCTGTAGAAGTTTTGATTAAATCATTTCATGAGGAATAGGAAATTGAGGAATTAGAGCACCCTCCTGCCATGCCCATCACTGCAACTGGAAGGCTCTGCATAGAGCTTATCCTCTCTTAGCTAAGAAAGCATTTAGTGGAGGCTATAACTAAAATGAATTGCAACACCTTGCAAACTATCATATAAAACATCGGAAAGAAACACTGAATAATTTTTTACTGGACTGATTCAAGTTCCCCTGTGGACCTTAAAGCAATTAATACCAAAAGAAAAGTGGTAAAAACATCCAGCTGTTGCTTTATCACATATCCTTGTATCATATTTTTCTCCTATTAGTGTGTATTCTTGTTCTTTCCTCCAGCTTGGCCAAGGCTTAATTAATATTCTGAGAAGCTAGAGCAATGCTATCATGATTCAGTAGACCACAGCCACTTTTATATGTTTTACTTAATGAATTAAACAAACATATACTGGTAGACACATCTTTTGCCTGATGGCTATTGTAGAATGTGGCATTTGGTGAGTATTTAAAGATCCTCTGAGTTATTAAAAGAAGAAGCTGCCATTACAATGAGATATATTGATGCCTTGCTGTGGATTACTGCCAACCATTTAATGGCTATATAAATTACAACAAAACAAAACAAGCAAACATTGAAGTGTTTGCTTTGTGATTCAGTACTGGACAAGAAAAGCTGTTTAATTTTCCTAGGTCCTGTCTTTAAGGAGGTAAGACAACAAGAACAAAGTGGAAAGAGACTGTAAGACCTAGACAGACCTCAAGTACGCAGTGTTTAGATGAAGTTTCTCACTTATGCAGAGACTAGGGAGTAAATCTATTATAAGACAGCAAAAGGAGCCTGGCTGGCGTGGCTCAGTGGTTGAGCGTCTACCTATGAACCACAAGGTCATGGTTTGATTTCTGGTTAACATACATGCCAGGGTTGTGGGCTTGATCCCCATGTGGGGTGTGCAGGAAGTGCCAATCAATGATTCTCTCACATCATTGATCTTTCTGTATTTTTCCCTCTCCCTTCCTCTCTGAAATCAATAAAAATATCTATTTTCTTTAAAAAAGAATGCAAAAGGAGTATGAGATTTGTGTCGTTACACAAAATGTTTCCCTCAAAAGAACATTGAATGATCCCCACAGGTCAGGAAAAACTTGATGATAAAGGAGAGAGAGAGGGGAGCAGGGGAGAGAGAGAGAGAGAATGAGTAGGAGGTTGAGGCATAGTTGGAAATGGTGCTGGTGCAGGAGGGAGCAGCAGGAGTTTAGAGCCTGTGCCCTAAAGATGGGGAGAGGGTTTGGTGAGCGTCAGCCTAGGAGAGCAGCCCACAAACAAGGGAATGATGAGTGGCTCCTGGAGACATGAGTGGGTTGGCAGGATGAACAGTAAGTTGATAAGTGGTCTTAAGCTGACATAAATGCTAGAGTGGGAGGAAGCTAGAAAAAGGACTATTTGGAAAAACTTAGAGAGAAAAGTGTAAGGCTTTTGATCTGAATGCAGAATGCCCTGGTAAGCAACCATATGAACTGTAACCTTGTGCTTCTAATGGGAATTAAGGCAGTCTGACAAGAATGATAGCATACTTATGGGAAAAGGTGTGTGAAATAGAGACCATTCTGGGAAAATAAAAATAGAGCATGTAGTCCTGATTACCATAAAGCCCCTTGGTAAATAAAAGATGGAGAAAATGCTCTCTGCTCAGAAACTCTGAACCCAGAATTCTCTTGAAACACAAAAGAGGAATAGTGAACTTGCTTGAAATCACAAAAGTATAGTGGCAAAGATGAGCATAGCACCCTTATTTCCTCTCACATTGGACCTTTCCATGACATGTCACTGATCCTGATGTAAAGAATGTTGAGTAGAGAATGGGGAAGAAAGAAAGATGGAAACGATATTGGGATGGAAGACATTGCATAAAGGTGGAGTGTGGGAAACCAACTTTTCCTTGGGGGTTAATGACATGGGTATGAGGGTAACAGAAGCATATCAGGGAGGTAAACCAGAGTCACCACCCTACCAGAATGATGGAGCAGTGAACCAAGCTGAACCAAGCGAAGCAAAATGGGGCAATAATATTCAAGTTGTCCACTATAGAACGTAGTGTTTCTACAGATGTGGTATGTGATTGCCTTGACAGTGGATGACAGAACCTCTAAGAAATGATGAGCTGATGACCTGATTACAGGGAAAGTGTCAACTTTATCTGACAACATGGGAGGAATGAGAGAGGGTGGAGAATCTGGAAACGGGCCTCTCAGGTTCATTCATGTGAAACTAAAGGAAGACTGAAAGAAAACAACCAACTAGAAAAATATCTTACAAACTAAGGAATCCAGATTTATTTTGGAAGGTAAATTCCACAAAGACAAGGATTTCTGTCAGCTTCATTCACTGCTGCATCTCCAAACTTCAGAATAGTGCCTGTCACCTGGCAGTCATTCAGCATTTGGGGGATGATGAGTAGAAAGGTAGATGGAGGCTGAGCAAATGTCTCAAACACTCATTTTCCCCCATCCTTTGCACAATAATGGCACTCGCCCAGAAATTGAGACTCCCCCTAACAAACTTAGTGCCCCTCTACAGTTCAAAACTAATGTGGACATCTATTTTTTTTGTCTTAAGTCAGCATTCTCAACTGAAGACATTAAATGGTCACAGGTAGAAACCACCAGAATAATAGATACCATTTTCTTTGGAGTGTTACGTAGGTACCTGCCATTTGTGCATACAACTAACAATATAACAGTGTTTTTTGGGCTATTTTTGGGGGTGTGTAGATATGTATGTATGTATTTGTAGCACAGGATGTTTACATTCAGATGTGAATCCATGCGATGTGTTCATCAGAAATATCAATTGTGATGGTTCTTTCTTGTTGTCACCCCTCTCCTGAAGGTTTACCACACTTCATTCTTAATCTTGTCTACTTTCTGATCCTTAATATATTTAAAAAACAAAATAATTTTTTGACACTTGATATTGTTTTAATTTTATTAAATTGTTTTCAAATTAATCAGCTACCTCATGAAAACACCCAAAGAGAATGTTTCCTAGCTCCCAAAACAGGGATAGCAACTGTTGAGAGTGAACTTCGACCCTTCTGGATAAGATTTGTATGCTAATATTATATGTAAGAATTATTGCTATCACAGCATCATTTGTTACATTAAATATTCCTTGGGCTTCCATACTTTTATTGGTCTCTTTTATAATTAGGATGAAGCCATGGGACTAGTTCTAGCCTATGAACAAAAGTATGATTTGTTATTTCTGGGGGCTGGCAGTTAAAAGGCAGCATGATTCCTTGTCTCTCACTTTCTCTGCCTCAGCATCTTGAAGGCCACATGCTGAGATGGTGGCATCAGAAGATGGTAGGATGATGGGTCCCTGAGTTCTCCACACAGGAGGTCCCCCATTGACCTGCTTTGGATTTTATGTGGGCAAGGAATAACCCTTCATTGTATGAGGCCGCTGAGATTTCATTGCTTGTTGCAGTAGCTAAGATAAATTATCATGACTACTAAAGTTTTATATAAGGCTTTAGTGAAGTGAACCACTTTATAGTGGAGGAGAGGAGGCCCACCAGAGGAGTGGATTATAAACATCTCCTTAGGTGGTTGCAGTTGATTATCTGAGCCTCAGTCAGTTGGTCATTCATTAGGTAAATGACTTTAGTCGTGGGGGATTGAAGTGTGAGGAAGCCTGGATTGAGTTCAGGGTCCTCCTCAGAGGGGTCCAGGAGGCTTAACCTGGAATTTTCACATTTGGGGGTTTAGGAAAGAATATCTAGGGACCATTGTTTGCTTGGTTGGTTTTGGTTTACTTTTATTTCTCCTAAACATTAACAAATATGTCAAATAAACAAGGCGTGTGATTCAGGGACCCAGCCTGGGCGCTGTAGGTGACAATCCGAGTGACAAAGGGGGTTGAGTCTGGGACAGCTGCACATCCGTTGTCTCCAGCCTGCTCTTTTTTCTAGATATGCCTACACAGCGGTCACATTCAGACCCAAATGGTGACTTAAAAGCTACCACAGCCACCCAGATCCTGATCATCCCCTTCTCTGTGCTGACTGTTCCTGGACTTGAACTTCGGGCTTGCTTCTGCTTCTGTATTTGGGGTGTAAGACCTTTAGCTTTCCAAAGTGCCACTGGCTTACTTGGTGCCTCTGAACAGTGCATGGCTTTGAACAGGGCTTTCCATTGATTTCCCTCAGGACTCAACCGTAGGCAGGCCTGACCCCGCTGAACAGGTGTGTGGGAGAAGGGGGAGGGGAGCAAACATAAGAATTATTTGTCCCCAAAGTTACGTACTGTTTTCCTTTTGTTTCAACTGGATGGTGTGGACAAACTGGTCAAGGTCTTAATTTATCGTTCCTCTTTTATTTTTTTTTTAAATGTGGCCTAAATCCATGCTATTGGCACTTATGACCATAATGACTCTTCCCATTTCTATTCTGAACATCTGTGGGGAGTTTGCAATCCATATTGTGCTCGAAGAGAGATATCACTTCATTCTACTACTGAGCATGGTTGAGCACCAGCTGGTGGGTTCTGGTGCCATCACTTTCAACTGCTGTTTACAGAGCGCCCACTGGGTGCTTGGCCCGAAATAAATAGCGCAGTTACTGGATTGAAAGTTCTTCAAGGGCAGAGTTTGTAGCATCATCAACTCTGCATCATCAGGCAGGATCTTGCACATAGAGAGACCTCAGTTAACTCCCTTGTGTCATGGTGGTCTGTGGGAGCTGGAGTATGCAGTTCTTTCTGGCTCAGGCCTACCTGCTCTCTCATGCTATTGGTTTAGGGCCAGTGTTGCTGGAGTCACTTTTTTTTTTTTTAAGATATATATATTTTTTTATTTCAGAGAGGAAGAGAGAGAGAGAGAGAAACATCAATGATGAGAGAATCATTGATTGGCTGCCTCCTGTACACCCCCCTGGGGATCAAGCTTGCAACCCAGGCATGTGCCCTGACTGGAAATCGAATTGTGACCTCCTGGTCCATAGGTTGACGCTCAACCCCTGAGCAACACCAGCCAGGCTGGACTCACCTTTTAGCAAGACTCTGCTACAAACACATGTTTTAAGAACCACTGAGTTGGGCCATAGACCTTGGCAAGTGTACTGGAATGCAGGATACCCACCTCGATGAAGGGATGCTGAGGTCTAGTCCTGACTCTGCTGTGAAGGCTACCAGACATGTCATTTCTCTGGGTATTAATTTATTCATCTAGCTTCACGGTGTCCTACTAAATGCTTGCAGTTTCCTCATCCTAAAATTTGACACATTTCTGGTTATTTTTCATTCATATCAGGAGGAACATGATTTGGGGTGTTGTCTGGGAAGACTGATGAGGAGCAAGGGTTATCTTCTGGGAAAGATGAACACGTTCTGGCCATCACCAGGAACCTCACAACCCAGGCTCAGAGCAGTAACTAACCGTCTTTCCCCAACACCACCACTAACCAGCCGTTTCCCTTAGTTTATTTCCAGATCAACTTCCAGTCTCTGTTATCTCCTGTCCTGCCTTCTGCAAGGGCACATGTCCTAGCATAGCCTCGAGGGAAACCCAGACCTCTCCTGGAAATTAAGACAGCCTCCATCTACAGTTCTTTTCTGTTTGTTTTTCTCCTCAAAGCTCAGGCAGGATAAATAAATGAAGGGTTATGCATATGTAGTTTTGTATTTTTTCAGGCTTCACAGCCCAGGGTCTGGACGATGAGTTGTGATGCTTTGATCACCTATTCTGGCATTAATATTGATTTCCATCCTGTACTATTACCACCCCCCCATCCCTGCTCCTGGAATTAGCTCTCTCTTTCCAATGCCTGCCTCTCATTCCCCCTGTGACCATTTTAGCAGGGCCTTCATTTGAATGTTTAGCAACATCCATTGCATTTACCAGGCAGCCAGCCCCCTTGTGGGTCCTTGTGGTTTATCTGATGTGCTGCACTTTAAATGACACTCCTTCTAATCTTCTAAGGTAATTTTCTTTGTGCTTGAAAAGACATTTGCCTCTTTGTGTGTATGTGATTCATTTCACTTAATTTTGAAGTTATTTTAGGGCCTAATTTTCTTGTATTCAAACTTTAGAATGTAGCCTTCTGCCCCCTTCCCCCTGTCTTGATTAGATTAAGAATTAACTTTCCCTTTTCCATAATGATTATTCCCAGTGCACATGTTGCTTCCATAAGCCCAAGACTCATAATATTGTATCTTCTCTTTTTCCTCTCCTCCCCGCCCCCCCCACCCTTCACTTTTCTCTTTCCAGCATAGCATTTGGGTGTTTACCTGCATAATTTCAAAGTATGAATCACATCATTGAAAATCAGCTTCTTTTCTCTTTTTTTTTTCCAGAATGATTTTTATGATGTTCACTGTTTAAAGATGCCACTGCTAATGATGATGTTTTTTGTGCCAGAAAGAATTATTCTTGAATCTGTGTGTGGAGAGAAAATTGGAATGGAGCTATGCACAGACTGTTCTGACACCAAATCAAAGACAATCTTGTGTGGCTATTAAGCAACACAGAAAATAAAAAAACAAAAACTACAAACTAGCTACATCTCATGGACCAAAAGCTTAATATTAGGTTATTATTCACTATTTACCAAGCACACATTGACCATCACTCAGCAGTTACATCTGGATACACAGTGTGACTTATAAAATTACATAATTCTACCATGTCTTCAGTGCTTCTAACTAACCACACAAAGTAATTAACCATTTTTCTTTTTCTTTTATTTCCAATACTAGTGGTTTTAGTAGGAACATAATCTTTGAGCATGATCATTGGTAAATAAAAGTAAATATTGTTAAGGAATTGTGAGTTCCTCAGCAGGGAGTTGACATCACTAATGAAAATGGACAAATGGCCTTATGTTGATCAACAGATAATTTCATTTTCAGAAAGAATTGTATACAGATTGAAAATTCATGCATTTAACCAATGCTCATCCTTTTTGTAACCCTCAGGTATTCACATATCGGTGGCCAATATTCAGAATCTCTATTTATAAAGTAAGATAAATACCCAAACTAATCAAACATCTGTGTTTACCGCTTCAAAAGTGTTTGCATTTTTTTAGCCTATTTTGAAATGTGACACCACCTATGTGAGCCCATAAGGAGGCTAGCACAGTGTCCTTAGCTTAAGTGTTGATGTACCCACTTTGTTCTTTCAGTTTGGTGACTGAACATATTTTGATCAGATAGCAACACTCTATGGGTTAGAGACATTCATATGAAATCCCCTTTTCCTTCAGCAGCTTTTACAAAAAATGATTTGTTGTTATAAAATATTGCAATGTTGTTAATATTCTGACAAAAAAATTACATATAAACAAACTTAGATCTCAATATTTGTTCTCACTAAGATTCTTATTTCAAAAGCCTGTGTTTCCCCAGCCCTAACTGCTTGGTGCTAAATTTACTTCTTTGTAAGGGAACCAGATTTCAAGCAGAATACCACACTTCACTTATGTATTCATCTCTGAAAAAAGAAATCAACGATGAATTCTGGCCCTTAATTTTTGGGTTTTAGTTTAAATGTTTTTGAATATCCAATCTGAAGCTGATAATATTGAAATATGTTAATAACATTAAACATTCTATGCTTTTTGAAGTGGGAGGTATCTGAGGAAGCAAAAAAACAAAAGTCAAGTACAGCATTTTTCTAACCGCTTTTAATTAGATCATTAGGGATTTAAGGCTCTATTGGTTGAATTACACTGTAGCTCCTTACTCTTAGCTATTGAGTTTATTTAAATTACATTTTAAACTAGTCACTGTAGATGGGGGTATTAGCAATTTTTCTGAGTGAAAAAAAAAGGGCAACTCTTTGGAGATTGATTTCTTTTTAGAATGAGAGATTTATAGAAAGGTTATTTGTCTTTGGAGCTCAGAGATAGGAATGCAGGACGTTATTGCTGCATTTTCCATGTCGAACCCACACTGTTTGCTCTCAGAGGCTTGGAGGAGCTTTGTCCCTGGCTTCTGGGGATGAGAACACACACAGAACCAGAAATGCTGTTTTACCTCAAGCTGGAGCAGAAAGCCTCCTGAAATTTCCAATAAATTATTTGTTAGCCTTTGAGAGTCTGTGATTCATTATGAAGTAACAGTAGTCCCCCCTTATCTGCGGTTTTGCTTTCTACGGTTTCAGTTACCTGAGGTCAACTGTGATGTGAAAATATTAAATGGAAAATTCCAATAAACAATTCATAAGTTTTAAATTGTATACCATCCTGAGTAATGTGATGAAATCTTGGCACCATCTGCTCTGTCCCTCCTGGGACGTGAATCATCCCTTTGTCCAGTGTATCCACACCATATTAGCTCCCCTTTCTGCATACTTAGTAGTCATCTTAGATATCAGATACTTGAGAGAAATACCATATTCACATAGCTTGTATTATAGTATATTGTTATTATATTGTTCAGTTTTATTAGTTATACTATTTCTTTATGGTGCCTAATTTATAAACCAAACTTTAGCTTAGGTATGTATATATAAGAAAAAAAAAAACACCATAGTAAATGCAGGGCTCCTTACAATCCACAGTGTCAGACATCTACTGAGGGTTTTGGAATGTATCCCCTTAGATAAGAGGGACTACATAATTTTCTTTTGTTAGAGAAGAAAAATATAGGATTTGAAGTCAGTAATTGCTGTTCTCAATATCTGATTACTGGGGCAAAAGTGTCAATCCTATGGTCATAGGATTAACATCTTATCTAATAATAGACAAAGATGCAAATTGACCATACCTTCGCTATGCCCACCATTGGCTAAACACATCGATATGTAAATTAACCACCAACAAAGATGGTGGCTAATTTGCATATACCGGCTGGGAGCAAAGACTGAAGACACCGTAGAAGGAAGCCAAGCAATAGAGGCGAGGTAGCGGAGACGGGTGGGAGAGAAGCTGCAGAGACAGGCGGGGTAGGAGCGGCAAAAAGGGTGGGCTAGGAGGGGCAGAGACGAGTGGGGTAGGAACAGCAGAGAGGGAGCGAAGCCCTATTCTTGCAGGAATCATCTAGTTAATAATATGTACATTAAAATATGGGGGACTCTTCACTAGGTCCTCTGGAATGCATTACTGATTGGCTCCCCTCTAACATTTGTTTCTACTGGTGTTCCCTACCAAGTTACATGCTTATGAAAATATGAAGTGCTAAGACTCTGTTCAAGATCATTCTAGTCCAGCCGTGGGCAAACTATGGCCCGTGGGCTGGATCCGGCCCGTTTGAAATGAATAAAACTAAAAAAAAAAAAAAAAAAAAAAAAGACGGTACCCTTTTATGTAATGATGTTTACTTTGAATTTATATTAGTTCACACAAACACTCCATCCATGCTTTTGTTCCGGCCCTCCGGTCCAGTTTAAGAACCCATTGTGGCCCTCAAGTCAAAAAGTTTGCCCACCCCTGTTCTAGTCTCCAGTATTTTATTACATGGTACTCCAGTAATAGTGATTTAGATGTAGAATATTGATAACAGATTAGTCTTTATTGATAATAGATTTTCCTATATTTGCTCTTAAATATATGATGTGAAAAAAATAAATAAATAAAACAAAGAAAATAAATATATGATGTGATTACACTATTGGTAACACTATTTTTCTAAAGCAAAGAGAAACTAAAGTTATATACAGCAATACACACTTTGTCACTTAAAAAATAAATGAAACTTCTAAGTTAAGGAGGAAAAATAGTGACGCTAACCAAAACAACCCCGAGCCCTTTTGGAATACCTAGAAGAGTTTTGTTAGAAGAATTGTTGATGGGATTAAGAACTGGTGAAATTTTGCGAAAGGTAAAGAGAAAATAGTTTTCATTGTTAATTTCTGGTCGGTATGATAAAACGAAGTAAAGTAGAAATAATTACTAAGTAACATCAATAGAGGTCTACTATATGAGTCTGTTCTAGGTTGCTGGGATACATCAGTGATTAGAATAGACACAGATTTCTTATGGTCTTACATTTTAGCAGAGGTGGGGCAGGAAATAAATAAGAAACCTCATTACCAAGTGAATTACAGAGAAGGCTAGAATGTCAAAGTGATATGGAAAAAGAATAGAGGAAGATAAAGGCTTCCAGGAGAGGTTGCCATTTAGTTAGAGTGGTTAAGGTGGTCTTATTGAGAGGATAACCATTGAAACTAAAAGGGTTAGCTTGGTGGGTGTCAAATAAGAACATTAGACAGAGGGAAGAGCTCAAGCAGAACCTCTACAGTGGGAGAATCCAGTGGGGTTGTAGAATGTGTGCGCAGTTAACGGGAAGTATAGTGGGGTGAGGAATCAGTTGAGGGTTCTGAGCAAAGAGTGAAATGGTATTTACCTTTTCAAACCACGACTCTGGCTTCTGTCAGACTGCTGTAGCCTAAGGGACAAGTGGGGGACTGGACATGAGGCCATTACAATGATTTGTTCAAGCAAGAAATGCTGATTGCTTTGATCAGGGCAAGAGCAGTGGATTTGGCAAGAAACAGGTACAATGTGGATATATCTTGGGGGAGAGCCAACAAGATTTCCTGATAAACTGGATTTGGGATGTGAGAACATCTATCAACAGTGACTCCAGACGTCTTGTTCTGGTACCTGAAAGGATAAAGTTGCCTTAACTGAGATGGGGAAAAAATTGTTAGAGTATGTAGGGGTGGGGACTGAGGATTTCAGTTTGGATATGTATAGTTTAAGACAACAATTGGACTTCCGAGTGGAGATGTGGAGTTTTCTCTAACCATCTGCAATTTGTGAAATGAGTGAGAACCTGGGATATCAGTAGGTTCTTGCAAAGGGGTCTAAGTGGCAAAGTCTCTTACTTGGTTCTCTGGATGAGAAAATACTTTGTTGAAGCCAACTGACTTTATTTGCTTTGTGACACGTAAAACCTTGCACATATTTTATTGGGCAAACATGTTCTACCAGAGAAGGGATTGACCTTTAACACTGAATAAAGTGCTCAAGGCCCATCTGCCAGGGCAGAGGATTGGAAGCAGAAGGCAGAGGGGTGATAGTATTCCTGTTCTCCTCAGAGCTCAGGCAGGTGTATTTGTCCTTAACTCTGCAATTAGTGCAACGGAAATACACACAAAAAATATAAAACTTAAAATGAAAACCCACCTTATACAGCATATTTGTGCTTTATATTCTTAAGGTTTGAAAACTTCAGTTTTATTTGTATTTTGCAGTATTAAACTCTAGAATAGGTACTCTAAAGTCTTCATTAACCATATATCCTTTTTGACCTTTGAATTCAGAAATAAGATAAGGATTAGTCTTTTTAAGAAGTCCTAATATTAAAAAAGATTTAAAGCAACATATATTTAAAACTAAAATTGTCCACAATAACATCATCTCCTTAAGTCAATGCTTTCATTAAAAATGTGAACTTCTAATTATCATCCATATGCATAGTTAATAATTCAATTTTGTGCTAATATGGATAGAATTTTATATTTTTAATTTTGATTTAACTTTAAAATAATATTTTGTCTGGTCGTTTTTTGTTTTGGTTTTAAATATCTCACTCCAACACCCTCCAGTTTCCAAGACAACTAGTGTTAATAGCCTATTAAATAGTCAAAAGACTTTGCTGAAAAAATTGGATTTGAAGTGTCATAGAGGTAGGTGGGTGGTGGGTACATAGGAGGGTGGGCAGGTAGAAAGGAAGGTAGATAGAGAATATATATAATTTGTGATCCTTTTAGGATCATGCTGTCTAAATTTATTTGTAGCTATATTGAGTAGTAATTATCTCTCCAGGTTTATAGATAGAGATGTAATAATTGTTGTTAATACCCACACATTATTCCATGTTATAAATTTACTGTGATATTTTAATTGTTTCTCTATGGATGGACAATAACGATGACTTTCCTTTTTTAATTTTTTTTCTATGCTGACTGTATTGCTTCTAAAGCACTTTATGCAGTGTCTGGCACAGAGTGAGCACACAATAAATGCAAGCTGTTACTCTTGACAAATTTAAAACATAGTAAGTGCTGGAGCCAAATTTTGAGCACATTTCTCTCTATCTCCTAAGCCTATGCTCTGTCATTTGAGCTCAGTGTCTGACCTTATCATGGATATTTCCTTAAGCACAATGTTTCACACTAAACTTTTGACTTAAAAATTAAGCTTGAATCTTTCCTCCAAAGCTAGTTCTCCCCTACCTGCATTTAAAAAAAAAGGTATCAATATTGCTCATGTTCCTTGACTCACTTGTGCCTGAAATTTGATTATTAACCTGTACATTTTATTAACACTTCGATAATCTCATTAGTCACAAGGATATGTGGATTGTATTCTACCCAAGTTCCCCAAATATTGGCTCTATTTATATTCATTTTTATCATCCTAGTTGAGATATTTATGACTTCAAAAAGTGCATGCTTTTGTCTTTAATCCATCAAATAGGATGTCTTTGGTTAATTACCAAATTAATTTGGTAGAACAAGCTTTAAGTATGTAATTTTCTGCCTAAAACAAGCCAAAATACACCTTTTAATCTAGAGGTGGAAAGTCACTGAGCAATGGCATTTTAGGAGGAAGGGACATTGTCTAGGTCAAGGCATCTTCTCCCGCATTTCAGGAGGCTGTGCTTGAGCTGTGGCTTGGTTATATGTATTACTGGAATTTATACTTCTTCCTAAGAGAAATATTTAATTTTTTAGGTAATTCAGATTATGAGCATGTTTTTTCTAAACTTGAGGTAAATGTGCCTTTTATTGCTTTTCACATGTTTATTTTTAATCTTTCCTTTTGAAATTTCAGAATAAGTGTAACTTTTTCAAGACATAATTTTCAAATCCAGAATGACCACTACTATACTCCCATTCTATTCCATTCCAAGGAGTAACTGCTGACTTTTATGCTGCTAATATAACAAACTTTCTGGTTCTTTTGCTATATTGGTCAGCCAGTTCTGGACACACTAAAAATCCTCTTAAAATTGGGACCTTAGAATTTAAAACATCTGTCTAAATGAAGCCTGACAAAATCGAATTTATTAATTCATCATCAATTTTCAGTACTTTGTGCAGATTCAATAATATGCGCCAGATTAATAATGTTTGGAATAGATACTAACCATGAAACAGGAGAGACCACAAATACAAACATTAAATTTAAAAATGGACGTTATTGTCATTTTAAAAATCCTTCCAAGTTTTTTAGTGTGTCTGTACAGTCCCACATGAAATAGGAAAGAGACACTGGTCATCGGGAGTTTTAAGTCTTAATGGACAGGCCTCCAAATCTCAGATTCATCCATGATCATCACAGAGTGAAACAGACCGCATCCAATCATTGTGAACAAATTAGGTTCTGAACATCTTGTCCTTCCTAAATTCAGAGTGACATCTCACAGCCAACTGGTAGTGCCATCTACTGATAGTGGCCAAATTAGATGAATTTGTGTATCTGCTAAATTCCTTTGCCATCAAGAACTCAAGATATTCAGTCTTTATCCTCCATCACCAGTTGAAGGTGTGTGTGTGTGTGAGTGGCCGTAGTCTCTCTGTTTCAGACACTGGTACCCAAGAAGTTGTCCTGGAGCAGATTAGATTGGGTTACCCATCAGGGTGGCTGTTACTGAGGGAATTTGGCTTGGAAGGTGGAAACTGACACATTTTAATTTGCGTTATTCTTCTGAGGAGCAATATGGTTCTTCCCGCAATGCTGAACTCCTGATTAGCAGAGCGACCGGAGAATTCATATCCTTCCATTTATTGTAACAGATAAGTGTCAAGGCACAGAGAACACTAAAGGTTTTTGGTTTATTTATTTTATTTTAATGTATTTGTTACCTACCCACAACCTCCATGAGCCTAAGAGGTATTGATTCAAAAACACCATTCACAGGAGCAGTGGGGAGATCAATAAATTAGCTTAGGGTGAATCTCAAGAACAGAGAAAAATATTTTAATTATTTTTTCTGGCATGAGAGGCTCAAAGTGGTTAACAAGGGGCTGCTGGAGTAGAGACTCCAGGCAGGAAATGTGTGCTGCCTCTAAATGCAGGGAGATGGGAGGGGCTTGGGAACTGGCCAATCGATTGGCTGCCTCCTGAGACTTGGCTTCAGCTTGCAATATAATCATATCTAGAGAATGACCCTTAAGGGAAAACTGAGGTCCGTTATCTCTGCCTATAATAAATTAAGGATATTTATATTCACTCACCAAGACATCATTGCCAAGCTCCTTGTCAGAGTCTGTTAAGGGAAGAAAGGAAATAAAAAATAAAAAAGGAAGACATAGCAAACCCAGGGAACTTCTATTCTGCTTTTGTCAGAGCCTTTTCTAAGAGCCAGAGCATGGTGCCACCTCTGCTCACACTGCCCTGGATTCTCCCATTACCTCAGTTTCCCTCTTTTCCTCGCTTTACCCCAATCTGTCAGTAAGTTTGACCACTTATGTTCCAACATGTATTTCTAGTCCCTTTATTTCCTCCACACTCAATGCCATTTTCTTGTGCTAGGCACCATTTCATAGTCCCTGTCATTGAAACGGCTTCCTAACCAGTTTCTTACACAGGCCTCCTTGACACCCATTCTTCACCACATCCTTTACCTGGAAAAGTGATCTTCTTAGAAGGTAAATTGGGCGGCATCACTCCCCTACTTAGACCCCTTGATGGCTCTTCACTGACTTTCCCGTGAAATGTTTACTTTATCCTTCAAGGGCCAGCTCCTATCACACTAACATAGCCTCTGCTTGAGTCTCAAAATCATAAGACAGTGGTCGTCAAACTGCGGCTCGTGAGCCACATGCGGCTCTTTGGCCCCTTGAGTGTGGCTCTTCCACAAAATACCGACTTCTGCGCATGGGCCACGAAGTTTCAGTCGCACTGTATGTGCGCGCCCGCACGTGGTATTTTGTGGAAGAGCCACACTCAAGGGGCCAAAGAGCCGCATGTGGCAAGTGAGCCACAGTTTGCCAAGCGGCAGTTTGCCAACCACTGCTCTAAGTCACCATGCTATTTTCTATAGTAATTTGATCGAGTGTCGTGCCTCTATGACAGGAGAAATTCATAAAGTCATGAGATACAAATTCTGAGAAGCAAAACACAAAATACAGGGTAGGTGGGAGGGTGTTAGTGCCTGTAGTAATTAAAGACTGATTACCATCCACCTTACTATTTGCCTCAAAGTTTTTTCTGGTGCTGATGATTATCATAATTGTATCTATACCCCGAGGGCTGAGGCAATATTTGTTCTTAAATACCTTCAGGGTGACCTTACTGAGAAATGGACAAGGCAACTAATATACATTTTTTTCTAAAATGTATTAATATTTTCAGAACTTAGAAAGAGTTAGGAAGAAACTGTTTTAGTATGTGCTACACAATGTGACTTTATTTGAGAAATATCTCATTTAATCCCAAAGCTAGGAAGCTATTACCCCATTCTATGAAGGCACAGTCTGATGCATAGAAGGCTGTAGGTCATTTTTTATTCCACAGCCTGATTAATTTCCAGTGTGTTAAGCCACATACCCTGGTGCTTTGTGATGCTACCACTAAAATACCTGCAACCTCCCAGCTAGTGCGGCCAACATGGACCAATGAAAATTGCAAAGGCTTTGCCTATAAAGAGACTTTGCCTGCCAATCTGTGTTGCCCTTTTTACTAACAATTAGGCTCTGAGTTTTAATTTTGCTGTGGTTTGGTTTTCTGATATATAACATGCAGCTATCAGAACCTAAGGAGGTGTTCCACAAATCACATGAAAATATCACATGTAACACAATGGTAGCGACAGACAGGCCTTGATGTCTGAGGTATGAGTTGTACATGGCCTCCCTGGCTGTGGATCCTCCCTGGTGCCCATTTCACTCCTGTCTTTCTGCAGCTTGGGGACCACTCGGGGGACTAGCTGACTATTTCTCAATGCTTTAAATGTCATACTGCTTTTTCTTTTTTTTTTCTAGGAAGTCATTTACCTTTGACAGTGATGGATTATTATTCAGCTCTGATTCATAGCAGGGTTGCCATATAAGGAGAGAGTGGCATATCAATGAGGAGTGCTGCTGTTTTAAATATGGAAAATATTTTCAGTAATTTCCTAATTAGCATGAGTAGATATAAAAGCCATTTGCTGAGCCCTGCGAGGAGCATGTTCTAATTCCTGTTATGCATACGTATGCTAAATTGCCTCTGCAATAGTAATTCGCCCAGCACACGCCATCTGATGCTATTCATCCCCTAAATGCATACCTGAGTGCCCAGATTGAGGACAGTGAGCCAGAAGATGTTCGATCCTGGTACTGATGCCAATTTAGCATGGGTCCCGAAGAGACTTTAGAAATCTCAGCCTGTCACCTTCTGATAAATATGAAAAAAGATTTTTGCCCTTTCCTACTTCATGGGAAACGAGTAAAGATTTGAGTCTGATAAAGAATTAAGCTTAGAGTCAAAATATAATGAACAATTATTTTTAACTTGCTTTTATTTTAATCATCCTTGGCTTGTTTGCTCCAGGAGATCAAAGCCAATGATAATCACAATGACTGATTTGTCAGGAGGGAATTGGGTAAGGAAATATGATTAAATAATATGTCTGTCTTTAAAACTAGAAAAAAAAGGCAAAATGAGTTTAGTATTGCTGTTTGTATGAAATTACAGGGTGAAAGGGTAAGGGGTCAAATATACGTTGATGAAAGAGATTTCACCTTGGGGATTGGGCACTTAATGCAATATTCAGCTCATATATCATAGAAATGTACACTTGAAACCTATATAATCTTATTAACCAACTAGTAGCCCAGCGCACGATATCGCGCAGTAGGCTGCCCGCCACTTCCATGGGAGCTGGCGGGAACCACAGTGCACTGCTGGGAGCCATCAGGCTTCCACCGGAGGTGGAAGCAAGTCGATGGCTCCCTCGGGACCCGCGCCCATTCCACGGGAGGCAGGAGGGGGTCACACTATTTCTGTGGGAGGTGGGCCAGCCGTCTCCTCTCTAGGCCTGCAATCAGCTGTGGAAGCTATGGGCCAGCCCCCCTGTGCCTGTCCATCTCTGCTCTGGCTCCAGGGCCGTCCGGAGCCAGGGTGCAGCTGCTCTCCAGACCCCTGTCCCTGTCTCCATCTCCGCTCCGGGCCTCACCTGTGCGCACAAGCTCCTCCTGTCTGGTCATGACCTGTTATGGAGATCCAGCCTAATTTGCATATTTCCTCAATAGATAGATAGATAGATAGATATCACCCCAATAATTTTAATTTAAAAAAGAAAAGAAAAAAAAGTATCACACATTTCCAACTCATGGGAGATTCCTGGAGACAGCTGGAGAGGGTCCCCTGAGTGTTACCATTGTAGAGACAGAAGAAGCCTTATTTTCCAATGCAGCCTCTGACTGAGCCTTTCGGAAACCCAGGCTGAGGGGTGGGAAGTGACTTTCTATGGATCATACAACTCACTGCTCATGAGACTGGACACTGAGTCTTGAGACTCCCTATCATGGAACCCTTGCACTAGCCCCAGGCAGAATCCCAAACCATAGTATACAACTCGGGTCACAACGTTATAAGTAAGATTTAGCGGATGATTTTATGCTGTGCCCAACACCTAAGCAGTTTTAGTCTAGTTACCACTGTTCTTAGAAGGTGAAGATTGTCAGAGTCTGTGGAACATTACAATTGCTGCTGATCTTACAGAGAGCATAGCATCCCACCTGATGCATAGACCTTATGGAATTGAAATGAAATTTGGTGTTGAGTAATTTTATGTGTCAAGATGGCTGGACCCTGGTGTCCAGATATGCAGGCAAATACTACGCAGGATAGTTCTGTAAAGGTGCTTTTGGATGAGATTAATATGATTCTTTGGATTATGGCAAAGGTTACAATAGCAATCCAGGGTATTCCAATTACTCAAGAATCATGATACATCATCTGAGACAGTCCATCAAAGACTTACGTTCAGTGACAATTATATTCAGTTTTATTATACTTCTGTATATTTTTATTGAGGATTATTTTTTAGTTTTCACAGTTAATAAGTATTGCCTAATTAAAAAAAAAGAGAGAGCTCACTATTCATACAGACTTAAATATAACCACTGTTATACTGTAATTATTATAGCATGTTTTCTTCTTAAAATTGTGAGTTGGTTATTATTTGTAACAGGGGATTTTTTTAATTTAGCAATTCCATTTTATTTTGGCTGTCAGAAATTTAACTATAGAAATGCCTTATTTGTTTTACTTTATTTAAGATTACAGATAGGAAATCTATAATCTCTAGAAAGAATTGATTTCTCATGGGAGAGGAATTTCTAGATAACCAAAGTTTTCTTTTATGTACCCAAACTGATACAAACACCCTGATAATGTTGGCTGGAAATGTCTTTAAGCAATTCTATGAGGCCTTTGCTTGGCATAGCAGATAGAGTAGATCTGCATTTAGTGTTTGAGTGACTTGGGGTTTTCATTATGAACATTATTGTTCTACTGGCCTCTGGAAAAAAGGGGGGCTCAGGAGTCACTAAAGCCTTTATTCCCGGCTCTCCTTTCTAACCGGATGGCTGCAGGTTGCTCTGTGCCTTGAAATCTTAGAAACAGCTTTATACTTTGATTTAATCAAAATTTTCTTTAACTATTTTTTTTTTCTGTTTCTTTTCCTTCCCTTTCATCCAGTCACCTATAGCATCCCTTTCCCCATTCATTATTTACTTAAAAAATTTCAAGGTGCTTAAATAATTGAATTGATGCAGTTATTTGCAAAGTAACCACAAATAGACTGTGATGATAAACCACTAATGTTTGGTGGAAGGGCTTTACAGCTTTAATATTGGTTTTTATAAAAAAAAGATTACAGTGGTTCCCACTTGCTTGTTTGCATTTAAATAGTTGAGACTCCGAGTGAACTTATGGAAAGAGAGTATTTTTCTAATAGGTCTCATCAAGCAGGGAATCTTTCTAGAAGATATCTCTTCATGTTTGGAGCTTTTGAAAAAGTGAAATATAAATGTTCTGTTATAGAGAACTTATGATCGTTAACTTACCATGTGTAGTTTTTCATAATACATTAAATGAATTAGAGAGATGTTGACTATCAATATGACTATTAGCATGACAGACTTGGCTTTAAACAATAGCCCTCTGTTTGGTAAATTAGATTCCACTTGAATTACACAAAAGATGTCATTATTTAATGATAGCCCAATACTAGATCATTATATCACCATGTCCTTTAATTTTAATTATTTTTTTAAATTGGATGTTTTATGTGTTTACTCCCATAAAATGAGGAACCGCAGCGTTATTATTCTTGGTAGCTTGTAACTGAAAATACTCAAAAATATACCCCCAGAAGAAGGCAACACTTTAGAAATTGTTTCTTTGTAGGGGACGATCCACAATTCAAAATAATTTTCTGTTTTCACAGCTTCTAGAAATCGTCTATAGGGATTGTCAAAATGGCATGTCGTGGCAAGTGTATACTTTGGTTGGGTTCCCCCCACCCCCTGCCATATGCTTCCACAATTTTAAAAGCATTTTCTTATTATACACTCAGGCCTTTATTTGCCAGAATCCAGGTGTCTATCAACCATGTATATTACTGTCATTAGCTTATGTGGGAATACTTATTAATCAGGTCCCTTCTTCCTTAATGTATTTTTCCCCATTTTCTTTTCATCACTATAGTAACCCTGTAAGAAGATGAGTGCCCTTCAGCTTCCTTCGGTAGCTCCTTTTCATGAAGCAAGTACTTGATAAACAATAATTAAATCATTTCAAATATTCTACTTCCCAATTTTCTTTATTTCCTATTGCTTCCTGAATGCTGACCTTACCTTTTTTAATTTCTTTCCTAGAATCTTAATGTAAGTCTTCATTCTCTTGCCATTATTTCCTTCAGCAAAGAAATCA
The DNA here is from genome assembly GCF_014108235.1 of Myotis myotis. NCBI lineage: Eukaryota > Metazoa > Chordata > Mammalia > Chiroptera > Vespertilionidae > Myotis > Myotis myotis. The sequence continues at coordinate 19,253,390 of NW_023416335.1, forward strand.
GCTTCAAGTTTAAGTCAAAGGCAGCAGATAGCTGTGTCATTGCTCTGCCCCCAGAGCACAGAGACTTCTTCATCGTATAGTTCGTCAGTTTTCTTTTTATTTTAACTATGACAAGATGTAAGTCAGAAGAAATGACTTTGCAGTGGGGCATGCTGCTCCATCAGAGTGCCAAGGAGGAACATATAAAGCGACTCTCAGTCCAGCACCTTTATCTTTAAAGAGAGAAAGCTGGAGTCGACCCCCAGTGGTTGGGTTCCTGGGGTCCCAAAAGCTGTCATATGCAGGATGGCACTGAAAATTTGTTCTTATCTATACTGTAATTTCGTTTATAATAAAGATTTGCTTCAGGGAAGCCTGTGATCAAAACAAAACAAAACAAAACACGTTTGCTTTGAAGTTAGCATCTGTTCCTAGTCTTGAAACTAGGGAGCTTGCCATCCATCTCTCTGAGAGGGCGTGTCTGGGATGTGTGCCTCAGGAAAGGTGTCACGCAGTTCTAGAAGCTAACTGCTTTAAAACTCCATAGCATTTCCTTATGCTGTTGGTCTCATGATTATAATGACTAAATGTGATTTTCCACTTGCCAAATAATTTAAAGGTAACTTTAGATTGTCTAGATTGCAAAGCAAAAAAATGTAAGCAAACCAACGAAAAAAAATCCAAACCCATAAATGGGATCAAACAGAAAGAGAGAGAGAGCGAGCTGTTGGTGTTACAAATATGGAAGAAAAAATCTAATATTGAGTATTTGGGACTTTATCAATTAAACAGAATATTGTTGAGTTTTTCTATCTGAAGTCTGATTTGCATAATGCTTTCTAGTGGGTTGTAATGGATACTTTTTTTCTTTAATTTGTAAACTATTCCACATCTGTCTGTGAACAGGAGACCCTGCATTTTTAGGTTTTATTGGAATAAAGCAGGGAAAATTTACTGAAATTGGTAGGTGAATTCTTCTCTTAACCAAAGGGAACATCCATTAAAATATTTAGAAATTAATTTGATTTATTGTTTACCTCCATAAAATTTTATTTTCAAGTAACTACCATTTGATTACTGGGAGAGACGACTTAGGTAAAATTTACTAGTCGATGGATCCCTTTAATAAAATGAATGCTGCCTGCAGAGTCAAATTCTCAAAATGACCTTTTTCATCTTCCCATCTTGCTTGTCTGTTCCACATGTTTGCAGATTCCATTTAGTTGGCCTTTTCTCTCCTGAACTCTAAACAAATATATAAGCTATCCCCTCCGTGAGATTACAGACAGTCCTCGGGTTATGTCGGACTCGACGTGTATGCCATTTCGTGGTTACATCGCCCTCTCCCATTTATTTATAAAAAAAAAAAAAGTTCCATCATTTCGATGTATGGATATGTGCTTTATGTTTTTTATTATTTATTTACCACAAGTAAAAGTCAGGAATTGTTATCTTTCTTTTAAATTATTTTTACTGTTTCATTGCATTACTGCTGTGTCTGTGCTCCATGTGAGTGATGTAGGTGCTTTTATGTAGGTGGGTTCCTACTTACAGGGAAAATCGCTTTACATCGCGGTGTAGGAATGGATCTCCGACATAACCTGAGGACCTAATGTATTGGCATTTAGTATTAAAGTTAAATATAACATTTTGCATTTTCCAGTAACAAAGTGTCTAATTAAATTGTTGGCATCTCTTCAGAACAATTCCTAAGAGTTTAGTTCAAAAAGTTTCTAAAGAAAATTAAATAACGTGTTAAGCATGCTGTTAATCTCAAACACTATTTTGCATTATAATGAAATTTTTTACATGATTGGATTATTTGCCCTAATGAAGGAAGTATAGTATTATAATATCTTTCCTAAACTTCTAGAACCTTTCCTTATGTTACAATATTTTTGTTACTCTTCAAAAAATCCTATGAGAAAGCCAAGTGTTATTATGTTCATTTTACAGATAGGAAATCTATAATCTCTAGAAAGAATTGATTTCCTAAGAATTGCAAATAGTCACCGTGATGAAAATCATACTCTCCATTCAACTGTTTGCTATTCAAACCATTTGTACACACTGGCAGAATTCTAATTTTTAAAGCGTGTGCCTTGCATAAGTTGAGTCCAGTGTTTGAAATATTTATTCAGATGCAATTGTCCAGAATAATTCTGACAGATTAGAATGTTGTGCCCATCTACATCCAAATATGTCTGTTATAAAATTTGGGGGAATTTGGTTCTTCATCTTTCAGTTTATTTTAATTCTACTTTATAAAAAGGGACTTTCCTTTGTCCTGTTTTAACTTATTCTTTTTAAAAACTATTTAAAAAGTCTCTGGTAGAATAATCTTAGAAACATAGATTTGCTACTTTACCTAGTATTTCCGATTCCTTTCTTTGGGTTTGGATTAGCAGTGGTTCTCAACCTTCCTAATGCCGCGACCCTTTATTACAGTTCCTCATGTTGTGGTGACCCCAATTTCATTGTTACAAATTGAACATAATTAAAGCATAATGATTAATCAAAAAAAGTATGTAATTATATATGTATTTTCCTATGGTCTTAGGCAACCCCTGTGAAAGGGTCGTTCGTCCCCCAAAGGGGATGCAACCAACAGGTTGAGAACCGCTGGATTAGGGGATGGTGCTATGGGGATGGGCCCCAGTGAGACTCAAGGTTCTGCCCAGGGCATAAAAAGGAGTTACTGAGTTGGGACTGGATACTTGACAGCTAACCTTATTGCCAAGTGATGGCTGGAAGCTTATTTTTAATCACAGGAAAAGAGGCTGAGGAACCTGGACTTGCCGTAGGTGCTGTCATACCTCGGAATAGAAGTGCTGGGAAAAGTCAGTGTACGCAGAGATAAGGAAAGGATGTCAAAATGTATTTTCCTAACAGAATTTGGAAGAGTGTGAACATTTCCATTTGGCTGGCAGAGGATCTATAAAATAGGAGCAAAGCTTTAAAGTAATTTCCACCTGATTTTACTGGAGCTGATGCTTCACCGTGTTTCCATTCTGGCTGCTCTTTTCTGGGCTTCTCAGAGACCAACTAACTAGTTCTTTTCAGCCCTCAGTTTACTTGGGTTCAATGGAGATCAGAAAACTAGATTTCACAGGTTTATTAAGGGTCATGAGTGTGTATATATGAAAATGTCATGGAAATAATACATAATAGCAATATCCTTTGACTCTCCCATAAGGAAAGGGGATTTTTTATTCATTAATAAAAAGGGTTGCTATTAGCTATTCCTGGCAGAGAAGTTATTCCTTGAATAATAATTTACAGGCAGGCACTAGTCTAAGTGCAGAAGATACTATGTGAACAAAAGGGCAAAAGCATTTGTACCCACTGCTCTCATGCAACTTACTTGGGAGGTGGGGAGGAGCAGACATTAACCCAAATTATTACAGTGGTGAATGTTTACAAGCTAGAGGTAGCTTTCTGAAGACAAGAATTGTGGTTTTATGGGGACAATAGCCAGGGGGGTTGACTTAGACATAGGGATCAGGGTAATTACCCTTAAGTTTGGCTGCTACCCAAGGGGGAGGTAGAATCAAGCACAGATGGATGGAAAAACATTGCAGACAGAAACATGTGGCTGACCCAGCAGAGGTGGGGGAAGGGGAAGGCTGGGGTTAGAGGGACTGGAGAGGAGTCAATGGCCTTCACTTTGGGTTGTTTAGGTCAATTTAAGGAATATAGTCTTTATCAAAGGGCTTTTGGAAACCAATAGAGGGTTTTTCAACAGAAAAAAATATTTCTGGCCCAAGTGTGGAGAACTGTTTGTTGTGGGTACCAGAACTGATAGGAGACACTAGTGAAAAAGCTATTTCAGTAATCAGGGAAAAGAAGGTGCTAACTTAAAGTAGAACATGATAGAAAGAAGTGACTGATGAAATATTTTTATAGTCTAATTGGTGGAACTTAGGAATAGATTGCAAATGGAAGTGAGAGAAATGGATGAGAATCAAACATGACCTCTACCTATGTAATTTTTTAAGTTTTATTAAGATACTAGAGGCCCGGTGCATGAATTCATGCACTAGTGGGGTCCCTCGGCCTGGCCTGTGGGATCGGGCTGAAACCAGCTTGCTGACATCCCCCGAGGGGTTCTAGATTGTGAGAAGGTGCAGGCCAGGCTGAGGGACCCCACCGGTGCATGATCAGGGCCGGGGAGGGACCAGGATGGCTCCAGGGCATGTCCGGCCTGCCTCACTCAGCAAGCTCACCTACCAGTCAGAGCATCTGCCCCCTGGTGGTCAGTGCATGTCATAGGAAGCGGTTGAGCGGCCTTAGTATATCATTAGCATATTATGCTTTGATTGGTTGAACAGCCAACTGGTCGACCGGACAAAAGCATATTAGGCTTTTATTATATATGATAATTTGCATCAGTAATTTTTACTATATTTTTAGAACTGCATTGCCAACATCAACTAATTTTAAAAGACTTCCAGCACCCTAAAAGGAAACTTCCTCCTTTATAGTTACTCCCCATTCCAACCTTTGGCTCTAAGCAACATCTAATTTACTTTAGATTTCTGTAAATTTTCCATTTCTGGACATTTCATATAAATTGAATACTACAGTCTGTGTTCCTTTTTGTTTGGTTTCTTTCACTCAGAAAACTATAAGAAGTGCATCCATGTTGGAGCTTACCTATGCAGTTTGAAACCTGGTGGGAGGTGGGCCAGAGGAGAGGCAGGGTTGGCAATGAGGAAGGAAAAAATGATGAGTTAGCTTTTGGACATGTCACATGTGAGATGCCTTTTAGACATCTAATGGAACTATCCAATCTGCAGGTGGTAATTAAAGCTCTGAGCCTGGGTAAAAATAAAAAAGATGGCTTAGGACTAGACCTTGGTGTATTCTGACATTTTAATGGTTGACTAGAGCACAGCTTTGAAGGAAACCAAGAAGCTATACCCCTTGAGATAGGAGGGAAAATGAGCAAAGTCGATGACAACATTTTAAGAATAAGGAAGTTGTTAAATGTATCATTATATGTGTAAATTAAGTTGGGGACTTAAACTTTTAATTGAAATTCTTGCATTGAAGCATCAGTGATGTTTGTGGAAACTGTATTGGTTCAATGATTCTAGATTAAGTAGGTTAAAGGTCAGATTACAAGGAGTAATGAATGTAGGCTACCATTTTGTGAAGAAGAGTGGAATATAATCCGAATACTC